>NC_031776.1:32257616-32857616 GCF_001522545.3 Parus major | reverse complement strand
CCCAGCAGGCTTTTTGCTGATCCACTCTGCTCTCGTGCCAGTGAGCATCAGTTTTGTCTTAAAATAAAGAAGTTAAGCCTTCCTGACAGGTAGGCACACCATGATCTGCTTTCAGGCTGTCTGCTGCAAAGGGAATCTTCTCCTCAGACTGTATCAGCTGTTTTAATAAAGCATCTCCATCCATACCTCTTGGGCTGCATGTGCAGCTGCCTTCCTTGGGTAGCTTCACCTCCCTTCCTGCTCAGTACACGAGATGTCAGGTACTCAGCATTTCTATTGGGGTTTATGTTGTTTCTTCTTCTCCTAAAATGATATAATTAGTTAATTAATAAAACTCGTAAGTTCAGCTGCTCTAAAATGTAACTGTACTCATTGCTGCCTGCCTGGTGGTGTGGAGACTTGGGGAGCAGTGCTACTTTGAGCATGGAAAAAGGGATTTAGTGACCACTAATGTGACCAAAAGCCTGTGAGACTGAGTGGTGTGAATCATAAACATGTTAGAATTTCATTTTTCATATAATATTAGTACCATCATCCATAACTTACTACTTTGAGTTCTGAAATTGTCTTAGAATTGATAATAAAATCTGTGAGGTAGTGTGGATGGCTCATGCTGGCATAACCTAACTCTTTGCACATTAATATAATCCTATACTTAGCCAGAAAAGTATTTTTATTTTATTTTTCCTGCAATCCTTTCTTCATTTTTTTTTTTTTCCATTTTAGTAATTTTCAGAAATTGTCTTCTATCTGATTCTGTCTGGGGTAGGTTGGTATTTGAGACATTATTGTAGAGGAGGTGTATGCAGCCAGCACTGGGGTGTACAAATTCCCTGTTTTTCTCATTTTGCTTGGAGCAGGGGCTGCTAATACACCTCTACATTTCTGGTGTTTCAGATGAGGAATCAGGAAGTAGGTTTTTTTTGCTGCTTTCAAAATTGCTTGTGAAAGCCCTTCCCTGAAGAAGGAAATCCAGGAAAGGGTTCACTGTGCGCTGCAGAGGAAAATGTGGGGTGAGGTGGTACCGTGTGTCCCATTCCTCAGCAAATGCACAGCCCAGGGCAGAGAAGAGTGGAGCAGGTCAGGAGGGAAAGGGCTAAAGTGCCCTTTATTCTTCTCTTCTGTTACTAACTTATGATCTTCTGGAATCCTTTCCATGCTGAACATGCTATCACTCCATGCTTTTAGCCCCAGAGAATAAGGAGGAGTCATAATCTCCTAGCAAAAAATATCTGATTGATATGGATAGATAGATGAATAACCCAATAATCCCCTGAAATAATATTTATTTTGCTGTTGAATATCTTGGTGGAATTTTCCCATAGTTCTGTGGGTTCACTTCGGGGAGACAGGGAATTTATTTAATTTCTATCTTCATTTGTTTGATTTCATCTAATCTCTTCATCATTTCTGCAAACCAAGCATAATTTTGTGCTACCACATTTTGCCAACTACTTAAAAAAAGAAAAAATATAAATGATGTGTTTGGAGCAGAAGTGGATGCTGTGCCTCTGCATCAGCTGACAGCATCTTTAATCCCACAATTCCCACGTTGTTTCTTGCAGCCTCTTATTTAATTCATTACTTATGTTCACAACTCTGTAACAAGCACAGCGAGTGTATTACAGATGTGGCTTTTCTATTAAGTACTTTGTCATGCAAGCACAGGTTTTCAGTGGTCTTGAAATGACATAAAATTCTTGTGGAAATCAGCAGCAGATAATTCAGTAAATAAGGGTTCTTAGAATGATCTGCTCAAATGAAAAGGGAAAACTCAAGCCCATGACTGAAGTAAATAAATGTGTGCATATTTATCACTTTGAACATCAAAATACAGAACTTCCAGCAATTTACTGTTACACTCCAATCAGTGTCTACATATTATTACATACCACCACATACTGACACGTTTTTGTCTTTTTATTCTTCTTGGTACTCAGTAAATCTTTCAGGAAAGGTCTGAAAATATTTGCTAACTAGAGCCAAAAGCAGGAACTCTTTTTGACAATTATTTGTATAACTTCTCTGCCACAGTAGACATTTATTAAGAAATGTGGCAGATCATCAATGGGCTCTCAGTTGGGGAACCTTTGGAAGTCAAAAAGGAAATACTTCTGTTGTTTATATATTTGTGTTACAAATCACCGCTCATTGGCTTTAAATGCTGAATATATGCACAGTTTTCTATCAGCTTCATATTAGTTCTAGTAATTAGCCACTAATTACTAGTGGTATCATAAATAATTCTGCCTTCCCACTAGGCCTTGCTGCTGTAAATTAAAGGTTAACAGATGAAGAATATAGTAACAACAGCTAAAGCACAAGAGCCTTCTCTGTGGTGGAATAAAACCAGTTTTGTTGACACTTAACTGAAATTGAGTTCTGTTTTGTAGCGCCTTAAGAAAAAATCTCATGAAGATTTAAAGAGTCTGTGATCTCAGAAGGGATAAAATAATGCAAATACAATACTTCCAACCTAATTTCAAATATTGCAGTTCTATATAAATCCTGCTTTGTTTTTTCTTTCTGCTAACTTGATCATTTGTTGTCCATGGTCTTTCTTTTAGACTAGACTTTGGTTTGGGGTTTTTTGTTTGGTTGGTTTTTTTTAACTTTAATTTGTAACTACAATTTTGGGGAGAAAATGATTGGTTTACTTAGTTAATGAGGAAGCAAAACTACTTATTTTTACCTACTGCCAAATGCCAGGATGAGACATGGAACCAGATAATTAATTCGTTGCTGACATTAAATAATGTTGAATTTTGGAATTTGTAGTGGGAAACTTTGCAGCTCTGAGTCCTGCACTGAGCCTGATGTGGACCAGCAGCATC
This sequence comes from Parus major, assembly GCF_001522545.3. NCBI lineage: Eukaryota > Metazoa > Chordata > Aves > Passeriformes > Paridae > Parus > Parus major. Next base: position 32,854,782 of record NC_031776.1, on the reverse strand, counting down.
CAAACCAACCTCTGCAGCAGGAAATACTTGATCAGAAACGCAAGATCTAAGCTCTAACATTCGCTTCAGAACTTATTAATTTACAAAAAAAACCCACAAACGTTAGAGAACACAGATTCCTAAACAGGAACATCAAAGTTCTGGATGAGAACCTTCTTTTTCTTTCATTTTGTGCAGTTTGGGTAAATACATTTTTTCCTTGTTGAGCCCTGAGTGTTTGTCATTGCTGTTCACCCCTAGAATCATCAATTGAATTGGAATAATTCCCTATCCTGCAGAGTTTACTGCATCATCCCAAAGGAAAGCCAGGATACAGATCAGTCTGTTCATTGCTGCCAAGCACAGGCTGTCTATTTTCTGTTCTACACTGTGATAAATAACCATTGGCACAATTTAAACCAGCTTAAGGATTTATTGTGTTAGTAGTGTTTGTTTGTGGAGATCAAATATTAAATGTTTTTGTTCCTCTTCAGTATAAGGTAAGATCATTAACATGCATAAACTTGGCGTAATTTTTATACAAATTGTAATTTATTTATGTATTTGAAATATAAATTTCAGGTGTAGTTTTTGTCAGAATAGCTTTTTCACAGCCTCATCTGTTTCTTCATCCAAGATTATCTTCAGCTTTGATGCCACTGAGATTACATTTAATGACTTAAATCTAACCCAGGAGCTTTGAGAGCCTGGGCACTGAGGGAGGTACCAGCACAGCTCCCCACAGCATCCCCAGTGTGACTTTTCCTGGGTGAAGGGAAAAAAAACAACCAAGCAAACAAAAAACCCCAAAAAACCAAAAAACCAAACAACAACAACAAAACAAAAAAGCACCTAAAAAACCCCAACCAAGCAAAAAGCAATCACACCTTAGATGAGTAAGAAAGAACAACCTCCAGCAGCAATTCCCACAGTAAACCTGCCAGCTTCCAGCAGTTTACAGTGCTGGGATTTGCAGAGTTTAAACATCATTGCATTTAGTAGCTAGCCTCTGATGCATTCTGCCTTGAATTTGCTGGAAAGGAAAAAAAAACCAGAATCTCCATCACTTCTGTTGACTGTTAAGTCATCATAACTTAAAATTGTCAGTTTTCAGGGCCTGAAGCCTTTGGGATCTAAAGTCTCAGTGTAATCCTGGCCTTTCTGCAGGTCTGCCTGGGAAGGAGCCCTGAGATTCCTAAAGCTTGCAAGCTGTGGACTTTTGATTAATTTAATGTAATCCTACATAATGATGATTATTGTAGCATTTTCTGCATAAGATGGATGAGACAGGTCTTCAAATGCCAGCTATTACTGACATTTAATCTGGTATAGGTCATCAAATATCAAGGTGGAAGAACTGTTTTAATTTATTTTTTCTCATTAATAATACATTTAAAAGAAATTAATATTGCAAAAATGTTTCCTTTTTCATTGCTTGTCACTAAGTGGGGAAAGTTGGTTGACAGAAATCACGTAGTTGAAGACAAAGCATCCTTCATTGTGATTGATGCTGGCGGTGTGGAAAACATGATTTTAAATCCCTGACAAACTGAGGGGACCCAATTTCCACATTTCATAGTGCCAAGTGCTCCATCCAACCATCATTTCTCAGACTGGGTTGAAAAGGCCATGTCTCAAATTCTGGGAAGGAAAAGCCCCTGGAGAAGTGAGGCAGTGTTTGGGAAATGATGGCCTCCTGTGTCTAGACAGTCATTTTTAAACAAGGAGTTGCTCATGTGCTGTCCTGATTTGCTCTGAGCCTGAGCTTAGCTCTAGGACAAAAGTTAAACCTTCCAAACTCCACACTGCTTTAGTCTGAAGCTCCTCAGGCCTCAAGTCAAACACATTTTTTTCTACATTTTTTCTATATTTTTCTACAATTATTTCTACCTTTATTCCCCTACAATCACTGAACAATTAATGAAAATTTCCCCCTTTCCTCCCCCCAGAAAAATCCAATTTAAAAAGTAAGTTTTGATATTGTTGCTTTTCAACTAAGAGAAAATGTTATTTATAAAGTGGAAGAAGCAATAGAGTCTAACTGCACATAATAGTATCTTGTGAAAATTAAATACCTTCAGGAAAAGTGCTGCATTTATTTCTTCCCTGAAAGAGCTTTGGTACAATAGTAAGGAAATCTTTGAAAATAAGTGTATGAATATGTGTATTCTGCTCTGTACATGAAGGAGTGTGTGTAAAGGTAGAAAAGGTTACCTGGCACCATTTTGATGCTCCAGAAATTATTCAAAGCAGAGGAATCAAAAATTGCACATTAAAATACATACCTTGAGTTGAATTTGAAGGATAACAAATATATCAGACCCTGAGATGCCAATGAAGAAAGAGAATTTCAACTTTCTGTGTCAAAATTATTTCCCTGCATCTTGTCCATCTGGTAAAGCAGTGGAAATGAACCATCTTACCCTCAAAAATAAGTACTCAGGATAATCCAAGATCTTCTCATCATCATATTCCAGATTTCAGTATCTCTAACATCAGTGTGTGCATGGTTTGAATGCAAACATGTATTTTTAAACTATATGAAACCTGATAAATATTTACTTTACATAGGGCTTGTATCTACTTTTTAAAAATATGATAGAGATTTCATGGTATTATTTGGATGTCACATTAAAAGTCCACTTAAATGTTGATATAAAGCCATGTAACGTGGCACTTTGTTTATAAAATTAATTTTTTCAGTGGATCAGCACATCGATTTGGCACAGCTGGTTTGTGATAAAATGGGAATAATCAATGTTTCTTCATTTCTTTTCTAATTGATGAGCTTGATGTTCACAGGGGGAAACACATTTAGTCTGAAAGGAAGCAAATTCCAAATTCCTGCATATGATTTAAGTCTGAATCCTCACAATTTTCAGATAAAGGGCAGTAATCTGACAAATAAATACTGACATTCAGGGCCCTTAATGAATCCAGGAATACATCTGCAATGTGTCTTTCATTTCAAACTGACAGTTATTAAAACTTTGCATGTAGCTATGTAAAAAAAAGTGCCTGAAAAGTTAATATTTGATTTGTTTACCAAAATTTAATATTGCAGTTAAACGTTGCAAATTCAGAGAAGGTGTTTTTTATTCAGAAAATTACTTTGTATACAAAATTTCTCAAGGTAATTAGATGATTTTAATGAAAAGATGTTGACTTGTATGTAGACAGAATGCAGGTTTAAGCAAGTATAAATTTGATATATTCTAAGGGATGCACTTTTTCAAGAGTACATCCCATTGCAGTAGTCTTGATATTGGGAAAAAAAACCAAACAACTCTTGTGATGTGAGTGCAAGAGAAACTTTCTCTGCAATTTTATTCACCAGCAAAACCTATGAACTGAGCTTCCATTTCTCTGTGTGTTTGATTAATTGCTGTTATACTCCAGATGTGCTGTTTTTAGCATGAGCAGCCACAACTACTCATAAATGGGGCAAGAAATAGAAAATGGCAGGATTGAGATGGGTTTGTTATGAATTTACTCTGCATAGGAAGAAGCAGAGCGTGTGTGAGAAAATTGCAGCTGTGACAAAACATCATTAGGCAGGAGCTCAGCTGCACATCTTTGTGTCCTACACCATTCCTGCAGGACCAGAGATGGTAGATGAGTGCACAGGAGAGGCTTCTGCACTCTCACTCTGCAGAAAAAGCATATTTGGGTGGAAAAGGGAGTGGGGAAATACTTTAAAGGATTATTATCAACTTTAAATATGTATATTTGACATCCCTAAGACAAATGAAGGCTTTTATACCCTCTGTAGTGGAAGGGATCAAACTTGAATAACATACAGGATTGCTAAAACAATTGTGGAACATAGTTACGACAATATAACAAACAACCATCCTGAATGATCAAATTACATTCACTTTATAGCACCTGAAAATTCATATTTCTGCACCTGTAATGAAATGGGGGGCAGAAGAGGGACCTGGTGATGGTGATCTTTTTATAGGTAAATGATTGAAAATTTTAATAGAAACAAACAAAAAAATATGACAACTTGTATCTTCTTTACCAGAAAAACTGAACCAGATTGGCTCTGTTTTTAATCCATCCCCAAATTCTCAGCTATTTTATCCATTTGCTGTTCAGGCTACCACCCCTCTTGCTGCAAATAAGAAAACTTTTGTTTGAATTGGCAACTTCCCTGTAAAGAGCAGTGTATTTCATTACAAATGTCCCCCCTAAGGTGTGAGTTTTGCTGATTTTTGCCTGTTGTGCAGTAAGCAGTGAGTGGAGAATGACTTGTCTGACTGGGTTTTACTTTTATCTGCAGCTCGACCCTGTGCTGCTTCCTGCATGGCACTAAATCTGCAGCTCTCTAGGAGAAGAAACCATTATTATTTTACTCACAGGCACTCATTGCTAGATTTCCAAAATGCCAGGAAGATTTGGAACATATGTCCTCCTTTACACCACAGAAATCACAGAGGAACTTTAATAGAATTTCACTCCCATGCAGCACAAAAACATCCACTCGATATTTCCTTCCAATATCAGCTACAAAAAAATTAAGGCATGTTGCTGGAGAGCCAAAGAGTTTCTAATCCCCTAAAGCAGTGTGGGAAATCATCCTCCAGGTGATGGGTGCTGCGTTGTGCTGTAAAGAAGCAGAGAAAGGAGGAACTCAAATACCCAAATCCAGTGGTATTTCAGTTCCTCCCCTGGGGAAAAATTTGGCTTTGCCCAACCCTGAGAATTGCTTTCAATGTGTGTGTGTGTGTGTTCTAGCAAACAGTGCTCTTCACATTCCTAAAATCTGTCTGGGACACTGAGGGCTCTGGATAATTTATTGCCAAGAATGGGCCAAATCTGAGGATGCCAAATTTCTTTTGCTTTAGATGTGGATGAGAAAACTACTGAACCCAGAAGCAGTCAGACATAAAAACACTCCTGGATCATGCCATAAAACTTATTATTAATTAAATGTAATGTAAACTAAATCAAATCACTTTCTCTATTTTTTTGAAATCAGTAGAACTCAGATACAGGACTGCATGGCACTCCCCTTCTGAGAGTCCAGTCAATCAATTACCTCGTGCCACAGGCTGTGAGAGAACCCCATGGGGTGTTTTTACACAATCCTTTTAATTAGGTATTTGATCACCTCCTCTGAAGAAGGTTTCTTGTTCACCACAGTCCCCACAGTTTCAGTTCTCCTATTTGTCCTACAGTAAATGTGGCTGGTGCCACTCAATGCCAATGCTGTTCTCATTATGTTTTATACCAATTAAATTGCACAGCACTTCTGTTAGTTCTAATTTAAACATTTTTCCCACATCATAATCCTGCTTCTAAATTGGTGAAAAGTCTCTAGGTTTTTTTGTGACTTGTTCATTTTGCCAAGACCAACTGAATATCTTCAGTTGCCTTCTGTCTTGAAAATGACCCTCTTAGTTTAATTTCTGAAAATTAAACCCTGTCCTTTCTACCCATAGCTCCTGTTGAAGTGTGCTAGGAATTATTTTACCTTATTCTACTTGGGTCTTGTGCACAGCAGTAACTTTGTCTAAGAAAGCATCCTGTTTTTCTATATATACTTTACTAATTTGCTTCCTATAATATTTATTTCATTGGTTTTTTGTCAAGGAGCTCTGGAATTGTGTATTTTTTCCCCCCAAACTCTGATGGTGCTGTACAATGTTTGACATCTTAGGTGCATTAGAAATCAGCAGTTTTCAGTCATGTAGGTGCCCAAATGTGGCTTTACAGGGAAAACAATTCTTTCTCAGCTAATTAAATAGGGGTGGATTACAAATGAAGTGCCTGAAAGCTTGGAAAACAAAAGGAAGTCATGAGAGAGAAGGTTCTGGACAAAACCAATTTTGAGAAGGGGTTTGGCAGCTGAACTAAGGCAGTGGCTATCCCACAGGTGTCTCTGTAAGGAAAGAACAGCCCTTTTGAGGCCCTCCTTACATAGTTTTGAGGCTTGATGATAAAGGAAAGATGAATCTGTGAGCACTGGTGTGAGAGCAGGGACTGGGAAGTTCATTGTCTCTTTTATCTCATGGCAGCATTCTTTTCCTCTGGAATTAATTCTGTTTGGTAACATTTATTGCTATTTGTAGTCGGTGGGTTTGTCAGGGAGGCTATTTTAAAATTCTGGGGAGCTGTCCTTGCTCAGATGTGGACAGAATAGTCCCTGTGTATTTATTCCTGGCTGGAACCAAAATCCCCCAGCCACAACTTTTTCAGACTAAGTTTCTAGATTGAGGAAAGGTGCATGTAATAGATGGGGGGAGGATGAGTTTATATCAGCAGGGTAATAGGGCTGTGAAAATAACAAATGTCATCCAGGGGTGCCTGAATCTCCAGCTGATGCAGGGAGGTTGCTGGGCCACTGCCCAGACCCTGGTGAACTCCACTATGGACCAGCAAAACCAGTGCTGGTTCAGCCACTGACCTAAAACTGGAATTTAACTGTTTTTTTAACTGTTTATAACTGCATGGAAGGGCAGCAGAAAGAGTTGTCTTACCAGAGAGAGGAGGCAGTCTGCCTTCCCCTGCTTATCTCTAGCTGCTAGGCAGAGGGAAAGAATTTGATTTCCATCTTGAGATATCTCTGGAGAGGAGGACAGCTGAAAATGGCTGTTTAAGCCTAATAAGCTGCTGCAGAAAACAGTCTGTGTAATTCAGCCTGGAAGATATCACCATTAGTTATTAGATGTAGATTCCTGACTGCTGGGACCACAGTGAAACCATTCTGGAAGAGTCAAAACACCCGAATACTTTTATGAGTTTGAATGCCTGCAAAGCACCAGGACTTGATGAAGAAGATTCTCCTTTTTGCTGTTAACTACAGGCAGAATTCAGAATTTCCACACATGAAATCCATAGCTTTCAAAAGATAACATGCCTTAATAAAATTCAATTTAATGCCAACATTTTTACTGTTGCAGCAGCCTCAGCATCCTCGTTGGCAGTGTCAGGAAATGAAGGCTGTAATGAACTCAGCTCTCTCTGTCAGCTCCTGTCCCTCAAGGTCAGCCCCAGTGCCCTGAGCTTGGGCAGGGATGTGCACACGCTCAGCTTTCCTCCTGAAATTGCTCTGTGAATGGATAAAAGATTTCATTGCCCTCTGCTGAAAATGGAGAGGCAAACCCAGCACCATTTGTGAGCAGAAAAATTAGCCTTGAGCTGAAATAAATACCGTACAGTGCATCCTTTAGAGCTCCCAAGGCAAAGGAAATGCGGTGCAATCGTGGGTCAACTTCTTGTGTTAAAAATGCAATTCCAGTTTAAACCTCACCCTAAAAATCTGCATTAGTCTTTAAATACAGAATTGTGTTTCAAGATTACACAGTAAAATGTTTAATTTTCTTAATTCAATTTTCAGAGCTCTTTGATCATGCAGCAGCATTTAGGCAACTATTTTCTTATTCTGTCTTTTACCTCTTCCTTTAATTATAAAGTTTCATTTTTGTCCATCTCCAGGAGAAGAATAATGTTTTTTTAGAGTAAAAAGAGTGTCATTTACACATGAAGTCATGATAACTTGTACAAATTATGGTATTATAGGACAGATATTGAGGAAAAAGAACTGACTTACTATTCCAGAAAGCTGGAGCAGCCTCTTAAATTCTTAAATATTCTTAATTCTTAGATATTCCTGAATGGAACTATTTATTATAGACATACAAATTTTTATTTCTTGACTGATCTGAAAAGATAATTTCATTGTAAAATACTAATAGTTTTGGATTTTTTTTTTTAATTTGGATTTGTTTTTTTAACTTGTATTTTAATCTGTAGTTATTAATTATTTATATTAATTATTAATAAAACGGAACATTGTGCAGTGGAGTCAGTCTGAAGTCAGACTTTGGGTCTTTGTGACTGCTGTGTGTCTGGATGTGTGTTCACATACATGTGTGTGGTTATAGATGTATGTGAAAGTCTGATCTCTGCAAACCCACTCGGGTCTATGATTCCAAAATGAGCTCTGCTTGAATTATTGAATCTTGAGCTACAAAGTTCCATTAAATAACTTAAATCAAATCTGCAGGAGTACAGATTGTAATCTGGAGCACATGTAACATTTGGACAACTTATTTTAAATATATATAGGTGTTGGCCTTGTTATTTCTGATGATATGAATACATACATAAATAAGTGTATATACTGCTATATGAACATTTTTTTTCTCTTTTTGTTCTCATTCCAAATTACTTTTGCTTTTCAGGTATGATTTTCACCTTGCAAATATTCTGTGCTATGGACATTTTGATTTATATAGACCTGAATGTTAAGTGTGTGTTTTTTAAAGATATTCTTAGAGTACAGCTGGGATAAACAATGACAATAAAGGACAGGACAGGAATTCAGAATTATTTTGATAAATAGAAATCCCTGTGAGGAATGGGGCTATCCCTCAGGAATGTAATAGTAAAGTTTATTCTGCCCTGTGGCCTGGTGATGGACTACATGACCTTTCAAATGCTTCTCCAGACCGATTTTATGATTCTGAGATCAATTCATTTTGGCATTTGACAGCTCCTGCCCATAGACTATAGATGATTCTAATGCCTTTTAAAAAAAGTTGTTGTGGTTTGGGGTTTTTTTGTTTGTTTTTTTAAATTTTCAATTTTTGCACTTGAAGCACTTTAACTACCTCTAAAATGTAATCTTGTTTATTTGAAGACTAATAATAAAGGATATGGGTTTCATTCTGCTCTTCAGCAAATAGCCTAAAACTGGATTTTTATGAGAGGTTACAAGGCTGTAAATTACTTCTCTGTCACATAAAGCTATCTGAAGTTTTATATGCTGTTGATCCAAAGTTATTCACATTAGTGGTAATAACTAGGAGATGATTCATTTCATTTGGCTAATGAAATCCTGGTTCTCAAAGTAGTTTTAGTAACATTCAGCCTGGAATCAGATTATTCTTTACAGCATGTTAAAGTCATGGCAAGGTGGTCTTCAGCCTGCAAGTGTAATTTGTTCTCACAAATAGGTAATCCTGTTAAAATATTGTCAAGTTAATCAAAATTGATTTGTGTGTGTTAAACCCAGTGAATGCTAATCAAGTACTGGGTTAGGGAGCTTCAGCAACAATTCTAAGTCTTTGGTAGTTTCCCATTTTTCCTGGATGGAATGATTCACTGGATCTATGGAAGCATTCTGAAGCCTGAACACCTTTCCAAGGCTGGAGACAAATGTACTACAGACTAAAGCATCTCCTTCAGAAATAGATATTAAAACACCTGACAGTGGGAATCCCTGTATTTGTTATAGCTTATGTGGAATAACTGTTATCCAGAAAATCTGAGTGCTTTGTGCTTATGTCATTGTTATCTGTAGCTATCCTACCATTTTTTACAAATAGTGGTTAAAATGGATTTAAGGTTGTAATTTTAGAGTAGTACATGGTGTATCTGTTTTGTAAGGAAATGCATTTAGAACTTCTGTGCTTTACATTTGAAAGATAATTCTGCGTAATTAATTTGTTAGAAGATATGATGAACTTTTAAAAATAATTGTGTGTTTATCAATATAGAGTATATAGGAAATTGAAATTACAAAGAACAAAAACTTCCTTTTCCCAGATCCAGCAGGAGCTTTGCACTCTGCTCACACCCTTTAAAACTTACAACATCTTATTTTCTTTCAACAGAAAGCTTTTCTTCACAGACTACGGGAATGCTGCCAAGGTGGAGAGATGTGACATGGATGGAATGAACAGGACGTGGATAGTGGACTCAAAAATTGAACAGCCAACTGCTCTGGCACTAGACCTCATCAATAAATATGTGTACTGGCTTGACATATATCTGGAGAGTGTGGAAGTTGTTGACTATCAGGGGAGAAGGAGGCAAACAATAACGAAAGGCAGACAAGTGGGTATTTATTTGCAAATCAGTAAAAAGTAATGTTATCAATAAATGAACGCACAGCTACAGGAATTTCATAACTTTTTAGCTTTTTAGTTCAGTTAGAATTTAAAAGATCCGACTACATGTTTTGGTTTATCTGCAGTTTAGCAATTTTGCAACCTCTGAATGTTTCCATGGAGTGTCTCATTAACAATGCACCCAGTAAGTCACCACTGTTAAAGACTTCAGGAGGGAAAATCTGGGGTGGAAAGGTGTAGGGAGATAAATCATTAATGACAAGATGTCCTTACCCACTCAGGAAGGAGAGACTAACACACACAATAATGTGAAATAGAATAGCAAAAGCTGTTCACTCATTCAGACTAATCTGGATGCCCTTAAATCTTATTTTTGTTGACGGCAATGATGCTTTTTGCAGCTGATCCCAATGTCCAGAGTCATAAATACAAACTCTAAGACTGTGAGTCTTTGAGCAGGAGCATTTCAGTCCTTTAGCCTGGAGAGTGGAAGAGTTCTCTGGCAGTTGTGATTCTTATGTACATCCAGGGAAAATCAGCAAAGACCAAACTGTTCTGGTCGCTACTTGCACTGCCAGGGCTGGTGTGGGCACCAAGTTTGCATCTATTTCTGCCTGAGTGTAAACAGGGAATGTGAAAATGTGCAAGCAGAATAAAGATTTACCTGTTATTCTGTCATTAGTTTCTTCCAAGTAATCAGTACCAAGATGCAACTGCTTAGACTTAACTAAAAATAGGCAGAACATGTGGTAAAAAGCAGTCTAAGTGATGCTTTGGAAAACATCTTCCTACTTTTGCCAACCTATCCCCAGTCTTTAACCAGTTCTGGAACAAGAGGTCTTGCACTTTTGGGGTTTTTGTTTTTTTAAGTAACATTTTTGAATAAATATTTAAAAAGCTAAAATAATTTTCAGAAGCCATTAACAAATACCTTTACAGGCTTGTAACTCTTGTACTGGAGTCATAGGAGAGATGTTTGTTTTTTCTCTTGCTGAAATTTAGATGCAAAAGAGAACACTTTATCAAGTTCAGAGGGATTCTTCTCAAAACTAGCTAAAAAGTGAGATCTCTGGTTTTTGATATGGATGAAAGACATTAAAAATTTTGGCCTCTCACTGTTTTCACAAATGGTACCAATTGTCTCTCCCCTCAAATGAAGAATTGGTAATTTCAGTAGGTTTTGTGCTGCGTGTGCCATGATCTAGAATGTCTGGTTCTCCAAATTATCCCTCATTGGTTCAAGGAAACAGCAGACCACAAAATTTTCCCAAGCATTTTTAGGGACTAAAGTTTATTGTTTAAGTACAAACTTATTGAAGATGTGTTTTCCAAACAAAACTGGATTCTGTGATTGACAGCCTGTGTGGCTTTCAAAGGACAAGCCAGTAATGTTTTCACTCATGGACACGATTGCTGGAAAGCTTCTTGAGAGGTAAAAAACCCAACAAATTAAAAAATCGTTAATTAAAAATATTTAGAACATTATGAAACACATTGCAAAAAGAGCCACGTAGTTTAAATGGTTTTAATAATGAAAATCTCCCATGGAACTTAAATGATAAAGATTTCAACTGAGTGCAAATGGAAACAGAGAAGAAAAGATTATAATTCAGGGGACAATTCCACAGTTTGCTACAGATGTGTCTTTATTTTCAAGGCTATTTTCTTTTTCATCTTATTATAATTGAATTTCTATTTGTTCTTAATCAAACACTTCCAATGATGTCAATTATTATTCCTTTTTCTGGATGGAGACAGAATACAATGGCAAGACTTGGCCAACAGTGGTAAAATTTCCAGAATGATTGAAATGCTTCATGCACAACCATTTTGGTTGTTTTTTTTGTTTGGGTTGGTTTTTGGTGACGTATGTCTGAATTTGTGAGTGAATGAGATAAGTAAATACTTTGTGGTGAGCAATTGAATGATTAAAGAAATAAGATGTTCAGCCTGTGAATATTTGAACATCTGCCAAAAAATTCTCTTTAATTTGTTCAGTTTTCAGAATTGCCTGTGAGATATTTTACATTTTATAAATCTATAAATCGAGCACAGCCTCTAAATTATTGAACACTTTGTGTTTGAGCTGTGATTGTCTAACTACCAGCTATTAGTTAATTTTTGATCAATGTGTCCAGACACATTAGAGATTAAAACCATTTTAGAATTCACTTTTTGATAAACAAGCACTACCAAGTGGCCACCACCTCGTTCAAAGACACCGACACAAAAGGAACTCAGCAAAGCTGACAGAATGTGTCTATTTCTCATGTACTCAAGAAAATATTCAGAGGGTATTTCTTGTACCATTTACCCTGATTTGATCATAAAATAATTTTAAAAAGCGGATCATCTACACCTATGAATTGTGTTTGAAATTTCTAAGTTTGCTATATTTATTAGTTAATATTAGTTAATTTATCTTCATGAACATTAATAATTATAATAATTTTATTTATTTATTAGTAATAATCATAGTTTATGGTCATTAGTTAATACTAATGTAGCTGTTGCACTTCAAGGATGTAGATTTTAATTTAAAAACAGAGAAACTGAGTAATTTATAAAGTAAATTAATTTAGATTGCTAAATAATTTGAATTTTCTATCTTTTACAAAGCTTTTCTAATTATACATTTAAAACTACAAGAATATGAACTATATTTTTAGAGTTATTTGTGTTTATTTACAAATATTCAGAAAACCTTTTGTACAGTTTATCACAAACAATTCACAGTGTTTTTTGATGTTTACAACTCATAGATATGCCTAAAATATTGAACTAAATAATATCATTTGTTTCTTTTCCAGATTAGGCATCTTTGTGGTTTGGCAGTATTTGAGAACTATTTATATACAGTTAATTCAGACAACTTCAGCATTTTAGGAATAAACAGATACAATGGTACTGATGTTCAGACTCTTGCTAGGCTGGACAATGCTAAAGAGATCCGTGTGTACCAGAAGAGAACTCAAGCAGCAGGTAAGATTGAATTTCCTTTCTCTGGAAAGCACACAGACACTAAATGGTTGTGTGGTTTAAAAGGTCCTACCAGAAAAAAGTATTTGAAGATGGAGTGATTGTTTTTTCCTTGTAGCACAGTACTGTGTTCCTTGAGCTTCCCAGTTTTCTGAGTGGTTGTTGCCCCTTTTCCTGTGGCTCTAAGCTCCCAGCTCATCCCTTTTGTGAGAATTCAATTTGGAGAACTGCCCAAGAGTCCTGCTCTGCACCTTGTGACACTCTGCGAATTTAACACCTTCAGAATTGTCGGATATCCAGTGCTGTCCACGTGTCTCAGAGCTCAGAGATTCCTGGAATCTCTGGGCCTGCTTTTCAGACAGACTGCATGCCTCAGGTGAGCTCCTGTCTTTGGGGCTGCCAAAAAAGGCCCAGAGGTGTGGGCAGCCAAGCTGCTGAGCTGCCAGCACAGCATGGAGAGGGAAACACTGACAGGGATTCCTTGATGTGTGTGAATGTCAGCTTTGTCATCTGTGAAAGAGATCTTCATTTTCACCTAGAATGAAAAACTCTTCTTACATCAGAATTTTTTGGTAAAACTGCAATTTCTGGTGTCCATAGTCCTGTATGACTGTAACCTGTTCACACACTTTCAGCATGCAGAACATCAGTGGGACTTACAGGAACTTGGTGCAAAGATAGCAAGATCCAAAATTTCCACAGTGACGCTTTCTGAGAATTTTTTTTTGGCGTGACTGATCACAATAAATTCTTGCCACGACTGCTTAGACAGAAAAGCCAACACATCAATTCTCAATGTCGATGTTTCTAAACAGAATGGCTGCTTCTGGAGAAGTTTCTGAAGTGGGAACAAACTCTAAATTGATGTAGAGTGGGTGAACTAATTTTCACCCTGGAGCTGAGGGCATTGATTTGCAGATGTCAATGTCTGAAGGAGGCTGCAAACACTCTTTCTTTGCTATTATCATCCCTCTTGTACTCCTGAGGGAGTCGGAGAGGTTGAGTAGAGGAGAGACATGAGCACAATGTAATCTTTTATTACATCCTTTGATTACACCACAACCCCTTTTGTTTAGAATGGACATGTTTGTTGCTTGTCAAGATTCTCTGTAAAAGCTGTCTCAGCCTGGTGGAGTTTCTGTATTACCTTTAACCTTATCGACCCTAAACCACTTGATTGCTTTCTTTTTAAAAATAAAACCTGAAAAGCTTGAGGAGAAGTAGGAAGAACGGAACATTTTTTGAGCTAGAATACTCTTTTCTATTTTAAGCCAGTTTAGTAAATTTTAAGATAGGCTGGTAGATGTTTTCTCTGCATATTGCATTAAACAATTAAAAAAAATAAATAAATTGGGCTGCTAATATAGAACCTTGCATTTGGAAATATGAAATCAAGGGAAAGGAATTATTTGGCTTCTTCAGCTGGATTTCTATCCCAGCTGTACAAATCTGCACCCCATCCCTGGAAGTGTTCAAGGCCAGGTTGGATGGGGCTTGGAACATCCTGGTCTGGTGGAAGGTGTCCCTGCCAATGGCAGGGGCTTGGAATGAGATGGGCTCTACAGTCCTTTCCAACCCAAACTGTTGTGTGATTCTATAAACATGGAAAAATTCTGCAAGGCTTGTTCTGTTCTTTAGTTTCAGCATGCATATCTGCCCAGAAGGCTGCTGTCTAAAGGAATGAAGGAATACCAGGCTGTGTGGGCATGGGATGCTCTGTGTTCCTAGAAAACCCCAACCAACCAAATGAACCAAAGCAACAAATGGAAAAGAGGAGAAGTGCCAGCTCCCCCAGGGCCCTGCTGCCCAGCACATGCTGAGCAGGAGCTTATTCACAGAGGGGTGTCTGCACCCAGCCATGGGCACGGCTTGGTAGCCCTGGGCATTGTTGGCCTGGCTTGGATATCATCTTTAAAAACCCCCTTCCTTAGCAGTCACATTCTGGGTAGATTTATTGTGACTCAAATCCCCCTTCTTTATATTTTTTCTCTAACCTTGCTCCATGCTGATGCCTGTGACTGTCTTGCTTTCTGTGGGTGTGAGCGCTGTTGTCCCCTCTCCGCAGTCAGAAGCCACGCGTGCGAAGCGGATCCGTACGGAATGCCGGGGGGATGCTCCCACCTCTGCCTGCTCAGCAGCAGCTACAAAGCACGGACCTGTCGCTGCAGGACTGGCTTCATCCTGGGGAGCGATGGCAGGTCATGCAAAAGTATGTTATTGAAAGCAGCAAGGAACAGTCCAGGGGGTAGTTCTGGGTGTTCTCCAGCAATGGGCTGCTTTGGGGTAAACTTTGTAATGTTTACCTGATGCTTAGTTCATGTGCTCCTTTCATGCCCTTAAAATTGTTTGATTTGGCTTAGTTCACAGGAGTGACAGGTTAAACCTGGAATGCTCAAAGAATATTAAAATTATCACAAGTTTTACATTAATCAGCCTCACTCTTTATTTATATGCTATGCATTTTCATAGCACACAGGTACTGGAACGCTGCTTAATAGTTTGTCACTTCCAATTCCAGCCATACAATCAGCCTAGAGCACAAAAGCAGAACATACTCATGAGCAAGTCAAGGTTTTTCTCAGAATACTTTGTGAAAGCAAATGTGATTTGTGCAGCTGTGGCAATACCTAAAGTTACATGTACACAATCTTTCGGTCACCTACAGGCAACAGGAGTTTTGGGGAATGCATGTTTTTCTCCTGTTTTTTTCAGTCAAATGGTGTTGATTTAGGTCAGATAAAAGACATGCAGTTAGATACTCTGATGGATGCTGGTAGATGGATTTATTTGACCTCAGCCAAACCTGATGCAGTTTTCACTGACAATTCCATCAAAAAACGCTGAGAGGCATCAGGAAAAGGCTGTAGAGAATTTTAAGAGGTATATTGATAGCATTAAGCCTCTAAGATATCTATAAGTATCTTTAAGGAAAGAAAATAATTTTGCTAAGATTCAGTTGTTTGTAATCAATTGAATTATTTAAACTGTAAAATCTTGGAAATATGAAGTATTGATATCCATGTTTTCTACCTCAGTTGGAAAGAACAGAGTATGCTGATTTTGTTGTATTCTTTTTAATCTGAAAGAAATTTAATCTTTTTTTGTTTTTTGATTCTGAGAAACTTAAGGTGGAAATACAATATTTTGTATATGCTAGGGTTCATGGTATTGTAAGATTTTAAGATTATTTCAGTCATAGTCTATATTACATTGATAAATCCTAATGAATTGTAAAATTAAATGCCTATGGAGCTATATATGGAGCTATATATGTCCACTTCACAGGAGATGCAAAGTCATTCTGTGATATACAACTGCTTTTTCAGTGTGAACTTTTACACAAAAAAATTATTAGAGGTAAGCAGCTCACTGAAGTTATTTGTATTTTGAATAGGGTGATGTAATTAGATAGATTATTTTATTTTTTTTTTTTAATCTATATACCTTCAGAATAGATAGTTTAATTTTTGGTATTGAATAAGGCTCCTGCTCCCCACTAATTATGCTAGTTAATTAAACAGGGACATTATGCAGTGTGAAGAAGATTAGGCAGCATCAGTTGTTTATGTTTGTAATCTTTCTTTTGCAGGACCAAAGAATGAATTGTTTCTTTTTTATGGGAAGGGACGGCCAGGAATAATCCGGGGAATGGACCTGAATACCAAAGTGTCTGATGAGTACATGATCCCCATAGAGAACCTGGTCAATCCTCGTGCTCTGGACTTCCATGCTGAAACCAATTACATTTACTTTGCTGATACCACCAGTTTTCTAATTGGAAGGCAGAAAATTGATGGCACAGAGCGAGAAACAATCCTCAAAGACGGTAGGTGATGCTCAGTGATGGTGACATTCAGAGGTGCTCACTACCCAGAAGCTGAAATGACATTTGCAGATAATTTAAAGGTTATTTTGGATCTCTGATGGGAAATGGATGCAAATTTGACCTTGAACAGAATTTGAGATACTTTTTTTACAGCGTCCAGTTTTGGTTTTTTGTTTGTTTGTTGTTTTTTTTTACCTGAGGACAGAAATGTAAAGTTTGGTTAAGTCACTGTTGTGAATTCTTACTTTGTCCATTCAAGCTTATACCCACTGGTGAGAAATTCCTGTGTCTCCACTGTGTCCTTCCAGTAGCTGGATATTTGTTGAGCTATCCCAAATCCCTGCAGACTTTATAAGAGTTCTGCACTCCAGCCTACATCACACTGTGGATTCTGGAGCCTATTCAAGTAGTTTGGCAGAATGAGACGGTTTGTAGTGCTTGAAAACTCATTAGGAAAAAAGCATTGTCTTTCCTGATGCATTTTCCATTGTGTATGTGGAAGCAACAATTAGACCTAAACATTTATTAGAACCTTAATTAAGATGCTTGTAACATTTATTGTAGCAATGAGAGAGAATTCCAGCAGGTCTTTAGTTCCCACATCTCCCACTACAGTGAATCTCCCTGCTCTAGAATCATATCTCATCATAGCAAATGTTGTTGCGGTGAAAAAAGCTTCCAGTTTGTCAATCGATATTTCGTTTTCTTTTATGGACCCTTCTCTGAAACACTCCTTCAGCAGGAGGTAGCAACTGCCTGAGCTGAAATTCAATCTACAGTAATTATTTTCTGGTCCTCAATCTAAGAAGCAACGTAAATATTCATCTTAGCCTTCAGAGAGCTTAATATCTTTCCTTGTGAATGGAAGCTCAGGACGGTGAAAGTAACTAAAACGCCGTTGTTTTAGCAGGGGGATGTTCAATCCCTGTCATTCATAATGCAGGTTTTAATCCACACTTCTGAGGAGCCATCTCCTCTGTGCAGTGATATGATGCTCTTTCAGTGTAAGGTCTCTCCTCAGAGTCTGCACAAAGCTCCCTTCAGCAGCAGTTGCAAGGAATAGTGACGGGCTCTTTACCCTGCTCTGGTGAATGGTTAATAAAGGGCATTTGTCTCAGAAAATAACAAATACTCAGCTGTCAGTCTGGTAATTCTGCATTTCACTGCCAGCATGGGAATGGATAATGTACACCTCACATCTTCCATTGCTGACTTGCCTCTACTGAATGTGCATTTCTTTTGACAACAAAGTAGTTCAAATGTGGAGTAGAGGAAGGAGCAGGAAACATGAAAATGAAAATCTTATAAAGGAGCAGCAAGGAACATCCAGGCTGGAAGGTGTCAAACAGGTCGGGGTCAGACAGGTTGGGATTGTTTTACTCAGACTTGAATAAACTTCTGTATGTCAAACCAGAAAATTGGTCATATTCCTGTAAATAATATTTTAGTGCAGTGTCTACTCTTTATAAGTACAACATAGCAAAAATATTAATGCAATACTGAAAGAGCTGTGGATTACCAGATGATTTATTGTTGGCGATTCTATTATTTGCAAAGACCAAAAATATGTCACTGTCATTCTCCCCTTGCTTTTTCCCCAGGAGCTTACATTGTTACTTCTAACTTAGTGTAGTTTCACAACTTTAAAGTATATTTAAAGAACATTTGTTAATGTATTTTTCATGATTTAAAAAATTAATATGGCCTCCAGCCATAACACCTCAGCTTTTATTCTTGTCAACTCTCACCAACTCAGCAGGGACAGATTAAATCGTTCCTTGGTGGAAGGCTACTACAGAAAATCAGGTGTGTCAGGAGGTGGTTTAATATTTGCTCTGAACAGCGTGCTGCTAAGGGCTTCTAGCTGTGGTAGGTGCCACTTCTCAGATTAAAAGTTGCCTTTTTTTTTGGTGGCTGTCAGGTCAGGCTTGTTCAGACAGCATTGCAACTCGGATAATTACAGTCTGCCTACACGAGAGCCTGATCCTACAGCTGTTGACTGGGAATTGAGATCACTGAGCACCTCACACTGCTGGAGTTTGATTTCCCATATAGTTTCAGCTGTGATTTCTGTTTCTTCACTTTGGGAAGCAAACTGCTGGGTAGTGTTGATAACAATTTGACAGCCCTCAGCACAGCCTAGCTTAGAGCTGGTGGCACAGCTGCAGTAGAACTTGACTTCCACCAGCAACAAAAATTATAATTAACTTTTCAAACCTGCATGTAAGATCAGTCTTTTACATAAAAATTGTGAAAAAAACCTCCACAGACATTTTTAAATGGGTCTAAATACTGTTCAGTCAATGTAACTTGAACACAAGCTCAGGGTTTTTTATTTGTCTTTCTGCCCCTAATGTTTGGGACTTTTTGGGGTTGCTGTGAGCCTAAAAGTCTTATAATATTTACTTATAAATATTAGTCTACATGGTCAACCTGTTGCTCAAACAAGGCTAAAGTCTGTAAAGCTCTTTGGAAGCTGTTTAGATGGTTGGTATACAGGATAATTATTTTCCCAGCAGGGTTTATGCTAATGTAGCTTTTTTAGGCACTATTTATTACACATGACATTGATGAGCTTGGCCATTCTGCACCAAATTACATCTTGTGCCTGTTTGTTTCATACTGAAAACCAGCGTGGCAAACTGCTGCCTCTAGAGCTGGTTTTAAAAACCTCATGTCCACATTCAATGTATTTGGAGCTCTCATATTCCTGTTGGTAGTCAAATACTGATGGAAAGTCCAGAATTACAAATGTTAGTTTTTTAATTAGGAAGTGAAGAAGGATCACAAGGGTATTTTGTTACCTCATCCCTTTTATGCTGAAAGGGTTTTACAGCAGGACTGAATTACTGTAGGCAGACCAGGACAAGAGTGACAGAATGTCCATTGTTTTCTTCCTGTTTAGCACCTGGTGTGAAACCCATTTGAAAAGTAATTAATGTATTTAAAGCTTTTAGATAGTAAAATAAAAGTGAATTTTTAATTGTGACTCCATAAAACCAATGAATGTTATCTCTATAGGGTCATGCTGTAGACTTCTCCTTTAAGAAAAGAAAATAACTGTCTGATATATTTAATATCTAGTTACCATGAGGTTTGTTTTTATTGCTTAGATTGTGTTTAGTTTAGAATAACATTTGCCCCAAAATTTCTGCAGAAGGCAAGGTAGCTCAAAGACTGTATTTTATGAAGCTGAAGAGACAGGGAGAAAAAGTCTTGTAAATTTTAGGAGGTATCCAGCATTCTAATCTAAGAGTTTTCTGCTGATGCCAACACACTTCATATTTGGATTGGTTTGACTCCCAAACAAACAAAAAACCAGCAAAATATTTTCCTTAAAAAGATGATCTCATTAATACAATTATCTGATCTTATTAGTATAAAACTGTGTTTAGCTCAAATTGCCTCTGTCAGACAGGATAAACCTAAATGGGTTTAGAACAAATTGCTCCTTGTCCTCAAGCTTGGTTTTACTCATGTACAGCCCCTCAGAGCTCTGTAGGACATTTTTCACAGCTCTAATTTGTCTGTGTTGCCTGTTCTGTTCAGCAGATTTTTTTTTTCCCTGAGCCTTGGGCTCCAGGTCCTTGGTGAAATTCTCTCTTCTTTTCCCTTCCATTCTTAGCTCTTTTCTCAACCTCCTTGACCACTCCAAGACCAAAGGCTGCTCTCCTCTCTCAGGAACTTTCAGCTGTCTCTGACATTGTCTTTTCAAAAGAATGTAGCAAAGGCACTGAGAGATGAAAAATAAAGCCAGCAGTGTCCATCAGCCTGGGGAACCTGGCTGAGCTGCTGCTCTCAGCCACTGCCTGACCCACACTTGTTCTGTGCTTTGGGTGATTCTTGTCAGACCAGCTGCTTGCTGGGTTAGAAATGTCATTGTTGTGTTGTTTCGTGTCCCAGAGTGCTGATTCTGACACCTTTGTTTCCCTCAAGCTTCTAAAACCACAAGGAAAAATAGTTTCCCAAAAGTGCAGCGATGTTCAGGTGTATCAGAAATACAGATAAAAATGTCAAAACACATTTTGCAAAACTCCTCATCACATGCAGTTTGTTTTTGTTTTTTTTAATAACTTTCTCATATTTTGTCTCACAGGATGTGTTGTCATCTCTACATCTGTGAGTGATTCACAAAATTTAGGTTTAGTTTAAGTGAACAAAATTTAGTTGATACATTGGTTGATACCAAATATCTGTAATTTGTTTTGGACCACCAGTAGATAAGGGAAAAAAGAAATTTTAAAAATAGGACGTGAATATCACATAATAAATAGTGAACATACTTAAATATAGAATATAAATAGTATTAATCTCATACTACTGCTCTCTTTTTTTCTCAACAGATCTTGATAATGTGGAAGGCATAGCAGTGGACTGGATTGGAAATAATCTGTATTGGACCAATGATGGCCACAGGAAAACAATTGCTGTAGCCAGACTGGAAAAAGCTGCTCAGAGTAGGAAAACTTTGTTGGAGGGAGACATGTCTCACCCTAGAGGAATTGTTGTGGATCCTGTCAAGGGGTATGAAGCAAACTGATTTTTCTGTAATGTTTGTTTTTACAACATAAATACAG
This sequence comes from Parus major, assembly GCF_001522545.3. NCBI lineage: Eukaryota > Metazoa > Chordata > Aves > Passeriformes > Paridae > Parus > Parus major. The sequence goes on along the minus strand of NC_031776.1, from coordinate 32,833,555 downwards.
GATTTAATTTGCTCAGGATGAGGTTTTTAAAGTCCTGTAGCAGTCTGTAATCCTTCAGGAGTCTGTAACATCTGTAATTTCTGCCCAGCATTCTTGCCCTAAAGCCTCCAGAAGAATTTGTATGCCTGTCACTACTGAATGTCTGTCCTGTTAATATGAATGTGACTCACCTTTTCCTCAAACAAGTTGAGGGTGTAAGTCCTGTATAAATTTTTAATATCAAGTAAATTTCAAGATGCTCTCCTGATTTCCTCTCTCTATATTCTCAATTTCTGGAGCTAGTGATGACCATATCCTTGTACACATTGGTTTACAAAACTGAGACAGGTACTCTACATTACTTATTAGCTTAAATTAATTTTAGTAGGCGGCATAATAAAAAAACAAATGAAAACAACAAATAACACATTATATCACTGTGGTATAATGGTGGTTTACTTAAAAAATCACTGTTAGGTTTGTTCAGGGAATTGTCTCTGGAAATGATGCAGCTAGGTAGTTTCAGTGTGGCTGGATTGATTGCTATTTTGCTATCAGAGAAAATATTTACACTTTCAGGTTTTCCCTTTTGAGCCTGTCCTTAGAGGAGTGGAAGTGGCTGTGGAAAGGCTACAATTCATTAAGGTCAGGTAGTGAGGGTATAAAATCAGACCACGAGCCATAACCACACCTGCAATTACTCTGTTAAATTTTCCAGCTCAGTAAGTGCCTGGCACAGGAAATAGTGTATGAAGATGTATTGCCTGAAAAGGACCATTATATAAAACACTTCTCTAATAAAACAGCGTGTCCTTCATGATTATACTTCTCATGGAAGCACTTCCTGAGGGACAGCATTTCTTATGGCTTTTTAATTGTGTTTCCAAAATTTTAGTCTTGATTTAACTGGTGTTGGAGCATTAACTGCATTTTGAGATACAATTAAGGCCTGTCACTGTGAGAAGGTTTTAGCTTATGACAGGATAACTGGAATAAGGACAGACAAAAAGTGAATGGAGAAAAGCTCAGTAATTGCTGTTGAGAAGTCATGTAAATATTTGTAAAACATATTTTGTCTCCTGATAAAATAAGTGCCATATTGACCTACGTCTGCCTGAGCCTCAGGGCATGTGCAGGGTTTACAATTCTGTGATTAAACCTGGAGCTGATTGACTCAAACATGCAATGGAGTTTGTAAGGCTTCTGGATCAAAAATGGATTGATGTTCTTTGCACATATTTAGAAAAAGCATTAAAAGAACCCAAAACAACCTTCTAATGCAGGTTTGAGAGAAATGAAAAGTAAACCAAAAAAAAAAAATCTGCATTTGCATATCTGCAAACCTGTGCAATGCAGTTTTTCTCCAGTTTCTCATAAATATCAAATTATGCATATATGTAAAAGTGCCTTTGAATCAACTTTTTGACCAGTAGATTTGACATAATTTACACAAGTGTGGTAATAAAATAATTTTTCACTTCAGTATGTCATTCCTTTGTAAGTTCAGTATTTAAATTCCAGGACTTTATTCCTCAAAGTACAGGCCAATTAAATGGTTAATGGGTTAGGATCACAGAAGTTATTTCAAAAACATAAATCTGGTGCGTCAATAGCAATTAAATCATGATTACTTTAATAAATAGGATCCATTTAAGATTGGCATGATGTTTTCCTCTCTTTAATGCTTATTAATTGGAGTTCTAGATTTGAGTAAAAGTAAACATCTGCTGTCTGGCAAATGTTTTCATTTATGAAATGATGTGACTGTATGTGATACAATCTGAGATGATTCACAGAGTGCTGACAGGTTTTTAAGTATTCTTACTAACTCATTTTCCTTAGGGAAAGACAGGGTAAAAAAGAAAAAGGAAAATGGTATTTCTATTCTGGCATATTTGTTACCCTCTGCTTTTGTACAAGTTCAAGTTGTGTGTTTTAAATGGTTGAAATCACAGTTATCAAGGGTATATTCTATAATACAATATGATATTCAGAAAAATTCAATAAGAAAAGGTTTATTCTGTAGTGCTCAGGAGAGAATGTCTCATAGAATTCCTCTGAGCCAATACTTTTAGAGGAGTTAATAGATTTTTTTTTCTTTAACTTTTCCAAAGTAATATTGGTGCCTTTCTTTCAGACTTTGTTTGTTTTTTGTAATCTATATTATTGCACTATAATCCATAAAACTATGCTAAAATTGCCTGCTGGCTTTTTTGTCAAGTAATTTTCACCATTTCTAAACATTTTTGTGATGGACAAAGTACTCCTAACGTTTTTCTGAGTGAAAAACGTTACGTGTAGGACCTGAAGTTCACAGAATGTCAAGGTTATCCTTTAGCTCTAAAACCAGAGTGCAAATAATTATTGTGTTGTAACTTCTTTGATAGAATTAGGTGTAATAAAAAACAGAGATTTGCATCCAAAAGGCAAATTAGACCTGGCCAGAACCAGTTCACTTTAAAAATTTGAAGTTTGTGATAAAGTCCATACAAATAAAGTCCATGGCTGAAAATAAACAAAGAAGCCCCATAATTCTGCTGGGAATAAATAAGGTGTTAATTCTTTCACTTTTCTTCTCTATTGGTTCTCTGGTATTCATGTAATTTGTCACAATATGAGCAAAATTACATAAGTGTCACTTCAGCAGCATCCAGTGGTCAGGGACAGTAAACAGAGTTGTAGAAAGAGCAATGGAAAGAAACATGCAAAAGTCAAAATTGCTCTGGCTTGGACGAGCTGCCGCTAAAAGCCTGCGGTATAATTCACCTGATTAAAATGGGATCTGAATGCTCACTTTTGTAATTCCCTAGATGGATGTATTGGACAGACTGGGAGGAAGATGAAATAGATGCCAGCGTGGGGAGGATTGAGAAGGCCTGGATGGATGGCTCCAGCCGGCAGGTTTTTGTCACATCAAAGATGCTCTGGCCAAACGGTTTAACTCTGGACTACCGAGCCAATGTGCTGTACTGGTGTGATGCCTACTATGATCACATTGAAAGGATCTATTTGAATGGGACTGACAGAAAGGTAAAAGAGAAATGCTGCTGGTTTGCCACAGGCATGTTCTGTCTCTGGATTTTATTGTGTTACGTTAAAAATACTTCCCAAGGTTTTTAAAGTCTGCAGAACCCCGCGGCATGTTCGGCGTCGTCGCTGCTGGAACCATGGTGGCAGTTTCAAGTGAGAGACTGAAACACAGCTTAGGATGTTCCTCTGTCCTAAGTGAACACTAAACCTGATTTTCATTTATTTATTTTTTAATTATTTTTTTTTTCATGTAGAAAGGAGTCGTATTTTGATTGAGTCACAAAGCTGCAAAGAACTTTTCAGTAGAAAAACCTGGTTTGTTTGGTTTTGCCAGAAAGAGGTTTTTCCTGGTACTTTGCTGGATGAGCTGGTTTTTATGAATCCCTCTGCCTCTTTTGAGTATTTGTGGTAGTATTCAGAGGGGCAGCACTCAACAAATCCTGTCAAAGATGGAGAGAGATTGCTTTAGTTGTTACTAATGCCTGTAGAAGCTGGATACGGCTCTGTGCAGACATTCTCTGTGGGCTTGTAGAAGCAACAAGCACAGAATAGGACACTTTGAAAATGGTTAAGGCTCATGTTTGGGCAGGCTTTATCACCTGCTCCATAAAATTAGTGACTGGTGCACAGTACCTGTCTTTACAGGTTTTATTTTGAAGTGTGTCACAGAATATATTATTTTTGGGTTTTTTTTTGAAAGTGATTTTTCTGTAATCCTGAGATATAACAAAAAATGTATAACTACTTGAATTTATGTAGCTGAAAATAACTATAAGATGTTTTCTTTCAATCCTTAATCATTTGTATTTAATTATAGGATATTTTGGTTGAAATTTAGCTGGATCAGTCGCATCTATAATTCTTTAATACAATAAAAATTCTGGGGGATAGGGACGTCCTTAATTCCACCAATAGCTGTCAGAAAATTGACTGATTGATGAATTTGGATCAAAAGCAATTCAGAGATGAGGAGCTTTGCATATAAGAATTCCGGGTCCAAAGAGAAAATTTGAAGGGCAAAAGGAGATGATGGTTGTCAATCAACTCAAAGACGTATTTTAGTTATTTTTACCTCCATGTTCTCTTGGGTTTGTGTCTAGAAATAGACAAGGTAGGGCACGTGAGGAGCTGCTTCCTCCTCTCTAGAAGCACGGCAGGAACAAGGCTCTTGGTTCAAGCAAGGATCCCAGCCAGAAGGAGAGCAATGACTCCAAATGGAATCTGCTGGGATGGAATCACAGAACCAGAATTGGTTATGTTGGGAAAGGCCTTAAGATCTTTCAGTCCAACAATTAACCCAGCACTGCCAAGTTCACTGCTAACCATGACCCCAAACCTCACTTTACATCTTTCAAATCCTCCCAGGGTTAGAGACAGCACCACTTCCCTGGGCTGGCTGTTCTGTGTTCTCTGATGGGGGCCACTTAAAGTGAATTTATATGTAGTTGTTTTTTGGGTTGTTTTTTTTTTTTTTAAGTTAGATATTGATTCTGCTGCACAGAAGGGCTTTGTACTCTTTATTTAATTTTACTGGAATAGGTTGTTATGTTTGGGACAGTAATTACCTCAGTATTTCTATTTCCTGTTTTAATTTCTATGAAAAATTAAAGATTCTTTTAGCCTTGCTGATGCTCACCTACCACTAATTAATTGCAGGTAGTCTACAATGGAAAAGATTTGAATCATCCTTTTGGACTGTCACATCATGGAAATTATATATACTGGACAGATTACATGAATGGGTCAATTTTCCAGTTGGATCTGGTATCAAGGAATGTGACACTGTTGAGAAGTGAGAGGCCACCTTTGTTCGGGCTCCAGATTTATGATCCACGCAAACAGCAAGGTACTTACACAGTTTCTCCAGAGGTCTGCTATAAAAAGACATTTTTCCTTAGAGTCTCCAAGCATTTTGAGGTGACTGGATGAACAAAAATAAAATAACAAATATGGGTTGTGGCATGAGGAAGTTACTCTCCAGAGTTTCAGTCCATTGATGTAGAAATTGATTCTCTCATAAATACTAAAAAGTGAATCACAGCATTATTCCTGTCTGAATTCCTTCTAAGCATTCACACTGCCTTTATTGCCCTTTTTCCTTGCATGAGCAAGAGGTGTTGTGCAATTATCAGTTACAGAGGATAACAGATCTGCATTGGCTCAGAGATATCAAATATATGATTGCATTTACCTTTTCTTAAATGAGACCATAGATCCTGCCTGTATATTTATTTTTTTTTTTTTAATTTGCTCCCTCATCTTGGTCTACAATCAACACTGTATGTTGCACAGAATAAAAGTAGTTCTTTGAGAGTAGTGGAAAAATCCATAGTTGGTGCTACTTGTATCCATAGAGAAAGGAGATAAAAACCATAGGTTTGCATGGATGGAATTTAGAAAATGCAATTGCTACTCTAAAGGTAAAGTTAAAAGTGTGTTTTACTGAAGAAAACTTTGCATTCCATTTACTGCATGCAGCACTCTTATGAGTTGTTGAGTATTTGCTCACTTTAGTTAAAGCACATTTCTAACACCAGAAACATATTTCTAATTACCAAAATTATAATGTTAGCTTGGTCTGCCACCAAACATAAAAATGAGCTTCAGGAATTACTATAAATAAAACACTGTTTAAAAGATGATGTTTTTACTGTTTAATTTTTTTCTGATGCTGTGGCATCTAAATTTCCCTTACCTAAACCAAGCTGGTCTGTGTAGCACTGTGCTAAGTCAGGGTTGCTGCAACAGTGTTCCTCTTATCACAGCTGCTTTTCAGGGACTCTCTGATATTCAAAGACATGTAAAAGTACAGTTTGTTGGGGCTTTTTTCTTGGATTTAGTGTGGGTTTTGTTTGCTTGGTGTTTTTAAGGCAAAATCTGGGCCCAAATCTACCCTCAAGGTGGCCAACTTTTAGAATACCACATCTGCTAATAGAAGATGCAGCGTTTGTTTTTAATACTACTGCTGCTTTATTTGGTACTCAGAAAATTCCTTTATTTTTCAGAAAAAAGGGACTTCTAATGCAGTTGCTGCTAGCTTCCAAATAAGCTGACACCAGAGAGAGAAAGCATTGCCTCTCAGACAGTTTTGCTGAATGAGTTAAAGTCTTAAGGGAGGGAATCTGGCTCGTTAATATATTCTTTGTTTGAAATTGTAATTGGAATTTTGTAAGCTAACTGCAGCCTTTAGGAACTTCCCTTTTTGTCACGCTCAGTGAGGTTGATCTTGCCATTGTTCCCAAAGGAGCATAAAAATTTCTTTTAAAGAAACTATTTGTGTGTGTGTGCATGTTTTCCTTGTAAAAGAGCAGGCTCAAGGCTGAATTGTTGTACAGAGAAAACCACAGGAAACCACTTTATAGAGGAGTTGTTTATTAAAGATTGCATGCACATACCTCAGAAACGCTTGGCTGGGATATTTTGAGGTGACTGCTCTGATGCTGCTGGTCTTGTCACTGCACAAGCAGAAACTTTGTCACAGCACAGATCAATTCAGATTGGGATTTTTATTAGAGGAGCTTTCTCCAGGATCCTGTTCCAACACTGCTTTGCTTTGTGCTTTGGGTAGGACAGGAAGATTTTGGGATCTCCTCGAGGAAAGATGTTTTTCATTGTCTTGTTGAGGCATGATCTTCTTGAGGAGAAATGCTTTTTTTCTTTTTTTTTTTGGTTTATTTTTCCTTGCTTTCAGAGCTTAGAATTCACCTTACTTCCTTAGGCTGAGTCTTTGGGTCTCTATGCATCAGGAATCCTAAAAAATGGGAAGGTGAAGCACAGTAATCATAGGAGTTGGATTTGCACTCAGAATATGGCTCTGCCAAGGCCTGCAGGAATTTCCACTGCATAGAAAGGCTGGATTGCTACTTCCATGTCAATAATTCTAGTGTAAGTGCATTTGTAGCAATTAAAGTAGCCTCTTTTGAAATCAGCTGATGTTTAAACTCCTCACAGAGAGCTTGAGCACCAGACTGCTGCTCTTCACGTGTGGAGGATGATCCTACAAGGGGGCTTTCACCACTTTACAGCACCTGAGGTTAGGTTCAGAAGAAGATACAAGTGCAATAAATACTTCAGTATATATCTTAAATGAGAAGATTAAACAAATGTGCATGCTTGCCTTTTTTTCTTTTTTTTTCCCCTGAGAAGGATGACTGAAATGCAATCACATTGTTTAGCTCTGGCCTAATTTTTTAGCTAATTAAAATGGAATCAGCCTAATTTAATCCCATACAATCAACAGGGCAGCAGCTGCTTTTAAAAGCTGACAAAATATGAAAAATATGATAATGACTTTGAAAGTATTCTAAAATTTTGGGACTATTTTAAGAACAACCATATAAAATAGCTGTTTATAGCTGTGGAAATTTAATTTCCCAAATACTTTCGGATAGCTTTACAGCTTCTCCAGCTTGTTGAATAAAGAGGTTTAACTTGTTTGAACTGTGTTGTGGGAGATGTTTCAGCATAGGAGTCTCTTCAGCAAGACTGATGGGACTGGAGGTCTCATTGCACCTTCAGGTTGAAGACTGCACTTCATAAACCTTTTTATCTTGCATCTTTTTGCTTTAACTCTTGGTACTTCTATTTTCCTTGTCATCATCCCCTCTTTTATAACTTTGCTTAGCACATAACCCACTGTGCAGAAGTTTGTCATCCCAATTATGAGGTTAAGTAGGGACTTTTCATCTTCAAGATGGACCATTTGACTTTGATCTAGTGATTTAATTTTTGATGTTATTTATTTTCAGCTTTCATTTGGCTTCAGAATCATCATGTGTTTTCTATATTTGGCTGAAATACTCTTTTTTTCTGTAGGTTTATTCTCTTTTAGTGAGCTGACAAACTGATGTACATTCTTTAATTAAATCATTGCAAATGTTTTGACTTGTGCCATGTAGTTTTGGAGTCGCTTTTGAAGATTTTATTTTGGTTTGTTTATTTCAGCAGCTTCTGAGAACTTTTTAAACCTTTGCATTACTGATATCTCTGATTTGTACAATGCTGGCCCTGTAAAGTAGACTTTCAAGGCTACGTTTTCTAAGGCTTTGTTATACCTGAGGTTTCCCAAAATTTAGACTCAAATACATTTCTTACATTTTTGATATTTTGTTCATAATATTTTGGTTGTAAGAGTTGATTTTTAGTGGTTTAGCTCATAGTCTGATACTTGAAGTCAGGATCTAATCATGTGTATTAAGAGTCCAGTCTAAGCTCTTTCTAAAATTGTGATCAAGCCCTCACACCTCTTGGAGAATTCCCATTTTCCCTGGTTATATATCTGTGTTCTTGTCATCTCATCACACCCTGCCCAGTGAAAGCACAAGTACCACAATGGCCTTTCTCTACTAATCAATTTGCACAAATTTATTTAAAACTTCAGTGGGGCTTTAATGGACTGTTGGCTCATTTTCATTCTGGTTCTCATTTTCCTCTAAGAAATGTTGTGTACAGTGGATCAGAAAAAGTATAGAAAAAGGTTATTAAGCACTGCTCAATACAGCAAGACATATTAAGGTACATCTTAAAATATAAAAACTTTCAAAATATTAATTTTTTTGCTCATTATCTGATTGAAAGTTTAGAGATTTCCCTGCAGGAATGGCTCTGATGGGACAGTTTAATATCCATGTTCACAGCTCCATGAGAACTTAATATTACATTTCCTATGAAAGGTGAAGTGAGGAGATTTGATGAGAAGGAATCGTGTGGAGTCTGTTCTAGTCCAGGAAGCTGAGAAATGTTTTCTACACCTTTAAAAAGCAGAACTGCTTTTTACTGGACCCATAAGATTAAAAAAAAAAATAAAAATAAAAGTAGTTTTAAATTAAAGGTTCAGCAGACATGAAGTTTTATATCTTGCTTGATCATTATCACTTCTCACCAACACCTGAAATCAGCAGAGCTTTGCTCATGAGGAGCTGGGTGTCCCCAGCAGTGCAGATCTGAGCAATTAGGTCGTGACCAAAGTGATGCAAACAGAAATTGTGATATTTGTGGGCTCTCAGTGACTTTAAGACTGGTTGCCTCAGGAATGAGGTGGTGAGGATGCAGCAGCTCTTGGTGGATGGTTAAAACACCTGACAGCTGTCAGTGTCTTCATGGGAACAGCTTTGGGGAAGGAACAATAACACGGGAAAACAAAGCAGAGCAATGGCAGATGTGTTCAGGAAAAAGTACTGGAATATTTGCCTATATTATATCTGCCATAAATCTCTTTATACTTTTGTTTTCTCTCTTTTTTTTTTCCTAATCTTTTGTAGCCACATTGTTTTAATGTGTGCAGATGCCAATTAACTTCAAAACATTCCTTTATCTGCTGTTTGATTCCTTGAAGCCACTGTGTGCATGTAGCTGTACCAAATACCTTGCAGTATTTGTTCCCTTCATAAAACAGGCAGATAAAATGTTGTGAGATGATGGTACAGTTTTTTTGGTTTTGTTTTTATATTATTATTATTATTATTATTATTATTGCTATTATTATTTTATAGAGTATTGCAACCTGTAACTAATTATGTTTAAATATTATAACCCACAGTAACCCGACCATGAGAATAATGTGCTCCTAACATGAAAGTAATTGCAAAAAATTCTTCATCTGTTTATGTTCCTAAAGAAAAAAGAAAATAAAAAAAACCCAAAGCAACCAAAAAGCCCATTGTTTAGTTCTAGCATTGCTGTTAGTTTTAAAGCTGTTTTTTGTTTCTTTTCTCAGGTGATAATGCCTGTCGTGTTAATAATGGAGGCTGCAGCACTCTTTGTTTGGCCATTCCTGGAGGCAGAGTTTGTGCCTGTGCTGATAATCAGCTTTTGGAGGAAAACAGCACAACCTGCATGAGTAAGATTCTTACAGAATATCTGAGTTGATGCTGCTGTTAAGGGATCAAGTCAGACCTGAAAACAAAACCATAAAGTGTGGCCTCCTAGAGGGTCTATAAGACAAAGAAATATTACTTGAATAAATATTCTAGTTTACAGAGTATAAAAGATTTTCCAAAGAAAACAGAATATTACATACACTATTTAAGGATAAAATGCATTGGAAAATATTTCAGCATATCTGACGTGATAAAACATTTGAATAGTTCATTGAAATCTTTTAAAGTATCAGAAATGAATCCATATAATTATTAAATTGAATATATATGAACAGTTTTTAGATAATTCAACTAAGTATCTTAATTGAAAATCTGACATTGAAATGTTCATGATGAAACTGTTCATAAAACACATCAAGCTGATGTATTTATATATGATAGGTTCTGACACAGACTGTGCAAATTCTGCTGTCTTTCATCTTTTCTTTATATATCTCCATTGAAGCAATAGAAGTTGTTCTAATAAAAGGTGGGGATTTGAATTAAAATAACAACTTGCCAGGTCATACAAGTATTTTTTTTATTTTTATTAACATTCAGAATTGTTGTCTGTAGCTTTCTAAAAATTTTCTCTATTTATTGTAAGTCTCATTGATGTATTTCTTGAAGTGACTTCTAATATTTTACATAAGACTCCAGCAATAAGCTTAGTAAAGATGAGTAAAACATAAGAATTATTTCATAACATGATGAACATTATGGAGCCTGCAATGACCAGGCAGAGCCATCACTTTTCTTAAAAAAAAAGCTATTTTTATTTTCAGCAGAAATAACTGGGATGGGGACTCCTCACTAGTAAGATAGAATTTAGGTATTAGGAAAAGAGGTTAGAGACTTTCAGATCAGAATGGGGCAGGTTTCCTGCATTTTCCCCAGCACACTTCATTGCCTGGCTCTTCCCAAGGACTCTGGTCCTCTTCAGAGACTCCTGGGCTGATGTGTGGCATTTACACATGAAACATTCTGAACCTGATGTTGAGAAATACATCTGCCTGGATTTATCAATAAGCTTGTAGCTTGCTACTTAACTCTACCCCAGCAGAATTTTATCCTTCTCTGCCGAGTCTTTGCCAGTGCATAATGCAGGTGTTTGAGTTGTTGCTTGGTTACAAGAATCGGCTTTTTAGTAATCATTTCCTATCTCTAAATGTGCAACAGAATTTGGCCAATGTCTGTCAGACAATTTCCTGTTTGCTGTTTATGAGGTATTGCAATATTTTAAACTGATATTTTTACGTTATCATCTAAGCAGTAATTTAAAAACCAGTTTGAGTGCCATTCTGTTCAGAGCTTTTCCATTTATTTAAAATTAATTCCTTCAACCAAGCACTTGGATATGCGTGCCACTACAGGCGTCAGGTGGAATTACCTCAGATGTGCATAGTTCACCTAAAACTGCTCTGAAGAGCGAGAACAAGAATTGATGTGTATTTCTGTGGGGCAGTATTGCATTCTGGGTGTATCAAGCAGACAAAGAGATGTTCCTGTTGGATGTTTTCCCCAGTTAAAGAGGGAGAAGTGCTGTCCCAGCTGTGCAAGGCGGAGCAGTTCCAGTGCAGCAACAAGCGCTGCATCCAGGAGCGCTGGCGCTGCGACGGGGACGACGACTGCCTGGACGGCAGCGACGAGCACTCAGACATCTGCTGTACGTATTCCCTTCCCTTTTAACCCAAAATCCATGCTTGACTTCAAGGACTGCAAACCAGACAGTGCCAGCCAAACAAAAGCAATCATCCTTAAGCCTTTCATGTAAATCTTTCATGTAAATCTTTCATTTCCTTCTTTTCATCAGTGCTGTAATAAGAGCCCTTTCAAATCTCACTGGTGCACTCGTTGCATGGCACAGTGCAAGAGCAGTCACCTTTTGGGGTTGGCATAGTCATTCCTGATTCTTTAAATATTGGTGGTTTTTGCTTTGTTTTCCACTATTTCTTGCATGGGTCACAGTAAAACACCTGATGGGAGGGAATGGAAAAAGGGAGCCAGACTCTTCTTGCTAATGTCACTAGGAGGATGAGAGGTAATGTACACAAACTGAAAAGCATTCATTTTATTTGAACATCTGAAAGATAACACTTTTTTACTGTCAGACACTGGAATAGATTGCCCAAACTGGTTGTAGAGTTTCTGTCTGTGGAGATGCTTGAAACTTCTGTGGACACGGTCCTGAAAAACCTGCTTTATCTGGCCCTGCTCAAGTAGGGGATTGCACCAGGGGGATTTTGGTCCCTTCCAACCATTCCATGAACATTTCTGAAATTGTATAATGCATTTCTTAAAACTAACAAGCAAACAAAAATCCTCAGGAAAAAAAGAAAAAACAAAAACCAAAATAAAACCAAGACAAAAACCCCACAAGTAATAAAACCAACAAAGTAAACATCCCCCCTCCCCCCAATACCCCCACCAAGAAAACCAAACCTTCAACAAAACCAAAAACCAACTCCCTGCACCACTTCCAGTATCAAATTAATGTACATTGTCTTTAAAGTTACAGTTTTACAAGAGATGTATTTTTTAGCTGTAGAGGAGCTCCACTGTTGAAATGAAAAATAATAGACAGCATACCAATTATGTCCCTTTCATTTCTGGGAGGTACTTAAGTAGCCTGCTTTAAAATTAGTGTCTCAGCACTGAGAATTCTCTTCCTTTCTCAGCTTGTCACAATGCTTTCAATTTCTGTCCTTAGATCATTTCTCTAAACCAAATCTCCTTTACTGAAATGAAAGTACAATATTTCTCCCAATCAGTTGTAGACATGAACACTCTTCTGCTCTGCAGTACTGTTCTATGTGTCTGAAAACTCTTATCATAGTCCCTCTTTCTTATCTCTTTGAGACCAAGCAGCTCTAAACTGTTCTGGGTTTTTGTTAGATTTTTGTTGTTGTGTTTTGGTTTGGTTTTGTTTCCTTCTCCTAGTAGATTATGGCAGGTTTTTTAGATTTTATTGCTCTATCCTGAAGTGATTCTAGGGGTTGGATGTGTAAAACTGGATGTGTGTATTTCTGCTGAGGCCTTTGTGAGGCTGGTTGGGCTGAGAGAATGTGTTTGTTAGGGGTGATTGCTTATTCATCCTTAGGTAAATCTTGCCTGCTTCACAGGGGCCTGATTCTGCTGATACAGATTTGTGATCCTCTGTAATGCCTTCACCTTCTGCCATATGGCTGTGAAATGCCCAGTTTTGGATTTGTTTTCTTTCATTCTATTTGTTGTTGTTTTTTTACAGCATTTGTGTATTTTGGTAGCTCCATGTAGTAGCCACTGCTGATTTCAGTAATATTTTTAAAAATATTTTCCTAGGTCTGAATTGTAATGCTTACTCTCGTTTTGTTTTGAAACCAGCATTTCTTGCCCTTAAATTAAGGAGCTCAGCTAATAAACACAGTGAAAAGGAAAATCTTTCAGCAGATTTGACTTGATTGTCTTTTAAATTAGTGTAAGGAAGACCAGTTCATTGATCAAAGATTGTAATTCTCTGAGGATTTATACAAATATAAATGAAATCATAACCTGGTCTTAAACCTGAATGTGATCTATAGTTTACAGGGCCAGTGTGATAACATTGATCTCCTCTCAGCAGTTGCCATAGTAACCCCAATAGTTCTTTATGAGTTTGAAATATTTGCAATTATGAGTAGAATACACACACGTTACTAAATATATATGAACAAAAGCTTAACAACCATTTAAAGCAGTATTTATTTCAAGTATTGAAGTCAAATTTAAAATTAAGAAAAAAAGTCTTCAAATTGTGATTTTATTACTTGGATGCCTCCAGTTTTGTTCTCTGTTACAAATGTTACTTCTCCGTTCTTTGTCCTCCATTACTTTTCTCCATTACAAACTTTGGAAATACGAGACTTGGGCCACCTTTCTGCTCAAATTATTAATTAATCTCTGCTTCCTGTGCTTCTGCACCCTGCACACCAGCCAGGGTTCATGTGCTCTTGATATCACCCTCGCTCTGTGTCGTCTTCAATTGCAAGAATAGGCAAAAAGGTCAAAGATAAAAGCTACTGAAATGTCAAGGATAAGCCTGCAAGACATCCTTTCATTTTAAATACCCTTTGTTTCCACATGTATGTTAAACTTTAAAAAGGAGACTGTGGATGGCTGAGTAGGTAAAAAATAGCTGGGGATTATTTTTAACTATTATTTTTAATTTATTTTTATTTTAAGTTTGAAACTGTGTACAGTTTAATGTTCTTGTCTAGATCAAGATGAGCAAGATCTGCTAATAATAGACATTATTAGCATGAAGGAAGCAGAACATAAACACTTTCTACAGTTGCAAGAGCAAGCCAATAGTGTTTACATCAATCCTGTGCATTCAGCTTCATCCTTTCCATGAAAATTGGTAGCCAGCAAAACACGTTTGAGAGATACCTTGTTCACTCCTGAATACCAGATTTTATTTTTTGTTGTTAGTTTTACACCGTGTTGCATATTTCACTTTTTGACACCTACAATTTCATGGTGGGTAAACAGCAGATCTATATGTGGCCATTCACAGTAATGTGCCTCATTTTAGAAGCATTTTATGACCTGTCCAAATCCCTGCTCACTCTGGTATCATATTTTGGGTCTGCACTCAGCAGCTTGCATCTGTTCCCTTTGGTGTTTTCCTTTGTTTATATTCACTTTAGTTTGCAAACGTCATCACACTGCCCAGATGGGATCCAGAACATGTTTCTTTAAGGAAACAACACTGCTTTTAATATACTGCTTTTATCACCTAATAGGAAAGGATCTCCATGTTGGCATCTTTACTAGATATTATTTAATTTATGATTGAAGTAGTGTGATGTTTGTAATTGACTGGTGTGCTGAACAATCCTTATGTCATGGTGGTTATACATCCAGAATAACCACACTGACTGCATCGCTAGGGAACAGCATTTAATGTGCTCTTCTCACAGCTTTCACAGATGTTTTTCTCAGATTATTTTCTTTGGGAAAAAAAACCCTTTCTTTTCTTCTCCACAGTCAATCACAGTTGTCCTGATGATCAGTTTAAGTGCCAAAATAATCGCTGCATTCCCAAGAGGTGGCTTTGTGATGGAGCTAATGATTGTGGTAATAACGAAGACGAATCAAACCAAACTTGTGCAGGTAAAAATTTTACTTGGTCGTGCAAACAGGTTCTCTAACTTTATTTCCATGAAGAGTTCAGGACTGATTTGAACTGAACTGAACCAGGCTGCTACTTGTAATCTGATTACTGATGTATTAAAGGAATTCAGATTTTGATGCCACCAAGGCTGGAATGCAAATTATATTTTACTTAATCCATGTGCTTGGCTGTGCTTTCCAAAGTTATTCAGCTCTTAATCTCTCCATATGGGTCGACTGTCAAAGCAATGCTCAGGTACAAATTTTGAGGTACAAATCTTTTTTGGCAGTTAGAACTCTGTTTATTAGCGTGCTGTGATGGGTGCCATGTCACCAGTAAATTTTATTTTATGCTGATTTACTTTATGCATAATTAGTTATAGAGTTTCAACTCAGTGCCTTGAAATTCTTTTAATTTCTGAGTTATTAACTTGAGAGCGGGTTTTCAAGCAAATAGCAAGATGAGGATTGTTTACTGATTCCACTGTAGTAAATCATGGAATTCCCAATCTGTCCTTTGCTTGTGTGGAAGTGATGTTTAGTGCTTGTTGTCAGAGTACTCTAAACAAGCATTAAATCTCAAATATGCAACCTGCCAGCCATCAATAAGCTGATGAGTGTTTTGAACTGAAGAGCAGTGCAAGACAACACACATTGTGTATTAAAATATTCCCTCTTGTCTCACTGCCTTGATGTTCTTTGATATCCAACTGTTTGCTTGTAGGGTGAGAGCCTAATTTGAAGACTTTTTTTTTTTTAACTCTTTGTCAGCTGGTGATGGATCAAATTTTGTGTTCTGGTTTTCCATTTATTCCTCCGGTGGCAAACACAGTTAATGTTTAAAAAAAATTATTCTTTGAAATATTTTAAATATATTTCTCTTCTGAGTTTTGGGCTACTTCTCTGAAAAAAAAGGAAAATGGCAGTTGAAAATAAGAAATAAGAAATATTCTCTCAGACACTGGGGTCTTTGACATATCAGCCAGTTTTTTAAAGTGTAGAATAGCAACAAGGTGAATTCTAAAAGCTTAAACTTGGAATCAAAATCTGTGTTGCTATCACTGGCATTGTTACAGGTTCAAATTTTAAATAAAATTATATGCAATGAGAGTTTTCTGTTAGCTTTTTAGTGACATTTTACTATTCATCACCTTTCTAAGTAATTTCTGTAGCCACATAGCATGAATTCTTTTAGTGATCCTTATTTTTTCAGGAGAAAGACCTACATTGATTCCTTTAATGGATGATGACAGTTCAGTGCTTGCAAAGGCAAGGATTCTAAGAACAGCCAGGCCAGGCACATCACACACAGGCTAATTCCCATTTTCCCATGTAAATACAAAATTCACAAGATCATTGTTCACAGTGTGAGATTCAGGTTGTTAATATTCCAACTGGTGGGTAATTTTATGCCCTGATTTTGGTTTACTTCAAGCATTAGCACATATTAATTCTCTTCTTACCGCCTAGTTTTGCACATTTATTTTTTTAGAATTTCATGTTTTGTGAGGAAGAAGCCACTAAGAATTCCACACAGCAGAGGTAGAACACGGCCCTGCAGATGACCTCAGTTTTCTCTGAAATCAAAGGAGGTGAATGATGTTTAGTCAGAGCAGGGGAAAGGTGCAGCAGGCCAGGAGGTGCCCTCCAACCCTGCAGCTTCCAAAATCACACACCCACCTAGAGACAAAAGGGATCTTGTCCATTTCCCTCGTATTTTTGGAGTGTTTTGTCTTGACAGCAAGAACGTGTCAGGCTAATCAGTTTCCTTGTGGGAATGGTCGGTGTATCCCAACGTCATGGCTGTGTGACAGGGAGGATGACTGTGGAGATGGAACTGATGAAATGACATCCTGTGGTAAGTGGATTTTTCTTTTGGGGGGAGAGAAAAGTAAAAATCTTCTGTAACATTTAAAACTTAAGCTTGTCAACTCTTTTCAAGTCAGCTGAAATGATAATACTATTTCTGAAATGGCTAATAGAATTTGTTTGGTTGATAAATAAACCCAAAGCAAGTGCAGCATTTTCTATTTAATGAGTTTTTAACTACAATGCCAAATATGCAGATCAATCAAGACTTTTTTAATTTACAGCCCATTATCAAATGCTGTCACCCTCAAAAATTATTCTTTATCTCTGTCACATACCTCTGCACATGGGCCCCTTCAGCATATTCCAGACGTCAATAAAATCAGCCTGTTTCAAGCCTCAAAAGAAGTATATTTGATCTTGTATTTTTCAGGGAAAAAAAAAAAAAATTCTTGGTTCTATCATGAGAGAGTATCAGCAGCTGTGCTGACTGCTGCTTTGCTGAGATACTGCAGAGAGGGGTGTGCTCTCTCTAATCAGCTGCTTCCAAACAATTAAGGATTTTAATAGTCATTTGTTTCGCAGGGCACTGGTAACTGCTGTGAGTCTGAGAGCACAGGGGTCAATGAGCTGTCTGCAGATACAGAATCACAGAATATAATGCATTGCAGTGTAGAATCACAGGCTGGTTTGGGTTGGAAAGAGCCTTCAAGACCATTTTGTTCCAACCCCCTGCCATGGGCAGGGACTCTTCCCACTGGACTGGAGCTCCATCCAAACTGGCACTGAGCACTCACATGGATGGGGTGAAAAATGAAGTCTTTACATGGATAAAAATAATAATATTATTAAGGTAGACTTGTAATTGCTTGAAACCACCTAAGTGCAGTTGTGTACAGAGGTAGGATGAGTGAATAGGTGACTTGTATTTAGCATTCCCCAAAGTTCTAACTCTCTGTTTAATGGCACAGCATTGAATCTCAGTGCTAGAACACTCTCTCTGCCTCAGGCACTTCAGGAACTCAGATGCCTCTCTGTTCTCAGGCACTTCAGGAACTCAGATGTTCCTGGCACCCTTGGAAATCCTTCCCATGAGCTTTGTTCTGTATGCTCCCAGCTGACATGGACTATTTCTTCAGATCTTTTAATCTGTTCAATTAATTTCTTGGTGTTCATTATTTATTTTTTAAATAAAAATTTATATATTTTAAATCTCCTAATAGATGCAGCTGGTTTGGTTTAGTGCTCCATAAGAGTGTGACTTTTTAAGCCAAAACTTTGTGAGGTTCAGTAAAAACAAAGTGATTTCAGCTCTCATCCTAAGAAAGTTTTATATTTATGTGGCATGTTTTAAAAGTTTAGGAAAACTCTTCACTATTTTTCAGGGTGTTTAACAAGTTAATAATAAATGCACACATCTACCTATGTCATTTGCTTTAGAAGAAAAAGAAGTCTGAAAAAATTGAGAATATATTTAAGTTACTCTATTCAGAAGCATATTTAATAATTATAGAAACAAATATGTGTTTTCAATATTTTTTTGAACAATTTTTTGTGAATGATATTGCCTCAGATTCTTACTGCTTTGCTGGAATGCTGGGAGGAATTGTTTGTGAAGGCTGACATTTTAATTTTGGGTATTTTAGTATGCCAGTGCAGAGTAAGTTTATTTCTTGGCTGTTCTTTAGCTTGGTACTTAACCTTCCCATTTTTTAGTGTTCCATTTCCTGTCTCTCACTGGCAATGCTGTTGCAATTGGAGAACCCTTTTGTAAATCATCACATGGAAAATAGAGTTTGTATCAGTCATCAAGCTATGGTTAGTCTTAAATATTGTCACTTTTAGTGGGAAAACCAGGTGTGGTGTGATGGGAATATTGGACCAGGCCATTTGTCACAGAGTAATGAATTTCATGGTGATGGAAAGCAGGGTTTGGACAGTATTTACTATAAAGTTATTTTATCTTTTCTTTTTGGTGTCTCACCTTTTTCTCCTCTCCAGATTAAATACCTGGAAGGTGCAAATGTTGGTTACAACAGACTTGTGTAATTTATGCACATAGGAAGGTGGCAAAATATTGCTGAAGAGGATGTTATGTTAAATAGATTTTATTTCTTTTTGAATTCTTTCACAGAATTCCCAACATGTGAGCCCCTAACTCAGTTTATCTGCAGAAATGGAAGATGCATTAGCAGCAAATGGCTCTGTGATTCAGGCAAGTATCAGTCCTCTATATCTGAAATGAATATGAGGGATGTCACATAAATATTGCTTTGATGTTCTTTTTTTTCTGACACTCATATTGGCAGTTTGGCTTGTAAGTGGTCAGAGAATAAAGCATTTTTAAATTACTGACCTGACCTAAAAATCAACAACACTGAAGGTGCAGATTAGGAATGAGGCACTGGATATTGTAATAGGTACAAATACTATATTATGTGGAATGAAGTATGATGATTTGTTACTAAAAAAAAAATTTAAAAAAAAAGTAAAGCAAATCTATTACTTTTGAAAATATTTTCTGTTCTTAGAAAACAACATGGATGTTTCATGTTTCACATATATTTCAGTGACAAATATATCTGATTTTTTGTTTCTTATGGACAAGTTCAGTTAAATAAATAGCATCCCTGAAGAGTGAAGGCCAGCAAGACTTCACAATGTATTTTGTATTTCCAGTTCTTTTGACTGGAAAAGTGCACATTTGAATGTTAAAATGAATCTCCTCTCAGAGCTTATGGTGTGGGAATGATGTTGCTCCAGTCCTAATAACATTGGTTTGTTCCAAAGCATTTGGTGTTTCTATAATTTTGTTTGTCTGACAGGAATTTTTAGCTGTAAATGGACAAATTCCCGAAATTATCACAGTGTGCTGATGAATTTCTGTGCGTGGAGACTCTTTAGAGTGTACCTAACATATTTATCTCCTTCCTCCCTTGATGACCACAATCAAATTACAGGAATTGCCTTTAGACTTGTAATGACTACAACATTAGAGTAATGAGAAACTGCAGTCCACGGTTATTTATGTGCTTTCTCCACTTTGCACTCTTATAAACACACAGAAACAAAGTTTAATACTATTGAAAAGAAATTCATCGGGGTTTTATTTTAGTTTATATGAAGCTGTTTGTGTCTGTGATTAACTAGCTTAGGTTTTCACAGAGAATAAAGTAAACTGTGTTTGAAAGCCTGTGTAGTTACACACAGCTAAAGAAATTAAGAAAACCTACAGGTTTCTCATCCTTGCCAGTGTCTCTGATTATATAACTGAGTAAGGGGTAAAACTACCCAAAACTGGATAGTTTGATGGCACTCACAGACTTGAGTGCTGTTAGTAAATAATATTTAAGGTATTATGTGCATTAGAAATAATTTGAAATAATTAGAAATAATTTGATGCCTGTGAGCAGAAAACATACTATTTTATTTACCTTTTTTTGTTTATTTTCTCTTTGAAAATTATTTTCCCTCCTTACATATTTCGTTCAGGTGTTTTAAATTTTAAAATCTTTTGAAATGTGGCTGTTTGCAGATGATGACTGTGGTGATGGCAGTGATGAGCTGGGCTGTGTTCACTCGTGCTCTGCCGAGCAGTTCCGGTGTCAGAATGGCAGATGTATCCCAGGGCACTGGGCATGTGATGGTGACAACGACTGTGGGGATTTCAGTGATGAAACCAAAACAAACTGCAGCAGGGAAGGTTAGATTTATATTTTTTTTTTCCCCCCTTCCAAATCTTTAATGCTTATAAACACAGAGAATAATTTGTTATAAATACCTGACCTTCAGCCAATGGAAAAAACGAAGATGCTTTTAACCTTGGTAAAAGCTGGAATGGGAAATATGTCAAGTGCAATGGGATAACACAGAAGTGTATCATGAAGAGGAATGCATTTGAAAACAGAACGGGTATTACAGAGAGATAAGTTTTACAGTTTACTTCAGTGAATTATGCTAGATGTGCTGTTTGTCTTATTGCAGAGGTGTGTGCTGTTTAGGTGAACAGACTGTAAGAGGCATTCTTTAAGTGATTATTGATATTTTCTGTTTTTCTTTCATGCAGTGGAACAGTAATACTCTCATTTTTGTGTGATGCAAGTCTTTTAGTTTGAGGGGGTTTTTTTAACATAAAAGCATTTTAACAAACTACAGCCCTATTTAAATGCCATACATTGTATTTATTTGAATGGGGAGAGAAAGGAAGGATGCTTATGGCAAAGGATAAAGAATAATCAGATCACAGTGAGGGAATACCTTTCATATTTTTTCCCTAATGTTTTTTTTTACAACAAAGTAATTGTACCCAATGTTATTGGTCCCTTTTCATAAATTTATATTCTAAATCTAGTTGGATACCTCATCTAAATGCATGAATAATCAGAATGCTGGCACAAGTGAAGTCCTTATTTTCAATATTCACAAAAACAATTTTTATCTATCTCAATCAAAATGATTAGTCTGGAATTGAACAACCCACTTTTACCCCTGTTCATTTCCATTTTGAAACTTAAAGCCTTGCTTTAAACTTTTACAACAGAATACAAGAATGTAGATTATGTAAGAAAAAAACCAACAAAGCCATGTTAAATAAAACAAAATAAAATGTATATTTATAAACAGTGCTATAAAAATTTATTCAAATAATGCTTTCTGGTGAAAACAGGAAAGTATAAGCATGCCATTACTTTAAAGTTCATGTTATTGTCATTAGTATATTATTAAATAATTGAAATAGAATTGTAACAGTTTGGGAAAAGAAAAGCAAGAATAAAATACAAAAGGCCATAAGCTAAAAAATACTTAGAGAATTATGTATGTGATGAATAATTAAAATCTCCCAGTAATTATTGTTTGAAGCAGTCAGCACTGATTCCAGGGCTGCACTGAGTGAAGCTCTTTTGCTGTGGAGTTTGGAACAGCTCCAGCTGCTACAGCACAAACCAGGCACGAGTGGGGCCTGTTAGACCTTCCAGGGTTTGTGCATCAGGAGATGGATCTTGTTGGGTAAACCAGGAGAACAAGGAAGGATAAGGGAAACCAACTTTAGGATTAAGCATGAGGTTTACGAAGCACCAGGGAAACTTCATCAGCTCTGGTCCTCTTTATACCTCCAAACTCCTTCCTGTCTGACACATGTGAAACAAGGAAATAAAAACTGGTATTAAGCATGTGGTGGAGGGGGAGTGAAGAAAGTGAGGAGGATAAGAGAATTTGTCTGAAGCTTGTGTTGGGGTGATGAGTTATAGGATGGAATAGGGCATTTTGGGGACTCTGATTTTGGCTTGGGTTAGGAAGAGGATTCTGAGTCAGTGTAGACTTGGAATGGGAAAAAAGGCACATGAGCAAATTCTTCAATGTTATTCTTATTTTTCTAAGAAACTCCCTCTCCTGGAAGGTGCAGTGGGAGGGAATTTCAGTGCAGCCCTGATGGGAACTGCGTTCCTGAGCTGTGGCGCTGTGATGGAGAAAAGGACTGTGAAGATGGGAGTGATGAGAAAGGCTGTAATGGAACCCTGAGAGCGTGTGATGACAAAACAAAGTTCTCCTGCAAGAGTACAGGTAGGTGCTTGCAGAGGCATTTTCCTCCCACTTACTCTGTGTGTGTGATTTTGTGTTGTTTGATCACATATCTACTCTTTAACTAATGCTTAGTACTAATAAGGTGAGGTTACTCATTGTATTCCTACCTAGGAAAATAATATTGATTTACATGCCATGTTTTCTGATTTACAACATCAAATGGATGGGTTTTGAGAGGACTTAAAGTTGAAACCACTCTCTGTAATGGTACATCACATCAAATACTTAAATAAAACATTTAATTGTACTCCAAAGTTCAGGTATTTTCTTCTATTTCTCTTTTATGGCCGTAGAAATAAGTTGAATAAAATGGTATAAAGTACCTTGAATACTTTGAAGAATTGCAACTACAGCACTGGAAATTTTAAGTGTAGTAGTGGAAGAGAAATACATTCTTTGATTATGGGGTTTTTTGGGGTTTTTTTCCTCTAAGTATAATTCACTAAAGGATGTGAAAAGAATGTGGCAATCATTGCATGAGGATACACAAGGATATAAAAATTAATGTTTAGATGGAACCTTTTTTTAATGGAAAGTCCAGTTAAGGAAAAGTTTAATTTGTCAGCACAGTATTAATATTTTTTGTCACTTTGATCAAAGCTTTGTGTGATATAAGGGCTAAAATAACTTTCACAGCAATATTTAATGAGTGCTATAAGAAGCAGGAATATTGTTGTCCCTATATTGAATATATATATTGTTCAACTAGAAATATTGAAAGAAGGGAGAACCCATTCACATGTCTGTGTTACAGCTAAACACAATAAATGTGTCAGAGGAGTTGTGTGACCTCTGTCCTAAAGTATTTTGCTTGCTCTTGGATTTTAAAGTTATAAAAATCATGATGTCTTGAAAAAGAAATATGGAATACTGAATTGTGTCTAAAAAAACCCTATTTCCTTTTGTGTTCTTACTATTTCCCTAAAGACGTGTAGAATAAGCTGCTATGAAACACTTTCTATAAGTAACAATTGATTATTCACTTCCAACAGTGTGGTGTGTTTCCTGAAGGTGATTGATAGAAACCCTGATACAGGAAATAGTCAGCACCAGGAGCAAATGTATTTCCCAGCATCTAAATGGGGAAAAGCTAACACCAGTCCAACTGGCCAAAGCAGAATTATTAGTGGCAAGAAAGGTGAATAAATCTCAATAGATGAGGTTTATTTTCATCAACTGCCTTTGGAAAGCTAATGAGACAAGATATTACTACTTTAGTCAAGAGAAAGCAGAGAGGTTAGAGGCAATGTGGAATACAAGATAAGTGCAGATTTTAGTTAATAGGTTTTATTCCTCTCAGAAAAGTTTGGTTCTTAGACTGAGTTAAGGTTTTTTACTTGTCCTGAATGATTTTTGGTACAGAGAATTTGAAACCTCTTTCTGGTGGTAAACTAAGATTTTCCAAATACAGATGCCATAATAACAGGAACTAGCAAAGATTTAAATTCAACATAATTGTCTTAATGTCTTTTCATTGTCATTTTTATGTCATTTAAATTTGAATTGTCTTTTCAACAGAGAACTAGAACCCCATTTCAAAGTCCTCAGTCCAAGCTACACTCCCTCATGATGTATTTCCCTATGTTTGTATTCATGTAGTTGTGGTAAAGGAGGGCACTGTCTCAGTTTACAGGGTGACTTCTGACTTCTCTGGCTGCCACATAGAAATACAGCAAATCCAAAAATTTTCATCAACATATTGCTAAATTCAAGGGTATATGGTTTTGATTTGAAGGAAAATGCAATCGTGCTTGTTTGTTGAGTGGAAACAGCACTGGAGCAACCAGTTATGACAGTCATAATTTTCTCTTTTGCAATATTCCTTCCTCCTGGAAGGAGCAAAACTGCTGTTCTGGAGGAGGCATGTAGAAATGCACTGTAGAAGAAAACAGCAAGGGCAAATTTTTATTTAGTTACTTTTCCAGTTGTTTTTTTTTATTCCTTGAGGTTGGGCAACAGAGTAGTAATGGGTTCATGAGAAATAGTTACTGGAATGTTTCAGAAGAAATGTAATTTTCTCTGTGCATGATTTTAAAGAAATAATGCTGTTTGGATTGCACATTTATGGCAGAGGAGGAACTGGCTAATTGTCCCCTCAGAGATGCTGGGTGGTGACATCTGACAGAGAATGGTCTGTGTAGGAACTGTGGATGGAGGGAGCTGAGGCAGACAGTTCTTTGGGAGGGAAGTGAGAACAGCAATAGTGGGATGGTACTGCCCATTTTTTGCTTATTTCTGTTCATTTTATGTCTGTAAATAGTAGCTGCAGGGTCTTTCCTTACTGGGCTTTTGTGGCTTTGGTTAATGTGTCACAATGCCACAGGCATGAGTGCCAAGCTACAAAACCAGTTTGTCAGCATTCAGCCAAAAGGGATATTTCTGCTTACAGGGATGGTGCTCTCAAGAACCATCACACCCCATCCTTTTCCAAGATTCAGTTAAGATTCTATCATGAAGGGTGTTCTGTACCTATATGGACAGCATTTTGTCATTTGCCTCTAGTAGTTGAACATTTTATTCCTAGCAAGTCATCTGACTCCTTCAGATATTGAGTAGCTTCTGCCATATGGGTCCCTAAAAGCATTCTTTGTTGAATAAACAAATACTTGATTTTTCTCCCCTTGCATATCTTCCTTTTCTGTTTGATGTTTTTACACCTTTATATTTTTTGCTGGTCTCACTGTAACTCTCCAGCCTGGGAGCCCTTGAGCTGTTGTACCCAAAGTCAGCCAAAATGCTGCAGGGTACTTGAGCTACCAGGTTTCAGAATTGCTTTTCTAATTTTTATCAAAACCATCCCATGTTGGGTCCCAAAAACCATTTGTTTGTAGTGATGTGTGATGAAAAATATACTAGAGGCTGCAGAGCAGCAGGATGTGAGATGCAGTCATTCCTGATTGAGACTGACTACTCTTGGGTTGCTGCTAGCCAATTATTTTCTCTTTTAAATTAGATTAGGCTTCTTTTAAATTAGACTAGATTAATTTAAATTGTACAAAGGCCCAACTTTCTATTTTAAATTCTGGTTCTGTCTTCTAAAAATTATTACAGTCATATACTTCAGCTCAATTTTATGTACTACATAAATTTATCCTTTTTTTTCCATCTCCCTACTTTTCAGTTAGTAGTGCTGCACTGAGAGCAGAATCTGTGCAATGTAACTTTAAATGTCATCTAATTACTCTAATGATCATACTAAAGCACTTCTGTGAAGACAAATGCAAAAGGGACATGAATATTTCAGTTTAGTAAGCAGTACATCTGAGAGGGAATTTTTTTTGTCATACTTACTCTTTTTATTTTTTCAAGCAGCAGTTGATGGTGTCCTACCATTTTTGATGCTACTCTTTGAACTATCTTTTCATACTTTCTATTTTTTTTTTCCTTACATGTAATAATATATTAGAGAGGAAAAAAGATTTTGAGGAAAGAAGTAGTATTGGTTTGGAATGGAAAATAAGGAATGTACACAGAGGAAATCAAATCAGTGGGTGCTGATCACAGTGATGCTGGAAGAATATAACAGCAGCAGCACTGGTTCTGTCTGAATGGGGATTGTCAGAGTACAGATTAAATTTGTGACCAAAGAAGCTGATGCTGAGGAAAGCTGGCAAAGAAAGATTTTCCAGAAAGTGATGAGGAAATTGGTAGTGTTTTTATCCTTCATTCATGGCAACATTGTTTTCTGTGATAACAGCTCCCTTCTTTAGGCCTGTTTTTTTCAGGTTTTTGATTTTCCTTTTTTGTTTGTTTGTTTTGTTTTGTTTCTCTCCTGTTTTATCCAGGAGTCATTTATAAACATCTGCTTTCTACTGAAATCTTTAGATTGAGTAATGACCACATGTTTGAAACAATGTGATTCAGTCTAAGGTCCCATGTGTGTACTACAGGACAAATGAGATCATTGACCATCACAACATTCTGTTAATTGTGTCAGATTGGAACACTCTGTAGTTGATGGGGTTGAGATTTGGTCCATTCTGTATTTTAGGAAGGTGTTACATTACAGTTTTAGGCAGTGAGAATTAGCTGTAAGAGGAAACAGCAATTAATGCTCCACCAAAAGAGTTTTCCTATGGATGAAGATGTAATCAGTCAAAAAAACCTCCTGGGACCATTATCCTGACAAAGATTCAAGGGGTGCATGAATAGTTAATTCTGTTGATAATATTTATAGGAAATAAAAACATTGTAGAATCATTTGGATCAGGCTTTCCCACACAGTTGCTGCTCAAGCCTTCTGTTTCACAGTGTTACACAAAAGAGCCATGGAAAAGGGCAGATACAGCTATTGAGGCAATTAATTTATGATGGAATTTTACTAAAGAGGTTCCTGGAAACCAGAAGTGTGAGTTTCACTAAGGAGCAATAAAGGAAAAATACTTCAGTGAATTTTAAGTAATGATTTGAAGACAGTCATAATATTTCATTAAGTCCATCTCTTTAGAATCTTGGCAAAGATTAATTCCTTGACAGAATATTCTACTTAAGACCATGTCATATCTATCATAATGAAAGATGAATCTTTCATTGTAAAACATATCTTCACTTAGGTACAAGAAAGGCAGGGAAACTGATTTTCTCTGCAAACATTTGAATGCATAAAAGATTAAAATAACAGATTAGGAGCACTACTGGAAGCAACTTCAATTTACTTTGGGTTATGGTTGGTTTGGTTCATGTTGGTATTTTCCATTAGCTTGCATTCTACTGCTGTGTTATAGTAATATATAAAATCAATGATCATTCAGGATAATAAAGAATAGGGACACTTTTTGGAAACACTTGTAGTGATAAACTGTGTACATATCATGCATACAATTTTGTTTCCTCGTGTCTATGCAGTTCTGTCCATTCAGTATGGGATATTTGGGGCTTTGGCCAATAAAGAAAACGGTGGAAGTTTTTCATTCTAATTGTCACCCCTCCCTGTTTGTTTTCAAGTTGATTTTGCACTGGCAAAATGATGTTCTGTTGTTTAAACCCCACAGTTTATTCAGTGTAGTATCATCCTGAAGTTTCATTTCTTCATTTTCTTCATCAAAAGTGAAAACAGTCTCACATTTTCCTCCTGAGTGCTGCAGAGTCAATGCTTTTTTTCAGCATTCTTATTCCACTGTCTTTTATCCCCTTGGCTTTCTGTGAGGACATCAGCATTTTTTGCATGAATAGAAGACTGAAATGTCAAACCAAATGCATTAATCCAATCTACAACAAATATTTGCTTTAAAGAAAATTTAAATCTGATATTGTATAAGCTGGGAAGGGTGGGCAGGAAGTTGTGTCAGTTCATTCTGAACAGGTTTGAACTTAGGAGTCTCAGGCTTTGCTGGTCAGTGCCTGGGCATCCACCAGAATTGCTATCAGTGGAACTAAACATTCCCAGGATCTTCCTTCCCATCCCAGATGATTTTCTCTGCATGATTAATTCATGGATAAAAAAAAAACAACAAAATTTTCTGGATCAGCTTCATTTACCATTGTTCTATCTGTTCTCTATTGGAAAATAAAGTACATGACATTTCTGTTCAGTCACAGTGTTATCAAAAGTTACAGCTAAATCCTCCTGGCTGTAGGTAGCAAGTAGAAAAATAGGTTGGGAGGGGAGCTCACACACACACCTGTGTCAGCATTCACAGTCTTGGCTCTTTTCATTAAAGTCCTTGCACTTGTTGAGTCTAATTTAATACCTGCATGATTTTAAAGATTAAAATATTTTTTTCTAATCAAGAGGCCTTCTTGCATTTCTAAACTTTGATGGTCATCACAAATCCCTTTTTGCACTTTTGAGACATGAGCTGAACGCTGGTTTGCCAAAACTGAAGTAATTTAAGAAACTTAATCTGCTGTAGTTATTTTGCCTCAAAGCTGATCATTTATCTGACATCACTGGGGAATGGGTTGTGTCTCCTTCCTAGAAAGACTTTTGCTTTGCAAACACATGGTAACTAAAAGTTATATATTGAAACACTGCTCCCATGGAGGGCTGCTGCGGTAGAAGATAAAATAAGAGAGATGAAGAAAAGCACAAATTAAAAATAATTAGAAAATTGTAGTATCATTTGGTGTATTTAACAGGTTTTGAAGTTGTGTCCTGCCTATATGCAGTTTTGTTCAGCTCACAAACAAGTGGAATTGGTATTGTTTGGAAAATTAGATTGTCAAAAGAGCTGTGGAAGATGCATCAGAGTATAAGTGTGAGTGGGTTTCTTTCTGCTCATCAAAGAGGAAAGAAATATTAATAGAAAAGAGTGATAAAAAAAAAGAGAAAAGAAATCTGTATATTGTTTTGAAGGTTTTTTTTTTCCTCCTAAAGTTTGCTTCCAGTCTGATTTCCTGTGTTTATTGTCTCTTTTCCCCAAGGGAGATGCATTAGCAAAGCGTGGCTATGTGATGGCGATATTGATTGTGAGGATCAGTCTGATGAGGATAATTGCGAGGGCTATTTGTGTGGACCACCAAAATACCCTTGTGCTAATGATACCTCCATCTGCCTACAGCCTGAGAAGCTCTGCAATGGGAGAAGAGATTGTCCTGATGGATCTGATGAAGGCGATCTTTGTGGTACTTCTTTTAGACACCTTTTTCTGATTGTTCTGATTTTTCTGATTTTTTTTGACAGTTTTTTCTGATTGTTCATGATACTGTCTGTTGTGGTACCTCCTGCTGAGAAAAAGGCTCTCACACTGGAATTCTAGCACTAGATATGTGCTAGATATCCTCAATCCTATGTGAGGATTTTTGTTTAGTTAAAGTCATACTGAGTTTATGCTTGAAGTTTTAGTTTTCTTCAGATAACACAAAGAAGACAAGCCTTTCATTTTCAAACAACTTAAAACATTCCTGGAGATAAACAATTTAGAGGTCATCGATGTGTAGGAAAGAACTTCAGCTCATTTGCAGTTCTCTCAATCTACAAAAGCTTGAGTTCATACCATAGAATGCTTTGGCTTGGAAGGCACCTTAAAGGTCGTCTCATTCCCACCTCCTGCTCAGGCAGGAATACTTCTGTTAGACCAGGTTACTCCAAACCCTTTTCAACCTGGCCTTGGGCACCTCCAGGGATCCAGGGGCAGCCACAGCTTCTCTGGGCAACCTGTGCCAGGGCCTCAGCACCCAAAAAGTCAAAAATGTCTTCCCAGTGTCAAATCTAACCTGTGCTCTGTCAGTTTAAAGCCACTTATTGTCCTGTCACTGCAGGCCCTTGTCCCAAATCCAGCTCTCCTGGAGCCCCTTTAGGCCCTGGAAAGGACTCTGAGGTCTCCCTGGAGCCTTCTCTTCCCCAGGCTGAACACTCCCAGCTCTCAGCCTGTCCACAGAGCACAACTGCTCCAGCCCTCAGGGCATTTTTGTGGTCTTCCCTGCACTTGCTACAAAATGTCCCCATCCTCCTCATGTTGGGAACCCCAGAGCTGCATTCAGTCCTTCAGCTGGGATCTCACAAGAACAGAGGGGATGAATCTCCTTCCTTTGAGGTACAGCTTTATTTGCTGCAGCCCAGGACACATTTGGCTTCCTGGGCTGCAAGCTCACGTTTCCAGGTCATGTTGTGCTTCTTATCCACCAACAGCTCCACTTCCTCCTCCTCAGGGCTGCTTTCAATCCATTATTATCCCAGCCTGTATTTGTGCTTGTGACTGCCCTGAGTCTGTGCAGGTCCCTGTATTTGGCCTGGCTGAACTTCAGGTTGTTGGCACAGGCCTCACCTTCCAAGCCTGGAAAATCCCTCTGGATGGTCTTTTCCCTGCTGCATCACTCACACAACTCTGTCTCATCAAAAACTGGCTGAGGATGCCCTCAACCCCACTGTCCTTGTCATGATAAAGATTTTAAACAGTGTCAATCCCAGCACTGACTCTTGAGGATCACCACCTGGACATGGAGCTATGCTAAAATCTTCAAGGCTTGCAGTAAAGCTACCAGATGGATGGTTGCATATCAGATAATTTGAAAAACAAGAATAGAAATCTGTTTAGAAAGATAAAATTTTGTTTGCCTACCTTGGAAGCTTTTGTAGGTGTTTTAGTTGACTGTACTATACACAACATAACTGACAGCTTTCACAGCCCTTAATTGTTGTTTTTCCTCGTTATTTCAGACGAATGTTCACTTAACAATGGTGGGTGTAGCCATCAGTGTTCTGTGGTTCCTGGAGGAAGAATTGTGTGCTCCTGCCCTGCAGGATTCAATCTTACTTCAGACAACAAAACTTGTGAGATTATGGATTACTGCACCAAGCACCTGAAGTGTAGCCAAGTTTGTGAACAGCATAAAAACACTGTCAAGTGCTCGTGTTATGAAGGCTGGAAGCTCAGTAAGGATGGAGAGAGCTGTGTCAGTACTGGTAAGTTGGAATTTGGTGCATGTCCAATATTCAGGATATTAATAGCTGTGATGGCCATTTACTGAGATCCTCTTTCACTTTTTTTTTCCTATATAAGAAATACAGGCTGGGATTGTCCAAGTGAGAGGTTGATTGCAATCTATGGACTTACTAAAATTGTCCCCATTCTTGATGTACAAAGGGATATTGAAATATTAGGCTGTTGCTAACCTAAGAATGCTAATTCCAGATATTTCTAGGAATGTTAATATGGTATAATTCTGATTTTTTTTAATCTGTTTTTCATGTGCAGTTAATATGTATGGACATATATGCATTTACACAATTTTAGTTTCTATATGAGGGATTTACTATGTATTTTTAAGAAATGGATCAATCATGATATTGATGAGTATTTGCTGAGGGTTCAGAGGGTTAATTTTGAATGTGCAATTATATTCTGCCTCCTAACATACAATATTTAAGCTGGTTTTTTCCCCCTAAGGCATTCTGGCACTTGTTTTTTGACAGCAGTAAGAGCCTGCTCAGCTCACTAATCAAGGTGAAAACCAACATGAGACAAAACAGGAGAAGGGAATGTATTCCCCTCGTTGTTCACCACCAATAAGTACTGAAGCATCATTTGAAACTGTTAGGGGTGTGTTTTTCAGGTGCAGCATTGTGTGTAAAATAGAAACATCCTTGTGCAATATAAACTGTTATCACGCCTTTACCTCCCTGATATTTTTAAGTCCTTACCAGGACTTAAAAATAGTATTGAGTTTCCCTTCTAGAATTTCATAATTCAGTTTTCTTTGATAATTTTATTCTATATTAACTCTGTTCTTTCATAAAATTTGCACAACTCTGAACAGAAATATCTTCCCCATTGTCTTTTGTTTATCTGGATATTTCACAATTCAGTAAATGTGATTAGGAGATTCTTTATTTATTCTTACTCTGCAGTGATTGTTGTTAAATTTCTTGTTTTATGTCAGGGCTTTGGTCTGGTTCTCAATGATTTTTGATCAATCTGATTTGTTATATTATGGACTGAAAAAAGTGCATTCTTACTGGGTTAGAGAAAAGAAAAGATTAAAAGGATTTAAGACAGTGTTAGCAATTCATATGAGGAAAACTTGAAACAAACTTTAAACAAAATTTGGTAGAAATGACCAATATTTGGAAACTAAATGGAGAAAAGAAGTGAAGTATCCTCACTTGTGCTATTAAATAAGAAAAGTGAGACTACAGTTTCTCATGTTTCTTAAGCCCATGAGATATTTCTGCTTAATGTTTACTGATGTTGGTGAGAATCTGAAGTTACAAATTGATTTCTCCTGATTTTTTTTCAAGGAATGTAATATTAAATATATGATCTGAGACCTGTGATGTCAGCTGATATAAAGAAAAATGATACTTTTCTTTACAAACTGTAATGATTCTACCCTAATGCCTTCAAAGCTGTGACAAAATTATTCCATATTAAATATGGCATGTGCTTTTAGAGGCAGAAATCATCCTGGCCCTTTTCAGTTGATGTAATTCAAAAGGCACAGGAAGTTCTCTGGAGGACAGATCCTCTGACACTTCAGTTGTTGACTGTGTGAAGGGCATTTTAGGAAAGTGAGAACAATTTTGGTTCCTTTTGTGAATCTGTGAGACTCAAAATGTCCCCATCATTTAAGTCTCTGGGCATGAGATCTTGAATGAACTTAGAAAAGCAAAAACTTTTATATAATACTGTTTCAAATAAAGTTCAAAGTGACCTTATGAAGATAAGCTGTCCCCCAAATGCCAAACTACTATTTCAGTAATTTCAGTTGTTATGGAGTAATTCTTAGAACAGCCATAGTGATTTCAGATGCCTTGAACCAGGAGTAGGTGTGTATTCTATTAGAACAGTAATTTATAATCTGTTTTTTCCAGAAGAAAAAAAAAATAAATTACTCAGAAGAAAATGAGAATGTTGTCCTTTAGGCTTTTTTTTCCCTATCTGAAATAGCATTTTCCTATGTATAAGAAACATTTCACAAGTACACAGCAATGACATGTAACGTTAGTATGCGACAAGTTTTCAGAATATGGTAAAACTTTTATTTGTGAGCCCATTAGAATGGGAGTATGAGTGCTGAAAATCTGGGAATTCTATAATTTTTCAACTGAAAAACCTTTTTTTCAACTGACCAGTTCTTCCCTTTCCATTTTCTTTTTCAAAGCCTTTTTTAGTTTCCTCTGTTGTATCTCATTTCTACTTATGTTGTCTTCATTTCTTGAGGGTTTTAAGTGTTGTTTTTTTCTCCTCCAGAGTTTCTTCACTTCCCCTGTCTCTTGTTTTTGTCTGTTTTGCTTGTTGATGTCCTGGCATTGTTACATTACTGACTTCCCAAACATTAAATGTTTCCTTAGATTTAAATTTGTATTGATTGAGCCAAGAATGTGTTACAGAGCTCCCTTATTCAGATAGAAAGTCAATACAAATTACATGTTTTCATATTTATGTTCCTGGTTTCTCTTGGAACACACTTCAAAATAAGTTGTGCTGATATATTTCATTTGGTCTTTAAAATGATAATAAGCATTCAGGAAAAAACAAAAAAATACTACTCTTAAGATATATTTAAATTTCATGTTTATATTCCACCTTTTAGATTTTGGTATAATAAATGTTAGATGAGTTCAGAAACAGTTTAAAATTGACAGTCAGCCTTTTCTAAACAGTGGAAACTGTTATATCTCTTCATCTATATATCTATATATCTATATCCTTAAAAAAAAAAAGAGGTTGAAGTGTCTGTTTGATCTGTCTTAGCTGGTTTGAAACTCAATTTTGTTATAATTTCCAAATACCTTTCAATACCAAAATGGAGAGGGGAATAGTTCAATCCTTTCTGAGCTGGATCAAACTTTTCATTAAAGTTTTTTTCATAATCTTTATGAAGTTATTGGGGTTTTTTTGCGGTAATTTTCATAAAAACACAGTGTAGATTCTTGCTGTGCTGCTGTTGATGCAGTAACCTTCAATCAAACAATTAGGTTCAGTCAGAATTTTTCCTAAGAAAGCATTTTAAATTTAACCCACTGAAAAATGTGAAACATTATTCTTTATGGAGTCATCTGATGTCATTGTTTAGGCAGTTTTCTTCAGAGAGGTTTTTACTGTTTTCTATGTAATTTATACTTTGTTTGTATCATATATTTTATATGCTAGCCTTTCTGGAAAAATGTTTGAGGTATTTACGAAATCAGAAAAATCATACATTTCTGTACTTTTTCTGACAAATTGCTAACAGTTAATTTTCCTGAAAGTTGTAAAGAATATAGTCAATAACCACTATATTGATATGAGACTTTGCAGAAATACTTTTAATCAATTTCCAGAATAAAATTTCCTTTCAATTTCTAGAAAATAAATCAGGAAAATAACATCAAATTTTGTGTTTATCAGGTGATGGAAGCATATTTGAAAAAAAGAAATAAATATTTGATTGAGCCTGAAATTTCCAATTCATGGTAATGATGCTGATTTTATAGAGCCATTGAATGGTCAGGTTGGAATGAAGATCAAAGCCTGGCTAATACTGCTGCTGCTTGTCTCCTGTCCAAGACCTTCAGGACATCCTCAGTGCTAAACTCCAAGTTTCCCAGGGGTGAAATGTTTTGTTGACTCAACCCCTGAAGATTTTTTTTGTTTTTCTGGTCTTTCTGAGTATTCCTGGTCCAGTTTAAGCCTTTAATCCTTGCCCTACTTTTGTTATTGATACAGAAAACAGGATTTTTCCCGTTTTCAATTCACAAGCCTTTTATGTCTTAAGGGAATTTTATGTGCTTCCACTCATCATCTCATTCCATTTTTTCAGACTAAACAGTTCCAGATTGTTTGTTCTTCCCTTGCAGGCCATGATTTCTAGACCTTTTGGAGCACCTTGTCCATTTCCTCTTGTATTTCTGTATTGATTCACACTCTTCTTCCACAGCTGTGCTCAGAGGAGGGTACGGTGTTGCAGGCTGCTGTCAGCCAAGCTTAGGGTATTGTGGTGTTTATTTCAATTGTAAATCCTGTCAAGATTTCACTCAACTTTAATCCTTTTCATAAAGATAATTTGCACCGTAGGTTATTTATCTCAAACTGTAATCCCTGTACTTTGAATGAAGAAAGCAATCCAACACATCACTCATTTGTTAGGTTCCATTTTTTTTTTTCCCCATTGTGTTGTTAATTACTGAGAAATAGCCAAAAAGCTACTGGTGAGGATTATGACTTGTGTTCTTATGCATTGGAATTGCCAAAAAACCCCAGAGATCAGTAGCCTCCTGCACAATAGCTGCCAATTTATCAGAATTTGGGAAGTGCCTTTAAAGTGTGTCTCAACTTCAGATAAGTGGTGCTTGTGAAACAGCCACTAATGTCAGTGATCCTGTTCTGCACTAAATTATTTAACCACTGCAGAGCTTTGAAAAATTTGCTTTGCAGAAAGTCATTCACTGCTTTAACAAACAGGAGGGTCATTTGCAAAGTTCAAGGCAGATTGTGAGCAAGTGCTACAAGAGCAGAAACACAGCTCTGCTGAGGTGCCTGATTAGCCCCAAACATGACAGATCATTTAGTCTGGGTGTGCAGTGGGGATCAGGAGAAGATGAGCTGCAGGAGGAAGTGAACAGTGAAGAGTTCAAGTGAATGAGCAAGAGAGAAACTGGGTATTTTCAGAGACTCTCAGGAGCCCTGAGAAGCAGGAATATTGCCTATTGCCATAAACTGCCAATAATCCTTTACATAAATAAGTTTAATTTTATGGAAAGCAAACCTCTGTTTCACCCTAGGAGAAGGAGCTCAAAGTGTTTTGGGGGAAACAACTAGCTCCTCACAGAAAAGGATTGCTGTGAAAAAATATCTGTATCAAAGTGAATATACTGAGTTGATTCAACACTTTATAAAATCCAATTTTTTGTCTTGTTTGTTTTATTAATGCAGCTACTTCCTTGAAAAACCTTTCCTAATCTATGTAAGAACTATAATAAAAACAATCAATTTCATAATATGCTTGACCAGTGCTGATTGTGTTTTACACTTGGATATCAACTCACAGGCACAAATCATGTAGCATAAAGTCATTTACAATGGAAGGAGAAAGTCATTTGTAGCTGGATTTGTGATGACATGTATCACCAAACACATCAAATGCTCATTTTCTTGCTTGTTAGTTTGGCATGAAGGGGTTTTTATGCACTTCAATTGAAAACACAAGGTACACTGTAAATTCAAAAGGTGCTTTATGTATTAGTAAATTGTTTCAGGTGATTGACCTTTGAAACAACGTATATTTTAATGGTTTCTTTTTTCTGAACCTTTTGAGCGGAAGATTTTAAATTTGATAATGTGACTTTTTAAAGCTCTAATTATGGACTCGTTCTGCTAGAGCTACAAAATACAGTTCAATGATTGAGTCTGATATTCCCAAATTTAATGTCTAATATCTCTAGTTTGGATCAAAGATAATGCTAGAAGGGAGAATTAAGAAGTCTGTTGGACTTAAAAAGTAATTGAAAAACTCCTTATCAAAAGATGAATTGTTTTAATCATCTCTTTCTCCTGATAAAGTATTCTGTTGTTCACCTTCTGCTTGTCATTTATACCAATTTGTAGCAATATCTTTTTTTATTATTCCTTTGAAATGTTTAATCTTTGTCTTCCAGATCCATTTGAAGCTTTCATAATTTTTTCTATTCGACACGAGATCAGAAAAATTGATCTTCACAAGCGTGACTACAGCCTCTTAGTTCCTGGCTTAAGAAATACAATAGCCCTGGATTTTCATTTCAGCCAGAGCTTACTCTACTGGACAGATGTGGTGGAGGACAAAATTTACAGGGGCAAGCTCTCTGATACTGGAGGTATGGACTGAATCTTTATTCTCTTAACAGTGAGAGCAGCTGCAGTTACAGGGTGTTAGACCTGATCAGTCCTAACTGAGCTGCCATTCACAGAATCACAATTTATGATGGCATTCTGCCTTTGAAAAGGGGTAGATCAAGGTCGTACTTCATTTCCAGGCAGAAAAAAGACTTTGATAACAGAAGTTTCCTTTTGCAGTATGCTCTAGGGGGAAGAAAATGGCAAATGCAAAGGACTGGTGTTTCTTCCTGGTCCAATGAGTGCAATATTGCTTTATTTATTTTTTTATTTAATTATTTTTGCAGTGAATCTTCACCTTATTAAAAAAGCATAAGAATTTCTCAGATGTCTGATAAATTATCTCCTCTCACTAAGTGGAAGATTCTGCTTCAAAATTTTATAGCATCCAGAAAGACTTTTTCTTTGCTCTG
This sequence comes from Parus major, assembly GCF_001522545.3. Lineage (NCBI taxonomy): Eukaryota > Metazoa > Chordata > Aves > Passeriformes > Paridae > Parus > Parus major. The sequence goes on along the minus strand of NC_031776.1, from coordinate 32,796,517 downwards.
ATGACATAACGATGGGCTATAACTCAATATAATCTCATAATATATACAAAATAGTTTTTACAAAATGTTCTTTGTTGAAATGTATGTTCCAGTGCTTTCACCTAAAAGGCAAACTCCAAATAATCCAGAATTCACTCCAAGAACATCTGATAAAATTGTGTATCCGTGTTCACTCTACCAGTCTCTACATTAGTTCTTTAAAAATCTCTTTTTTTTTTTGTTTTCTTTCTTATTTTTTAATTTTTCTTTCAGGTGTTAGCGCCATTGAGGTTGTGGTACAACACGGCCTGGCCACTCCTGAAGGTCTGACTGTAGATTGGATAGCAGGAAACATTTACTGGATAGACAGCAATTTGGACCAAATTGAAGTAGCAAAACTCGATGGCACTTTGAGAACAACGTTAATAGCTGGAGCTATGGAACACCCGAGGGCCATTGCTTTGGATCCCAGATATGGGTAATTATAAATTATAAAAACATTATTTTTCCTTGTTGCAAAATATTTGAAAGGTGTTTAAATGTGATATTTGTTTAATTTCCTTTTTTGCTATGTTATAATTCTAATTTATCTTTGATAGTTCTTGAAAGTATATTTTGAATGATAAAGAATCCATTATTAGTGTGTTTTTTTCTAAGTAAAAAGAGTTAAAAAATGGTAAATGAGGAGATATAGGGATCTTTTTGCTGGGAAATTACTTACCTTGCCATTTTGTTTAATTTATTTTTTTTCAATGTGGATGATAATTGTACTGTTTGGCCTAACATTTCTGTCTGGTTAATGGACAGATTTAGGTGATTCTTGTCACTTAGAGACCAATTGTTTGGTTTTTTGTGGCGTTGGTTTGTTTGGGTTTTTTGCTTTGTTTAGTTTAGCTTTTGTTTTTGTTGTTTTGTTTGGATTTTTGGTGTCTTGTTTTTGGTTTTGTTTTTTGTGGGAGTATAAAAATACTGCTTAGATGTTACTGGAAGCCTAATGGCTGAGTGAGGTAATTCCATGTTTTGTGTTTGGTTTTCATCTCTAAAGAGAAGATAGTGCTTGCCAGCTCCAGTCAGTATTTTTTCTAACTATTCATTAGGGGTATGCTATAAAGCAGAATATTATGTATATTCAGTAGCTCCTCTTCCCAAAATTATTGCTCTTTCACAGAGGGGAAAAAAATCCATTCAGAAAAAACAAACAAAACAACATTCAGAAAAACACAATAAAAGTGACAAGCCACCAACCACAAATTAAATGTGGCCAAAAATAACACAACAGAGCTGTTTTCAAAATCATGATATTTAATTTTGTTTAGGAATTTTCTATGGTCTGTCATGTGTTTTCACTGACTATTTTTCTCAGAAATAAAGCTGTGAACATAAAAATAAAAATTGATAAGGGTCAGAAATTCTGAGACCTAAACTGTGAATTAGGATGTACGTGCTTTAATGATTGAGGCTTTTGCCCTCTCAATGAAGACGTTAGAAATCTTATTTACAGAGTGCATCGCTTATCTATAAAGATCTTTAAAAAGAGGCATCCTGTTGGCAGAAAAATTGGCAGAGAAGTTGTTCAAATTAAATGGTTAGGAGGAAAAAATAAATCAAATCACTGCTCTTCTTGAAACTGAAGGCTTAATCTGCCTTTTGAAGGGCTAGAAGCAATTGATGCTCCTTTATGTTAGAAGTCAGGAAAGAAAAAAATCTTTAAACATAGACAGGAGTAGCTCCTAATCCTTTCCCAGATGGATATGAATAAACACTGGTGATTCAAGGAAAAGGTTTGTGTTAGGAGTGTGTTCCTGTACCCCAGGAGAGGCAGAGCTGCAGTGGGGCTGAGCAGGTGTTCTCAGTCCACACACAAACACAGTAAACATGTAAATATTACACATGTAAAATGTAAAATAAACATCCCTGGCCCAGTCTGCACCAACAGGACTCAGAACTGAGGCAGGTAAACCACACAAGTGGGCTCATCCTGTGAACCTCCTGGCTGTTAAGGTGGAAGGTCTTTTAGTGGGAAATACAAAAACTTGTCAGAAGTTTCTCTGCAGTTTGGCTCTTTGCAGTTACCTCTTTACAACTAACTACAAGTTTTCCTATCAAAAGTATAATTTTCCTTTAACAAGTCTGTGTGTTGTTGAAAGTTCAGTACTCTAAGAACAATTAGAACAATTAGAGTTTATTTATGTCTTCCTGGTGATGCTTCCTCTGTTAGTTTGTTATTTAACAAGGCACTTGTTTTGTTATAACAATGAAAGTTCTCCTTATTGGAAAAACATTGGAGATGGTACAAAACAGAGAGAGATGACAAAAACTCCTGTCTTTGAAGTTTTCTTAACAAGTGTAATCTGTATAAAATTCATTAGTGACATACCAAAATCCAGGGGTCTTCATTAGAACACTCTTAAGAGCAGCTGAAAATCTCTCATTTAGCCTGTTCCTTGATCCATGCTACCTCAAATCACCTTTCTTCCCATTCTCCCCTCCCCATCCTTCTTATCCGTGGATTGCTTTCAAAGGCTCTCATTATAGTTCCTTTTAATGAGCTGGGTTCCTAATTATAGAGGGAAGACAAGGCAAGCTGCCACTGTATAAATGGACATGGAAGAGGGAATGTTATTAAAGCCCTAGGTTCTTTTTTTTTAAAAAAAAAGAAACTTAAAATAAGTTCTTTATTTTCATGATGGCTCTAAAACTAAAAATGAAATATTATCTCCATGCTACCCAAAGGAATTTATATAAGGACCCAAAGTGATCTATGTTTAATCCTTTCATTTAAAGTATGTAAATGGTTGAACCTTTTTTCCAACTGTTGTCTCATAAACCACTTCAGATTTTGCTTCACGCTTTAATATTTTCTTCTATCCCACTCTCTTTTCCTCTTCCTCTCACCAGAATTCTGTTTTGGACAGACTGGGATGCAAATTTCCCTCGCATTGAATCCGCTTCCATGAGCGGAGCAGAGAGGAAGATCATCTACAAGGATATGGATACTGGAGCCTGGCCCAATGGCCTCACCGTGGATCACTTCGAAAAAAGAATAGTGTGGACAGATGCCAGGTAAAGTGCTGACAGAATCCTTGTGTCACTGAGAATTCCTCTTTCCTCCATGCAGAAATGTGAACTGCAGTCTAACTGGAATGTAGCTGTGGACATAAAGAGCCCCAGGCAGGCACGTGTATAATATGTACATTTATTTAATTCATAATCCAGCTGCAGGATCAGCCGTGGTCCTGGCTCCCTGTGCCTTTCCATGTGTCCTCCCTGACACTCATCCATGCAAGGCACAAATTAGTTCATTATTTTTTAAGTTCATTCTGAAAGAAAACCGAATTTTCTGTTGTATTTCTCACAGCATTGAGGTAAATTAAAGCATTATACAAGCCAGTATTTCAGATATCTAGTTAAATAAATAATATGAATTTAATCATCTATGAAGTTAATGATTGCACTGCAAAAATTCTTTGGTCTTGCCACTCTTACAGAGGAAGATTTTTACACATTTTGCCCAATGTCATAATGGTTGTGTGATTTTTATTTTATTTTTACATAATCTTAAATTTGGGGTTGTCTTGTAGATCGGATGCCATTTATTCTGCATTGTATGATGGAACCAGCATGATAGAGATTATACGGGGTCACGAATATCTTTCTCACCCTTTTGCTGTTTCTTTGTATGGGAGTGAAGTTTATTGGACAGATTGGAGGACCAATACCCTCGCCAAAGCCAATAAATGGACTGGCCAAAATGTCAGTGTAATACAAAAAACAAGTGCTCAGCCATTTGATCTCCAGATTTATCACCCAAGTCGTCAGCCACAAGGTGAATATTTATAGAATAATTTATTACTGAGGGGGGAAATAAGTATTCTTTTTATATATAAATATCTGTATTATTAACAGAATAATTAATTGTTCTTCCTCTGAGGGGGGAAATCCATATCCCTTTCATATATAAACATCTGTATATTATTTTGCCTTGAACTGTTGTATTCAGCACTAGATGAGGTCAAAAGCACACAACCCATGTGGCAGAAGTTTTTATGGGGTACATATATATATAAATAGATATATAAATTAGGATGTAGCATTCAAAATATCAGTGCTAAAAAAAAGAAATCAGTAAGGTTTTGGGGTTTTTTTTGTGAGATATTACAAAAACCAGTGATTATTTTGTACATAAACATTGGAAAGTGAAAAAGAACACTGGAGGATGACCACTAGTTAGTTACAGAATCTTCCATGTCCTCTGGATAAATTTCAGCTTTCTTGGCAAGAAGTTGATGTTAATGCAATATTATTTTAGAATTTATCTCATGAATATTTGCTGTTGTTCTTGTTTGTTTGTTTGTTTTTTTAAATATGGAGAAGTAATATTTTGTTTTTCTTCTCATCCAGGGTTTGTAGTGCTCAGTAAGGCACTTAGACTTTTATGTTAGTAGGTTTTGACCAGTCTTGATTTGAAAACTTCAAATCCTGACAATTTTTGGATGGCTGTGTAAATGTACTGGAACCCAATTCTGCATTAGTTCTGCACAGAAAACCTATGGCTAAAGCTCTAATGTGAATGAGCAAGTAAAATTCTCACTGCACACTCGAAAACAAAAGATTTGAGGAATATTCTCTACCAGCACATGGAATAAAGGAAAAGCAATGAGTTACCACTCATCATTTGTTAGTGTGCCCAAACATGGTGACAGCTGTGACCTCTCAATATTGTGACATAAATTGTCAGGATACATTCTTTTCATGCTTTTATTTTGAAATAATAACGAATGTATATTGAAGATGAATGCTTCTGGTTTTCAGTGGATGTCAAGTCCCTTGGAATTCATCACTTTCTGAAATAAGCAACTTATTTCCCTTCTTCAGAATTTACTTTTTGGGGCAGGGTACCATTCTAAGGTGTTGTTTGACTTGTGCTTAAGATAATACATATGCCCAGCTAGATAAATAGAGGTGGAGAAAATATGCATATCTTCACACACCTTTAAATAAGTTTTTTCTTATTTTTTTTCCATTTTGTTTCATTTCAGGTTTTTGGGTGTTTTTGTTTGTTTGGGGGTTTTTTGGCAATCTTCTTTTAATTGGTCCCCTCCTGAACTTTGGGATTTGTGTTCCATATTTGGTGTTTCTAGAGCAGCAGTATAGCTGCTATTTGCCTTTTCTTGCTGTCAGAAAAAGAACAACTACTTTTCTGTTTGGACTGGGGCCAGACAGCATCTTCAGAGGGATTCTGTAGCCCAGGGAGACATCAGGCAGTATTCCACAGCCACAGATATCTCGGCCTCCAGGCAAGTAAAAGCTGCAGGAGAGTCTTCAGTTGTTTTTTGACAAAATCAAGAAGTTCAAGGATCAAGTTGTGTAATTGCAGTTTTTATTTTATGATGTAGAAAGCACTGGATTTTGATTTATGATTGGCCTTCTGGGTTAGCTCTAATTGTCTTCCAGCAGAAGCAATTTCTTTCACCAAGTCTGCAGTACCTTTTCATTTGAGCTAAAGAAATTGTGATGCTGCCTGATTACTTGTTAATTTTTCCTTTGAATTTGTAGCTATTTTGCAATAAATGAACAAGTCAGAGTGCAGGTTAGAATCCTAAAATAAAATTAAGAGTAGATTTACACTGTGCATTGTCAGTATGAATAGAGCACTGCAGGATGAGCATTTTGTGTTTTCATCTCCATCTGGGTCACCTACGTGGGTGAAAGTTTATTAGCTTTTAATTTATATCAAGGAAGTTATTTTTGATTGAAACAAAGTAGAGCAGACCTAAATAAATTCTTGTAGCCTAAAGCTACATTATTTGAGTCAATCTAGGCCAGATGCTAATTTAAGGCAGTGAAGTTCAAGTGAGATATTTGTATGGATGGTAAATTCAGCTGTCAGTGAACCACAGGGGACTGAGGAAGGTTTGTCCCCTAATTCAGAATATTCTCAGGAATGTGAGCTTGAGGCCCACTCATCCTCCCAGAATCAGATCTGTGTCAGGAGTGCAGTTACAATGGCAAACACAGCGTTTCTAGGAAGATTTTTAAAATTATTTTCAACTACCATTGTATTTTAAAAATGCACTTGCCGCAAAGAACAAGGTGTATTTTAGTCACGAGAAGTTGTAGCAGTGCCCAACTGAGGATAGTGATAAGAGGGGTAAATATAGAGCATTGGAAGGATCACAGCTTGAAAACACAAAGCTGTGAATTTCTCATGTCGCCTTTTTTTTTTTTTTTCTTTTTCCTTTCTCCATTTCTCCAGGGTTTTTGATTTGAATTAAAATTTAAAACCAAACACATGGCTATGACATTATTTTTCTTTCTGCAGATTAAATTTTTATTTAGAAATCAGGACAAACAGTATAAATCAGGACAAACAGTATAATAACAACTGTTAAATATAAAGTATATTGGTACCACTGGGCTCTTTTTGTAATTAAAAAATGAACATTTAACTTCATAGCAGTGTTTTGTTGCAATATTCTATTGAGGCCCAGATTTCCTGCTGTTTAAAATAATAAACTTTTATAGAAATGTAGCTTATGACAAGGAGAACTAAAAGAAGTATTACTTTGAGGTCTTATCTCAACCTTGTATATGTTGTTTTTACGTCAAAACTAGAACAAAGTTTGGTATATTTATTATAAATAATGCAAAATGTTTATACAAATATTTATATATTATTATTTTACTTATATATTTATTGTATATATTAACATATGTTTTTCTGAGTTTTATCAAGAACTGTGCTTGGTTCTAAGATATTCCTGTTTATTTAATTTCATGGTGAATATCTAAGTTTTTATACTGACTAATTTTTGAAGTGAATGCTTAAAAACTGAAACAGAGTGATTAGAAAAATGAATATTTACTTTAGAACTTTCATATCCAATCAGTCCTAACCTGCAAATTTCAAAGATCAGTGCTAAAATAATCAGATATAATCAAGCTTTAACTTGGCTGAGTACTTTTGGCCTTAGGAAAAGCAATTCCATTGGAAGTATTGGCAGTGAGCAGAGGATTAGATCTGTAACTGGTTTTAAATATGAGTAGGAATCGATTGTCAGCAATTTGAAAGCACCTTTTGATGCGACTGTAGTGCAGATATTTGAAGGTTTAGGCTGAATTCAAACATTTTGTGCACTGTTAAAGTGTGAGATCAAACTTTGTCTCACTAAAATCTGGAGCCACGGAGGGACAAGCTCAATATAAAGTTAATGCAGGGGATAAGTTTGCCATAGGAAATAGATATTGAAGTGTTGTCAGAGTAAGTGTTCATTTGTCAGCTGGTGATGGAACGTCTGGAGGGGTTGTTTTTAAGGGTTACTGGTCAAGAAAAATAAGTATTTTGTTAAAATGAAGTTTTAGAGAGCAGTCAAGAAGCAATGTGACGACAGTGACATGTGTATATCTGTGCACAGCACTGTGAGAGAAACAGATTGACAAGCAATCAGCAGTGGAAATCAATCAAATAATGAAAAAGGCTGTTCAGTCATGGAAAATGCCAGTTCTGTGGCTGGCTGTGATCAAAAGGAAAATAGATTGGTGGAAATGATTGGGAAAGGAATAAAGCAGCACAGGTAGTGAACTGTGATGCTGCATAAATCCGTATCACCCCCACAGCTGGAATACTCACACAGATCATACACAGCACATCAAGAAAGCCTGAAAGGCTGATCAAGAGTATGGGACAGGTTTTGGTCTGGGGACAGGTTGGCTGATGCTGTTGGAAATACCATTTATAGACAGGCTTCTCTATGGTGGCAGTCTGTGAAATCAGAAATGGCACAGAAAAGGTGAGAAACAAATGCTCATGAGGTTATTCACAGTAGAAACAGAAGTGTTAGAATGAGCACAAGAATATCAAAAAAAGCCAAATTTTTGAGAATCAGAGCAATAACAATGTGCCCTCAGGAGAATTAGTTTTTATTGGGAAATAAAGAGCAGGCTTAGCTGTTATTCAGTGCAAGCAGTATGAATATGAAAGGAATATATAAATATGTGCTGCTAGAAGTAATGGTACTTTACTCCTAGAGTTGTGCATTCATGTGGAAACAAACACATCTGCTTTATAACACTTCTTTTTTCCACCAATTTCCAGAATTTTCCACAAATTTCCAATTTTGTGTTCTGTGGAAGAGTTGTGCTGTGAACAGAACACGAATTGCACTGACTCCTCTTGGTGGATGCTTGGAGCACCCTTGAACTACAACACTCTCTTTAAAATGATCATTAACCAGCATATCTTTTACTATTTGTTTTCTTCTCTTTGTCTTTCTTTTTAAATTCTATATATTCCATTCCATGCAGCACTACTTGCATGGAAAGACAATACAGGGATTACTTATTCTTAGGCCCAAAGTAAATCCTTGTCACAGATGGCTGTATGCAGAGAGGTTGAAATTTCACAGAAATTATTGCTCTGTATTGGCAAATAAATGAAAGGAAAAACTTCTCTGCAAAACAAATTTTTGGAGTCTTGCAGCACCTGTGGAAAAAATGCCCAAAAAAATTGCAGGAGGTTGAATCTCTAACTGGTCTCCTGAGATTCTGTACAACATAAATAATATTCACAGTATTTTCCAAACCCTAAGTTGTGTTTTGTTTCTGATACTTCGTAAGGATAGATGACTTCAATTTACTCATAGTGTATTAATAATTGGAAAGGCTCCCTGAGCCTCATTAACTTCACTGTCTTTTCTTCAACTTCACATATTTTTTTTGTCTTCCACATGGAGTTGTGAACTTATTACAAGAGATCACCTCAAATTTTGTCTCAGTGTCCCTATTGATGTAAGAAAACTGATGTTAAATAAACATTTCTCTATTTTATTTTCTGGGAAAGGCTGAGTGGCCTCCAGTGTGCCAGCACTTAAAAGGGCCAAATTGGATGATTTTATAGGAAAAAAGTAAAAGCCTGTGGTTTTTGTTGTTGTTGGGTTTTTTAATAGAATGATGGCTACAATTATAATTAACCTGTTTTTCCAAGAGTTTGAAAGCTTCTTTCTTCCCACAGTACAGGTTAGACAAGTAATCAGTTAAAGGATTCAGGAACTGCTGGATAAATTTCAGGAAGTGTGCACTGGTGGAAAAAATAATGGTTCAATGAAGCAAACTTTGTCTGGAAATTTTGGTACTTGAGTTTGAGCTAAATTTTATTTTTTAAGGAAATTCATATATTAGGTTGCTGTGGTTATCTAATTACTTCTACTGCAGCTTAGCACAACATTAGAGGAATACATTGTGCACTAATTGGTTTTATTAATTATATGTTTGTCTTTAAGTCAGTCAATCCCACTTCCTTTTTCATCAATGTTAATTTTCAAAAGGTTTTTTTTTTTTACAAAGGGAGGAGTCAACATTACTTTCTGTTCATGCTTGAAATGTCTCTTCAGCAGTGCTCTGGAGCTTTAGTGTTTATAACAAGGAATGAAGATAATAAGAATGATTTCCAAGTTTTGTAAGACTAAGGGGTCTTCTCTGGTCAACTTTCTTCCTGCTCTTTAAAGCAGTTTTAGCACATCTTATTCAATCAGTGACCTATAGGAAGCAACTTGTGAAAACCTACACTTAGGAGAGGTTTTCTTTGAGAAAAGTAGAAATACTTTGCTGTGGTTTTTTTGTGTGGTTTTTTTTCTCCCTTACAGATTCTCTTTGTGTGTTAGATTTCCAACTAATATTCTAGTAGAGAAATCATATTGAGAGGAAACATTGAATTCACCATAGTTCATCTCATAATCTAAACTTTGACTATTGCTTTCACACAATTAAATCTGTTCTTCAGGTCCTCATCACATTGACATCTTTTTTAATTCCATGTGTCTTGATTAGGAGTGTAAGATTTAAATCTTATGAAAGGGCTGCAAAATTAATGTCTCCCTGGGAAAATTATACCCAGTTGCTTCCTAAAGTTACAATTATAAACTGTGGCTGCCTTAACAATATATATATATATATATATATATATAAAATATATATATTCTTGGACTAGAGTTGAATATTAGCTTATAAAAAATGAGTAGAGCACAAACTCAGTTAATCACTTAGACTGGGTTTGTCTTCAGACAGAATTTTTCCCTTCTCACGACTGTTTGACAAACCTGAATTTTAACAAGTTTTTACATTTTGTGTGTTTCAATTATTGTGTTTTAGCTCCCAACCCGTGTGCTGCTAACGAGGGCAAGGGTCCCTGCTCTCACATGTGTCTGATCAATCACAACAGAAGTGCTGCCTGTGCCTGTCCACACCTGATGAAACTGTCTTCAGACAAAAAAACATGTTATGGTAAGTTTTCCTCCCACAGCCTGGCAATTGCATTGATTTTAGAGTCAATGGGCAAATTAATGTTAAAAATAAAATCTCTGCAGTGCTTTCTAGTGGTGTATTTTAAAGAAGAATCTGCTTTTTTTGAGAACTGATGAGTTGTTCTAATAGTTGAGGTCTGTGGTGTTTTGATATTTGCTGCCACAGCTGTTTCTTTGTGCTGCTGGTGTGTGAGATATGTTCATAAAATTTATCTCTGCAAAACAGAAAGCTTTATACTGAAACGTGCATCATCCCAACATTCTGAGTCAGGTAAGCTGAATAACAAAAAGATGCTTAATAGCTTAAATCTCTACCTGCTCTAGAGTTGTCTTAGCTTCATTTTCAAGGATTAAAAAACAAAGGGTAAATATTAGAAGTGCATCCTTGCAGGGGAATTTTATAAAAAACTGCAATACACACTTTTAAGCTCCAAAAGCCCTTGAAATGTCAAATAATTGTGCGTATTATCTATAAAACCTTGTACTAAATTATCCTTTTTGCTGTTGATTAATAGCATTCAAGAAATAGAAAAGAAAATAATAGTTTGGCATGTCAGAGATAGTGCAGGGGAAAAAAGGTTACTTTTACTCTTCATTTGCAGGCACTTGCTCGAATCATTCAGTTTTGAGATTAAAAAGAGAGCTCTGCTTTGCCTTTAATTTATCATCCTTCTTCACTAGTGGAGGTGTAAATTAGAGCAACCAATTTGCCCTTTTTGTTCCAGCTCTTTGCTTTTCACTGCTCACACTCTTGCTGTTTGCAAAACTTCCCTTTTACAGTGAATCTGATATCCTGAGATACCAAATGTTAATATCTTTTATGATGTGCAGGTGAAACAGGATTTGTTTGAGTGGACTAAAGAGGGTAAAATGTTTAAAATAACATTTTCAAAATTTTTTATTTCACACTCATAAGACCATATTGTTTTAGTGGCATAGTAACAATGTCCAATATACAGAATTCTTATATTTTTCTGTGATTTTTATGCTTTGTAACATTACTTCTCAAGTGTCACTAGGCTGCAGGCTTTCAGGAGATCTTTAACCACTCATATATAAACACAATTTATGCATTTGTCAAGTGATGTCAAATGACTGACTTTGATTTCTGTCAGAGATGTTGTGAGGAAGATGAGGAATGATGTTTTCCCTTTTTCTAACAGAAAGAAAGAAGTTTCTTCTTTATGCAAGGCGTTCAGAAATAAGAGGGGTGGATATAGAGAACCCCTATTTCAACTTCATCACAGCCTTCACTGTTCCTGACATTGATGATGTGACAGTCATAGATTTTGATGCTGTTGAGGAGCGTTTATACTGGACTGATGTGAAAACACAGACCATCAAACGGGCCTTCATCAACGGGACTGGCTTAGAAACCATCATTTCAAGAGGTAAACAGCATAGCATTGAAGTGAAAATACCTCCTTCTAGGTAAATGTGTGTTATGAGCATGCTAAAATAGGAGCATGCAAGTCCTGGATATGCATTCCTTGCCCTGGTATTGGATAATTGATCTAAACAATAAGCAAACAGAATTTTCTTTAGGATTCTAGTTCACTTTATTGATTCATAATTCAATTTTATGTAAACAAATTGGAATGTAATTTTGCATTGATTTTGTACAAGATTGAAATATGTAGCAAAAAAAAGGAGGCTAATGTCTTGAAGGTAGCAAGAATAAAGATAAAAAACAGAAAAAGCACTGTATCCTGGCATAGCTTTGCACTGAAGCATTTCCTGTATCCTTTGGCTACCTGTGTTGACCTAGAAATTAAATTGGCTCTTCCAGGGTTATTTTCTCTTTCCAGTCCATGTAGATCTTTCAGCTTTGGCACCATTGGTGAAACCACAGCATGGCAGCCTGGTCATTTTGGTGATGCTGGTGTAATGTGGGTTTTGTCTGTGCAGAATATGCACATAAGTACAGAAACTAAATTAATATAAAGTCTATATCTGATTGTTTCAACCTTATTTCAGTAGCCCTGGTACTGAAGTGAAAATCATTTGTTGTCCCTGGTAGCATTTGGTTTTTGTAACCAATCACTCTCAGTTCCTTTCTTTGCAGCACATGTTGTTCTTCTACTCTGTAATGTACCCACCTGCTTGAAAATAGTAAAAAAAGCTGATTATGTGGAAGCAAATTTTTCTAACTCTGATTCCCCAACAGCTTGGTGGAGAACAGAAGAAATAGCTCAGTTGTGTAAGGTCAGACCTTTTCTGACTTAGAGAACAAGTAAGCCATTGTAGTTGATTATCTGGGGACTTCAGAAAATAGTTAGTTCAAGCTCTGCCCCCTTTGCCATTTTAGAAGAAATCATTTCTGTGTTTGCACATTTTGGGAAATGTTTGGACAAATATGGCAATTTCCCCATTTTGTAGACTGTGAATTCATTTATTTTGTGCAGCTACTTTTTCTTTTCCCCTGCTATCTCAGAGACAACTTTATTAACAATCAGATATGTTTTTCAGTCCCAGTAATGAGAACAAGGCTTAGAATGCCTCCTAGAGATCTTTATATCAGGTATTCAGGTGCCAAACAGAAGTATTTGTTGCTTGGGTTTTTTTTTCAAAAAAGTAGTAGAATAAAAATGTTTATTATAGAAAAATCACTGAACTTGTCAAAGAACTTAATGAAAACAATAGAAATATACTATTCTTTCATATTTCTTTTATTATGGTAGCTTCTGTGGTGGAGATTTTTTATGTTTTTGGGCTTTTTTTGTTCCAGATGTAATTTCTATATAATAAGTTTGAGAAAATTACAATGTTCTGGCACATCAAAACATTGTAAAGACTATTTATTATGTGTAAACTATCTCATTTGCTAACAGTTATATTTTTATACTTCTATAAGAACATAAGAAGCTTTGTAAGCACGTCCTGGCGGGATTCTCGTTGGGTGAAGTCTTATACCAGTGTCACAAAGATGCCAAGTTGTACTTTAATCTTTTTAAGAGTATGAAATGCTTATTTTCTAGTTCTTACATGAATAAAAACCTAAAAAAAACGAAACAAAAAACCAAAAACCTGGAAGGGCAGGGTAGCAATTTAAAATGGGTCAAGGACTGTGTGTTTGGTGTCCTTTGTTGCATTCTGTGAGATTGGCAATCCTCCTAATTCTCAATCATTGCTCAGCCTTATAGACATGCAAACCAGTCCTCAGCCCCATCCATGTCAGTTTGTCAAGGGCAATAATCCTGTCAGTGGAAATTGCCACGTTAAGTTGACAGAAGATGTGTATAAATGATTAACTACGCGAATCGTTAAATCACCCTTGGCCTCTTTCCTTCTCTACAAAGATGCCAGCCAGTATGAACTCAGGGCAGAGGGGCATGTTGGCACCTAGAGAAGGAGCAGTGATTTTACACCCAGTTATTCAGGCAGATTTTAACATGGATTGACATTTCTTTAAATGCTAAGGAAGACCATCAAGTTACCGAGTCAGTCATATCATATTTCTGGTTTGCTGTCTCAGGTAATAACGGTGCTGTCAGGTAACCCTCAGCCCCCACAGCTGCTCACTCATTCCCTTCCCACAGCAGGATGGGGAGGAGAATCAGAAATGTAAAAGTGAGAAAAGTTGTTGGTTTTGGTAAAAACAACTTAATAGGAAAAGCTCTGAACAACAGAAAAGCAAAATAAAGGGTTCATTCAGTGCTTCCCATTGGCTCACAGGTGCTTTGCCATATCCAAGCAGGCAGGGGAGTAACTTGGAGTCTTCAAAGCTTTCAAAAATAAAACCAGTAAACTTCTCCAGTGACACAAGTACTTATGAGCTACAGAACTATGTTATAGACCAGTGGTTTTAATTCTGACTCTCTGTATTGAGCTTTTGTGGAGCTGAAGAAGGAAGGAGGCTTTTAGATTTCAACATAGCCTTGTTTTAGAAAGCCACTGAGCAGTAAAAGCTTTCTGAAGTAGAAAAACACAATGCAGAAGTTCAGCATCTCTGATTATTTTTTTGGGACAATAGGTTTCATGTTGTGAATATTCAGTGTGATTTTCATGTTCTTATTGTTAGTATATCAGGCCCAGGAAAAAGAATAAAAGATTATTCATTCTTGGCAACTAGTTAATAAATCCATCTGAATAGAATGTTGCATGGGATTGTTAACAAACTGTAGAATAAATTATTCTTCTATTTTTTTTCCCCTAACACTGATGATAACACAGAAAGGTTATCAAAAGAACTGCTTTCCCTCTTTGCAGATATTCAGAGTATCAGAGGTCTTGCAGTGGATTGGATATCACGTAATTTATATTGGATTAGCTCAGAATTTGATGAAACACAAATTAACGTGGCACATTTGGATGGTTCCTTGAAAACCTCAATCATCCATGGAATCGATAAACCTCAGTGTCTTGCAGTTCACCCAGTAAAAGGGTAAGGTATCCATGGTTGTGATAAATAAACTGCAGCAAAGCTCATCAGCAGGTTCTTCATTCATATTTTAAATTTGGCCATTTTAAACTTAAACTTTTAAACTTAAAGTGCAAACATGAATTTGAAAGGTTTTGCTGAAAATATTTCAGCTGAATACTTCTTCCCTTAGAAAGCTACTGAATAAATCATGTAACTATTAGTTGTATGTTTTGTCTCCTAAACTGATGAATGTTTTCTCTACTGGCTCATTAAAAACACTGTGTGCACAAAGCAATATTGTAAATACATTAATTCTCTTCTTCAGTAAGCTGTACTGGACGGATGGTAACACAATCAACATGGCAAACATGGATGGCAGCAACAGCAAAATACTCTTTCAGAATCAAAAAGATCCTGTTGGTAAGTACCCTTTTATATCCTGTTTGTTTTAACTGATAGTGATTTATTATGGGCATGGTCTTGAACTGATAATTTAAGTGTACAATGATGTTTTTCATCTACAGCGATAAGAACAGGCATAAAGGTGTGAACAACACTCATGCTACTGTTGTGTTTCACAATTTAAGTTATTTTTTGCCCATTCCAACAGAAATCTACTGCAGATTTAGTGGAGTATTACTGACTCTAGGATTACAGAAGGCTGAAGGAGAGCCCATCTGTATTTCTCAATCTTTGTATCATCGTTAGAAAAATGCAGAGGTCAGGGTTTTAGTAAGTCATGGATATGTGTGAGAGGATGCTGTGACTGCAAATGTGGATCCTTCCTCACCAGAACATCAGCTGCATATTCCAAAGATAAATTGGCCCTTAACTTTTCACACAGAGAAAAAAGCAACAGTTGAAGCATGCATTTCATACCATGACTTAGCCTCAGTTTTAGTATTTTGGGATTCATATAGTTGAGGATAAATTATGGCACTTTAAAAAAAAAAAAAAAAGCAGCTCTTTCTCTGTGTATTTTTTTGTTTTGCTCAAGTCCCTTTTGGTAGATAATTTCATTTTTTAGAGTGTTAAAGTGGTTATGTCAATTGTTGCTACCTTATTAATGGCCTGTCAATAAAGTGATGATATTTTAAAGCATTTATTTTTTTTTAACAGAATGCATTAGCAAGCAGAAGTGAAAATTATTTAAAGAATTCAATAAATTTTACATAAAAGCAACATGACATACATTTTACACCCTAAATTCAATGAATTTTGTAGAAATTACTTGATAACTGTTTTACTGTTGATATGATTATCTGTCTGTCCACTTGAAGAGAAAAAATTACCTTTTCATCCAGAGAGAAAAGAGTGGTAAACCCACTAATTTTAAGGTGAAGAAAAAACACTTTTAATAACATTATAACAATATTAAGGACAGTTGTATGCAACACTTTGCACTGAAGATTTTGTGATCAGAGGTCACAAGGTCCTAAATTGCAATGCTTAGTGTTTCCAGTATCAAACTCTGAATTAAAATATATCCAAAACACCAGTTTCAATGGTTTAAATGATTTTTAGCATCATCATAAGACAATCCCATGTCAAAACAATGAAACCCTTCTAAAGATTTGGAAAGTAGAAGTCTTAAAACCTTCATTTAATATTTTATTTGGGCACTGAAAAAACTGTCTTTGACCATAAGTGAAGCTCTAGTTCATACAGTGCTAATTTTGAGTGTTTGGGGAGTTCTCAGGTAGATTATTAAAAAACACAAATATCTGGTTTATTGGAGCTGGATATCCTGGTAATTGATGGGATGTTTCGTTTGCTTGGTGCAAAATTTCAGAATTTGAAAAATGAGGGAATTTTCCAATCTATGACCCGAATTAAGCTGGATTCATTGAATTTATTTTTCCTGTTTGAATTTTCCTTATCAAAACAAGGGGACAATTTTTCAATTACAATAGTTTCTATTATTATCAAGAGCATTTTAATTTGGAAATTTTGGGAACTGATACTCTTAGGATGACAGTGTCATTTATTTTTATCTGAACTAGCACAGACTAGTTATGGTTTGCTGGTCCATTCTTCAGTTCTAAAAGTCTCCAGTGCTGACAGGTGTATTTGTTGATAAAAGAACTGCTCATTTGAGTGCCATTACCCTGTATTCTTAGCAATTCAGAATCCATGCTTAATTTTATACTTTGTTGGGCAAATCATTGGCTTATTTGAATTCCCTGAGACCAATATTGCACAATCCTCATGTTCAGATTCACTTTAGCAGGTTATAAGGTTTAAACCGGTCACCCACACCTGAATGCATCATGAATATCTGTGATGCTTATGGCTAATAAACCACTTGTTTTCATTAGGAAAGCAGGACAATTCCTGAAAAAAAATCTGATTAAACATGCTCTGCCTACATTAGAAATAATGTGTTTTTGCAGAGGTTGGTAATAGGTGGAAAGTATTTGGAGGAGAATAATGTGCTAGACTTGTGAAGAAGGAGATAGGAATGTTTTTCATGTCAGTTGCTGCTGTGGAATTGGAATGCCTGTGTGTGGAAACACCAGTTGAACACGTGAAGTATAAAACCAGCCAGGACAGGGCTGTATTTTCTGCACAGCTGGTTTTGGGAGTACCCTCACAAACAGATCCCATCTAGGTGCAATCTCTGGCAGCTGGCCATGGGCAGGACGTATGGCAAATCCCAAATGCTGCCCATCTCAGAGCAGGGAAACCTTCCCACTGGTGAATTCCCTTTTAAGCCACACTGATATTCCCAGGGAAGCTCTCTGTGCTGGGCTGAGCCCTGCAGGTGCTGCCTGTCTCCAGGATCCCTGGTGCTCTGTGCTTGGAGGGAAGCTGGTTGGACAAACACGAGAAGGTGTGGGAAGAGATGCTGGAGACAAGTCCCTCCTGAAGGCGCTGCTCCAGAGCCTCTCTCCAGCGTGTGATGTTTCCTCCTGGGTGAAACCCTTGCAGAGAGGTAGAAGAAAATATCAATCCCTGCACAGGGACTGGAAAGATGCTTTTTAGAAGCTCAGAAAGCAGACACCTTTCGGGCTGCTGTGTCAAATGTGGATGACAGCAGTGACACGATGGCAGCTGTAAAGGCTGCAGCCCATGGCACTGCTTTCTCCTGTCAGCATTTCCAAAACAGCTTTCCACAGGATGAAAAAGTCTACAGTACAATATCTACAGCTTGACCCATGCAGTGAAATACAGCATTTTTTGGCAACTTGTTGCTGGATACTTAGCATGAGCTCTGGGAAAGCTGGAGCACCAGAGCACATTGTTATGGCAGGAATTGTTATTGTTACCATACCAAGAATATTTCACTGTGGAGAATCAACTGCCACCACTTCTTGAACATTTTTAAAGGATTACAGAAGTCTGAAATACATTATCTCCTAATTCTTTGTGCTTACTTTCAGAAAACTCTATACTTTATTCATTTAGTAGCTTATTTTGCAGGTATCCTTATTTTGATAGTTCTGTTGCTTCAAACTCCAAAGAACTGATTATAAAATCAGTTCACTATGAATCAAAATGAAAAGTAATACTAGAAATTTATTAGCAGTTTGGATTAGATTTTAGTATTTCATCATCCTGAGCAGGGAGAGAACAGACTTTTCATAGTTCTGAATCACAAAAAGTACCGTGTTTACCAAGTCTCTGTGTATTCATAATTCTCCAATATGAGTGATGGGTTCTGGTTTGCATTTACAAGTTGTTAATGACCTCGTTTAGGACCTCAGCTTATTCAAGTAATTCTTCATTGCCAGATAATGCTCTTTCATCAGTCAGTCACTGATTTTGGTAACTGCTGAAAGAAATAAAAGGAACAAATCTTTCTAAAAACCTGTTTTCTTCATTGTTAATGGACAAGTTTGGTTTTCTCAAATTTTTTTTAAAGTGTAAGTAGATAAATGAATAGATAACATAACTGTGTATATATATATATTTATGCACTTAAATGCACTTTCATAATGAAAACAGCTTAATAATAAATGAGTATCATCCATTAAAGCCACAGTTAAATCTGTATGCATTAATTACAGGTTTATCAATAGATTATGGGGAGAACAAGCTTTACTGGATCAGTTCAGGAAATGGAACCATAAGCAGATGCAATTTGGATGGTGGTAATCTTGAAATAATTGAATCAATGAAAGAAGACTTAACAAAAGCCACAGCTTTAACCATTATGGGTAAGTCCAGTGATTTATTTATTTTTTAATTATTCAAAACTAATTAATAATGAAATACAAAAAGCTTAGAGAAGTTCTTGCTGTTTTTATGTAAATAATACATACAGTACATTCACAGTTTGCAATCTCTAGTACAAGGATATTTCTAAATATAGATTTGTGTATATATATTTGTGTGTGTATATATATGTATATGGAATGAAGCTAATAATTTGATGGCTTATATTTATTATAGTCACATGTAAAGAATTTTGAAAGGGGAAGGAGTTGTTAAGCTGTTTATTACACAGAATTATTCATGACTTGTTTCTTCTGCTGAATTCTTCCTAATTAGTTAGGATATTCCTAGTTTGTTGGGTTGCCTGGCACTTTGGGAAGACTTCTTTGGGTTATGAATTGATGATTGAGGATTTAGATTTTCAGATGTTTGCTCATATTCCATGTATTAAATTGATTGAAAGAAACTTATTTTTTTTGTTACACTTCAGAAATAAGAAATGTTTAGAAAGTTCAAAAAAATCAGAAAAATGTATCAGAAAAATCAAAAGAACAGTAGCTGAAGGAAAAATTCATAAAAAAAAAATAGCGAATTGCTGATCACTGAATAATATAAAAATATTGCTTCAAATTTACTTTTTCTCATATGTATCTCCAGCTCTTGGTCCTTGTTCTAGCTGGGACAGTGTAGTAAGAAATTCCAGTTTGACTCAGAGTTTATGTTTATGCTTCTGCTTTTTTAGAGATGACTTTAGAGTTTTCCATATTTCCTACAAATTAGAGACCTTTATTCTGATTCACTTAAAAATCTCTTATATTTATCTTGGATATCCCAAAAGAAAAGGAAAAAATGTTCAGTTGATAACCAGACTTTTGTTGGGATGAGTGAGTTATCAACTGCTAGTCTTTTAATGAAATATTTTATTTGATGACTTAATTAAATAATAATTATGTACATATAGACAGTGTGCTAGTGAAAATTAAATAAAATGTAATGATTTTTATACACATGGTGTAAATTATGTCATATTTAAAGTGGTAATTACTAAATTAGATTTATTACACACCCGTTTGGCCAGTACTGAGCTCTAAATGCTGTCAGTATCTGCTGGAGATGTTATGATTTTATACATGCATTTGTAAACATGAGCAGGTTTGGTGTCAGAAGGAATCCTGAATGTTCATTTGGACAAATTGTTTTTCATTGATTGGACTGTGGCTAGAAATAGACAGAATAAATGCCCTTTACTCTGGGGAGCAGTTGGAAGTCTTTAACAGGAGGTGTAAGGAGTGTTTGTTCATATTGTCACTGAGCTGGTGTCAGGTCTTCATCTGGGATTCACAGAAGCTTCAACAGTGATGGTCCCTCTGGGGCAGGAAATAAAGAGTTTATAGCTCCCATGTAAAGAGTGTGTGAAAGTAGTTGAATTCTTGCACATCTGGAGATGGAAGAACATCTGCTGGGTAGGTTTTATCACATGTACCTCTAATATTCATAGTTTGGGATGCTTTTGTTCTTATGGGTGACAGCAATTATTCCTACCCAAAAATGATGAACAAAAAAAGAGCTTGGGGCTTTCTGTTTCCTTAGTTTTGGGATTTTGGAGTCATAGAGGTGCTGAAATTCAGCTTGATATTGCAGTGAGATTCTCCATATAAATCTGCTGGAGAGAAGTACAAGCACAACAGTTTTATCTGCAGTATTGTATGTGCTGATTGAAAAACATGAAAAGTTTCTGCATTCATTTCTCCTGTAAGTTTCCATATTGTGGAACATACCATGGTAATATAAATGCCATTTATTTTCCTAAAGAGGAGCAAGGCTGTGCATCAGCTTTTTGTAAGCAGGCTTTTGTGAGTGTAAAGTGGGTCAGAACAGAAAATCCGGTGCCATATGAAGCAAGATAAGAGAACTCTAATTGATAAATCATCATAACTAATAATATCTAGGTAAAGAAGAGTGATTAATTTGTTCTAATGTAAGATTTAACATAGTAGTGTGTGAAAATTTACTACCCCTGCTGATCTATTTGCCTACAAGTTTAATTAGAGGTTTTAGCAGATGAATCACAGTAATTGTAATGTTTATTGCATCGTTTTTGCTCCTATTCCTAAATTTTCTTGACTGCCTGTATCTAAAAACACAGTAAACACAATAAAGCAACATGAATGGAGTGTTCCTCCTCTGTGAATATACTGGACTGTCTTTTTTGTACCATTTTAATTCACCAGTGACTGAAAAGAGAGATGATACCTGTGCCCAAACCCTTAATTGTTCTGTAGGATTAAGTTTCTCTCAGTGCTAGAGAGTTCTGTAATCTTCTGTAATCTTCAGCTTTTAGCTTTTGCATTGTTCTGTCTTCTACATTTAGTGTCTCCCCAGCTAGGAGGAGTGTTTTGGACAGCTAACTTTCTTTGTTGATGTACTTTAGTACATAATCTTGTCATATTGTTGGGTTCCATTCCCACTGAGACACAAAGAGGCGATGGAGTTGGGTATTTCAAAACTCCCTTTGTACAGTTGTGTCACAAATTGGTCACTTGTTGATCACCAGAACCTTTACTGGACTCAGGAACTGAAAGAAAGCAAGCGTGGAGGGCACCTCAGTGGATTGAGGGGATGGGTAATGTGATCTGGGATAGCCCTGGTTGCTGTGCACCCATTCCCTGCCATTCCTAGGTGCACTGAAGGAGAAAGGACCTTCAGAAAAATTGCTGAATTTCTCATAAATTTACTTCACCGGTGATGTCTCTTCAAGCACCTCAGCTGTTGATTTTGAAAATTAATTTAGTTGTTTGGGAAGCATCTTCCCCAGCCATCAGACTCCTTGTGAGAAAACACAAGCTGAGAGACTCTCAAGGTGAACCCCATAGCCTGTGTCAAGAACTAATGACTTCCATCCCATGGTTGGATAGCCTTTGGCACAGAAAACTCACAGGTCTGACAGGTTCCAGTGGCTTTTCCTGTATCTTACACTTCATGTTCCAGAAGATTTTTCAGAGCTATAAAAAAAGTGATGACTGGGACAGACTTGTCCCAACCAAGATTTCTTCAGTTTGCCTTGGTAATCTCTGTGCTGTTCTGGGAGCTCGAGTTTGTTGAGCTTTGATTCTGTTAGTTTCAGCATTGGGAAGGAGAAGCAGTTAGGCACTCCATGGTTGTGTTCTTCGATTTGAACTCAATAGACAGTGTGAGTGAGGTCTGTAAAGTTTTGGTTTGCTTCATAATACAATTTATGGAGTGGTTCAGCAAAGAGGAGTCTCCTCTAGCATGGCCCCTCATTCTCCACATTGTTTTTATTGCTTTCAATTCCTCTATTTTAGCATTGCAGTTGAGCTGTTGGAAACCATCTGGAAGTTACCACTTCTGTTTCAGATGTTTGCTGTTGTTTAGTCCTTTCCAGGCTCTGTTGAACATCTTCCTACCATTGCATTCTTTAGTGGAAGCTTATAGAAGGTAATGATAAGACATAAAAAATAATGTTAGCAAACAAGCTGGTGCCAAGGTAACTGTCAGGTTTATCCTGAAGGGAAATGGGAACAATATATAATTCACATCTTTCTGTATTTTGTGTCTTTCATTTATTGGTTTTCTACTCAGCAGTGTCAGTCATCTTTCTTTTTTCAATATACTAAGCAAAATTCCCAGTCTTTCGGTGCCTCTTTTTGCTAAATCTTTTTGAGCATTATATTGATGGGTAAGTAAAGCATTTGAATATGTACAAAATGCTATTTTTTTCCTTGCCTTTAAGCATATCAAAAAAATATAATTGCTGTTGCCATTCTGTATTACAAAAAAAATGCTGTAAATCTGTGAACTCATATGTGTTTTTCTGCTCTTACCACTTTTTCTTCAACACCATATGCAGATGTCAGTGTATGCAACAGCTGACATTTTTAATTAATCAGTCAAAACCATGTGAATGTTTCATCTTGTACCTCTCACTGGTAATTGTTTTGCATTTGGTCATGGTAATTTTCTTCTGTTACTATGTAAACTTGACATTTTATTTTCTTCAAAGACCTCTGCTGGTTTATTTAGTCATTTAGAAGTTTATCTGATTCACAGTACCTTTTGTCCTACATAATTTTCAACACCTTCTGCTGGCACCATTTATAAGTTGATATCAAATATTTCTCCTGTTCTGATATTCAGCATGTTCCATGTGAAAGAACCTCTGAATGTCTTATAGAGCACAGCTAAATTCTTTCCAACAATAATAAAATACTTTCTATATTTGTCTTAAGGTTTGAGTTTAATCTACCATTCAATATCTGATTTTAGCTATTTTCCTGGTAGCCAGTGTTTTGAGAAGGATAAAATTATAAAGATGTGTTTGGAATTCTGCATAAAGTCTCATTTCCTGCCTTCCAGGTTACTTAATGAAAATGGTTCCTTGACTGTTATTGAAACTGGTTAGAAATTTACCTTTGATGTGAGAGCTGTATTTCTGGACTGGTGAGCAGTCATTATTTCACACGATCTGAGCTGCAAAGGAGCTCACAGCAATATCTGACATCCTTCCAAACTGGTGTGTTGTTTCTTGAATGACAAATGACTCTAAATGAGAAACTGAGCGTTGCTAGAAAAGTATTGATTAGTTACTGTAAGTCTGTAGCTGAGGAGAAAGGGATGCTGAAGGCTTCTGTCAGCAGTTTTGGTGGAGGCATTTCATTGGATTTTGTATCAGGTCCTCACATAAATACAATTTACACAAAACCCCAAAATTCAGCTCATGTTTCTACAAAATAGGAATATAATGTAGATTGTATAATGAGTATATAATTTGTTGTGCATTCGGTCTTTTTTAACATAAAATAGAGTAACTCCATGTAGTGAATGATTTTATGCATAAGTGCTATTTCTGCTGAAATTCATATTAAAAAAAAATTCAATCAGCAATACAACAAAATCAGATATACATAATAGCTTTTTAACGGGCATGCAGATATTAGAAGAATGTCTTTTGAACAAAAACTGTATATAAATATAGCCATCAAGTTGTATTATCAAGCAATCAAAACAGAAAGTAACAATTATAGTATTTCATTTTAGACAGAAAATGTAGGTTAACGTTACCAAAGTATATTCATGCTTCCATTTACTTTCATCATGCATTAGATGATTTATTGCTTATTTGATTTTTGTTTCATCCTAAATAAAGTGCCAAAGCTAACACCAGAATGCTTTCCCAGTAGCTCAGGTGGTGGGAGCTGTGACTTTGCTGGTTCTATTTGCAAAGTGAAAGGGGCTGCTCTTGGAAGATCAGGAGACTTCAAACACATACACCTTAATTTTCCAAGTCATCAGTCTTCTAATTGCCGTATCACCATTCATTACATTAACATTAATATATGAAATATATCTAGGCAATTTGCCCGGTTCTAAGTGCAGTACATAGTTGTCTTCCATAAATACTCAAACCACCATTAATGAAAACTAATGGCCCATCAAAATTTGCATTCAGAGTACTACTTGAAATCTCCAAAGGACTGTCCACAAAGCTAGGGTAGCAATTTTTGGCATTTCATGTTGCTGTTTCCCAATATGCTGCTGTGCTTAATGCTAATTACCCAACAGAATGGATAAATACAACAATTTTAATATATATTATAACTTAGTTTCAGCAACAAGCTTGCAATTAGTGCTCGAGCAACACACTTGTTAGCATAATAAATCACTTCTGTTTGATGTTTAAAGGTCCAAACCAGCATTTTCTTTTCTTCCCTTGTGTGTGAAAGCAAGTTGTCTCTATGCTAAAATGTTGGGTTTTTTTGTAAAATCATCTATATTTTAAAATTAATATATAAATAGTTAATCCTGAATACTAGACATCATAAATGAGTTATCTACTGAAATAATATCAGTAGTGCCGAGAGAACTATTCCAAATTTAACTTAGAATTATGGTCAAAAATAACCATGTATAATTGCTGATTTCTCTTTTTTTGTTGGAGACTATGGTGGTGTTTGTTGGTCACCTAGCAGTTTCTGAAGAATTAAAACATTTATTTCTTACGTTTTAGGGCGTAATTGGCAAGATTTTGGTCAGATCAAAGAGTCATAAGAGGTTTGACCTCAAGGTGCCTGTACTTCAGAATTTGTGTGTTGTTTGGTCATTTTATTGGTTTTGGATTTTTTCTTTTTTTTAATTGGTGGGGTTTTTTGTTTGTTTTTTTTTTAAATTTTATTTTTTAGCTATAATAAGTCAGGATTTATATGACCTTTCTCATTTAAATCTCCCTAGTCCTTGTCTCCTTGTAAAAATCATGGCGTACTATTCCATGTAAGAGAAGAATAAACACAAGTTCAGTAAGAATTTGTAAGTTACATTTTTATTTGAAGGCTTAACCAGGTTTCACGTTAACAAGAATGAAAGTGGAAGGCAAAAGAGAATCACTTTGAAGAGCACTGAGATACTTCATTTGTGAATTGTTGTGATTTGTCCTTTTTATTGGTGTCGGGGATGTAGGAGCCTCCTCAACCTCTGCAGGCAGTCAAGTGCCTTAGGATTAGTAATGATTTCATGAAGTGCTACTTTTGTCATCAGAGGAGAACAACTCCATGATCTGATGTGTCTGACACCACTGATGGAAATTGTTTAGGCACTCTTAACTGTGCATGGAAGCAGATGTGGTCTCGTTGAGTAGCTCAGTAAACTAAAGAGGTGGAACATTCAGCTGCTCGTGTAGAAATGGTTTGGCTCTGTACTATTACCAAAAAAAAGGAGAAATGAAAATATCTGTGGTGTGGATAATCACTGGTAATTAAACTTCCTGATTAAGTGCATGTCGTGCGTTCATCTCTTGATAAAACAGTATTATTTAAATTTAAATATAACAAGTTAATTATTTGGAGTTTTTGTTTCTTTCCTTTTCCTAAGGATTCAGGCAGGTCAACCACAGACAGGTCTGGGACGTTATTGAAACCATAGCTAAAACTGAGGTTTTGAATAAAATATTAAAGAAATGTTTAAAAGAGTTTGATTATTTCTTTGAAATGAAGGATGAGAACACCAAAACCATATGTAATTTTCTTTCTTCCTATACCCCAGACTTACAAAAGAACTAATTATTTATCGATGGTTTGGATATGTAAAACAGTAAATTCATGTTACTGTGCACAAAGCACCAGTCATTACCAAAACTATTTAATGACCTTTTCTGATTTGTGGTCACATGGAGGATGTGAAGAACAAAAACTCTTCTTCACATCAAATATTTCATTGAAAAAGTTAACCTAACCTTTAGGATTGTGGGTCATTATCTAACAGGAAAAAAACCAAGTCCAATTCCCAATATTTCATATATGGATTATAACACACAGTCACTTTTCTATTTTTTAGGGTTTTTTTATAATTGACAAAATCCAAATTGATCTCAGGCACTTCTTGTCCTAAAGATTTTTTGATAAAAGTGTCTTCAGGTGCAAGCTACTGTTAATTGATCATTATTGTAGCATGTTTTGAATCAGTCAATTCTAGACTGACTAGTCAATGCATAAAATTATAAATTTTCTTTAAATTTGATCCAAATTTAAATAGAGAGTTCCATTTGTGTCTTCAAATCTTGATATTTAGAATATTTTTCCTTCCACAGATTCTGGTGTTATCATATACCTCTGGAGAGTATGCATTGGATTTTTTCTAGATATTTTATTTTGTGCTGTAATTTTTAAAGTTACTGCAGTGGAAATTATTTTTTAAATCTGCACTTTCTATCACAAAACATTCAACTATGTGGTTCTACGAATTTGTTATTTAAATATTAAAACCGCAGCATAGGCACAAATTATTTTATTTGAAAAGAGAATTAGCTAAAAGTGAAGTTAATACACAATGATTGTTGGGAAGGCAGTGTTCCTGAAGTTTAAAGGTTTTCAGGTCAGGGTTTTGCATTTGATTCCTCTACAATAATAAACTTTTCTGTCTGAAATGAAGAGCCCTGAGACCATCTCATCATTCATCTGTGTGGGCTCGAGGAGTGAGGACTCGTGACAGGGACAATCAGAAAATTGTCTCCAGTCTTCAGCCATTAGTTCACTGAAATTTGAGCTTGAAACCAAAGCTGTTAAAATTTTAATTTCTTTAAACTTTGGGAGTGCCTGCTTTTCAATTTTTTCATGATTTCTTAGTTACTGATTGTAACTTTTTTTTTTTAATAAAAGACTTAGTTTAATATTTCAAATAATTTTGTTTGCTTGTGAAAATGAATTTCTTCCCTAGGGTAACACTAGAATTTTCGCATTTATATTAAAAATAAGGCATTTTTCTATGCAGATAGCCTCAAATCAGCAGTTGTCTCAGCAAAATTGAAACTGGTGAAAGTTTTCATGTCTGCAGAATCTTAAGAACACAATTTCTTCAGATTTTCTCTATAGCCTCTTTAGGCAATTTCCCTTAAAACTGATCTCAGAATTAATCTCAAAAGCTTTTTCCCACTTTAACTCTCAACCATATACAGTTTGATAGCGATCCTCCTAATTTCTAAAACTTGGCAATTTTACAGATAAAAAGCTTTGGTGGGCAGACCAGAACTTGGCTCAGATTGGCACCTGCAATAAAAAAGATGGGAGAAACCCAACTGTCCTGCGAAACAAAACTGCAGGTGTTGTTCATATGAAAGTCTATGATAAAGCAGCACAGCAAGGTAAGTCACATTTTAAGTATGTTTAACTAATTTTTAGAGTGCACAATATTTTTTCTCTTGTGGTTCTCCCAGTGTGAAGAAAATAATAACTTGTAAGTAATTCCTTGAGTATCTTAATGAATTAAAATTTCCGTTCACGAAGTTTCAGATTTCTGAGATGTGATTAGTTTACTGTGTATAATGTCTATTAGAAATCTTACTAAATTGTTTAGATAAAAAATATATTCTTCTATTATTTAAATATTATAATAATTGTAATAATTAGGCAGTTAGCATGGCTTTGTGACTTCACTTTGGAGTATGTGCTAATTATATTAAAAAATGGCTCTTTCATGAAGATAACAAGACTAATATAATATTTGATGAATGAATAGGGTACAATCAATGATTTGTTTGTGGTCTAGATTAAGATACACTAATATCTGAGATTTCATCATTAACTCAACATAAAATGTTCAGGTTTTTCATATGCTTTCACTTTAAAACAGGCAAATTTTTCAGAAAACAGAATTATTTATATTCTGAGGGGAAATGTGGGGTTGAAATTCTGCACAAATTAAGCATAGAAAGGTATGAGTTTATGAAACATTTTATGTATATCTCAGTTTTTTTAATAAGTTATCTGAACAAAAATTAGAAATAATACTGATATATCAATAACAACACTTTCTTTTTAGCCAGGGTTGCTCAAGTTTTGATTTCTCTTGTCTCTTCTCCTGTCGTGTCATAGGCAGCAATTCCTGCCAGCTGAACAACGGGGGATGCTCCCAGCTTTGTTTGCCAACATCAGAAACCACCCGAACTTGTGTGTGCACTGTAGGCTACAACCTCCAAAAAAACCGCATGGCCTGCAAAGGTAAAAGGGTTTTCAACATTTATTTCAGCCAGCTTCAGTTCTAGGGGATCATTGCAATGAGTAAATAAACTTACTTTTGGCATTTTTAGTTAAATAACTATACTCAGTGTGCTTGATGGAAGCAGTGACAGAGAAATGTCTGCTGTGGTTAGGACAGAGTTATATTTAGCTTTTCATTAATTTGTTCAAATAAATCAATTTCTGTGGTAACTCTGATTTTTATTTTTTTTTAATGTAGACAGAAAAGCAGACCATATGAACCACCATTAGTAAATATTTGTTCAAGGCCATAGAGGTTATCTTTAAATTGAATTAAAGGCTACAAGTGTCTGAATGCTTGAGTATCTCATTCTATTGGATTGCTCCTAATATAAAATAAAACAAATTTTTTCCTTAAATATTTTTCTTTTTTAAGTTGGGAGAAGTCAGAACAAAGCTTACAGCCAAAGTCTTACTTTTACCTGAATAATGCAAAACATCCTTATGGTCAAGGTGCCTTATAGTTTTATAAATTTAATATTATTTATTACTATTAATTAAGACTAAGTAATTCCTAAGAATGACTATGTAAGAACTCTACACAGTAGAATTTATTCCTACTTAACAGAAAGAGGTGCAGTTGGAATTTGATTAATCTAACACAAAAGTAGGCATTTAAAATGCTTCACTTAAACTACATAATTCTCTCTCTGCAAAGGAAATGTGCATAACTGAAGTGAGATGAATCCTGTACTTGGAAAGACAATTTACTGTCCTGTTTTCCAAAAGGTCTTTAAAATTGTTTCTCTCTGAATATGTTCACCAAGCACAGATGTGCACTGAAAATATTCTTAAATTTCTTATTATTCAAACACAATTTTTTCTTAAATTTGCATTTTCATTTCTGTTAATTACCTGATTATAAGGTGGTGTTTGAAATGGACAGTGATTCCCTTCTCTTGATAGGACCACATATGTAATTTAATTAGAAATGCACTGTAATAACTCATGGATATCTTTCCAAACAGCTGGAGTTGTCACTGAAAAACTGTGGAGCACCATTGGAAAATTATGTCTAATATATGTTAGCTCTTCTAATCTTGGTTATTTGGAAAGTTTCCACCTTGCTCTCATTGGCTGCTTTATCTTTCCCTTAGGAATTGAATCATTTCTCATGTACTCTGTTCATGAGGGAATTAGAGGAATTCCTCTTGATCCAAATGATAAAATGGATGCTTTAATGCCAATATCTGGGGCTTCATTTGCTGTGGGCATAGACTTCCATGCAGGTAAATATTATATATAATTGTTTGTATGTATGGTTAAAATTGCAAATTCTTCCCATAAATGAAATAACCCCTTCCTAACAATTACAACTGCATTTAAGGGAATTGGAAATGGATCATGTTACAGAGTTAAGCTCTACATTTAATATTTACAGTAAATGGGAAATATTGTGCACATGCTGATTGTTCTGGCAGCAGTAGCTGCTCTCTTTTGGCAGAGTCATCGCTGAGAACTTGAGTAGGAAACTGGTGCTTTTACAGAAAGTGTTCATCAAGGAAAAAGGCTTGTTCCTGCTATGACAATTTTCCATGGAATTTTCTTAGTCCTGTGTGGTGCTGTGCCTAGCAGGTTGGGACAGTTTACTCCCTGTCCAGCACAGCCCAGCCACAATCCTGCAGGGCACAGGCCAAGTCTGGATCTGTTTCTTCCTTCTGGAAGGAGCTCTGACAGCCTAAAGAGCAGGCATTTCCACCTGGAATACACTACATACCTTTCTATTGTACATACAGAAATAGTTTTTAATTTTCATAAACTGCCTGTGAAATTAGGAGGTTTCAGTTTTGCATGCATGTGAAAGAAGGTGGGAAAAAAAATCAATTATCAGATTCTAAAAGTATTTGGATACATCATCCAGTGGTGTTTGGATATCTTCAAACATGTTAGCAAGTCTTGATTAGTTTTTGGAAAATAAGTAATCTGTGACCAGGTAGAGACCTGAAAAATACCCTAAAAATATCCTGTGTATGTATTTTAACCCATCAGCTCTTTGGCCAGACTTTTTTTGAGACTCATTTTATTACCTAATCTTAAATTACCTGTGTTGTATAAATACAGACATTGCCTCCTTGAAACATACAATTATTTTGTCATCCTCCATTGTTTTTTATTTTGACATAGATTCTGCCTGGGAATTCAGCATTGTGAGAGATCCTAGCATTTTTCTTAAGTGTATGTTGGTATTTACCTTGGTATTGATATCAGAGCCATTTCTGTTGGCTCTGTTGGGCTATTCCATCACACAAAAATAATTTTTTTACCAGGTTAGAAGTTAAATTCATTAGATCTTTTTTGACCTGCCTCTTCACTGATGCTCTTACCTAGCAAAATTTCAGGTTCTCTCAACATTTTACAGTGCCCTCATAGTTGTATATTTTGCTTTCAAATCAGTGACAGCCGAGATGTTCATATGAGGCGTATAGTTCAGTTATAGCCTCCAGAGACAGAAAAATCACTTAAAAGCCAGTGTCTTTAAGCACACATCTGAGATGGGAAAGGCTCTGTTGCAGAGGTTTAATCAATTCCTGGAAAGACACAGGAGGGGAGAGAAAAGTGCTGACCACACATGCCCATGACAGCAATGACAATGCAATTGGGTTTTCTAGGAATTAAAAAAAAAATTTATCTTTTTTTAAATTTGAACTATGCAAACTTTACAAAATTATTATGTCTAAGACAGAAAGTGAAAATTTGACCTTTTCAATTGAAAATACTAATACCAGGGTTTTATTGCCTGTTTTGTATCTCATGTTTTTTGGATTGGGATTTTTTTTTTTTTACCATGGTCATAAGATATGCTAGCTCCTACTTTAGAGAGGTTTACATGGATTTAGCTAATAAATATCAAATTAATATTTTGGAAGAATGAGATTCTTGACTTTTTG
The DNA here is from genome assembly GCF_001522545.3 of Parus major. Classification (NCBI taxonomy): domain Eukaryota; kingdom Metazoa; phylum Chordata; class Aves; order Passeriformes; family Paridae; genus Parus; species Parus major. Next base: position 32,765,289 of record NC_031776.1, on the reverse strand, counting down.
GAAAAATGAAATTTGAGGCTTATTTCACTTATGAAATTAAGTGATTTCACTAAATGAAATTAAGTCAGGTTCTCCAACTTGGCTTGATGAAGTTCCAGCAGAGGGAACATGAATAGAATTGGCAGCGACAAATGCATTGCAAAGATAAATGTAAATGGTGTGCAGCAGTGAAATCACAAGGGGATACTGTGTTATAAAAAAGTTACAGCTTTCAACTGAATTTCAGCTTCAAAAACAGCAGTTTGTCTCATTTGGGTACCTTGCATTGAATGTTATAAATTCATTACTAAAACCTACATACGTCAAATATGATTTGGAAAGCAAGTGGAGGTAGTTTCAGATTTCATCTTGGTTTTTTATTTTCCACTTAGTGAGTGTTGCTTTCATTTTGCTCTTAATCAGGAAGGATTCCCAAATTTTGCTGTTACCTCAGTAACTTATGTATTCAAAGTGGATAAAATATGTTTACATATGCTAGTAGTACAGCATATCATAATTAAAACTAATGACAATGTTTTTTGCAGACATGAGCAAGCTACAAGATTCATACACTTTTTTCTCCCCATGTTTTGATACTTCTAAATTCTAATTAGCAAATAAGTAGAAAAATGCATGACTCCCATATTTGTTTTGACTACTTAAAGCCAGAATTGCCATTTATTTAATTGGTTGTGGGGTAAGGTTCTTGAGCATACCAATATTGTTTGTTCATAAAAAACTCTCTTCTTTTATAAATATATCTATCAATCTACACAAATATTTACATATATATTTATATAGATATAGATGCATGTGTATATATGTAGATATAAAATACTTGTATCTATTTATATAGGTAATATTTCTATGCTCTATATACACAAACATATAGATATTATATGGATTATATATAAATATATATATAATATATATAATATGAATAAATATAAATACACCCACACTATTATGGAATTAAGAGCAGATTTACAAAGTATGGAAAAAGTCACGAAAGAACAAATATTATTTAATATCTCTCTGCAAAACACCTCACTCAGGAAGTCATCAGCTCATTACTTTGCAAGCAGAATGTTGGTTGCAGTGTGTTTACAGAACCCTGTCAGTGAAAACAGAGATAATTCTGCTTGAGGGATGTTCTCACTTTGTTTGCCCCACCTCTTTTTTGAGGTTATTATGTGCCACAGAGGGGAGTTTGTGTCTGTGCTTGGGCCACTTCAGATTCTCCATCTGGCTGTTGAGTGAAATGGTCAAAGCTGTCCCTTTTTTCCACTTTATGGACAATCTCTGCAGCAGAAAGCCTGGGAAGACAGCTGAGATGTCTTGAAACACCAAACAAAAAGACTGTTAGTGGAAGCCTGTCAGGACATTTCAAATAAAAGTTGACTTGTGGATTGAATATTTCTTTTTTATTCTTTTGTCAGCATATCACTCTCAAATGTCACTTTTTATTTCCCTAGCTAATTTTTTTTTTCTTACACTGTTAAAATTCAAGGTGTCTGATTGCTGAAGGAAAAGACTGTATAAGCAGTTTTACACTGTAGCTTTTCAGATTCCTAAATATTTTGGAATAGTGGCAAACAAAACAGTATGTTTTTGAAGCATTTATTCCATTAGGGAAAAGGTAAAGACAGCATATTTGTGATTTTTAACAAAGGTAGTAGTTATCATCTGCTGTCATAGCCCTATTGCGCTACAAGTGCTGTACTAAGCAACCTAGAATTCTGAAAGAATTATTTTAAACAAAAATTAAGAAAAGACAAAAGAATGAGGAATTCAAGCTGATAATTTAGGTTCTTAATAGATATTAATAAAGCTATAATTGGAAATACTTACAGTTGCTTACGAAGCTACTTGGACTGAAGTAAGTGAATTAATTTGAGACTCATTGGCACGTGTTTTATAGGAAATGATACAATCTATTGGACAGACATGGGTTTCAACAAGATCAGCAGAGCTAAGCGAGACCAAACGTGGAAGGAAGACATTGTCACAAATGGTTTGGGGCGAGTTGAAGGCATTGCAGTGGACTGGATTGCAGGTAGGTCTGAGCCTGCTCTGGGACCTGAGAGCACTCCCAAGAGTACACACTTGCCTCTTCAACCCAGGGTTAAATGACATTGTTTCCTTTCAGCTCTAATTTCTAGCATTGTAAATGTCTGGAAATTACTTATATCTATATACTGGATGGCACTTCTTAGATGAACAGTTTCAGTGCCCGTTTATGCTATAAAAGGGCTGCATAGGGCTATAAATTACAAATATAACACCCATGCAAATGAAAACACAGCAGTGAGTTTCTTGTTCTGACTTGAACACTTTTCAAGGAGTCTTCCCTTCATGCAGTGACTTTAGGGTATTTTTTCCAGGTAACATATACTGGACTGATCATGGTTTCAACCTGATCGAGGTGGCGCGGCTGAACGGCTCCTTCCGCTACGTGGTGATCTCCCAGGGGCTGGACCAGCCACGCTCTATCGCGGTACACCCAGAGAAAGGGTAACATGTTATTCCTAACATACACAGAGCTTTTCCCTTGCTCTCTGTATCCATAACATTCTGTAAGTTCCCTGCAAAATAGTTTAATTTTTCCAAGGAAACTGTTTCTCCTGAAGGTTAGATGTTGTTTGGAAGCGTGTTTCAGTCTGAAGTGCCCAGCAAATCCAAGGAGGTCACCTCAGCTGATGAAGGACTTCATGATGTAATCACAGAGCAGTGTGATCCTTGGTAGTTATAAACTCCAGGGTCATGCAATATCCTAGTGCAACAACCAGGGAGAGTGGCCAGGGCAGCTGAAAGTCATTTGAGATGAAGGTTGTTGGAGGGTAAGGGTTGGCAAAAGTGACATCTGCATTCACCCAGCTGATTTTTCAGGGCAGGGACTAACAGAAATAGGGAATGTACCTTCCACTTCCAGCTCTAGAACTCCTTATGAATTCCCTGTCCCTAGAGCTGTTCAAGGCCGGGCTGGACAGGGCTCTGAATAACCTGGCCTTGTGGAAGGTGTCCCTGCCCATGGCACAGCGCTTGTTTAGGATATTTAAGGAGAATTAGAGGACCACAGATTACAGTTCTACATGTCTGGTAGAACAGTGTATCTTCTGCAAAGGAAGGAAAGCATCATCTGTTTTATAATATTGTGCCACAAAATGATAACCTGAGATGGCTTCACTCAGTTCCTCCAGGAGAAACAGGAGAAATAGCAGTGTTTTGCTAGAGAAGTACAGGGCCCCCTTTCTGTGCAAAGATTAAAACCTTTTTGCCCTCTGCATTATTATTAAATCTCTTCCCCTTTTTCAAGGTAAAACTTTCAAAGGTGTTCTTCCCTCCCCTTGCCTTGATTTCACACTCTGCATTTGTCAGGAAGCTGGAGCTGACAGCTGTAAGAGTAGAGAAGAAAATAGCAGTTATTAGAACTCGTTGAATCTGCCAGTTATGCCAAGATGGGAAGCAGGCAGCATTCAGCTGGTTGGAGACATTATTTATTGTCTCTGAAGAAAAAGTGAGGCATGTGTGGCCCTACAGAAGGATGTCTTTGTCCCACATCAGGTGTATTTATCCACATTTTTGGCAGCTGTTTATGATTTTCTGTGGAGGATTTTTAGATTAATCTAACCTGCTAATTATGGGCTGGTTTATGGAATGTCTGTTTTCCTGCGGTCAACATTTAGTTCATATCCTGTATTAAGAAAGTCTCAAGTAACTCTCTGATCTCTGACCAGAGGCCTGAAAGCAATTTCAGTTCTGTTTAGAGGTGCTGTTAACAATCTGGTTAAAATTGCATTAAACTTATGTAGTGGTTGTTAAAATCCAGCTGATTAATTCTGCCTATTTTGGCATTCCTCAACTTATTTTTGATTTAACTCATGATGCAGTTCAGCTTCCTAGTCTGCATGAGATTTTTCATTAGTATAAATGGTATAGTTTGTTATATCAAGAACTGTGAGAACAGATTCATTTTTCCTGGAGCCAGAAAGCTCCACAATGAGAGCCAAAGTGAGTCGTTTCAGAAGCTAAATTTGATGAGCAAATTATAGGATTCATATTTTTATCACCCTTATCACATTATTTTTCCTCATTATTTCACATATCTGTAGTCAAATACAGCTGCTCAACAGCAGATTGGTGTAATGATGTCACCAGACACAGGAAAAATGTTTAGTAATGCCCAGAAGATTTTGTATTCTTTAAAAACCAACTAACACATACTTTCCACACAGATGAAAGCATTGGAGAATGGTTTTGTGGGTTCTGTTCAATTTATGTACATCATGTAACTAAAAAATGTTTTAGTGTTCTATGAATATTTGTTTTCCTTCTCTTTAGGCCATTAGTCATATTTTAGGCCTCAATTGTTATATGAGATATTTCTTCCTCGGAGTATATGTTAATTTGTGTGTTTATATTTTAACACTGATATACATAAATATGTTTATATATGTGGACACATAGATATTCCCACACAGCTGCTCCATAGGTTATCCATAGGTTAGTGTTCATAAAGGAACTGCTCTGTAGATTTTTTGGCCTCATTTTGGTATACCTGAAGCAACAGACTGAGAAGTTTATCAAGGTAGAAGTTTGACAAAGCATCTTATCCCAAATGAATGATGCAACTGTGGCACTGAGTACACAGGAAGATGAGATAAGTAAGATTCAGATTGTTCCCATTAGGCATTTGGCAGAATGTGAAAAATATTTTCTTCTCAAATAAAGTCCTGGCACTCTACCATTTCCCACAGTGCTTCTCACTACTTCATATCTGAATCATTTTTAAATTAGGCATCCCTTTTATTATCACAGCATTTTTTAGTGATACATGCAAGAGCTGCTATTCCAGAATTTATTTTTATTTTCTTAACTTGTTGGTTGGTTTTGTTTTTTTTCCAACCACAAAGCTGAATTCCTTAAGGAATACAATTTCATGTGGACTAATGGAATACAATTTTAAGAACTTCTTCATATATATAATTTGAAAACAATGTCTTAACAAAGTCTCCAATAAACAAGTATTATCATACATTGAATTTCTTAAGACTATTTAAAGACATGAGCACCATGTGTGTTTTAGGTATCTATTTAATGGTAATAGTGCATTTTGTTTGCAGTTTTAATTGGTGATTTCTACAACATTCTAGGTATTTATTTTGGACAGAGTGGGGACAGAGCCCTTGCATAGGCAGAGCACGCTTGGATGGCTCTGAGAAGGTCGTCCTTGTGAGCCTGGGGATTGCATGGCCTAACGGGATTTCCATCGATTATGAGGTTGGTTCCTCTGTCCTCCTGCATACCTTAAGATGTGAAGCATTTGTTATGTTTCGTTAAAGCCAGCTGGTGTTCCACCTTGATGTAATCTTAATAACTCTTAATTAAATACTTGGACAAGCCTGTTGACGTTTCCTTTGAAATTAATCTTTAGGAAAATAAATTGTATTGGTGTGATGCTCGTACGGACAAGATAGAAAGAATTGACCTTGAGAGTGGAGGGAATCGGGAGATTGTGCTGTCAGGGAGCAATGTGGATATGTTTTCAGTTGCTGTGTTCGGAGCTTACATCTACTGGTCTGACAGGTAATTTATTTTTCATAAGTATTTTAAATCTCAAAACGTTATTTCGGTGCCAGGTGCCTCACCTTTGTAGGATTAGCTGTTCCTTAGCAAGGTCGCAGGCGGGATCGCGGAATCCCGCGCAGATTCCAAGGAGAGGGAGTTCTGAAAGATAAAAAGTGCTGTAGATGAGAACAGGCTCCTCCACCTCCTGTAAAGTGAACTCTCCACTGCTCTTCAGTCATTTGTTGGGTGTGAATTAGTTGAGGAGTGTTGATGAGACATCTTCAACTTTTTTGGCAGAGCACATGCAAATGGCTCTATTAGAAGAGGCCACAAGAATGAGGCCACGGATGCTGTGACCATGAGGACTGGCCTTGGAATAAACCTGAAGGAAGTGAAAGTCTTTAATAGAGCACGAGAGAAAGGTTGGCTGTTCTTAAGGATGCTATTGATTGTTTTAATATCACCTGCTATTTTTTCTGTATATTAAAGCGTACCAAAAATTAAGGAATCAATGATTTTATCATCACTTTTCACTCGTGAAGTATTTTTTTTTAAGATAAAATTAATGTACTAAAGAAAACATATAGTACAAATCCTACTAAAATTTTTTGGGGTGTTTAAAAAAACAAAAACACAAATCAAAACACTTCCTATCATTCCAGTTTGACGGGTTTTGTTTTGTTTTTCTTAAAAGACAGTCTCAGGATTGAGAGACCTTGACCTGTGCTTTACAGAGCAGTAATTTCAGGCAGTTTCAGATTTCTACTGGAAAGCAAACCAGAATATTTTCTTATTAGAAATTCCTATCTTCTGTGTCTTGATATGTATTTGCTGACATTGCTTGGGTTTGCTTTTTGTTTGGTTTTGTTTTGGTTTTTTGTTCCTTCTGTGGAAAGAGACCTTGTAAATAATCAGATTTCTATTATATTCAATTAGTTTAGCAAACTCAAGAGACAAAAGTTATTATTGACCCCTGATGGTTAAACTTTATTCTCCACTACCTAAGAATAATCTTGCTCTTTAACTGTCTTTTTACTTCCAAATTTCTGGTTTTGACAAGACCTTGAAAAACTTGTTTTACTGAGGAAAATTGGTTATATATCTGTCAAAAACAATGATGATTTCCTCAGAAAAAACTGCTACCAGGTGATCCAGACAAACTTTTCTAGAAATATACTCAAAAAGAGAGGAAAAGAAATAATGTTAACATGATTATATATATAGTTTTTAATACAAATATATTTCTAATGGTGGTAGCACTCAAAATCTGCTTTAATCACAGCATTATATATCCAAGATTCTGTTTCTTCTACATAAACCTCCTCTAAAAAACTGCATTAAATATGACATGTTAAATAAATCTGTATTTTGAAAGGAAACCTATTTATGAATTAATAAAACTCTCTTTTAAAAATTCTAAATATTTTTCAGGAAAAAGAAGTTGCAAACATATATGCATAATAATTTTACTATGAATTTTTGCATGCAATTTCAGAGCATCATGTTTTGTGGATAAAAGTAAACCCACACCAAAATCCAGTTCTTTTAACTAGGCTAGAAATTGTTAATGTCTGCTGGCTTGGAAGGGCTTTATATAATAGAATGAGGAAAATAGATCAGTGGGATAAAACAATGCTTCTTTATGTGTAATTTTGATTGATGGATTTATAGACTTGATCACATAAAGAATAGGAGAAATGGTTACTGAGGCTAAAAATCTACTGATGTTAGTTTGAAAAACATACCTGAATGATTTTTTAATACATTTTTCAAATTTTACTAGGGTACAAATGGTTAATGTCATTGGGAGGGGAAGTCAGTGAGCCAGAAGGACAAAAGGGAAAAAACAGGTGAAAAATGTTTTTGGAATGTTTTTCTATCTCACACTATTATATATATATATTTTTTAAGTTTATTGGACTAGAAGTAGTTAACTGTTTAAAAAAACCCAATGTAATTAAATTCTTTCCTGACTTTTGTTGTTAAAACAAACCCCCCAAATAAAAATAATTAAAAAAACCCAAATAAACAAAAAAGCCCCAACGCCTCGATGAGCTATGCTGATTGTGATTAACACTTTTTTTTCAAACACCTGTTTTACCCTTTCTGATGAATCCCATCTGCAGTGGGACTCGCAAAGATTCCCATCCTTCAGTGCAGTTTTACAGGTGTGTGAGGACGTGCCCACACTACCCTGGCTTCAGAGCTGGCCATTTTTAAAGATCTTTACAGCTGGTGAACCATGGAAGCATTGAAGTTTTCCAAGAGATTTTTGAAGCTTGAGGATCTATTTTGTATATTTTCTCTTTTTCTTCTCGACCTGTTATCCTTCCAAACAGATATTAACTTTTCTAGCCTAATAAAACTTGTAAAGTGTCTTTTAAGCAAACAGAATGTAAATATGTGTACAGCTGAATCTCCGAATGTTTTACATAACTCCAGAGGACTACCTCATGGAATTTTTCCTAGGACAACAAAATTAAATAGTCCAGCTTTAAAGAACAAGTTATGTCTCATTTGCCATGATTTTTTCTTACAAGGATTTTCAGTTTGAAATGTATCAGTTAAAGAATTCAATCCACAGTACTTTCAGACTTTACATCTTCCCCAACAATTACAGTTTTTTACATGAAAACATTCTATTAAAATGTTTTATTTACATACTTCATTTTGTAGAAAACTTTCAGAAATGGGAAAATTACTATACTGAAAAATCTGAGTTGGTAGGTGGAAAGGGCTGTCAGAAACAGAAATTGAATTATCTCAAATAGCTATAATAGTAATTCATAGATAGTCCAAAATAAAAAAGAAAATGACAAATAGCTCCCAATTACTGATGATTACCGTTATTTTAAATATTACTTGCAACAAGTGTAGTTACTAATTTGACAGTGATTCTTTAATGGTGTGCAATCGTCAGAGAGTAAGTTTTTGAAGTCAGGTTTAAAATTAAATTAGAACAAAATGTTAGAAAATGTCTTCATTAAAAACAGGGAACTGAATTCGTGCAGTATTTTACCAGTCAACACATGAATATTTAATTTGGTAGAAAATGTCTTAAAGCAGTACTGTACTCTGATGGTAGCTAAATTTGATTTTTTTGCCAGTAACAGGTGTTTTAAAAAAAAAACCAAACTAAAGCTCAAAGCACTTGAAACATTTTCTAAGTCTTCAGTTGGTTTTGAAAGAATAACCCATTTTATCTTTTTCTATTAATAAAATATGTACCGTTGTGAATTGAAAAAGACATTAATTATATTTGCTCATTAATTGTATTCTTTACAATTATTTTTCAGTGTGGTTAAAGTTGCATTATTTACTATTTTGGCCTTTTGTTTTCCTTGTGAACACAGTCCAAATAATTTTTAAGAGGAGAAACCCCAAAGCACATGTAAATCCATTTCTATTTGAGTTAATTAACTATATTTTTATTTATAAAAGACATGTTTCATTGTGTTTTTTTCCCAGGTACCAACGTCTGTGCCAAGAACAACGGCGGGTGCCACCAGCTGTGCCTTTATCGCGGGGACGCGCGGAGAGCTTGCGCCTGCGCTCACGGGTACCTGGCAGAGGATGGAATCAGCTGCCTCAGGCACGAGGGTTACCTGCTCTACTCGGGAAGGACCATATTGAAAAGCATCCACCTTTCAGATGAGACCAACCTGAATTCCCCTGTGAGGCCCTATGAAAACCCAGAGTACTTCAAAAATGTGATAGCGCTGGCCTTTGACTACAGCCTGAAGGGCAGGGGCACCAATCGCATATTCTTCAGTGATGCCCACTATGGAAACATCCAGGTTATTAAAGACAACTGGGCTGGCAGAAAAGTGCTAATTGAAAGTAAGTGAAAAACAAACAAACACATTTCCCAAAATGCCTGGTTTATTTCAATAGACTTTACTGAGTGAAAAGGTTGTGATCACTTGGCTTTACAGAATAAAAAAAACAATGAAATTTTAACCATAATTATAATATTTTTAAACTGAAAGAGGGCAGATTTAGATGAGAAATCAGGAAGAAATTCTTCACTATGAGGGTGGGGAGGCCCTGGCACAGGGTGCCCAGAGAAGCTGTGGTTGCTCCTGGATCCCTGGAAGCATCCAAGCCCAGGCTGGACACAGCTTGGAGCAACCTGGGATAATGGAAGTTGTCCCTGCCCATGGCAGGGGATGGAATGAAATGATCTTTTAAGGTCTCTTCCAACATAAACCATTCTGTGATTATATATGACATAAGGTGTTTAGATTTTAGGAATTTATGACATCTGTATTGAAATATATTAAACTAAGCAATGTTGTCAGGATGTTCCCGTTGCTCCCAGGAAAGCATTAAAAACCAGGGATTCAGAGTTGAGCTTAGCTGCACAAGACAGAAACGTGCAGTGATGACATGGAAGCACAATGTTAACTCTGGTTTTATAAAAAGAGATTAAAAGTATTATTTGAAATCCACTGGAATTTTCAACATTTAAAGCAGACAAAGAGGAGAAATAAATACTGGTGAAGCACTAATGCAGATAAAAATTGGTCTTTAAAAGAACAATGAAGAATTCCTCATTACTTCATAATAGGTTGCTCTACAAGAGCTGAAGACAGCCCATAAAGCATAGCTGGAAATTATAGTTTTAAGAAATTGCTAGGAAGTGTTTCTACTTGTAGCTTAATATGCCAGATTTCATTTTTCATTAGCAGAGTCAGCACTCTGAATAATTGAATGTCAGATGAAATTTTGTATCCTTGCAAAATCATTTACTGTAGGTGCTTGGGATGTGCATGTGAACTGTGGCATTTTGTAGAAATAATTCTAAAGAAATGCTTCTTTGTAAGTGAGAAGGGATATAGCATACATAAATATGTTTATTGCTCTCTTTCACGTGTTTTAGACATCTTCAGTTTATGTTGAGTCATTCTTTTTCAGCTGGTATTTTTGTAGCCTTCCATCCCACAGTCTGCATGTGATTTTTCTCTCACTGTAAACAGCAGACAGTTCATGAGGCCGCTTGATATAGTGGAGGTATTTGTTAAGCCTCCACCTCTAAGGAAAAAGGCAGCAGTAAGATCAGTTGACAGCACTAATTTCATTCACTGGTAGATGTAAAATTCCAAATTTTTCTTATTTTCACATTAAGAATCTGTGATCTAGAAATCATTCAGTGGAATCCTGCTGAGAGATTTTAGCATTAATGTTTCATTTCAGGATTGAAAAATAGCATATTTGACATTAATTTTGCTATTTTTCCTCCAAAATTATTAGAATGCATCTGCAGGAGGTTTTCCTTTATTAGGAAGACATTCAAAACCACATTAGAAATACCTAGTGTGGTTTTATCGGTTCTACACCCTCTTTCTGCTTCATTAATTTGAAGTCTAAAACACTTCACTGTACTGAAGTCTACACTAATACAAATAGTGTGAACCTTTACTCAGTAATTGACTTAAATAGAGAAAATAAGATATGATACATCCAAGGTATTGTCCCAGGTTTTTTGTTCACTGAATATATACCTGCTCATAAAAGATCTGTTATCAGATGGATCCCTCCCTCCCTGAAATCAGATGTGCCACTCAAATCCAATAGATCCGTGAACTTTTCTACGCTAAAAACACTCAAGACACGTGGAGCTCTTTGTTAAACAGGTTTCCAGCTCACTAAAAACAGATTTACAACTCACGAGCAACCCATTATCTAACATGTTTTTAGCTCACTGGGAACAGATTTACTACCCAGAAACAACCCATTATCTAACATGTTTCCAGTTCACTGAAAACAGATTTACAACCCATACGCAAGCTATTATCTAACATAGTTCCGACTCACTGAATATTGATTTAGAATTCATAAACAACCCATTATCTGACAAATTTTCACCTCACTGAACAGATTTGCAACTCATAAACAACCCATTAGCTAACACGTTTTCGGCTCAGGGAAAGTAGATTTACAGCGTATAAACAACTTTATCTAACTTGTTCCAGTTCACTAAAAACAGATTCAGAGCTCACCAAGATTCCTGATGAGTCCCTGGTGAGGTCCTGTCTTCAACAGGAAGAAACAATGACAACAACAGCAATAAACCAGTCCAGGGTGTGCACACTGTGCCATGCCCTAACACCTTTATAATTTGTGCAATGTAGGGTTTTCTGAGGGGATTCTTTCATACCTCTAAACTCTCCTTCAGTCAACCCATGGTGGCTTTCTCTTTCTTTTTTTTCTAAGTCACTTTATCAGGTTAATCTCTCTTATTCCCACTTTAAAAAAAAAATTATCTTGTTCCTGCCTCTAATTTCCCACAAATGATCTTTTGGCTGATCTAAGTTGTTTCAAAGCTTATGTTTATACAAAGAGTCCTTTTTAGAAGTTAAATTTTCAGTTTCTAGGCTATTGGTGTTTTTATTTATTTATCACAGGGAGAAGTTTGAAGTAATATATTCACTAACCAAAGCCTGTCTCAATGTATCTATAGAAAAGCAGTGTATTGTTCCAGTAGGTTTAGTACAGTGGTACAACAGTAGACAGAAAACCAATGAACAAGTTAAAAATTACAGACAAAAGGTGAAATCCAGGAAAAATAAACAAAAAAACAAATGATAAAGAGGGAAAAGTATTAAGATGAGCTACACTCAGTGAGCTGTTTTTTCTCCTGCCTGTGTAAACAATGGCACTGAGACATTTTGCCAGTGTAGTGTCTTTCACAGCACAAAAAGGAAATGTTATGTGAAAAAAACACTCCTGTTTTGAACCTGAGGCACTCATGCCCAAAGAAAGCAAAAATCTTTTCACTGCTAACATAAAGTGTCAGATCTTGTGATGTATTTTAAGGCTTTTTACAGTTTGAATCTTTTAAAGGTGTTCCAATGTGTGCTACTATTCTTCCCAACTAAATGGGTCCAATTTAACTGTCAAAAAGGCATTTATGTTCCCATTTCTCTTACAGAGCATTACATTTTGTACATTGCATGAGATCCCTTTAGTTTTGAAGCTTTCTTCTCCAGGAAAGAACTTTTTAATCTGTTAAAAATAAATACTTGAATATTGCAGCTTTTCGTTGCATAAATGAATGGGATTCATGGTAACTGTGTGTGTTGGAATGGAGGTCCAGTGATTTTCACTTTTTAAAGGAAAGGTTGTTGTTAAGTCTAGGATATTTAAATAGTAAAACATAATATTTATTATTACAATGCCACCGTTGTTAGAGGAAAACAAAGGGTCTGGTTTGTCAATGTAATTTGTTTCTGTATATTGCTGCATATTAGAGAATCAGACAATCACAGAATGTTTTGATTGGAAGGGACCTTTAAGATCATCTTTGTTCCAAGACCCTGCCAGGGCAGGGATGCCTTCCACTAGACTAAGATTTGTGGGCAAAACCTGTGAGTTGCTATTATAGGTGAAGTTTACTAATTTTATAATAAGTTTTTCAAAATTAAATTTTATTTTAGAAATGTGTATCCCTGCACATTTAATGCTTTGTTTAGGTGCTCCTGGTGTGAAAATCCAAAATATATTCATGATGGGAGCTGACTTAAACTGATCTTTTAGCTTGGTATGTCCTGAGCATTCCCAAATTCATTACTGAGGAAAGGTGTTCCTGCCTATTGCACTTGAGATTGTTAATTCCTCATGAACAATGTTTGTGCCTTATTCAACTTTAAACATTGCCCTTAAATTTATATTGATGTACACATTTGATATTTTTTTTTTCCATCAGCAGATGTTATTTAGTTGCAGAAAAGGTAAATTTTGTTTAGTGAATTGTCAGGAAAAGGCTGCAGAGGAACACCCCTTTAATTTTATTGTTTGTTTTGTTTTTTTACTCTAAAGGGTAATGTGATCTAGCAAGTATTATTAGATCATAAGGCTTTAGTAGGCTATTCTGTCATTAATGCCTCAAATAGCTCTTTTTCAACAGCAACAATAAAAATGTATGATTACACATATTCATTATAAAACTTATTAGGGTAGTCATGATATTATTTTCAAAGTGGTATGGGTGAAGAGTTTTGGGGGGTTTTTTAGAGTGCACACGTAATGCATAGAAAGATCACTCCTCTAATTAGGAAAACATTTATTCCGTGAAAACTGTTGAGATTTTTAATAATCTAGTAAAGCACTTCCACCTCTATGTGTTAGCTTTCCATTACAGATTTCTTTCTGCTTTTAAAACTTCTTTTATATGGATTTGTTTAACTACATTGAAGTTAAGCAAACATAATAACATTTCCTAGCTAGTAATGATTTGTTGAAACATCCTGAGACAGTTCCAGTTATACAAAATACTATTGGTTTTCTAAATTGTTGAGTTCCCTGCTTTCTTTTGTTTGTGGTGTATCATAGTACATGTATCATGTAGTCCTTTACTACATTATTCCTCTGACCCTAAAGCATCCCTAAATTTATTAAAGAAGCAAGTTATATCTCAGATAATGAAGGACAGCATTGCAGGTTTGCATATGTGTTGTGCTTTTCCTTGGTAAATAATCAGGGAACATTTGTGGAATGTTGTCTGAAAAAAAAAGGAATTGCAGGTAGGTAGAGATTTTGTCATGAAAAGCTGTTGAATGTTTTGGCAGACACCAAATATTTTGCAAATATGAGATTTCAGTATTACACTTTCCACAAAAAAAAAAAAACCAAAAGTGTAAGGGTTTTTTTTCTGCTTTTAGAATGGTCTTAAAGTTCTTTATATCATTCCCAACAAATGCTCTTTCTTTCTTCTGTCTCAAGAAGTTTGAAGGAGTAATAAGGTTGCATCCATGGAGATGTTTGTAGCATCTTGGATTTGAGCTAATTGTTTCCTTGAAGAACCCAAAGCCTTTGCTCATGCTGTCTTATTGCATTTAATAACATTTTATGTGGGATAGCTTATAGCATGGGTTTGTTTTCTCAAAATAGAGAAAAAATGGTACAGATGTTTCTTCATCCTATATAATAGGTATAATTTTAGCAAATTTTACATCTGCTCTGAAACTAAATTAAGTTCTCAGCTTAAGTAGAATAATGTCATAACTGGTTATTGCAGTTTATTATCAACTTAGTTCTGTCTTAGAACTATTGTTCAGCAAAGGCTTTCTGGCACTCGACGAGCAAAGTGAGGGTGAGAATTATGTAAAGTTCTGATTGTGCAGTCAGTGAGAGATGTGAAAATAAACCCTTTCCCTCAGGTGCTGCTCTTGAGGCTGTGCTTTCACCCCAGATCAAAGGGTGACCACCTGTTACCTGTCACCACAATCCTACACAACCAGAGTGACAGGAACCGCGGTCCCCTCCCGCTGGGACAACCTGCAGGCGGAATCCTGAAAGGGAAATCACAACAGCCGAGTCAGAGAATGAAAACTGATCCTTAAAGCCATCAGTGTCCTGATATCAAAGTGCTCTTTATGCTCAATTTTATTAATTTGATGGCTTTTCAGTGTTAAAATAATGGTCATGTTGACAGTTCTTGATTTACACCATTGTTAAAGGAGTTTGTTAAAATAGGGAATTAGAGGAACAAGGTAATTGAAGTGGTACAACTGGAAATGTTTTGACTCTAAACTAGCTAGATAGATTTAAAACAGAAGTTAAGAGTTAAAAAAACTAAGAAATTGAGAAATATATCTATATACATATATATATATATATATATATATCTAAACTCAGCTATTATTTAAACTTTGCCCTTTAGTATTTTTATTTTGTGGTTGCAAAAAATAAGGGAGCGTGTTCTGAGTTCTTCAGTTATTGATTTGTTGCTCGTCTGTTCCCTGAGAAAGTCAGATGAAGATCAGCATGGCAATATTTATAGGCTGCATCTCATCTGTGGGACGCAATCTATCTTCGTTAGCTTCAGTAAAAGTGATAGATAGCATTTGGCAACGTAATGATGTGATCACTCTGGCATTGCCTTTGTAAATCATAGGCTGTTGCATTCTCTTGTGTAGATATTTAATCAGTTATACACCCCATTACTGATTTAATTCAGAACGTCAGTGGCAGGTGAATAATGTGAGTATTTGTATATTAATATCATATTGTATTAATGTTCTTTTCATTTAAGTATGCTATTCATGTGAAAATCATAAACTGTTGCTTCATGGCTAGAATAAATTTAATCAGTGCTGTAGGCATCTAATGCCATCAGTATTTTAATTCAATATGTCAGTGAAACAAATGGGATTCTTTTCATTTCCAGTTTCTTTATGCTTTACCAATTCAGAATATTACATGATGCTGCAAAAATATGGAGCTTAGAGTAAACAAATTGCTAATTTTCAACCTGTCGGTGGCTTTGGGACTAAATCCCCCAACCGTAGCACCAGAGAGGATGAGTACATATTTCTGATGTATTTCCTAGCAATTGAGTATATAATGATAAATTAAATTTAAGGAAAAAAAACTGCTCTGGAATATTCTTTTAGGGGAGTATGAAATAAGTAAATATAAAATAATATCTGTGCAAATCAGATATATATGATATAACACTGCTTAGGAATCTTCTCCAGTGTCCTGTCTTTAGAAACATAAAGTTGCTGAAATGTTTTAGTTTTAAGGAACAGCCTAAAGTTTTGAAGACTATTTCTAGGATAAATCTGTCCTTGGTCTCTGTTTTATCTCTGACAAAAAGATTTACAGGAATTTGGAGAGTCATCAACAACTAAACAAACAAACAAAAAAACTAACCAAACAAAAAGCTAACAAAATATAGAAACATATAAATTAGCAAAAACTGTACTGCTGGCACATCCAGCTCATGCCACATGTGAGCAAGAATAGAGTTACTTGTGTTCTCCATTGTAAGAATTTATCATAAAGTTGTATCACTCTAAATCTTCTGCCCTTGACTTTAAAATCACTTTATTTATAGATTTCTAAAGCTATTAAATGAGTTATTTCTCTATTGGTTGAGTTCTCAATTCCATAAGTAGAGAACATGATAAAATTAAAAGTTTATTAACAAATAAAAGAGTGTGCCTGTTGTAAATCCTTCAGAATTAATGCTTTTGGTGGAGTTAAGAAAATGTAATTGGGGTGTGTTTGTAGCAGATATTTTTCTTTTTTATTAATATCTTTTTTCTTGTCTTGTAGCAGTTAAATTTCTCTGATTTATTTTTTTAAGAGCATATATTTTTACTCTGAGTTTTTCTGTTTCAGCTGCTTATTGAACAATTGTCACCTACAGGTCTTTCAGCTAAACTTTATCTTTGAAATGTTCTTTTATAGCTTGATTTCTTTTATCTCTGCTCCCTTGAGAACACATGCATGTATGGCAAAGGGGTTTTTTGCAAAACTGTATATTTTATTTTATTAAAACATCTTTCACCCGTGTGCTAAATGCATTCTTGTCTCCATACATGTCATAATCTTCCATGTAGCTGTTTTCTAAAAATTTAGAAATTCCTATTTTATAAACAGTAACTTGGAATGAAACCTTCTTTTGTCACCTTTCACAGGCCTAAACATGGAACTGCAGTACGATATAAGGGGAGGAAAATTGAGTTTTCCTCTCTAGTAAAGAAATTACTCATACAATAACAAAGCTGGTGTTGAAGAGCACTTTCATCCCTGCAGTTGTGTTCTAGTTGATCACATCTTGCTGTGACAGGAACAACATCATTATTTTTTGTCTGCTAAAAAGAGTTTTGGACTACATTCTGTAATCAGTTTGCTCTCAAATTTCTTGACAGATTCAGACAGGAAACAAAGCTAAAGTTGATAGAAATTCAAGAGGTTACACCGGGAAAATGATTTTTTATTTTTTTCTGTCATCTTACAAAATAAAAGCAATACATGGTTTGATGGTTTGTTCATTACAAATGCAGTGTAGAATTGGTCAGAAAATGTCAATACATCTGTCATTTTTTAATAGAATCACAGAATATCCAAGTTGGAAGGGACCCACGAGGACCATTGAGGCCAAGCTGTGATTCCACACAGGGAAATCTAATAGTTAAATCATACATCTAAGAACATTTGTTTTAGTTTAGGGAATTGTATGTAGTTGTGAACTTGGATTCAGCCTATATATTTTAGTGGAAATCTCTGTCACAATATTGAAAAAACTGATTATCTTTGAATTTCAGTTGGTGATTTCCAAAACCCACATGACATTTCAATATTTTGAGGTACTTGTAGGTGAGCTGAAGGTACATGGGTTTGTTTCATAAATTCTGTTTCATAGGTAAGCAAACTGTTTTTACACATATTCACCACCTTTTAAGGCTTGTCATCTCATTTATTTTTTCTGTTGCTGCTTCTTGAGTACAAGTCATTTTTATTTCTCCAGAGATTTGTCACAAAATGTGACACCTGAAGATGGCCAAATGCTTTAACAAGAAAATACAAAAAAAAAATGATAAATCATTATTGGTTTCATAGTTTTGATTTATTTGTCTCAAAGTCTTGGTTCAGTGTTTGCTCTTTCAAAGTGGTCAAACTCTTGTTGGGACTTTTTTTTCTGTATATATGATTTGCATAGTAAAAACTGCATCTTTCAGCAAGCTGAATGTAAATCATAATAGCCAACATAATGTAATCCTAATTATATTTCTCGATTTTTGCCTTCTGTAGATCATTAATAAGCTGCATGGACCTTCTGGTCTAAAAATATTTGTTTCCAGCAAAATAATAAGTGGAGTTATCAACATACATATTTCTGTAGTAATTCACAAATAGTGGTAGGAAATAATTATTCCTATTTCTCACAGTCTGTCACTTTTATATATTGGGACTAAATACAGTTTATCTTTTCAGGGCATTAAAAATATGTTTTAGTTGCTTCTTAATATTTTTTTTTCCTAGCTCACAGTTTTTTGTGTTGAGTGAATGAGTTTGGTGTCATGGCTTATTAAAATTGTGTATTGATGCTGAGACCTTCAGAGTAGGTATTTTTTCAGTAATTTTCAGGTGTTTAGCAAAAGCCAATACAGTTGTTAACAGCAGGACACTTTGATCCCTATTAATGTAACGTGTCAGTGCTACAAAATACATTGAGAGGTGGTGTTAAATTATTGTCTTGAATAAATGTTTGTTATTTCTAATGTGTTATCTGGGGACACTGTAGTGGCAATATCAGTTTAATGATTGTTAGAATTGATAAATGTAAGTGTTATTAACAGTGGTCTTGCCCTCTGTGTTGTTTTAATTTAAATTTATGAGAAGAAAATGATAAGATTTTGATTGCAATAAAAACAAACAGCAGAAATGATAAAAACAATTGCAGAGTCAGTCAGCTGAAATAACTGAACCCTGCGAGTCTGCAGGATCAGCTCTGAGGGAAAACACAACCAGCCGTGCCGTGAGCAGGAGTTTGATTTTCTCTGTCACCGTGTCTCGCAGATGTCGGCTCGGTGGAGGGCCTGGCTTACCACAGAGCTTGGGACACTCTGTACTGGACCAGCTCCACCACCTCCTCCATCACCAGGCACACCGTGGACCAGCGGCGCCGCGGGGCCTTCAACCGCGAGGCCGTGATCACCATGGCTGAGGATGATCATCCCCACGTGCTGGCCCTGGATGAGTGCCAAAAGTAGGTGTTGCATCTCTCCCACAAACCCCAATTCTTGCCCAGTGTCAAGCAACGCTTCTTTATTTTAGTCAACCAATATTGCTGAACCCCACCAGGGCTGATTAGACTTCTCCGTTTAGGAGATAAAAGTTATCATGTTTTTTTGTTGGTATCTTTCATTGTCTTGCTCTTATAAAGGAGTTGTAGAAACAAGATTGAACATTTGATATGTTTTTATGTTTCAGATCAAATAATCATTGCATTTTCATGGAATGTTAAAAGAATTCAAGCTGCTTTTCATAGGAATTAGCTAAATGCAAAATATCGAGTGGTCATTTTCTCAGATGTGTCACTCTTACTGCTCAAGTCAAAAAAAAAATCCAAAATTTATTCAACCACTTACAAAAAGAAGTCTGATTTTCTTGTGTGCAAAGTAGAGGCCCATGTGTATATCACAGTGCTGTATAAAAGTATGCAACAATGGACAAAAACCTGCAAAAAATTCTATTTTAGTTCATGCCCAGCACTATCAAAAATATTGTGTTAGTGAGAGGATTTTTATTTCCCTTCAGTATCTCACGCATTTGAGGTACTTCAATTTCCTCTGTTAATTCTAGGAGAAAGGCAGCCTGCTTTTTCTGCTCATTGTAACTGTCTGTGTCTTTTGTGGAAGTTGTGGAGCATTTCTGCCATATTCAATTCTATGTTTGATTTGTGATAACTAAATGTACAAAGCTGTATGAGTAGTGGAGCGTATTTCCAAGTCTGAATTCATGTCCTGTTAATGCAAATCAAAAGTTTATGCTGCCCTGCAAAATACAATTACCAAGGTACCATTAATAAAGCCCCTAAGCTCTGATGGAGATTGCAGTGAGAGGAGGGGCAGGTTCTCAGTCTATGAATTAGAATTCCATCAGCAGCCCATTCCAAAACATTTTCTGTCATTGTTAACAGCAGCAAGGGGCTGACTGAGCCAGTCCTTGGGTGTGCAGAGAGTTCTATCACTGCTCTAATATGGGAGAAGCTGCAGATTGATTTCACTGTTAAATATTACTAATGCACACATTAACAGAATTAAGTTTATATCATTACACAGCTTGTATCTCTCTCTAATATTAAATTACTACAGAGACAAGATCAGGATTGAACAGATTTGTAAGAGAAAAAAATTGTACTCTTATACAAATTAATGAACTAGGAAACTGCTGTAATTTATATGTATAATTTATTTATAGGCTGTTACATTTTCTTATTCACTATTGATTATCGCAATTATTTATAGATGCCATTCAGAATTGTTTATGGTGGCATTTGCTGTTTTTTCTCTGTTGCTCATTTAGTAGAGAATTAAATTATAAAATGTATCTTATGGTTTTGTTTGTTATTTTGATTTTAATACAGCTTAATGTTTTGGACTAACTGGAATGAGCAGCTCCCAAGCATCATGAGATCCACCCTCTCAGGCAAAAATGCCCAGGTTGTCATTAGCACTGATATTCTGACACCAAATGGACTCACCATTGATCACAGGGCAGAGAAACTTTACTTTTCAGATGGCAGCTTGGGAAAAATTGAGAGGTGTGAATATGATGGATCACAAAGATATGTAAGTAAAATGCTGCATGTACTCATTGTATGTTTGTTTGCATTCATTAGCCTCTTCAAAGTAACATTGTTACAGAAAGATTAATAATTGCCTAATTTTCTCCCTGTATTATTTGTATATTAGACTTTTAACTCTATTGAAATACAAATAATGCTCAGTTTGCTCAGAATTTCTTTTGTGTAATACTTGAGTGTTACTGAACAAATCTCATCTCTAATATTTTCTAACTCTACATTTTCAGATATTGAACTGTTCTCCATTACTCTTTCATCATAATATATTTTGGTCCTTGAATACTCTCTTAGTTTCAGCTCAAGCAGATCTTTTACTAGGAATGTGCTGAAGGCAGTTGATCTGTGCTTGTGGTTTTGTTACATCTTTAGCACTACGTTTCTCATATTTCATGAAATCTTTATTTCAGGGATTTTGTACCTACCTCCCAAAGTTCAGGATAAAATGAGTGAAGGGCATGTTCTGGCTTGTATTCAATTCCCAGCTTTACAAGAGAGTGCACATCATCTCACTTTGATATCTATTAACTTTTAAAAAGTGCTTCATATGCAATATATGCGATTAGAATTTTTTTTTTCATCTTAAATGAAAATAATATGGGTTTTTTGAATCTTATCCAGAAGTTCCCCACTATTTTTAGACAATTTTTTTTTTTCAGAATAAAATAGGAGAGCCAAGCTTGTAAAAGCAGAACTGAAGTACAGTCTTCAGGGATAGGCATGTGCTTTTCCTTTTATAAAAGCTAACCACAGCTCACTAATGCTTTCAGATGCAGTAACTGTATCAGAAACTTGGCAAACCAGCCAAATGGATTCTGAAGTTTTCATTCTCTGACTATATACTTACTAACACTAAATGGAAATACAAGGTAGTTAGTTAAGTACAAGATAATTAGTAGGTTGTGATTAAATAGTTTAATTTCATCTTTGCATAAGGTATAGCAAAATAGGCATCACAGACATGAAGTAGGATGTGATGCCACTTAGATACAGAAACCATTATTAAAATATTTCTTTTTTAATCAGGTCTTTGGCTTTCACTTTTCAGCATCAAGAAGAAAAAGATCATTCAGTTTGCTCAGCAATTAAACAGTGATACCCCCAATTTTTTCTGAGCACCTTGCCTCTTGGTTTGGCTTTCTGACAATTTACTTCTCCTTCTCCATTGCAGTACACAACAAACCTCCTGAACACAATGATCTGAGTCCAGCTCTTCTGAAGGGTTTTTTGGTGCTCTGGTGTGTTACACCAATACCTGTTGTGGGATAATCAGCTGATTCTCTTGTAGAAAGTGTGATCTAGGTTCCCACTCTTCCTGCATTACTGAGGATTTTTATAGCAGAAGGAAAAGCCCAGCAGGCTGCTTGGCCTCTAGCAGCACTTCAGCAGAGTGATCACACTGTAGATGCATTTTTACTGAAACAAGCAATGCCAGAATCCAGCCTGTTAACTCTATTATTGACCTAGTGAAAAATAATATTTCCAGGGCAACTGTTTTACTTTGCTCATGTGCTGTCCAGCTGGATGAGATCCCTGGTTTCTGTGGCATCAGTCAAGTAATGATTGTTCTGGTGATTCTTCAGGGTGTTTCAGTCATCAACCACATGTCAAAAGGAGTTTAAACAGATTACTCTTTTCCCCAGAATCTCTTCATTGCTCTCTGGTTTCAGTTAGGCTAACAAGGGTAGAAATTGGATAGTAGAACATGAAAGGATAATGGTAATGTAATGAATTTTCTTCCAGATAGCAGCTTCTTCCTTCATTCTGCTCACCGCAGTAATCTCGTACAATGAATTAGTAGAAAATCATTTAGCAATATTGAACTGACTCTTTAAAGTGGATTGTTAGGGTTTATTGATTTTTGTGTTGAGCTGATATTTAATACTAGTGTTTGGTTTCAGGAAGACTCCTTCAAGTTTGGAATATTTTTTGTTGCTATTGTTCCTTTTTATTACTTAGAAGATATTAAGTTTGTTGGGGTTTGGTTTTTTAACAGTTTTTGTTCTGTTCTGCCAGATCTTCTCTTTTAAAAAACAGAAGAGGCATTTTTTAATATTTTTTTTTCAATATTCTTTCCCATTTTCTTACACTTTTTCTCCTGCTCTTACTTTGATTTAATATAGTGGCCACAGCTGGTTTTAGCTGCTTAGTGCTTTAATTACAACATTTTCTTTTTTTATGAGCACAGAAACTGAGCCAACAGCAAATAAAGCTGATTTCAAGTTGTGACTTTTTTTTTCCAGTAAATCATGAGCTACTTTGATTTATTTTTCCTTTTCTTCTTCAGTATTAAGTATTTTCAGCGTTTTACATATGAAAAACTAAAAACATTGTTAACTTCCTGTGAACAATTTTTATTTTAACATCCAGGCTGGAAGGTTTTGGTCTCAGTTATAATTTTGTAGGCCTATAGGTGTGATTGTTACTATCAGTATGGGTTTAGAGTTGTTTCTAGTAATTATTACCTTCATGTAATTGCAGCCTGCCAGTAAGAGTAACTTTCAGTTTCTAGGATGTTTGATTTTATTCTGTTGAATTTTTGTATTAAGGCAATTAAAGAAGTTCCACAGTCGCTGTACAACTTCTGTTTTATTCAAACTGATTTTATCATACATCCTCTTCAGTCTATAGCAGAAGTGCAAGCTTTAGTTTTGGCTGTGCATATAAACTTGAGTTTAATAATGACCTCTAAAATTTGCTTTTCATGTGTGCTGTTGTATTTATTTGAAATGCAAGTATCATTGAGGGCAGCAGAATAATTGTGGTCAGTTCTGGGAAGGTATTCATGATGACATCAATGTTACCTTGAGAAGTGACCAAATAACTCACTAAGGCAGGATAAAAGTGAGATCAGCCAAAGCAGCTGGAACAGAGCAAAACTGTGCAAAATATGAGCGATTTGAAATGTAGAATGTCTAACTGAATTAAAATAAAAATATGCAAAAAATCCTTAAAAGAGGTTCTCACCAAGTTCTGAGTAGTAGCAGTTAAAAATGATGCAAGTCCTGAATGTGATTCTGTGAACAATCTCATTGGTGTATTCTCTATGAACAAATCAATATTCAGACATGAAAACAAGCCCAGAAGAAAATAATGTCAATTAGGACGTAGATATTTTAATTAGCCTTGATGGTTGGTCTAGGAAAAAAAAACAAAAAGTTGAGCCTACTCTCATAGACAAATTATTTCACCAGTTTCTGTAGTTTCTCTGTAATTATTCTGAATGGCACTAAAAACAATAATAGTAGAGAAATAATAAAAACCAGTGAAAAATGACATTTTTAGCACAATAAGCACAATTTACTGCCTAGACATTTAAGTTTACTGTGGTTTGCTTCTCTTTTTTTCTTCCCTATTATGATTGTTACAGGAACAAAAGTTCTTTTCTTGGCTTCTCTTAATCAATTCTTTTTTCTGTGTTTGAAAAGCAGCTGGAATAGTATAGATATTCTTGCCAATTCATGGCACTAGAAGTGAAGTTGTGGATTTTTAAATTTTCTCTGTCCAGCAATATAAATACAGTAATTGGAGCAGGAGTGTTCCATTCTTGATTGTTTTCTCTCACAAATATATATTAAAAAAGCCTTTGTTTCTCAACTTTTCAAAGGTCCACATTTCCTTTCAACGTTCATCTGAAGCCCCAAACCAGTAGAAAGAGTGAAATACCCAATTCCTGTTTAATTTGCTGTTTTTCTCCAGCAAATGGAGTTCACTCCCTTGACGTTGATTTGTTGCTTCTTTCAGTAGTTATGTTAAAAAATGTTAATTTTGAGCCTAATGAAAGTCATTCCCTTGCCAAAGGCAGTAAAATCCTCTGATCCCTATGAGGCAGATCCCTGGTTGAGACAGATCCAACATTTTCAGTTTGGGACAGTTTATAAAGTGTCTTGAAGTCCAGTATTGGTAGCCTGCTTGAAATTACCTTCAAGAAGGAATTAATGAACAGATAAAACTCATCTCTAAGGCTATGGAGGGCAAGATTATTCATGATATCTCAAGATCCAACAAAATTCTAGATTGAAGTGAATCTAACATTAGATGAAGTTGTTTTTTATGAAGTTTAAATATGTCATTTATGAAGTTGAAAATAATTATCAAGGGATTAATAAGTATATAGTTTCAAAGACCCTGATTAGTATAACAGTGGTAAATAAAGATAAAAAAGAGCTGTGTACTTTCCATTTCCATGGCACTGAAAAGTACAAACCTTTTATTAGCAGTTGCCTAATCTATCATTCTGCTGAACTGCAAAGTAGCAGCTGGAACACTGCAAATTCAGCACTGAGGTTTGATTTTCAGTGTCCTAGACATTCATTGCTAACATGGAGAAACAAAAATGCATTGTTGGGGAGGAAGAACTTCTGATTTTGTTACATTGTGATTGGAAAATTCCATGGAAACTTAATCTTGCTATTCTTGCTAAGAGTGGTCTTCTAGTTGTCCATTGTATCCTTTTCTATAATTCCAGTTATTTAGAATTTATTTATGAAAGACAAAATAAATGAAAGAAAAACCATGTATTAAAGCTGTGTTGAAAATAATCTTTATTCAAACTAATGGACAAAAGAGCATCACAACAAAATCAGAGTTTAATCTAAATGTACCTTTTCTTGGTAAATAAATCAAATACATAAAAGTTATCCCTTAAATTATTTCATTTTCCCAAGTCTGTGCAAAAGGTTTCCTGGTATTTCTTTATCATATAACTTTTTCCATAGGTTCCTCTTCAATAAAGTTTTAAAATCTGTATCCATAACTAAACAGAGATGGGATACCATTTTAGGTCTTTCATTTTAAAGAATAAAATATATAACTTTGACCTATGTGGTGCTCTGTATAACTTGGTTCTGTCAGACTTTTAATTCAACTAAAATGTTATTTTTTAATTACTGGTATCACTTTATGGTTGTATAAACATTTTAATATTGACTTTAAATTGTATTTGTAACCTTTTTAACTGTAGTTTTGTGTACACAATTGTACACTGCTTTGGGAATCTTTAGAAAAGCTAAGAACCCTTAAAAAATATTCAAAAGCTTTATTAGATACTGCTGCCTATTTATTAAGAATTTTGAAAGAGAATTATTAATAATAATCCATTCATTAGCATTTAAATATTTACAAAAGATAGAAGTAAATAATAGTCTAAGCTGGTGCAATAACTTTATGCACTTTATGCACTGTAACTCTTTTAAAAAACCCAATATTTCTGTAAAAGTTTTGTGTTGTCATGATAAAAATCATTGAGTCTACTTCTTAATGACAATCTAATAAGGGTTTTATATAAATCATTAAAATTACAGTATTCTGTCAGAAATTCTCCACCTGACACCTCTCCCTGGCTGGCTCCTTTGCTTTTTCAGTCAAGTTTTTCTAGAGAAACTGCTACCAGATCTCAAATTAGAGCTGTCAAGTGCTAAACCAAAAGCTTCCTGGACAACTGAAAAAGCAGAATTCAAAACAGAAAGGATGACAATTAAAATTAAATTGTTTCTCAATTTCTGACAACCCCCACCCCTCCAGTCTCCTCATCTCTTTACAGGAACCAGATAAAAAATTTTCATCTGTTACATAGAGCTTGAAATATCTTCTATAACTGAACTTTGGTATCATTTAGTATTAAAACATGGGATGTACTCTTGGATGTGTCTGACTTCCACCCTTGCAGGTGGCAGGGATTGTAGGAATGTCTTTTCATGATTCCTTAAAGTTTTAAAATTGTACTTGAATTCTTGCAAGTTTTAGTATGAACTTAAAAAAAATGAAAATACAAAATTGTCACAACTTTCAGTATTATTATATAAATTAGAATTTCAGAGTGCTATAAAGGTGGCCAAAAGCTGATAGAAGTATGAAATCTGTATTTTGGTTGCTCGAATAAAACCAATGTCCTTGGATAGGGCTGTGACATAATGCAGAGACTCCAGGAAATGAAACACAATGAGCAATAGTGAAAAAATGTTTGGTTTTGTGGCACCATTTGGATCTCAGCTCTCCCAAGGCTCAGCAGCAATGACCAGTTCTGTAATGATTTTACATTCTGTTGCAATCTGAGATAAGTTACAACACACAAAGTTGAGCAGGGCAGTGCTTTAGCCTTGGTTGTAACAATAAAACTTTTCCAACTGGGACAGTTTCACACTAGCACAAAGAATATGGGGCTGCAAAATCTGCATGGCCAGATTTCATAAAGGTCTTTCAGAAACTTATATGATTTTTATTTTTTTTTCCTGAAATGTCTGAATATGAATAGTGCAGGCTTTTAAGGGTGTATTATGAAAACTGTCTTACTGGAAATGTGCACAATTAGAGAAAAAATCTTTTGCCATTAATATATTCCCATTTATCTTTTAATACTTTTAGTTCTGGAAAAATGTTGGCTAGAGAAAGTTGTCCTCTTGGGATATTTATCACTGGGAAAAAAATATTTCCTGAAAAAAATGATTTGCTGTCCAACCTTCTTTAAAATATACAGAAATACATGATGTGCATAATGAAGCAGAATTTCTTATAATTATCTGATTAATGTAAGTAATTTTGACATCCTGTCTGTATAAGTGAATTTAAACATGGACAGGAATGCTCCTATGCACAGGACTAGAATTATTTATGTTAGCAGGTTGTTGAGATACCTTGAACTGGTCCAAATGGGAACAAACCTGGAGCATCCCTTGGTGTTGAATCCTGCAGAAATGAGGCACTTCCTTCATCTCCAAGGCACAGCTGTAGTATCAAAATTAGGGACTTTTGTTTCACAAAATGAAATTTGGATGCCCTGTATATTAGGTGCACATGGAGAGAAAGATTTCCTACACACCCACAATGAATTATTTAATAATTAAATATGGGATTGACTATTATTACTCCGTTCTCACCCCAGCACTTTTTAAAGAACTGCCACACAGCATCACCTTGCAAGCACAATGGGCTGGGGTCCATCAGATTGCTGTTCATGGAAGAAATCTCATTGTTAGAAAATCCTTCTAGGAAAGGGGTTAAAGCACACAAAGCAGATGGAAAACCATGGTGATCTAAGTTATGTTAAAGGATATAATTTTTCTAGTTTTATCCCAATTTCCCTATGATAAGTAGCAGATAGACACAGGATGATTTTTTTTTTTTTCATAGCTTGGGTGAGAACAGTTCACACTTTATAAATATACATAGCTTACTATTTTTTTTCCCAGAGAAACCTAGAAGGCAATTCAATAAAAATAATGAGTATTACTTATGTCCATTTTCTAATGGAGAAATATTAAACCCCTTCCAGTAATTCTCCAGCCAAAATTAAACTTTCAACTAAAAAGCTGATAAAAATTTGTCAGGTTCTTCAGAAGGGAAACTGTCCATGTAAAATTTTTAATTCTGATACATGAAAAGAAAGAACATATGCAAATATTTTACAGCTGCTGTGATTTTGATTGGGATCAAATTGTATTTCTAGATTTTTTTTTCAAACCTTTCTATATAGTGACCGTCATTCATTTTTCCTTCTAAGCTTTTTTTTTCCTTCTAAGCTTTAAATTGCTTATTACTGTGGTGAGATTTTTATTTTTTTTCCTTCTAAGTTTTAAATGAACTATTACTGTGGTGAAGTATTTTGGTTGGGGTGTGTTTTTTAGAACTTTAAAACATGAAATATTTATTGTCTAGAGTTCAATTTTCTAATGTGATGATGTGGTGGTGTGAAGAGTGGTGAGCACTCTTCAGTTCTCTAAAGCTCTTCAGTTCACTTTGGCTCCCAAAGACTGAATTTTTAGACTTTCAGCCTTGCTGAAAGAACCTCTTCTCTTTTCTCTCGGAGCTGTTAAGCAGGTAAAGTGTTGAGTAGGTATTTTTTACAGGCATATTTAGATAAACTGTGATTTTTTTTTTTAATTAAGGAACAGATGCTTAGTTTTCTGAAATTTGGATGCCTGTGGCATCCTTTTAACACATTTTTAAGTGCTGTTATCTCATTTCCCCAGATGCAGCAGGTATAAAAGTATTAAGTGTTTTGTCTAAAAGTGATGGGAGTCACAGTGTGCACTTTAAAATCTTCTCATTCAGTGACAGCTCTTCCTTTCCTGTTTCTCTTCTGCATTTTGCATTTTAGGTCATTGTCAAGTCTGGCCCAGGCACCTTCCTCAGCCTGGCTGTGTATGATGAGTACATCTTCTGGTCAGATGGGGTGAGGAGAGCCATCCTACGTTCCAGCAAATACACGGGAGGAGATACCAAAGTTCTCCGCTCCGATATCCCGCACCAGCCAATGGGAATCATCGCTGTTGCCAACGACACCAACAGCTGTAAGCTACAAAGCACTTTTCTTAATGCCAATATTATTAATTTCAAGGGTTTTATTTAGTTTTAGCCTAGTTAAAAGTTTATGTGGTGTTTCAGAAATCTTTTTGTTAAGAAAAGATGGGGTATAGCGTTTTCCCAAGTCAATAAGTATTATTCAGGATTTTCTGCTATGGGCATTGAGCTCAGTAGATAGCAGTTAAATACTTTCCTGTCAAGTTTCAGCAGTTTTGAATGTTGCAGGTTTTTAAAATTATTATTTTCCAGGTGTTTGTCTATCTTTAGCACGCCAGCATCTGAGGGATGCTGACATTTTCATCCGACTGATAACACCCGAATCAATTGCCCGTGAATCTGCGATATGGTGATCTTTGCTCTCTCAAAGACATTGGCCACTGAAGCAAATTTAATAAAATAGAGTTCATCTCTTTTTGTTTGTCTTTCAGGTGAGTTATCTCCCTGTGCACAAATGAATGGAGGATGCCATGATTTGTGCCTTCTGACGCCTGATGGACGAGTGAACTGCTCGTGCAGAGGGGACAGAGTCCTGATAGATGATAACAGATGTGTGAGTAAGTAATGGTGGCTGACACGATGCTTTCCTGTGCTCTGAGGCATTTGGCTTTCATAAGACAGTTGGCCCAAGCCATTAATTTTATTTCTTCTATGTACTGTAAAAATTGATCTGGCAATTCAGCACAAACCGAGCTTTTAACTCTTTTGTCTTGTAACTATTTTTGGGGGGTTAAAAAGTGTTCATACTCTCCTTAAATTCCTATTATGGTAGTGGAATACTGTTTCTTATTAACAGGGTTTTTTTTACATATTTAGTGCAATTACTGCTGAGATGGATAGATAGAAAATCTGTATGTATCCTTTCCTAGGCTATGTGGGACAAGTTACTGGAGTTGAACCTTAATTAAATCACTTTCTCACCTATCTCTTTGTGTTGTCAAACCAGTGATTGGCAGTGGAAGTGAGAGAGGTTCAGCAGATGAATTCACATGCCAAAGATATATTATATATATATATATATATATATATATACATTCTATTTATAATAATTAAGTGCATTAATAAT
Source organism: Parus major (assembly GCF_001522545.3). Taxonomy (NCBI): domain Eukaryota; kingdom Metazoa; phylum Chordata; class Aves; order Passeriformes; family Paridae; genus Parus; species Parus major. Next base: position 32,735,278 of record NC_031776.1, on the reverse strand, counting down.
AGAATAAGGTATATTATATATAATAATATGTAAAAAATATAATACATTATAATAATATATAATATATAATAATATTATTATATTTATAATAATTATATGCCATTTATATCTTCCAAATTGCATTGCAACTCTTAAAATTGCTCTTAGGTAAAACCATGTTTAAATTGTCATCTAGGACATGAAATTAGATGTAATCTTCTAAATTATTCTGTAGAATGTTTGCAGGAAATGTTGATCTGAGCTATCAGGAAAAAAAGAAGAAAGAGATTCAATGATGGGGTAGAGCAGCACAGAAAGGATGGAAGCAAGACAGACTTCAGTTTAGCTTTGAGATCAAAAGTTTCCTTCTTCATAACAGAATGGAATGTGATGCTCAATAAAATTGAAAGTTAGCATTTCCAGCTGAGAAAAGGAATTAACTGTCCTTTCACAGTGTAATTAGGCTGTGTAACTTCCTGCCAGACAAGAGTCTTGAGACAAAGCCTCAGTGAAATTCAAAGAGGGAGGGATGATGAAATGGGTAATGACTGCTCTGACTATTTACTTGTCATCAAAGAAACCATTTGAAAGGCGTTAAAATGCTTTCTTTCTGCAAGATGGAGTTTGAAGCAATCTCTACAAGGGTGTCCAGTTAGACTTGAGCTGTGGGCAGATTATACTATATATACTTTTATTCTTTTCATTTTTTTAAATAAAGATTGCAGTCCAAGATGCTGAGCTAGACGATCTACAAATGTAGCTGAGAATTACTCTCCATAAGATCTAAGTTCTTACAATGCTAGAAAATAGAGGGAAAAGAGATTAAAATACTTCAATTCAAATGTAAAGGATTAAAAAAATCACATTCAAGACCAGATCTCACCTTGTTCAGAATCTGTATTTTCAGCACTTTTCCTTCATGTTTGAATCAAATCAAGAAATGCTTTAAATTTATATTGGCTTGGCTATTGCATACAGCCGACACTGGTTCTTCTTGAATTTGTGCTGAAGTGATTATAATGGAAACAAGAAAGAAGCATAACAATTGGGTATTATTTCCCCATTGTTCTCCTTCCTGACTTGTCCTAAATGCTCCTCGTTTCTCTCCACTTTGATATTTTGGTTAGAACCATGCTCACGAAGCAGATGTATGACCCATCATGAAGTTCAGGACCAAACTATTGTGTCCAGTTTGTGATATGTTTTAGTTTCTTAAGTAAAAGAGTAAAAATTTTAAATGTGCACCTGGTTCTCTTCTAAAATAATGGATAAAACATCCACTAGATGAGAAGGGGAGGGTTTTTGTGAATAAAAGAAATAAGTAAAATGGAAGCTGCAGGTTTTCTGCATTGGGGTTTAGGCTGTATCTTTCAAGCTGGGGGTTGGGAAGGCACAGGTGAGTAGAAGAGAGCTGAGCACTATAGTTCCAAAGCTCTTATTAAAATCAGTGCCTGTGAGTTGTTTGACTACATATTCCTTCATGGATATTTGTCAATGTATTTTGTTTTACAGGTTCTCTTTGTAGAAGCTTCTAAGTTCTGATGCCATGGTGTGTTTTACTGTTTTGTACTCAGGTTTTCAAAATCCATGTAGGTTAAATCTGAAATGCAGCCAGCATTTTTTTGTCATTTTCGCTAGTTGTAAAAGCTTTTAAAAATTACGTGTAAATGTGGTTTCTTTTTAGGTAAAAATTCTACTTGCAACATCTACTCAGAGTTTGAATGTGGGAATGGTGAATGCATTGATTATCAGCTGACTTGTGATGGCATTGCTCACTGTAAGGACAAATCTGATGAGAAGCTTTTCTACTGTGGTGGGTATTTCCAGCTCTTTCACCTTCCTGTTGTAATTTTGGTGTTACACATGCTTAGATTGCTTCCTCTGTGACTTTTCTACTTCTACCAACTGCTTGGCTGAGATGCCCAGGAAGAAAATGCCAACACATATCAAGAAAACTGACATGACATGAAAAAAATTACCTGAAAATATATTTTTCTTACCAGCTTCATGTATTAACTGACATATTTGATAAAAAGAATCTCAAATATGTCTCAAACCATGTTTCTGTCTCTAAAAGAAAAATAAGAAAAAACATTGCTAACTGCTTTTTTTATAGATGGAAGATACCTTACAGTATTGTAAAATATATAAATGTTAGTTATTAAATTTATAAATAGATTTATAAATACAAGATTTGTTGCCCAGATAAGTTGTGGCTGCTCCATCCCTGGAAGTGTCCAAGGCCCAGGTTGGACAAGGCTTGGAGCAGCCTGGGATAGTGGAAGGTGTCCCTGCCCCTGGCTGGGGTGGAAGGAGATGGTTTTTAAGGTTCTTTCAAAACCATTCCATGATTCTGTGATTCTGAGAACCAACAATGTCTTTCTATGGATTTGCCATATAATTTATGAAGGACATTCTATTAATTTGCAGTGTGACAGTGAGCACTTTGCCCCGTTTAAATCAACTGTACCAAATTACTGCTACACATTGGAAAAAAACACCAGGAAGAACTGGGGTCCTTTCATGCCCTAGGTCATATACAAGGTGTTGCTTTCTGAATCTGATGAAGGACAGGATGTTGGACTCATTATTGTTGATTAACTAATGCAGTGAAAATCATTATTGTGACTTCTGCAATAATTGGGGCTTTAGTAAATCAGTCCTGAATTTTCAATCATATCATTATATGTGAAATTCATGCATTCTTCAGTAGTGTTCTTGAGCAGAATGCTGTTGGTATTGGTGCTCAGAAACCCAGAAACCTCTCTGCCAATATGTGTTGTGATTTCATTCTCCATTTATTTCTATTTCGGACAAATTTGGTGTGCTTCATTCTATGTGTTGTCACATGCAAACATTCTCCCCCAAAAAAGTGTGTCAAAACAAGTGCATTTAAAGGACATGGGCATTTTGTGCCACAAGTTAATGAAAACTGAGATTTAGGCCTCCCTTTTTTCCTTTTTTTCTTTTTTTGTTCTTTCTTTCTCATCATGCTTTCATTTATTGTTCTTTATCTCTTTATTGGTTCAAGTTATATCAGTCCCTATATTGGTCCACGATGCATAGTAGTTGAACAATGTCTGAAGTATTTTTTCCCTGAAGCTTGCAATGCATCACCAATTAAAATCTTTTTCTGGGATGTTTATTTGGACTGAGCTGTTTCCATGAGGTGTCAATCCAATCATGTGCTTGTATTTAACTTTGCAGAAAACAGGGGCTGTCGGAAGGGCTTCAAGCCGTGCTCCAATCGCCGCTGCGTCCCCAGCGACAAAGTCTGTGATGGTGCCAATGACTGTGGTGACAACTCTGATGAATTTGACTGCAAAGGTAAATGGCACCTTATTTCCAAGGTGACTTGGGAATATTGCTTTGTAAATACTCATTATGCAAATAGGAGTAGCTGGAAAACAACGTGGGATTTCATCATATGATGGGATTGATGTAAAGGCTGATTTTGGCTTGCACCTACAGTCTTCTAGAAGAAGGGTGGTTTTGGCTATATAATATAAAATATACATATGCATTATGCATATAATAGTTTATGTTTTATATGTATAAAATATAAAATTCAGGTGCCGTTTCTTCTGTGAAGAAATGAGAGAGTAACTTTACTGCAGACAAATTGAAAGATGGGTGATTTCTTCTCTGCATGTGCTTCTTCTCTGAAGCAGCAAATGCTCTATTTCTCTGCTTCTCAGATGCATGGAAATGTCCATGTCCTTTGCAAAGTTTACTAGAATTGTTCTCCTTTTCATATCAGAATTGTTTTTTGATTTATGTCTTTTAACATGAATATTTATATCAGTGCATCAGCTAATGCATGAAGACCAGCAAGCAGACCACACAAATCCTTAGTTATAATTCAGAAAGGTTGGAGGGGATATTATTCCACAAGATTTATAACTAAAAAGCTAGACAGCTATAGTAATAAGCATCTTTTGAAAGAAACAAATTATTTTTAATCACTTATCTAAATATAAGTAGAGGGAAAACCATACAAGAACCCCAAGCTGGTTTTGCAAGAAATAAACCTGAGAGATTCATGGATGCTCCTAAAAATGCTTCTTCCTCCCTCAAATATTGCATATCTCAAAATGAATTGAATTACCTAGAGACAATTTTAGGCTAAAAAAATAAATTAAAAAATTTGCAACTTATAAGGTGTAATAAGCTCAAAATCATATATCTGCTGGAAGGTACAGTGTGTTCTGAATGCCTCAGTCTGAAAGGCAGAAGGCCTAAGCATCATCATGTGTATGATGTGCATCTGAAGAGTCTGTTTAGCACACAAATTTACATCCTTTATAACCATATGTTCCAGACTCAGCGTGCGCCTCGACAGAATTCCGCTGTGCAGATGGGGTTTGCGTCGGGAAATCGGCGCGGTGCAACCAGATCATCGACTGTGCAGATGCCTCGGATGAAAAGAACTGCAGTAAGTTTGTGTTTGTGCCCCCTCCCAGCAGCTGCTCCCTGATTATTCCTTCTTATGTAGCAGTTAATTCCTGGGCGTTGCTGCTTGGGATTCCAACACCTGCGTGGGCTCCTGCGTTTTAAATTAAATTGTGAAAATTAAACTGTGGGGCTGTCAGTCTGTGTCAGGTGTGTGGTAATTTTCTGTCTCTTTCCAGATAATACGAATTGTGCTTATTTCTATAAACTTGGGATAAAATCTTCAGGATTTATCAGCTGTAATTCGACTTCTCTCTGTATACTGCCAGAATGGATTTGTGATGGATCTAATGACTGTGGAGATTATACAGATGAACTAAAATGCCCAGGTAACTGTGAAAAAGTAAAAAACACCAAAAACAACAAACCCAAAACATTAATTTACCTTTTAAACAGAGAAAAAAAGTCCTGTTTGGGGAGGGAGTGCGTTTCTCATTGTGTTGCAAAAAGTTTATTCAGTCAATACTGGTTTAATTAACATGGAGATTAATACAATGATGAATTACGTTTATTCACCTTTATTTTGTGTTTTCTGGGATTATGCAAATTATTGCCAATGAATCCTGGTTTTTTTTTTCTGAAGCAAACTGTAATGTCTAGCTTTCTATTTCCTCCAGGTTAGGCTTGTCATTTATCATTTTTATTTAAGTAAAACATGAGTCATTAAAATGCCAAGCTCATCAAGCATCAGCATAATCACTCAGGAACTTTTATTAGCTACCACTTTAGTGGCTGGTATTTCTTTTCTTGCTGACTTGCTTTACTTTCTCTTTTATTTGGTGGAGGCCCCTGGAATTGGCTGCCAGGGTAGAAGCCAGGGTTATTTCTTTTGTGATAGTTCTGATCTTCAGCCAGGAGAAAGGGATCATGACAACTTGAGCCCCAAACACAGGACTGAGGTTCTATTTAATGTTAGCCAATGAATTATTCACAATATTCAATTCTCCCCCACTGAAGGAAAGCATTTATGTGTTTGCTTTTTATCCAGAAGCCCTCATTTGAGTTTGAGAATATTAAGTGCAAAATGAAAACATTTTTTATTTCTATTTTTTTAATAATTGATTTATTCCAGAGTGACGTTAACCTCCTGTTTACCAGTAACTCTCTTTCCTCTAATAAATAATGTTAAATAAAAGTAAATATTTACTAGATTATAATTTTTATCAGTTTGTAAAATTAGGCTTTCTAATTTTATGTTGTTCAATGCCATCAAATTTTTGCCTAGCGGTGGACAATCTGATTCCTTCCATTTAATAGTCTCTTTTTCTGTCTGATAATCCTCTTGTGTCACCAAAAGGTTCTGTTAGAAGTCTCATACACATTGTGCCAAATTTATTGACAAAAATAGTACCAGGATCCAGAGGAACCTGGGACTTCAGCAGTACTGTCAACCTGTCACTAAGAACTTCCATCAGTCCTATAAAATAGATGCATATTAAGTTAGAGTTGCCATTCTAATCTCTACATTCTCCAGCTTATCTCTTTATTATGTAGAATTTATTGTATATAACACTTCATTAAGCTCAAAATAGCTTAATTTGCTGTATTTTTAGACAAAGAAAGTGGTTTTTTCCATACCAAGGAAAATTTTGAGAGCAGCGTGCTACAGCTTCAGTAAACTAATGTTGCATAAGTACACTAATGTGCATTTTATTCCATTGTCCATTTATTTATATTACTTTTCTCTGAATTCCAAATGTATGCCAAAATGTTCCATCATTTTAATGTGTGACTAATTGCCTGGATCATTCCTCCCTTTACTTGGAAGCGATACCATTCCCACTCAACCTACATGTGATTTCCTTTGCCATTTCATTCAAAACTGACCAGCTCTGGCACATTAAGTTTTTGAGTGTTGTTTCTGTTATGAATATTGTAATTCCCATTAGCAGTTTGCTTCAGTCTCATTGTTCTTACAGAAAATTACAGCAAAATACTCATGGAGGGCAGCTATACTTAGGGAATCCTTAATATCTACCAAGTCATCACAGATGTCCCACTTCTTTCTTTAATATTTTTTTTATTTATTTATTATTCATGCATCTGTAGAAGCCATAAATGTTTACCTTTCCTTTTAAAAGAGGGAAGGCTGAAATAAAAAAAATTCAGTACACTGAGGGAGTAATGAAACCATGGCAGAGAGTTTCAGTGGTCTCCAGTGCTTGGAACTGCATCCTGGCTTTTCCCAGGACCTTGCTTAAGATTTAAAAAATAAATAGTTATTTAGACTAATGTTTGTGCTTTCATCATGAAACACTACATGTGGCATGTTTTCTTCCCTCACACCTGCTTTCTAAGCATTCATAAAAGTCAATTTCTAAATTACTGACTCAACAAAATTAAAAAGACAAGGGAGAACTTTTTAATTTCTGACCAAGTCTAAACCTCTGGCTCCAGCATCTCTGATGTAGCTCCTGTTAGTCAGTGCATGCTTCTCCCAGTGACAAAAGTACTGCCACAATTAGATTATCTTGTAAATGACAACAATGATCTTGCAAATGATCAGAAGGGCAATTTCTTCAGCTGGTGTAAAACAACAAGCAGTGCTGACCTGCCTGACTTCAAAACCTGTAAACTGAACTATTTTCCTCTCTAGGCCTTTTGATTTAGTTTGAAGCTGTGCTCTGATTCTTCTCTAAAAAAAATAAAATTAGCTATTTCAGCTCCCTAAACCACTTAGCTATCATTTTTATTTTTATGAACACAAATTACTTTTTTTTTCCATTTTTAGACATAAACACTTTGTCCATCAGTATTCAGAAATTTAGCAAAAATGTATTAGGCTCCTAATCATACTAGTAGAGACCATTTTACATTACATTCTTTATTTTATCACAGTTCAAAACAAACCCACATGTGAAGAAAATTATTTTGGTTGTCCTAGTGGAAGATGTATTCTGACCACCTGGCTTTGTGATGGGCAGAAAGACTGTGAGGACGGAGTAGATGAATTGCACTGTGGTGAGCATTTTTTCTTATTTGTACTCCTCTAGTCACTAATGCACTCTGGAAACAAAGAAGTGTGCATTTATATCTCAGAAATTGTACAAAATATCTTTAATGTTGTTTTTTTTCAGATTCAACTCTAATACTTCATACTGTCAATACCTTAAATTCTATTTCATAACAGAATGAAAGCCCTTTATTTATTTTTTTTTCTCTCTTTAGGATATATTTATATACAAAGTTTTTTATTGCTTTAGTATTTAATAATTTCACTAATTCTTCACAACTCCTCATTATAAGAGTTTTACAGGTATAATGAATTTGAATAAGTATCTGGAGTCCAGCAGGAAATAGCCAAACCTCAAAGTAGGCATTGCTTTGCATCAGAGGCCATACAGACAAAATTATTTAAAGTAACATCAAAAGTGATGTAAATAAAATACAGCATGAGCTGTGAACTCAGTTAAGGGTCAGGTCTTTTCAGATTCTTAAATTTCACCCAACTGAGGCACAAGCAGGTTGGTTTTACTCCTAGTGAGAGCTGGTCTTTTCAGTTTATATGGATTGTCTGAATGGACTATTTTTGTTATGAAATTGTACCAGAAAGCAGTGTCAAATTTTTCTATTCTCCATTTAAATAAAACATGAAATTCAGGGTTTTTTCAGGTTTTTGTGGTTTTTTTTTTCTTTTACTTCTTACCATGACTGAACATTTTGTATTATTCACTTCATGACCCAATTCCCACTAGCATGCTTCCATATTTGGTTTGCAGTTTATGTTGTATACTTTTATCTTATAACTTTGAAATTAGGAAGTGCTGCACACTGTGACAATCAGAATCTTTTCTGTGGGTCACAAATTTCAAGCAAAACTTGGTGTTTACATTTCCAGGTGTTATACACTTGTGTACAATACTGTAAACTGAATTAGCTGATTTTTGTGAGCAAAAGGGAAGGGGATTAAATCAATGCCTCTTTCCCCATTGATTCTTTTTACCCATTTAGAGATATCTGTTATAATGCCCTCTTTTAAATTCAGATTTCATTACTTAAAATTCTTTTTAATGTTAATATTAATTTTTTTGTCATCAAAATCAGTTGCAATGCAATAAAATTTACTTTTAAAGAAGGAAGCCTGGGAAAAATGGAAGACCTGAACTTTTCAGAAAAAAATAGCATTGATTTAGGACAGTTTTGCAGTCTGATTTTGAAATGCACAAGCTCTTTTTTCAATGTATAGCAATTTTTCTTGTGAGAGAAAAAATCACGAAATATTTTGAGGAGGGAGTTAGCTACTGGAATACTGGGAGGAAGGCTGTGTCAGAAAGTTTGAACTGTGCCCTCTCTGCCCTTCTCCCCAAATAAAGCAGTTCACTGTAGGTGTCGTATCTGTCAAATATGCAAACCGGACTCCAGTTTTTTAAAGTGTTTATCCTCATCCCACTTACAAATTATTTGACAATATTGGATTGTCTTTGGAATGTTTCACTGTTTATTTTAAAAAAAGTGTTGGTGAATGCAAGCTCTGAAACAAACATAACATGCTTAATAAGAAGGTTAGAGTGTTTTAATAACGAGATCTGGGGTGCTTTAATACATGTAAACTGAGAAAGGAGCAGCAACAAAAATATCCTGAACTGTGGTTGAAGCTGCAGGGGAGGCAGTGATGGTGTGAACCTAACAAATGCAGGTGTCATCCCCAGATTCATCCTGCTCATGGAATCAGTTTGCTTGCTCTGCACACAAGTGCATCTCCAGGCAGTGGACCTGCGATGGTGAGGACGACTGTGGAGATGGGTTAGACGAGAGCGATGCCGTTTGCGGTGAGTGGGATCCTCAGCTCTGCCGCGGGTCACACCGTGCCCAGCGAGGGACACCACCTGTCCCAAGGAGAGGCTGGGAAGGGAACAAGGACAGCATCTCCAAAGGGTGTGAGGGATCTCCCTCAGCCCTCTACAACCAGCAGATAGGTTCCTTTTCGTGGGAAGCCCATGATTTGTGTAATTTTATCAGTAGAGTTATGAATGGCAAAGCCAGCCTGTTCTCCAGATCCTACCCTTGAGGCAGAACCCTGTTTGGGTTTTACATTTGAGTGACAGTTGCTCAAAGATCATAAAGTTATTATTGTATTTTTGCTTTAGGTTTGGTTATTGGTTTTTTTTTTTCCTTAGCTCTTTCTTCTATCGCCTCTAAAATTTTCTATACCGTTGTCGCTAAAAGACACAGAATGATTTACATGAACATGTCTCAGTGGGATGACAGGAAAAGAAGTAACTTTAATTTCTGACTCCAGTATTTATAGATTTTCAACAATGACCAGGGATTGGATAACTAAGTTACCACCTTCCCAATCACATTGGTCATGTGAAACATCCATCAAAGACATTTCTTGGAACCAATGTGTAAACATTTTTGTTTACAGTTACTTTCTTGGGAAAGTAACTAAAACTATCAAAACAAGATCAGAAGGTTTAGTTTTCAAGGCAACATACCATAAGCATATATTGCATGATATCCCTCTCAAATTCCCAAATCCTTCAAGGTGCATAAGGAATTGAAAATTTTGTTTTCATTCTAGAGCTCAATGGACCGGAAATGTGTTAGTGAATTCTTTTTCAAAGAAAAGCACATTGTGTCAAGACATGCTGTCACAATCTAGTGATATTTATACATCAGTTCCATCATCCTCTGTATTTTAAGTTTCTTTTTAAAAAATTCAGCTTTTAACTCTTAAAGATGTGTTCCTTTTCAAAAATCCTCTTACTAAAGTCTATTAAACAAAAAAATATTTATGCCATACTTCCAGTGTGTTATCATAGTAAAAATATTGTTGATAACTGGAAGTGTTAAGAAGACAGAGGAAAAAAAAATCTGATTTGTTAAAGTAGTTGCTTAATCAAAGAAAGATGTAGCAATGCCAGCAAAGGGATGTAGATAGAATTTATACTGTTCTAATATGGTAAAATATTAATTATTTAGGACACTTAACTTCTCAAAAAGGGAAAAATCTGCACTGGGCATGAAGAAGGGAAAGTTAAGGCTGTATTTCTTCTTATTTCTTCTCCAACAGTAGCTGGACCTGAATTGCAAGGAGAAAAGAGATCAAAATTACTTCAGATTTTTCAGTCTTTAAAAAAACAGCATTTTTTAACATTCCAGAAATATCAAAAAAATGGCAAATGAGTATAAGTAAGAAAAAGTTGCCGCTTTTGCATAAGTGATATAGAAAATATTTTTTAAAATATTTTAATATTTTACTAAATTCTAATTAAAACTAGTAGAAAATGCGCTGTCTCCTTTTTAGTGAAGTATATTTAACTTATCTAAGAGAATACATTAACTGATGGATTGTACAACATTTTACTTCCAAATGGAGGAAGTTTAACCCTGGGGTATAATATTATCTGAAAAATAGCCAAAGAGAAGATTAGTCAGGCAAATGATATGTTGAGTTAGTTGGATCAGAGCTGTCAGATATTTTTCACTCCCACTACTCTTGTACTTGGTACATATTGTTTTCTTTGTAGTTTTACAAAATTTTCGTTTCTGTGAAAATTTACAAAATTATGGAGTGCCTTTGGCTTCCTGGCTTGGACTTTGGTGATGCAGGGATTATGTGGTTTGTAGGACCAGCTCCTTTGTCCACCCAGTCCAAATGTGTAGCCAAAGTTTCCGACCAAAACTGGTTTGAAAAATTATTCTGCTGGATAGTTTCTATGAAGTGTGGGAATTTTGAGTCTGAGTAAATGAAAAGAAGGGAAGAAACTGCAGATGGTCAAAATTTGACTGTAAAACAATCTTAGCCTGTAGATTTATCATAATGTGCAGAATGAAATAATCCCTGAAACTTTAAAATAATCCCCTTTAATCACTGCCAGCCACCATGAAAACATGGATTAGGATATTCCAGCTGGGGATATGGGATGGTCCAGTGCTGAGGGCTCCCCTGCCATGTTTCCCCAGGCTCAGTGACCTGTGCTGCAGACACCTTCAGCTGCCTGGGCTCCCACGCCTGCGTGCCCCAGCACTGGCTCTGTGACGGCGAGCGCGACTGTCCCAACGGGAGCGATGAGCTGTCCACAGCTGGCTGTGGTAGGATTGTGTATCAATAAATAAAATCTTATTTCCATGCTGTTTCATGCTCTTTTCATGTCCATTTTGCTGGTGAGGATTGCTGAGCCACATGTGAGCACACAGAGCAGGATCCTTCTCGGTTTTGCGCAGGCTGACAGCTCCAGGCTCTGCTGACACGCAGCCCAGCAGGACATGGGGATGTGTGGGACGTTCTGCAGTGTTTACTGGGGAAAACTGACACATCAGTGACTCTGCAGTTCTATTGCTTCACCTGAGGAAAATGCTGCTGCTCGTGTCAGGGAGGCTGTGCATCAAGAAGGGAGATGAAAGTTCTGTCTTCAGTTTGCTGTGGCTAATTGTTCAGATCCTGACATCTCTTGCCCTATAAAATCTCCCAGTCTTCCTGAGACACACTTCCAATAACAGTGTCAGGAGTTCAGTAATACTTTCACTGGAGAGGATTTTTTTATTAATATATAAAAATGGTACATCAGTATATATATTTTGAGTGTTTGCGGACTTCAAAAGAGCATTTGTTCAGGAGCAGACCAATATAAGGACATCTCTTCTTCCCAAATATTCTTTTCTTCAGAGCCAGACCTTAGTTAGTCACAGATAGCATCGATTTCTGAAGCTTTTCTGTCTTGGATTACAGAAGATTTTAGCTATCTTTACTTCTGTAGCTTTCTTTCTGATGAGTAGCTTTTTCTGGTATTGAATTGTGTTTGTGTGATGCCTTTTATCTGACTAAAAAGTTATGGTTATTTCCATTGAATTCACTCAAATTCACTTCTCATTTCATCTTTGTGTAAGAAAATCGCTTGTTTATCTGATTGTTCTCAATTTCTTTCTTTTTTATTTTTTTTATGTGCTGTATTTTTCTTAGCTCCCAATAACACTTGTGATGAGAATGCTTTCATGTGCCATAACAAAGTCTGCATTCCCAAACAGTTTGTTTGTGACCACGATGATGACTGTGGAGATGGATCAGATGAATCCTTGGAATGTGGCAAGTATAACAAAAATAGAGTAAATGAAACAGTTTTACATTGTTTTCTGTAAGGCATTCTTCAGGGTCTGATACACTAAGGCACTATTGAAAAATTAAGCTCTTCAGTTTTTAAATGGTTTTAATTCTCTAATTCTCACTTTTAAAGTATGCATTAATCAATACAGATTGGATTTAACTTGGATCTGGGGCTACAGTAGCAAATTATTTTTCATAGTTTCTTATAGTTGATTCCTAATAATATTTAAGAGAATTTTAAAAGTATGTTCTAGAATTTCTCATTTACTAGGTATATCTTCATTATATATATATTTTTTTTTCTTTGTCTTTCTATGTTTTTTTCCTATTAAATAATCAAACACATCTGTCATGATTATCACTGCATTTAAATTACATCAACTATAGCCATATGTGAATTTTCACCATTCATATGAATTTAGGGTTTCTTATATGTTCTGAGAGTCTGTTCAATGTATCTGGGCCATACTCAGAAACATTAATCTTTATAAATAATATTTATGGAGAATACACAGCAAATATTCCATTCCAAATGACAAACTGGTGATTGTCATTCCTGGGTTTGTGCTGTTACAATCTGTATTGGTTATTTACTCTTAAATTTGCTCTAGAAATGAGAGCCACAATAGAAAATAGCTAGAAAATATCTGTATATTATAAATGTTTTTATTGTGCATACCACCTGAAGGGGGTCTGTGCATAAATGATGTGAGCAGGCACCCAAAAATTGTGAGAAAGAGCATGCTTATTGATTTATTAATGACAGATAATTAACAGGAAATCAGTGAATTACACATTCAGTATCATTAGCAACAACACAGTGGGCAAATCACAGCTGCAAAATTTATAGAACTTAAGGGTTTTCTAACACCATTTTATAATTAGTCCCAAAAGGTTCTGAGCACACAGACAGAGAACACCTATATGCTCCTCCTGCCCCAGCCCAGTTTTCAGTACCTCAATAACTACTTAGAACTAAACAGTCACAAACTTTGGAAATTACCTTTTTTTCTTCATGCTTATAATTTCTTGCTGATGTATTTAATTTCTTTTCTATAGCATTATATACACACACACTAAAAGCGTGCACGCCCCTTAGAATACTTACAAATAAATAGTGTTATTTTGTCAGACTTTTGGAAAGAAACAGGAGGGAACAGCAAAAGGAGCAGGAGATTTACAAATTCCTAATCCAATTTAGTATGGACCTGCCTTTAGGCACTGGCTGTATTTAATTTCTACTGGGGAAGCTGAAATCTGCAGTGAGGTTTGTGCTGCGCTGCTCCAATGCAATTTTCTGTTCACTGGTAATCAAATACACACCTTAGTGTGTGGCTGGCATGGTAAACTTGTTATCCTGCAGTTTTAGGAAAGGGTTATGTTCTTTTATGGGAAAGGAAACTGCTTGTAAAGAGTAGGAGTCAAATTCCAAAACACACTGTCCAAGGTGCTGTTGGGATTTAAAATTCAACCACATCATTGCCCAGGGGTGTAACCTTGCGGTTTCTGATTTGACTGCCAGCTCAGGAACCCAATCACAGCTCTGTTGGATTGTAGAGCTAAACCTTTTCCATCCTGAGAGACAGAACAACCCAGGTACTCTTCAGCCACCAGTCTACTGACCTGACATGAAATTTGGTTTGAAATACAGTCCTAAAAGTTGAATTAATTGAATACATTTTAAAAAGTCATACATTTTTCATAAAATTTCATAAAATTGAATAAATTTTAAATTTTTGTTTTAATTTAATTGGTTCTATTTTTTCTCTTTGTACAATTAAAAAAATGTTTATTTTTGTTTTTTTTTGTTGAATACTACTCAGAAATAATGTAAAAATGAGATTGGTGATTGAAACAATACCTTTTTTTTAAAGTTCACAATCATTCACTTCCTTGAATATTTCTTTGATACAAATTTTGAGTCCATTGTATAGGCCTGCCTTTTCAATGAAATCCTTATAACTAATTACTTAAAACTGAACAGGGAAAAAAACCTATAATTGTGACAAGTTTTCCAAGTTTTTCTATTGCTTTTTTGGTTTCAGAACTCTCAGTTAAGCCACTGTGTTCTAAAAAGTGAATGCCTGTTTTTGGTTTATTTACTTCATTATATATAGGTATATAAATATATATATATATATGTTTTTGTTGTTGTTGTTGTTAGAAATCCTCTTTTGCTTTGAAAATTTACCCATTCTATATGTTCTGATTTTGTGTCCCTCTTAGAAAATGTGTGTTCAGTGTGGATAAAATGGTTTGGTGTTTGGCATGTTTTAAAGGGAAGACACACAGCCATAAGCACACCACAAAAACATTTGTTGGGTACTGTCAAGTTATCTCCTAATAACGAATAAATTAAATAAAATGAAAAAGAAAAGGCATTTATGACGGAGAGCTGCATAAATATGTTTCACATCTGTGTGAATTGTATCATGACTTCATGGTGCTGCAAAAGAGAATTTTGATTTCTCTCTTTGCTGGTAGCCACTCATGTATGAGCACAACACTCTAAATGGAGCAAAGAATAATTTTCTTTGTGTTGCCCCAGATATGAAGGATTTTCTGTTGAAGCTGTGAGAGCACACATGAGGTGATGATTGGTGGTTGTTTTTGTAGGGTATCGTCGCTGTCGTCCTGGGGAGTTTACCTGTGCTGATGGACGGTGCCTGCTGAATTCCCAGTGGCAATGTGATGGGGATTTTGACTGCCCAGACCACTCTGATGAAGCACCCATCAACAGCAAGTGCAAAAGTTCAGGTTTGGGTGTAATTTTTTGCAGAACATGTTTGACCTTTCTTTTTTTGTGAGTAATGGTTTAGGGTTTTAACTCAGCAAATGTAAAACCTTATAAAACCTCAGTGCTTTCATGGTGATATTGCTCATGTCTTGCAAGGAGAAATGGTTCTGAGCATCCAGAACTTCAGTTCACAAAGTGCAAGCCACCTGTTCCTATGGAATAAAATAGCAGACACTTCCTCAATGGATGCCTCCTGTTGATACTAAAATAAGATGATATTAATATTGTAATTTCCAGAGTTTGTAGTTTACCCTTCTGATGGTTGCTGTGTTCCAGATGTTCATCACACGAAAGGAGGTCATACAAAAGGGGATGTAAAGTTGCTACCACTTTAAATAATAAACACTGCTTTAATTTTATTAGCAAATTATTGACCAAATTCTATTGACTTTATTGATATTTTCTGCTTACATTAATAAACTTGAGGTCTGAATGGTTTTTTGAGAGGAAATTTAGTTCTGGTCTGCATAAACTGTGCTATTCTGTGGCTTTCTGGAAGACCAATTCTTCTGTCTAGACCTTAGGATTTCATTGCACTGTAGCCAGGTTCTTTATAACAATTTTGATGGAAAACCCTCATCTGCTGTGAGGTGAGACAGCATGTATTTATTTAAATGTTCCTGTTGTTACTTGAAGGTTCTGAATGTAGCTGAAATGATGTATTCAAGTTTTGCCAAACAGGGAGGAACATATTTACAGGTCATTAGGCAAGGAATGCATTGGACTTCAGCCAATTGTGTTCCTAAACACCTCAGCATCCACAGTGGGGAGAACCCATGTTTTTTAACTTTTGGAAGCTAGAACTGTATTTTGTGCAGAGATGATGTAGAGAGTTCTCCGTTATATAGAAACAAATATGTAGCAGGGAGTTATAAGTTGATGTCCTCACCCATTTTTCCAGCAGAGAAATAATCTTCAAAGACACTGAAAAATGAACAGTTATTATAAAGCTATCAATAAGGAATAAGTATTCAATTGTTACACAACTTTTTTCATTTTGCATGCACACAGCAACTGATCCATGAGAAAACTAATTCCAAATACTAAGAGATGACACCAAGTCATGTGTTCTTTTTTGTTTTCCAGAGCAGTCATGTAACAGCTCTTTTTTTATGTGCAAAAATGGCAAGTGCATTCCTCAGAGGGAGGTTTGTGATAACAAAGAGGATTGCAGTGATGGGTCTGATGAGAAAAGCTGCCACGTTAATGAATGCCTCAGTAAGAAAGTCAGTGGCTGTTCCCAAGATTGTCAGGACCTTCCTGTTGGATACAAGGTGAATAATTGTAAAATGTAGTGTAATATAATGTGAGTTTTTAGTTCTTTAGTGTTTAACTACTACATGATTATAATAAAGTCCTACTCTGTGGTACCTCCTTGTAGTGAAGTAACTTACCTGCCATAATAATATTCAAATTTTCATTTCCTGTAAGCAAACTATTGCCAATTGTGTTTAAAAAATGGTACAGTACATATTTTAAACCTCTAGAAAAGATCATACAGTGCTTTGAATACAACAGATCATACTGGTGTATACAGAGCACTGAAAATCAGAGTAAATATTTTACAACACATAGAAATGAACAGCAGAAATAGTGCTTTTCTCCATTCCACCCACCCCCCTCCCCAAGACAGGAGACTCTTACAGAAATATTTAAACAAAATAATATCACCTCAGTAGCAGAATAAAACTGTTCATTGTCTGCACGTGAGGATGTTTTTTGAATCCCCTGAATCTGCTCTTTGGCCTTGACAAGTAGAGAGGAACAGCCTGCAGTAGCCTGTCAATAACAGCTAAAAACAGAAGAAAGACTTTTTTCAGGGTTTTAACTCTGAAATAACCTTAACTACACTCCCAGAGTTTCATCTTTTCAGCTGAACATTGGCCCACTGACAACTAAATAAAATCTGTGCAGCATGGCATCTGCAGGTATTCAACTCCCCAGAAATGTGAGGGTTGGGACAGAGACTCAGGAGCTGTTGGATTCAACAAAAACCTTGTTGAAGTGAAGAGGAAACACATCCTGGATCTCTGCAGAAAGAAATAGGGATTACAGGAGGGAAAATGACACTGTCTTCTGTAGATAAAATTTATGCCCCTTCTCCAAAAGCCCCTCTGCCCAGTTTTATTTTGCATCTTTCACATTGCATGTGATAAACTTGACAGGATCATCATCAGATCCAAATAAATGTCATAGAAAACAGAATATTCTGAGTTAGAAGGGATCCACAAGAATGTCCACATCCAGCTCCTAATAATCCTTAAGAATTCTCTTTCACATTTTTGTGTTGGTTACACCAATTGCTAGGTGACATCAATGTTTCCAGGAGAAAATACTGAAAAAGTGTCTATTTTTACAAAAAAAATTAAAAATAAATTGTATAATTGAAAATTAAGAACTCCAAAGAGTCCATCCACCATCATTTTTAAGGGAAAATCATTTCTTTATTTTTGAAAAGATGTGAAAAGATGTTTACTTTTTCTTTAGCTAAAGTAGAAAGAATAATTGCTCATTCTACAGGGTTTTGTTTGGGTTTCTTTTGGAGGAAATGGTGCTTAGGATCACATCAGCAACATTTGAAAAGAAAAGTAGATATACCTCCAGTAAACCAGACAAGCAGCAGAGTAATTATGATGTTACTTGAAAAAATGAGATGCATAAAATGTTTATGATGCTAACATATTCAGAAGAAAGTACACACAGGTGATAAACAGAATTAAAAATTAATGTATCTGGTTTTCTTTCCCAGTGCAAATGCTGGCCTGGATTCCTCCTGAAGGATGATGGCAAAACATGTGTAGATATCGATGAGTGTTCATCTGGATTTCCCTGCAGCCAGCAATGCATCAATACCTATGGAACCTACAAATGCTTGTGTGCAGAAGGCTATGAAACACAGCCTGATAACCCAAATGGCTGCAAGTCCCTTTCAGGTATTACTAGATAATGTTTTTATAATCCTCAGCTGTATCCAAATAATTTGTGGGGGAAAAAACTTAGCCCCAAGGTGTATGTTACCTTTATATGCAAGATAAAAACAGAGTTACTTTGAATCTGCTACTTTTTCAATATAAAATAGGAATGTGACTGTGTCTGAATGCAATAAGTTGTATTTTTAGTATGTATTGTCCTCAGCTCATTTGATGTAAATAGATACAGTGGTTTCTGAAAGTGTGAATAATTAACTTTATTAGAAAAAGTATTAGAAAAGTTAAAATACATCACTTAGTTCTACTTCTGAGTCAGATGATAATAGCATGGTTATGATAAGATTTCATCACCTTTAGAATATTAGAATGTACATCAAAATTCCTTATCTGAAAAGGAGAAACAGGAAAAAAAATAGTAGAAAATGCAAACTCAGTTATAACATGCAAATGTGTTCAGTGCAGGAGCAGAGTAGGCTGGGCAATACATTACATTCTACAGTGCAAGAGCAGTAGATACAAGGATTTTAATACATTTTTAATTAGCACTGGTAATATTTTATTTTAGTTGAGGTGTCTCTCAATAGAGCTAAAATAAAGCCTTAAAAATATATATTTTATAATTATGTATGTCAGTGTCAGAGATATTTCAGTGATGTCATGAATGAGTATCTGAAATTAAATATTTTTTTTATAAACTAGAAAGCTAGGGTGACAAAAAGTCAAATCTGGCTTCAGTTCAGACTTTAAAAAATCAAGGTTTTTGTTGGTAGCTATTTCTTTCTCTCTGTACCATTCAGACCAATGAAATCTCAAAAAGCAACAGTCAAAACATGCCTGTTTTGCAACCATAATTATTAGTCAGTGTTAATTTGAAAGGAAATCTTGAAAATAAAACATATGGAATGACATATATTTCCCATTTAATCTCTGGCATTAATTAAATTAGGATAAAATACAGTATGGTTCCCATATTACAAAGGCAAAAGAATTAAATTGCATTGAAAGATATACTAATTGATTGCTTTGTTCATTTTTATACTGCATCATTGATCTTTCTTGGAGCATTTGAATGTTTTAAATATTTCTTTCATCCATAACATTGATCAGAGCATGTAACATTTATTTTTCAAACCATCTGTTTTTCAGCATTGTATTCCTGATTTTCCATAAATTAACGTAAAAGCTAGTCTAATATATTCTTTCTCCCGGGGTTTAGATGAGGAACCTTTCTTAATTCTGGCTGATCATCATGAAATAAGAAAAATTAGCACTGATGGATCCAACTACACTTTGTTGAAACAGGTATAACCATAGTACCATGCTCTAAGTTTAACTCAATACTTTTATTTTCTTCTAAAGTTTGCAACTGAAAGAAACCTCGTCCTACAATTGGCGTTGTGTGCACCACAGAACAACTGCAGTACCTTCAGAGTTATTACAATACTTTAAATTGACTATTTTGTCTGGATTTGACATGATTAAAGCTCAGGCAGTTGTTTTGTCATTCTGATGTACTAAAAAATTATGTTATTTGTGATCCTCTTCCATCACAATATGTTTTGTTCAATTTGTCTATTTCAGTTAAAAAACAATCCAAAAACCCCACCTATTTGGCCATGTATTATTTGGGCTACTTACTGTCACAATCTAAATCTGTTTTCAGACAGACAATACTAATATTTATAGTATTACAAAACATGAAGTCTTATCTTTGTGTAAATCTAATTTTTAAAATAATTACTCTAAATTATTGTAACAGAGAAAAAAAATCATGAAAAACTGCAAAAATAGAAAGTCACCCAGTAACTACAGAGCTGCCATTTTTAGCAGTCTGCTCTCCTTCTATGCTTCACCTAAGTGTAGTTATTTACCACAGATTAGCTTTCTAAAATATGTTTTAATAAAAATAATCAATATCAATTTCTTTGAATACTAATGGATCGATTGTAGTAAGACTAGGAAATTGTTTACTGCCCATATCATTAGGCTTTTTGTAACTTCTTGTGCTCAGGTCTTCACAGCAGTAATTATGAAATTAACCATCTTGAATGAAACACTGACTTTATTTAAGCAAAGCATTATGAAAGTCTGTCTGTTCTCCTGAAATCCCTCTGATTCCCTCTCATTTGCATCTCACTGCCTCTCTCCTCTTTTGCTGGTGTACCTGTTCATAGAAGCCTGTGAAAAGAGGGGAGCCAGAGGAAATTTTCTTCATGGTTGGTGCTGACAGATGGTTCTGAATTCAGTGGGCTCCTCTTTGGTGTGTTAGAGACTGAGCAGCTCCAGCCACTGAACAAAATCTGTGTTTTCCATGTTACATCAATTCACTGTGCTGATAAACACCTCTGCTCCTGAACCTACTGGTCTTTGCTCCTGCAAAGGCAGCACTTGGTTTAAAAGCCAAAGAGGGATCTTTACCAGCAGAACAGGGGGGTTGTGTCCCTCCTAAGGACATCTTTGTGTCCTCGTAGTGCCATGATGGATCTGACTTTTTCCTGCACATCATCCAGGGGATGGCAAACACCAGAGGCTCTGGCAGAGGAGCAAACCCACCCTTCTCCCTGTTTATTTGATCTGTGATTACCATTCTAACAGTTGTTCATATAAACTCAGAATAAAGGAGCTGAAAGTAGGAGCTCATTCAGTCTTCTCTGAGTTATGTGCCACCTTTTTCCTCTATTTTCTTTTTCTTTCTTTTTCTTTCCTTTTTTTTCCAAATACACATAAACAGTACAACTGTTTGAATTGTGTCTCATGTATTGTCTTTGCTTTCCATTTCCTTCACTCCTAATCATCAAAATCCTCAGGGTTCCAATAGGCAGAGTAGATAATCTTCCTCCTCATTATTTGTGATTTTTATCTCCATGTTTTTAAGTGAGGCACCAAGGGAACACAAATCACAGCCAAGGATATATTGTGTGCTGTGTGCAGCAGAAACAAACCCACAAGTTTAAGATGAGGGACTAAGGCAGCTGATGTTTGAAATCTTCCCTATTCCTTCTAAAAAACAAATTACTTGTCAAATGACAAAGAATTATGTTAGGGGCACTTAAGCGAGATATGTATATGATAAAGAGGAAATTATGTCTGGGCAGAGAACTCTGTTACAGACATACAGAAATTTTTTACCTGCAGTTGATGTTCTGATAAAAATTGAAATTAAACTGACCCAAAATAAAATACTTGAAAGCAAAAATGTGCAGGCAGTCAATTCTCTGCATTAGTCTTGATCCTTAGGAAACTTTTACAGTGCTGTGTAATATACAGAGATAAGGCCATACTTTTACAAATTGCTGACTTTAATTTATAGAATGTTATAAAATTGTAGTAAATAATATTTTGTATTCGTTGACCTGTTGTCTCCTTGGTTAAGAATTTGGGCTGGGGTTTTCTCTGTAGATGCAATCATGCTAACAGGAGAAAAAGACAGGAAAAGTGTTTTACAACCCAGTTATGACTGACAGAGCTGCAGCTGGTTTTATGAAAAATGTGTGCATGTATATGATATTTTTGAAAAATGAGAGTGGTCTTCCTACACTGAATTGTTTCAGACTTTTTTAATGATGCTTTGTGCAGCCTAACTAATCTTTCCCTCTACATTTTGATCAAAAGGTAGATTTACAGTAATTACGCAGTAGTTGATGGCAGATAAGCCACGTATCAGTTTCTGTACAATTAAATATTGTTGTCCTTAGTTGTTTACTTTTGAGCTGGCTGGTCCAGCACTCCCCTTCCCAGAAATGATTAGACTAAAGAGGGAGGTTGCTGATCTACCTGAGAGCAGGATGTCATTGGGCTGATAAGGGAATTGATTAACTGACCTTGATTTTATAGAAGGAATACACACCACATCCGTTCCTTTCACCACTGCTGCTCTGTATTTCATTGATAACAATAACCTGGCATATTAAGAATAATTGTGATTTCACAACATATCAGAGCATTCAGCAGGTTATGGGGCAGATAAGGAAATAAGAGCCATCATCTGAATGCAACTCCCTTCTTCCTTATCTGCCATTTGGGATGAAAAGCCATTATTGTATAATTGCTCCTCCCAGCCCATTGGAGTGCCTCAGATACAATCACCACTCTTTCTCAAAATGTGTTGGCTTTGTAATTGGAGCCATAGGAGGTTCCCAGGTGCCTGCTGGATTTCCAGCTTTTTGTATCTACCTCCTCTGTGTGTATCCACACACACAAATATATAGATATAAACTGAGTGCCTATAATACAGCACCTGAGAAGTCAAAATCTCCACATTCAGGAACTAACATTAATGTCTTTTTACAACACCACCACTATTTTGAATTCCTGATTAATTTGTATTACTAAGGAAATTTTTTCATTATTTAAATGTCATAAAGATTATACTATTTCTGGTTCTCCCATCTAGATTGGCAAAGAAATACCAAAGGTAGTAATCAGCGGTGAAACTGAGCAAAAGTTGAAAGTACTTACTGCTAAATTTCATTTAAATTAGAGTATAGAAAAACACAGGAGCCTCACATAATTTCATACATCATCTGTATTTTTTGAAGTGCCACAGTTAATTTGTCACCATATTTATTTCTGTTACAGTCTTTGTCTTACTCTGTTTAGAAGTAATATATGGAGAAGAGAGGGAAGTGCTTCAGAAATATGCAGACAGTAAAATAATACATTAGGAATATTAAATGTGTTTTACACTCTGAATGCTATCCAGCAGTTTGTGTTCAAACATTTGAATAAATGGACTTTTTTTTTTTCTGTTTTTAGGGGCTGAACAATGTGATTGCAATAGACTTTGACTACAGAGAAGAGTTCATTTATTGGATTGATTCCAGCAGACCAAATGGCAGTCGCATAAACAGAATGTCTTTAAATGGAAGTGACATCAAGGTAATTGGGGATTAATCATGTCACTACTAGAATTAAATTTTTTGAGTGTTTTGGGAAATGCTCCTTCATACATTTAACCCAGATTGTGAGGCTTTGGTGTATGAATACAAACTCAGCAGGAGCTAGCAAGTCCTAGTAGAATTTAATTGCATTTGTATCTTATTTGAAGTAAAGATAGGGACAAGGAGAACTGTATTTAGAAGCTAAATTCCTTATGACTTATCTGACAGTTTACTGAATTGGCAGTTCCATGTGGTTTCCAGGATGCCAAAGAAAAAAAAGAGCTATAATTAGCTGTAAGCTGTGTAAATACACTGGTGTATTGTGTCTTCCTATATAAAATTTCCTGTGATCTTCAGTTTGTTTTTGTTTCACCTCCGCTACACTGATAATTAAAATAACTCAATGTCTTTGCTGTGAAGGGTAAAAGTGCACTCCCATTTCTGCACAGCCTGTCTGTTCTGCCTCTGTAGTGGATTAAGTTCACAAATCCACTAATAAGCACATTTGTTGACTTATGAACATTTTCCCAGAACTGGTGATAAGCAGTAAGGAATTCTTTGTTTATTCTATTATGTCTGACCTTCTGGAACATGGAGTTAAGTGAGCAGCAACATATCCCGTGAATTCTGTTCCCTGGTTGCACACCAATAAACGTGCAGAGAGGAAGGATTTGTGTTTTTCATTCACAGCTTGGGGCGTGGGCTGGAACATCCTCAGAGCACATCAGCTTTGGGCCTCATGAGTTAGGGTTTGGAACTCACTGGATTCAGTGAACCTCGTTTGCATCCTTCACACCAAAATAATTGTTCTTAGAAACAAAAAAACACAAACAAGTGGATAAGCAATTTCTGGCACTCTGCATTGGGTTAAAAGCAAAACCGAGAATGCACTCAAAAGTTTTACATGTGAAGGGAAAATAATAGAAGACAGGCAAGTGTAGGGTTCAAAATCCATTAAATACTTGAATCATATTTATTGTCTTTAAACGGTTTCCAAATCATCCTCCTCAGCTTCTGTCCCTCCTGGATGATTCAGTATTACATAAGGGCTGGGGATTACTCAGACTCTTTATTTCTGATCTTTACTATTTCAGGAAGAACAAAGAGATTTTTCTCAGTCAAAAATGTTCAAATAAGGTAGAAAAATACCAAAAAAAATTGCTTTCTACTGATTCATTAATAATTTCATTTTTTAAGAAAAGGTTTCATAAAGCTGAACAATCAGTAGAAGAAAATTAGGATGAGGACATGCAAAATATTTCATTTTTCCATCAATTTGCACAAATGTCATGTTGATGAAAATTTTGCTCATAGAGGATGCCATATTCAAAGCAAAAATAACAAAAATAAGTCCATTTAATTTTCATACAAAAACCTGTTTTTTCTCTGAAAAACTTGGCCCAGATTTGGCCTCTGAAAGCTAAAAAGGTGAAAAAATTAGCAAGAGTTATATATTGTCTGATAGTCTTCTAGTAACCTTTTATCCAGTGCCGAATTTTTGTGGCTCTTTGACTTTTTTATTAGGTTGCTATAGTACGTCCTTAATAACTGACATAATTAAAAAATTATTTCAAATGGAATTATTTATTTATTTAAATTCTGGTGTTATTATTTGTTATCTAGCAAGCCTCTTTACTTATTTTAATGTGTTGGGGGTTTTTTTGGTCACAAGAGTTTTGATGTTTATTCCCCTGATATTATTTTAATATCTTCCCACCTGTTGTGTTACCCTTTGCTATAAATAGGTCTGCTATCGATGTAAGTGATAGCAGAGTTATTGATTTATTGCCTTGGATTCCCCTTGCAGGAGATGGCATTTCTTCAGCACACCAGCTCTGGGAAGCCTGATGGCATCTCATTTTTCTTCTGCCTCTGCTCATGGAGGAGATATTTACAGAATTGAAATGGCAGCTTTTTCACGTGGATGTGTTCAGATGTTAACACGGTGTTTTATGGAGACTTGATTCAGATGTTAGTGGAAAATGCAGTAGAAAGCTGGGCCATGCACACTGAGTGCCACACTGGTGATCTCAGTGACTGGGATGTGTCAAAGTGACTCTCCCAAGGAGAACTCATCAGAAGGAGAGATTCATTCTTTTGGTTGATGCTCTAGTGTAGTGTTTAGACAGCTAAACCACTATCTAAACTTCCAGAGTTATACATTTCTGCATGAAATGTCCCTTGTGCCAGTGCAGCAGTTGCTGCAATTACACATTTATAAACTGGCAAAGATGGTGGTGTGAAGGTGTTAGAAAATAAAACATCTTATTCCCATTAGTAAAATCAGTGTATCCTGGAATTTAACTTTTTAAAAAAGATTTTATAAGGTGATAAATTATGTAACAACCTGAGAAGGTGCCTTTGCATATTCATAACTATAAAATTGATTTAAAGCATCTCACCATATCCCTTCTTATCTCAAAGGCTTTTCCGTGTCTTCAGATGGTAAATAAATTTAAAACTAGCACATTCAGTTATACATAATACAGGTTTATACATGAAGTTTATACTCTGGTGCACATGCTGTTAGTGATGAAGATAACAGTAAATTAGAATGTACACCACAGTAATAAACCCATTATTAGTGCTTAAGAAATCTCATAAATTTTCAAGTATCACTTTCTGATTTGTGGGGATTTTTTTCTGAAGTTCTAGCTGCACAGACCTAATCAGGACTTAATCAAGAATAGAATAGGAATAGGTCAGGATAGATCTCAGGAATAAAATTTTCAAGCCTAGAAGAAATTGGACTCAAATGATTGTGAATATTCAAATATTACTGAACACTTGATATGAAGTTCTCCCGAACAAGCCAGACTGAGTCATGCCAACATGATGAGATTTGTAATCACATCAAGTTCCAGAATTACCCAAGTCATCAAAAACCCCGAGAATAACACATCCCTGCCAGTAGTCTGTAGGCTTTCCAGTAGGTGACTAAATTGCTTTTCTCTCTTAATAATGTCCTTTCAAAATTTAACTAACTCTTGGGAAGCTCCTCATTCTTCTGCCGCGTGAATGTCGGAAACAAGAGCGCAGTGTTTGCTTTCCGAGCAGTGACTCGCTGAGCGCTCTCATGGTCTCTCTGTCACGGTGACATATGGCACTGCTGTGACATTAAAGTGAAGGATACTCTGGTGGAGAGAAATGGGGAGATGAGAAGCAGATGTGCTCAAGGGCGTGCTGTGGGAAGGGCAGCCTCGTCTCCTCTCTGAAACAAAAAATAGAATAGTGAAGGGGAGAAAAGTTGGTTTGGCTTGATTTGCTTGGTTTGTTGTTTTTTCTTTCTACATTAAGAGAAAACTAGAAACTTAAGATGGAAACTGAAAGATCAAAAGTTTTTAAAAAGTTCACACATAATGCAGAGAAGTTGGCAATTTCCTCCTCACAAGATGATGGTATGCTCCATTTTCCCTTACTAGGAGAAAAGTGTCACATTGTCATAGCTACTTAAGTGTCATTACCTGAGAAGTGTCAGTGTTTAGCAATGAATAATAATTTTCACATGCTGTGTATCACCCTATCAAATACCCAGACTCTCAATATCCTGGTACCAGTAGCTCTCAAATTGTTGTTCCTCTTCCCAGTTATTTAGATGAATAATTAATGTAATTTTTGCTTTTCCAGGTTATTCACAATACAGCTGTTCCCAATGCCCTGGCTGTTGATTGGATTGGGAAGAATCTCTATTGGTCTGATACTGAAAAGAGAATTATTGAGGTGTCTAAACTCAATGGCTTGTACCCAACCGTCCTTGTGAGCAAGAGAGTGAAGTTTCCCAGAGATCTGTCTTTAGATCCTCAAGCTGGGTATGAAGCAGAAAATTTTCAGTACTTCCTATTTAATGCTGATTTCATATTAAAATATTTTTATTCAAAAAAATAGATAGGAAATAATACTTAGTTGTTTGTTATTTTGTTTTGTTTTAAATCTAATATTCAGTGATAGGAGAGAGTTGTTGTGTTGGTCTGGATTCTATTTAAACAAAGAAAAGCACTGTTTTTCCTATATAAAAATATAACCTATTTAAAAAAACCTAACTAGTTTTAATACAATAAACCTAACTAGTTTACTAGTTTTGAGCTAAAAGCTATTTTCTACTATTTCTTAGAACTAGAATCTAATTTTCTTGTAACTGTACCCTTTCTTCCCTGTAAAATTTGGGAGGGAGGATGTAGACCTTTGTTTAATGTCTTCAAGATATGAAGAGATGGGATCTTTCTGTGGTTGCCTGGGCATCCCTGAGTATGCAATAATCACTCTACAAAGTTAGTCCAGAGAGCCCCAGTCTTTCAGGAAGTCTTAGATATATAAATAAATAGGCATAATAAAGTTACTGTGTTCCTTTTTGGTGTATGTGGACAGCTTTCCAAAGCTGTTTTTTACATTTTTATTGATAAACATAAGCCTTTGTTCATTTATTTTAATATAGAATTTTACTGGAAATAAAAACTGAAATTCAGAGATAATTTGAAATGGTATTACTTGTATCTTGGGGTTTTTCTCACGAACAAGAAATGCTTAGTGAATTATCCTGCTGATGCCATGCAGTTTGTTTCCAAAGAAAACATTCTCTGTTGGAGAGAGTGGAGAAGTTCCCTCTCTCTGCTGCTTGTGTGGAGCGAGTCTGGTGCCAGGATATTGCACCTGTGTGTTGTAGGATACCTGTAACTGCTCTTAGGGCCACCATTTCCTCCTGCACACAAATTCTGTTCCAGGAGGTTATTAGGAATATGAGCTGCATCTGGATTTTGGAGAGCCTGTCCAAAGCCTGTAGAGCAGAATCAACTTCCCAGCTGGAAAGATCTGTCCTGAGGTTCTGAGTAATGGCACACAACAGCAGCCACATGTGCTAAATAATGGGATTTTTCTTTCTTTATGGCAAACATGCTCAGCATTGTGGTTAAATAGCTTGCTGAGGGGAAAACTTCTCAGCTTTCCAACAATCTTTCTCAGTGTTTCACTCATTTCTAAACCCTCTGTGCGAGAAATTGTTTTAATGTTTTAGAAGTAGTATCTCTTGAAACAATTCTATTTGCTTTATGTGGCTGTTAACAGCAAAAAAAGTTTTGTAATATGTGTTAAAAAAAAAGAAAAAGTAGATGTAATAGCATATTTCTGATAAATATAGTAGTGATGCCTTTTATGCAGGATGTGAGATTAACAAAGTCCTGTTTGGGTGGTGCTTCAAATTCTAATTTCTAAATTCCAAATTCTGTCAATTTAAATGTACATTTTACTAGTCTGTAATTTAATTTTCATTCAAAAACCTGTTTTTTCTCTGAAAAACTTGGCCCAGATTTGGCCTCTGAAAGCTAAAAAAAAAAAAGGTGAAAAAAATTAGCTTTCTAATTATACTTTTTAATAAAGTCATATTTAGCACCAGGATTCCTATTCAAACCCTTTTCATTCAGCACAGACAGGTCTAGAAAAATGCAAAGTTTTATCTGGAAGGTGGAAATATTGTAAGTAGTGATTTATCCTTGAAATCAGCTAAATAAATTAAGCATTGAGTCATAGAATGGTTTGGTTTAGAAAAGACCATCTGGTTTCAAACCCCCAAGATGGGCAGGGATAACATCCACTATCCCAGCTTGCTCCAAGCCCCATCCAACCTGGCCTCGGACACTCCCAGGGATGTGAAACCTCTCTCTCAGTGATTGCTGTTCTCCAGCTGCTGTGTTTTGTTTTGCAGATACTTGTACTGGATTGATTGCTGTGAGTCCCCCCACATTGGCCGTGTTGGGATGGATGGATCCAGGCAAGCTGTGGTTATAGAAACACAGATATCCAGGCCTATGGCTCTCACCATAGACTACGTCAACCACAGGCTCTACTGGGCTGATGAAAATCACATTGAGTTTTCTGACATGGATGGATCTCACAGACACAAAGGTTGGCCAACACTTCAGTTGTTTTGTGTTTTGTTTTATTTTTGATGCTTTCCACGTTATATATATTTATGTAAAAACTGTCCTTTAAAACTTTTTTCCAACCTTTTCTGAGATGATTTTTTTTTTCCTTTTATCAATATTTTAAAATCTGTTTTTCATTTTTGTTCTCTGTTATGGATGTCAATAGCTTTTAAACATGCAGTATTATGTGTTTGTAGGAAAAATGTCAACTAGAAAAAGAAGCTCTAGGAACAGACTCCGCAATCTGAGGCAGCCTGGTCAATTTTATACTCTGTCATATACAGACATGTTCTTGATTAAGTTAAAAAGTGAGTGAAACTTGCTGTTAAAGTAGTAGGGATAGATCCTCTGTGCCATGTGTCAGAGTAGGGCTAAAATCTGCCTTTTCTCCCACCTCAGAAAGCCTGGAAAAGCCATTAGTCTGCTCAGCATGAAACCAATATTTCAAATATAATTTGGGGCTTTCCTGGTAGATGGATGAAACAATAACTCTTGAAATACTTATGTAATGAACTAATCTTTATCCCCATGTTTTGCTTCTCACCTGACAGAAAATTAAAAAGCTTGTGTCATTTATCTATAAAGTATTAACAAAAAATAAATCTATGCTGTGATAAATAGTTCTCACATTCCAAATTGTATAATTAAAGATCTTTCATTTTAAATCAAATATATGAAATAGTATCAGTCTAAGTTTTTGTTGGGGTTTTATTTGAGATGAAATTGTTACCTGAGCTCCCTTCTCAAGCTTTACCCAAACCTCAGCAGCACTGCACTGTTGGTAATACTTCATGGATTTGGGCTTTTTTAGGCTTTTATCTTGTTCTGGGTGCCTCCAGGTCTTCTCCAAGCCACAACTGATTAAATAACTACTTTACTTTCAGACCAAAACTTCACCATTAAATAAATAAATAAAATAATAATAATAAAAAAATGGAAAAGCAAAACAAGATTTTTAGCCCTTTCATTCATGAATTTTAGGTTATAAATACATCATGAATAATTCAATGGCAGTTGTTTGAGATGGTAGATTGGAGACACTCTAGAATGTCTTATCTTCTTACTGTTCTTTCTGGGTCTTTCAAAGGAAAGAAGTAAATAAAAGCCAATATGTCCCTCTTAGCCCTAAACTGACTGCAGTGGTCAAACCTTTCATGGTCTTCCCTTTTAGCCTGAGAGTTTCAGAACTTTTCTTTCCCCAAAAATGTCCTCCTGTCACTAAACTCAGGAGATAGGTGCAAAATTACATCTTCAGTGTCCATTGCCTTCACCTCCAGCCTGTGGGGTTCTCCTGCACAATTGGGTAAAATCAGTTTCAACTGCTTTATATCCACAGAGTCAATGTCTTCTTCTTCACATGCCTGATCCTGGAGAAGGAAATTTGTCACAGTGTCACAGCAAATTTATTTAAAATTGGTACCAGTGAAGAATCTGAGGCTCCAAAAGTAGTGGTGACTTTGTGTAAAGCTGGCACTGTGCTGCTTTTGAGGACATGGCTCTTTGAAGTCCATAAGGTGCATAAATATTCAATCCATAAGTGAGCTTTGGGAGAAGGATCCTGAGGTATTTAAATGATGTCAAAGCAAGGTTTTCTGCTTAGCCAGTCATCGTAGAGGACGAGGTTGGAAGAGACCTCGTGGATCGCCTAGTCCAACCTCATGGATCATCTAGTCCAACCTTTTCTGGGAAAAGCACCGTCTAGATGACCCACAACCATATCCAACTGCATCTTAGAATTGTCCAATTCACCATTTCCCTGGGAAGATTATTCCAATGGCTCAGTGGTCTCATTGTGAAAAGTTTTCCTCTTGTTTCCAATATGGAATCTTCCCAGGAATAACATGTTCACATCACCCCTCACCTTTTCCATGTAGAAAGGGAGTCTCCTTTTCTTTGCAGCCCCCCTTTAAAGGCTGGAATGTGGTGATTAGGTTTGTCTTCTTTTCTTAAGAGTGAACAAGTCTCAGTCTTTGCTCTCATGGTAGCTTCAAAAGCCTTGCATCATCTTTGTGTTCCTTGTCTGGATCCTCTCCCTCCTGCCCACACCTAATGCCATTTGTCGCTTTCTGTTGTCAAGAGTTTAATCAAAACTCCATTATCAAATCAAAATGAAGTTGTAGAAAAGTTTCTGTGTATTTAACAAAACAGTGATAGAGTTCTTGGTGTCAACCAAAGAACATCTCCATGGGTGCTCCAAGGGGAGCTTTGACAGTTTTGCAGAGTTCACACCTAATGATCAATTTGTCTTTAATCAGAGTCTTTTCCCTTTCTTCCTGCTTTCTCCTGGAACAACCAACCAAATAAAATTTTAATTTCTTTGTGATACAGCACAAGACTAAAAATATTTTGGAAGATGAAATTTAGCCATTGCAAAACAATTATTTTAATAGGGGAAGGAAACTCAGGGAAGTTCAGTGTTTGGAATTGTGATCCCCCTTGGCTTTCTGATATCTGTAATCCACACTGATAAGCATTTAAATGAGAAAGATTAGCTTTTATCTCTTGTGATAACTGTGTTTCTTGAAGGAGTATTTTTCACATGGATTTCATGGTCTGTTTTCCTTTGTCATTTTGGACATTTTGTATTGTCAAAATTAACTAAGGGGGAGATGGTTGAGTTTGCTCTCATTCTTCATGTTTTCAAATGGAGAAGGATAAAGGCACAGATAGGCGACCACAAAACAAATTCTCATGGAGGAGAGGAAAAAGTCTGAGTGAGAATGCTGTGAGTGAAGTGCTTTTAGTGGAAAACTAAGCATTTTCTCACTTGTTTCTGTGACCTCTGAGGAGAAGGCTGGCTTGCTCGGAGTTTTTTTTCCCTGAAACTATGATTTTTTGGATCTTAAATTATCTGTTGCAAAGGGCATCAGAAAATGCCACAAAGATTTCAAAAGACTCAGCAGATAAGTAACTTGTCAGAATTAGTGGATTTCATACCATTG
Source organism: Parus major (assembly GCF_001522545.3). Taxonomy (NCBI): domain Eukaryota; kingdom Metazoa; phylum Chordata; class Aves; order Passeriformes; family Paridae; genus Parus; species Parus major. The sequence goes on along the minus strand of NC_031776.1, from coordinate 32,703,336 downwards.
AGGGATGGTATGAGACAGCATGCAGTGTTTTGTGCTCTACATCAGATAATTTAGGATAAACACAATAATCTTAAGCTAATTATTGACATGCTGTCTGTTAAACCAGGGAGTGTTTATTACATGCAATGGGAATTTACATGTAATTAGATCTTGGTGTTGACATTATTTCAACAAATATGGGGTTTTTTATTTTATTTGTTTGTTTCTTATATACCTTAAAGTTTTTGAGGAGAACATCTGCTGCTTTTCTCTTATAAATTTCCTCTGCATTTTAATAGAGAAATGGTCTTTTTATAATTGCTCCAAGAGTCCTAGTAAGAATTTTGAAAACATGCTAACTAGGCCAGAAATCTTAGAGTACTTGGGAGCTCTTCTTGGTGCTGGGGGCAGCGATGACCTTGCTGAGCTGTTTGAAGTTTAATGCTTGGTTATGTAAACTGTCTTTAGAGCTTAGCCAATTCAGCACTGCAGCATTCACAAATGTTATACACTGGAAATGATTAAGCAAGTATTGAAGCACTAATCTGGCTAAGCACTAAGCTGGTTTACTTATGTGAGCTTTAAAAAAAAGTAAATAAAAAATTTAAGAATTTGTCAGACTTAGCTGCTTTCTGTTCCCACCGCCCAGAGGAGATGCAGACTTCACAGTTCCCTGGGTATCTGGTTGCTCCATGCAGGTTTTCCCAACCTTCAGGGCTCCTAAATCCCAGAGGTGCCTGCATTCCCCCATTTCCCTTTGAAGATGAGCATTTCAGTATAATGAAATTATAAAAGGGAACTCTGACAGTCCAGTTTAGGAAGTACAGAAATTTCTCTGAGATTAGGCCTTAAACTGTGTCAAGTTGATGCTTTAAACTGTAAAAACAAAAAGTTTGGCACTTCATTCCTTCATTTGACACAGGCATGGAAATTAAGCAACGGAAAAGTGTTGTACTTTAACTAAATTATTATTAAGTTACTTCTTTAGCTGTAATATGGTTAACAGAGAATAACTTTCCTGGAGTACCAATTTGAAAAAAAAACCACCCAGTTCTTGGGACAGCTTCTGCCTGAATGTTTGCAGTTCTAAGAACTGGAGCATATGTATGCAAGTTTTGAAGTAACAAGGGGTTTGGACAGTCCAACCATTTTAATTTTTAGTGCCTGTAATTTCAAAAGTTGCTCTCTTTAAGGAGTTTGTAGGTAGAAAATGAGTATTTGTGTCTAATTTTCTGATCTCTGCCACCAGAGTTTATGTGAGTATATCCAATAGTTTATAATATTTTCCTAATGTAGAAGTGATCTACAATGTTGTAGAAACCAATTCCTCCCAGATTTATACTGGAAGTTTTCATAGCTCAAAAACTAGAGAAGTCTGAAAAGAGGGTTTGTTTCTCAGAGCAGATGAGAAGTACTTCTAATATGGCAAGTTTTGATATTTTAAGTTTTTTCCAAACTTTTGAGGAGTCTATAGATTTATTCATCGTAGCCACATCTGATAGCACAAACTGATAATTGCTCCCTCTCCAATATTGACTTCTGGATTCACTTTGCATAATTGTTCCTATAAAATTCTCAGATCCATACGTCTTTCTAAATCTGATTACTTCATTTTATTGTGTTCCTTCTCTTTTAAAGGATAATATTCAGGAAAAGTTACTCAGATTCACCTCTATTAAAGGCAGTTCACACAGTGACATTAAGTTCCTCAGTCTCCAGGTTCTGGAGCCCAGTTTATGAAGGTTGCCAACAGGTTGGTTCTGTATATTCCACTGCTCTGCTGAAATAGGCTCAAATTAAACTTCTGAAAATAATTCACTATACTTGAACCCTTTTCATGAGCTGGACTTGTGCCATCACAGATTTGATTTTAAGGGATGGGCATTACTTTCCACGCAGTTGTTCCCCTGTCAGGGGGCAATCACAACAGAGACCATAAACCACAGATCTCCTGTTCTCTCCCTGTTTGTATCAACACAATGGAAAATGGGAGGATTTGGATCAAGGCAGTAGCAGTGTTGAACAGCTCACGTGGTTTCCCTAGAACATAAATGAGATAAACCCAAGTGGCCCAGTAGTTTATGTCCTCACAGTTGGATAATGGCAGGAGAGGGAAAGATAAAAGTAGGAATAGTTTGGGGGTCACTGGGAATGGATATCAAAACCAGCAGCAGGAGAGGAGTCTAAAGTGAGAGGCTGGCAGACAGGAAAAGGCTCTCTTCAAATCTGAAAAATAATTTAAAAACCTTTGAAACTCACTAGCACACTGTTTGTTGTTTTGCTCAAAAAGTGACTTGTATATATCTTGTATATATTTGAGAATAATTTAATTATTGCTCCATACTGCCGTGCAGTAATTAGCATATAAACAACTGCTCACAGTGAATTAAAAAAGGTAATAAAACATTTTAAAGTGGGACAATAAAATATTTCATTCCTAGTTTTGAACAACTGGTTTTATAGGCAGATTTTGAAAAAGTTTTGCATCTCTTCTCACGGTGATGTTATACCGATTAGTGAGCTTTAATATCTCAAGTATGTTAGTGCTTTAAGATATTCAGATTTCAGTCTAAATTTCCTGCTCCTTTAGTGATAGCAGTTTGGAGATGTTATAACAAGTTTTGTGTGAGTTTGTTGTACTGAAATATTCTCAGTTTCCATTGTTTCAGTTATATTTTTATACTGATAAAATATCTCACCACTGAATGCTAGGACTTTTATCTTCCATACTTAATCCAATATGGATGTGTGATGTACAGATGCATTTTGCAGAAAGAAATATTTATGCATGGACATGTTATTAAAGATAGGAGTAATAACATCCTAAAAGTATATTTTTAATTTTTTTTTTTTAGTGTGAAACATAGCTTCAATTGCTGGATTTAATCTATATAGTCCATTATTTTTATTTTTTTTCTGTTCATTGAGTTTAACAGGTTTAGGTTTTTAAACAAACTGTCAGTTTCATAAAAATAATAATGATCATAAAATATCTCATCTTTAAAATATAGTATTTTAATAAAATATACTTAAATTTAATTATATCTATCAAAAACTACATACTTTGTCAGAAGCTTAATAGAGATAATCTTATTGTCATTATTCATTTATTAACGTTACGGACTAAGCGCTTCAAATCCTTTATCAAAGGGAGCAAGCATCAGGAGTTAGTACAGGAAATAAAAAGTGTTGACTGTGTCTCAGAGAGGTTCCAAGTTGAATGTAAAATGAGCAGAAACAGCTACAAGGGAGTTCACTTGGAAAGAGGACAGTGGGAGCCAGTAATTGCTGCAGAAGAGAAGATCAGCAATTTCCAAGTTTATTTGGTTTTGTAGGTTTAATTGCTATTTTCTTATTAAGTGTTGTTCTTCCTTGATGCAATTTGTCTTTGGAGGGTTTGTAATCCTTCCTAGGAGATTACCACTGGTTCCATTTCGATCAAGATGTCAGTAGGCTTTTTATTTCTGTTTTAGTGCAGTTCAGAAAATCAAGTTCCAGAGAATGGAATTCACAACAGTGTAGCCTGTTTTTTCAGGTTTGGTCACCCATGTAAATTTTCTGTGTTTTGGTGCCAAAATTCTTAAACAGAAACTGCTCTAATGCCATGGGGAGCTAGCAAGTAACAACAATTAATTACCTTTAGCAAATGCTTCCCAGCACTGGCACTCTTGCTGAATGAATTTTTAGGAAGAGCCTAACAGGAATCTTTTACCCCTTCTGCTTTTGTAGATTTTGCACAAAGGTAGGGGAAGGTTGAAATCCTTTGTTTTTTGGAAAGGGAAGGGACTCATCTCTTTCTGTCTTGGAAGTGATCAACCATCTTCTGGATATGATAGGGCACTGATAATTTTGTTTGGCTTTGGGTTTTTTGTCTCTTAGAAGGGGTCAGTATTTGTCCTTTAAAGGACACTGTTTCTTGGTACATTGATTTTATCTTACCTGCAGGTGAGACCTTTTCTATGATTATTTGTGCTATTGTATTTGCTTTTACTTTTGGAAAAAAACTTGTGTTTCAATAAGAGCCAAGGGAGCTGGGCTTCACTTGTGTATGACTACTCCATAAGCAGGTTTTGTAGGTCAGGAATCTTAGATGGAATGTTTTTCATTCCTGAAATCAAATGAACATTTTTTTTTTATGCTTAAGTAAATGTGCTCAGAAAATATAAGGGAAGCAGAGTTCACTTTTTAGAGAAAAGTAAACATTTGTATCACAAATATGATTTATAGCTTATAAATTTATATTCTTGGATCGAAATTCATACAAAATGCAGGAGAGAGAGAGAGACAGATATATTTTAAGTCTGTCACATTTCTCATGTGTCTACATAATCATGTTCCCTCCTGTGGCTCTTCTCTTAAGTTCATGCAGCACTTTATCTTCCTTTATTATGTTATATATTGCCATTTTTATTTGTCTTCAAGTATCTAATAATTTTTATTTCCCACCACTTCTGATCTGTTGCAACCCTCCTTGTTCTTCCCTTTTATCACCTGCCTGTGTTTTTTCTTCCTATTTTCTGCAGCTCTCTGAAAAGCCTGTGCACTCCTTCTCCTTTCTGCCTCCTCTTTCTTGCCCCTTTTCTCATCTACTTGTTTGCTCAAGCACTGTTGGGGATTAGCATTCAGTGTGAGAATATCCATGATTTGTGGATATAATGAAACACCACCAGAGAATCAGGGTTGGCAGCAGGTGTGTTAGAAGAGGTGGAATTGCAAGGAACTTGCCCAGCTCTGGGAGGAGGAGGCTGTGGTGGGAAAAAGAATCACAAAAGCAAATTTTTTAGCTTTAACAGAATATATTCCTTTCTTACTAATGAGTTTGCAATGTGATAAAATATCAAATAGCTGATGCAGAGGAAGCAGATGTGCTTTGCTAAAAGTAACCTGCCTTTACCTTAATTTGCACCAAATAATTTGGTTTTGCAGTGCTTGTCAAAGAAAGAGGAGCAATGAGTCTTCCTTTCCTGTTTAAAACTGTGATTCACACCACAGAATTTGCTGTAGGGTTAATAATTAACATTGCAACACTTAACTACTCTATATCTTTTATAACGAAATCAATCAACTAAAGCTTTTTTGGAGTTCAAGAAAAAAGTGAACAAAAAGGAAGTGGCTGTTTCTACTACTCTATACCTTTATAAAAAAATCAGTATTCACTGCCTGAAATTCTGGAAGGTGTGAAACACTGATGTCCTCAAAGCAAAGAATAAAAAGGATGAGAAACTATTTTACTACTCCATCAGATAATCAGGTGTAAAAATGACCTCAGTTTTCTGTTCATTTTTGTTTGGCTATTCACAGTTGATGGGAACTGTAAATTCTATAACCTCTTACATGTCAGCAGTTCTGATGTTTCCTTGCTTATAACATTCTGAAAGGCAACGAAAAATTGTATTCAGCTATGATAGAACTATTCCTTAAACAGTAAAGGAAGTCAGAGTTGGTTGCCATTCAATGCCTGTTTTCAGAAAACTCTCTCTGGCTTTATGGGTTTATCTTCTACAAGAAAATACATTGAGGTTTATGGTCAGCTTAGAAGAAATTTTATAAGTTTTTTTGCTATGTAATTATTATTAATTCTTCTTTTATAAGACTTTTATATTTTTATGGTCAGTGTAGAATTTTTGTAAGAAATATTTGTCCAGTGATTCTCTACTTATTTTCTGGTTTACTTCAAGTATATATTTGTACTATTCATTGCTTTCTTAATTGATTTTTTAATAACTTTACATTTCAAAACACAATGCATGTAGTTTTTACAGCTTTAAATGGTGCAAGTTTGAGTTGATTTTGACCTAATGAAAAATTAATGCAGAAGCCCATTAAAATTACAGAGTTGCTCAGAAATAAAAATAGTGACAGGGCAAGCTGCAACCTGAATCTGTGAATGTTAAGCCATTGACAGTTTCATCTTTATGCTTATAAATGGTAATAATAGGAAATCCAGTTTGTAGGAACAAATATTCTTTGGCATTCTTCTTTTAAAGAATATAAAAAGAAGAGAGTCCAATATTTGTTTCATTATTCCTGATAAGGTGGGTTTATTTTTAAGAAGTTTCAAAGAGTTAAGCTTCTAAACCCGGTGCTTGCAGAATTTATTTTTTTTAAATAAAAGAAAATTGTACTTGAGTCAATGATCAGTTTTCTTATGTGCAGTGTTCTAACTGTAATATTTAATATCTTGTGCCACACATTTAACTTGGCTTCCCCATTAATGCAGAGTGATGAGACAATTCGGACAGTGCATGGCAATCTCCTGAATCTTCTGTAGCTCATGAATATAAAGTTTTTGATTTTGATGTAAGTCTAATCCAATGAAGGCAGGATAAATTGTCTGGCCATCCACAAACATCCACACAACCAAAGAATAAGCATTTATTCCTCTATCTGTGCTTAGGATATGGAGTTTACTTCCTGGATATCCAAAATGAAGATGACTATTAGGTGTATTTTTCATTTGTAAGGAATAATAAAGATGATGAAATCAAAATGATTTCTTCTATGTAAATCTCTTCATGTACATTGAGGTTTTACATGTCTTTTTATTCTGGTTTTAATCTTAATTTTGATCAGAAAAAGAGAAAGCAGACAGATAAAATAGGCCTTTTTTTGTCTTTAGAGAGACTGGAGTGGGACCTTTGACATCTTTAATTTGATGTCAAAAGTAGAAGCAAGGGTCATAATTTATATGAACCAATATTGTCTCAGAACTGAAGCGAAAATAGAAGAATTAGATTTATGGAAAACTTCAGGGGCATCTTTCAGGGCAGCAGTTTCTGATGTCCGATCCTGCTTCGTCTGTCAGCCTGGTTTGCTTTTCTCATTGGAAACCCTACACAATGGGACTCTACAAATCAGAGAAATTACAAGAGCTTTCCTTGTACTGTACCATGTACGGAACTGTGGCAAAGTTGCCTCTGTGATGAGTGCCAAAATTGAGATTTCTTTGGACTTTGACTGATTTCTCGGAAATGCTCTGAAGCTCTTTCAAAAATATCACATTGTTATTTCGGTGTGATAGATGTGGTTCATGGAGACATATAAGAAGGGAAAATAATTTCAGGACTAAGCAGCAAGGTCTCCTCGACCAGAGGGCAACATGCCCTGAACTGGAGCTCAGTGCTGGGAGCACTAATGGATAGAAAATTGAATTTTCTAAGTTGTGGTTCCATATACAGAGGATCAGCCATCAGATCTTAGTGAGCTATGAGATGTTCCAACAGGAATTTGAGATATGCTTACTCTATGTCAGCACTTTCCAAGTGAAAAGGTGCAGAAGACGAGGTAAAGGTAAAAGTGTTCAGCATGTGCTGGTTAAATGTGACAGTCAGCTGCTCTGCTCTGCCTTTTCACCTCTATCAGTAATTAGAGAGATTCAGCAATAAGAGATTATGATTTACAAATTAATTATTGTGGTCAGTTATTCTCCTGTGACTTTCGTGATTACTATTATTGGTGTTAAATGGAGGGAAAAAAAAAGTGGCATTCAGTTACTGTTTACCAAGAACAAGTACATCAGGATTAAGGAGTGTACAGCAGGTAAAAAATGTTCCAAAGATTTTTCTCCCTTTTGTCCTTCCTTCCTTTTCCAAATGATGTTGGCTCATAATTTTGTGATTCTGTAGCTATGGAATATCATCATCATTTTGTTTATTTTTTTTTTATCGTGTGGTTGGTTGGTGAAGCCAAAAATTATCAATAACCCCTCTTACTGCAATGGTTGTTTTAATGCCAATTTTTTTGTTATTTTTTCTGTCTCTCTTGTCAGTATATTTTGATGAAATAAAATGCTATTAATTGTATGAAAGGGTATTAAACACATAGCATCAGAAAATGTATATGTTATGTTCTGGATGTTTTCTAGTAACTTTTATTCTAGTAAAAGAGGCAACTTATATTGCTTATGCAAAGAGTAGGGAAAGTTATGTTTGTTACTTTATAACTTGAAAGTTTGACCTGTCTTTATTTTAAAATCTGGAGGTTGCTTTTGAACTGAAATTCTTTAATTTCCTTAACCCTGACTGGGCCAACAAATTCTGAGCAAGCAGGACTTGTCCTCCACCCACCTCCATTGTAACTGGCAATAAAGGACCCTCTGATGCTGGTGAGTTGTCACCAGAATTATCCTCAGGACATTCTAGAGCAGTTGTTCTGTCAGCCTGTGCAGTGGGGAATATCTTAACTGGCAGTTTCCCCGGGGAGAACATTAACCTGAGCACCTCTCCTTCCAGTCCCTAACCAAGACATCCCAGGGGTGATCGCACTGACCTTGTTTGAAGACTACATCTACTGGACAGACGGGAAAACCAAATCCCTCAGCCGTGCCCACAAAACCTCTGGCTCGGACAGGCTGTCCCTGATTAACTCGTGGCACACCATCACAGACATCCAGGTGTATCATCCCTACAGGCAGCCTGATGGTAATTATCCTGTTCCACACTGATGTATTTAACTTTGTATAAGAGCAGCCACGTGCTGAGGTACTGCATGCTCCTTTATCCACAAGGAGTGTTTCTGTTCTGTTTCAAATTGTGGAAGTTTTCAAATTGTCATTTTTGATAAATCCATGATTAATGTTTTAAGAGCATCTGGTATTAAATACATCTAACAAAACTTGGTCAGTAGAGAGATAATTTATGTGCTTAAAATTTAACCCAAATACTGACAAAGTACAGAACTGTTCAGTTGTATTACGGTACAAGTTACCACTTTTTAAGAGGGGAACAGTGTGGTATGAAAACTTTTAACCCTGTACTTTGAAAAGTGCTAATATTACAGAAGAGTACTGCTGGACTGAGGGAATGCTAGAGAATGTGAGTGATATGATTGTGTCTTATCTGCTGGTATCTGTGGGTTTGAATTGTAACTGAATTCTATTTGGCAATTGACCTAGATAAGCTAATTTTTTCTCTCATTATTAAAGAAAAAAATGAGCTTTTTTCTTCCTCTCACTCTCTCAGAATTGAACTTACAGCTATGGTAATAATTAATTTTTGCATACAACAAAGACTAGCTTAAAGGCAAAAGGAAGAGCTTGCCTCCATGGGTTTTTGATTTAAACTTTGCATTGTAAAGACAGTAGACAGAACACAATTTTCTTCCTCCATAAAGCAGATACCCCAAAGTGTGCTGAGATAAGAGGCTCTGATGTGCCTCCCCTGCTCTGTCCACAGTGTCCAGACACGTGTGCACGCTGAACAACGGGGGCTGCAGCCACCTGTGCCTGCTGGCCCCTGACAAGCTGCACTCGTGCGCCTGCCCCACCAACTTCTACCTGGCCGCAGACAACAGGACGTGCCTGTCCAACTGCACCGCCAGCCAGGTACGGGAACACACTGGGGAATTGTGTGGGGCTGCCCTTTCCTGCCTTTAAACAGGGAATGCTGGCTCCCAGGGGATGTGGCAGCTTTAAAAGAGCTGGACGCTCAGCCGTGCGCTCAGGGCGTTCCGTATCCAAGGCTCTTAGTGGGAAACTGACTTGCAAGTGGTTTTTTCTCCAGAGAATGCAGGACTTGTTTGCTTTCAAATGTTCCTGCCACTCACCAGGACAAATGCAGCTGCTAAACCCGTGAAAATTGCCTTGAAATAAACATTTGTCTGAAATATCAAAATACAAAGTGTGTATAACAGTGATTTGGGATGCATGAATGAATTTTGTGTTTAAAAAAGAAAACAAGCTTGGTCCAGTTAGAAAAATTGGAAAGTGATAGACTTGTGTTAAAAACAGTCTCATAGGTAAAATGGAAAAAAAAATCATCAATTAAAACACTAAACTGTATTCCCTCTTACTTAAAATAAGCATTTATTGTTTTTTTTCTTAAAATAGAAGGCAGGTAAGTACATACTGATTTTTTATAGGAGAACCACTTTGATAAAAGCCTTTGGACTGTTCTAACCAGACAATTAATTGGTTGATTGTTTTAGTACATATGGACTTCAAAATACTTCTAGTAGTCTGATTTTCTAGTAGTTCCCTTTTATTAGAGGTGTCCTAATGACCTCTTATACAAAGTTCTGTATCATGATGCATGATAATGTTTTCCAGCATTAAGGAAAACAGTTTTGATCCTAATTTTTAGGGAGCAGTGGCCATCTTAATAAAAAAGTACGATTTCACTCAAATAATAATCTTATTTAAGAGACCTGCCCACTGCCTTTCTTTGTTTATTTAAGACGTAAATCACTTAAAATGGAGAATTTCTTACCAATTTCCCCTGTATTTAGTTCCTCAAATTTGGCTTAAAAAAAAAAAACACTTTAGAAAAAAATTCCTTTAAGTGATACTAGAAGCTTATTTCACAGTGAATTTATATACTAACAGTTGACTGAATGGCTCCATTCCAGTTGAATTAATTCAGTGGTGGTATGAATTCAAGAAATATTATCACATCTTGGGTACTTTAGGAGCAATATTTTATCACTTGTGAATTCCACAGTGGGGAGCAGAATTATGTAAAAGAGGCAACTCCAGACGGGAAATTAGAGGTTGACATTGGTTATTCATCATTTTTTCCCGGGTTTGCTAACTTTCCTGTTTGATAACTCATCAGTCTGATGGCGTCAGATGAGATTAGCAGCAAAATTTTGTTTGTCCTTAAGATTTTCAGACGATGCTGTCAAATCAGAGCTGCTCCTGCAATGTCATCGTGTTCAGCAGCACAACCACTATAGGCCACTTCTGATGGAAAGGAGTTGGATGGTCCATAAATTGACCCTGCTTCTCCAGACCATCCTGTGTCTGCTCATCTGGCAGGAGAAATTGTTTAGTGAAAATCCCAATAGACTCTTAAACACCAAAACTCCATCCATTTAAGACCCATATGACCCTGATCCCTGATTTTGTAGGGTTTTGTCTCCTCAGTTTAGAAGGGAATGCCAGTATTTTTACAACATCATCTAAGAGTTAGTACCTATTTCCTGGAAATAACTTTCTGATGCCGTTTTGACAGCCTGAAGTCCCTTGTGGTGAGCAGAGCAAGTAGAAAAGACAAAGAATGACAATTGTCTGAGCTTGTCTCCTGCCTTTGGCAGCCTCCTGCTGAGCTCCTCTGAGCTGCAGATCTGTGTGGGGCAGGACCCAGCCTGTTACACAGCAAGTCCCTCAAGGAATGGTGTAGATCCAACTATAGGTTCTATAAATGCCTTTGAAACCCTAATTTCTTTTGGCAGAAAAGATAAACTGAGCTAAGTCACCAAATTTAATATACTATTTAAATGCAGCTTTACTGAACAATCAGTGATTTTTTAAACGTGCAAAAAAAGCTGCCCAGTGACAGAAAATGGAATGTCTCGCCCTTCTAAACCTTTTGGTTTCCTTCTTTTCTGTGTTCATAGAGATACCAGGTAGGAAAACCAACATTTCTTAAAAGCTGACTGATAATCTACCCAGATTTTTCTTCCTGACATGATGTACACAGTTTTTAGGTTTAGCCCTAGAAAATTACATCAATTTGTACCATTTGTTTTGTTTGCATTCCTCTTTCAGTCAGAACAAAGGTACAGTCACTTGAGTAGAGAGTAAATGCACAGCCTTCTTACAAAGGATTTTTCAGTTTTTTCTGCAGTTGTTTTATCCTTTTGAAAGTCTGGAAGGCTTTACATTTGGTTTGTTCATTTAATTCAAGCAATGTGAGCAATACTGTACACAACACCACACATTAAGGCTCACTTTTGTAACTGTGGGTGTTTGGGTTTATTTGGAAAAATGATGTTGTCTGCTTCAGCAGTCCACAAAAACTGAGAATTGAAGTGCTTGCTTTGAATAAGACCTTGAAGAATGAAATCACAGAATGCAGCAAAATGCAATGAGCAGTTTGTGATGGGGCATTGTAAGCCAGCATAACACAGTCATTGAAACTACAGTGATTTTTATCACTTTGGCAGCCTCAGTGCCAAACATCTCCAAATAAAAAAAACATGATATTTAAAATATAAGTTTTGTAAAATGAACACCCAGAAGTTATCAATGCAACAATGCCTCAAGCAGCGAAGCCGATTTTCATAAATTGCGCCATTATTATTATAATTATTATTATTATAATTATTATTATTATTATTATTATTATTGCCTAGAAATAAATAGATAAATGTCAACATGAAAGCTTTTATTCCTGCTGGCCTTTCCTCTCTTCAGTTCCGTTGCAAAACCGACAAGTGCATCCCGTTCTGGTGGAAGTGTGACACCGTGGATGACTGCGGGGACGGCTCCGACGAGCCCGCCGAGTGCCGTAAGTGCGCCCTGGCTGCGGGGCCCAGCTGTGCCAGCAGGGTCCAAGTCAAACATAACACTTTATAAGCCTAGGAAAAGGATTTCTTGGACACTTGTGTCCTCTGAGTCTTTTAAGGTCTTTGAAAAAAATCATACGTGGTTTTCATCTTTCAAACGTTTTCTTCTTCCCGGTTATGTTTTTGCGAAAGGTTTTCATTGTGAAGCTGTGCTCTGAGGTTGTGGAATTCTTTGCATAAATACAAAATTCTGACAGGTTTATTTGTTTAGTTTTTTTTTCTGTGTAATAAAAAAGTGGGATTTTAATCTCATTTGCTGGTGTTTTGTTGCAATATAGAAGTTTAGATGCACATTATTACTTACTGCAGTTTTCTGAGCAACAGCAATGTTCTCCCTGTGATCTTTGCTTTCCTCCCTTAAGCTTATTTGAAAAAAAATTGTGTGTTCTAAGATCTTCTAGTAAATTAACAGTTAATTTGATTTTTTTGTATTGAAATCCCTCACCCCTATTTTTATAATTTTATAGTTAGTTCTCTTTTCCTGTTGCAGAGGCCTCTGAAGCAAATTTTAACATATGCAGTCATTCTGCATAAGTTCTTATTTTAAGCTGCTCTATGTTTACATATAATATTACTATAGAGGTACCTAATTGCTCATTATTTCTAATGACAGTGGCTGGAGAAGGAGCAGTGTTAGGCCTTTCTTGGGAAATAGAATTACAGTGGGATAGGGGGTTCCTTAAAATCAGACTTCAACTCAAGGGTTTAGATCCTAAATTGCAGGTCCCTGTTGAGCCTTTGGTAAGCTTCAACCTGCAGGGGGTTTTCCCTCTGTGTCATTAGCACTGTAACTGGAGCTGCACAAATTAAAGATATTAGACTTTGAACTTAGTCTTGCAATCATATGTGTACATCTTAATTACTTATATATACTCAGATTGAGATTATGAAGGACGTACAAGTTTTAAGGTATTTTTGATTAGTCCGTGGGGTAAGAACAGCAATAGTGAGACGTTAACCATTCTTCTGGTAGAATTCATAAGCAGTTTTGTCTTTTCCCAGCTGAATTCAGATGTCAGCCAGGACGTTTCCAGTGTGGCACTGGGCTTTGTGCTCTTCCAGCCTTTATCTGTGATGGAGAGAACGACTGTGGGGACAATTCTGATGAACTTAACTGTGGTAGGTGCTTGGATACACTGCAGACTTCAGAAACAGGCCAAACTGGTTTAAATGCCACGTTTAACACTGTCCACAAACAGCATTTTTCTTCATATGCCTTTGAAGTTTTAATCTTTTCAACTTTTCATCATTTTTACTTGTTATTTCTATTTTCTTCTCATTTACAGACACACACGTGTGTCTGTCAGGGCAGTTCAAGTGCACAAAAAACCAGAAGTGTATCCCAATAAACCTGAGATGCAATGGTCAGGATGACTGTGGTGATGAAGAAGATGAAAGAGACTGTCGTAAGTTATGCTTAAAGAATTTTGCTCTGTAGCTGTTTTTAAACAGGGAACTGGACTAAAACACTGTAAATGTCCTCTATCTACAACAATTTGAGAATGTGCAAACAGTTAATTCACAGGACTGGTGTGCAATGTTTCATATACAAAAGAGCAAACTAAAATGCCATTTATTAACTCCAAATTTAAAGTCATTGCAAAGAAGAGAGGGGTAGAAACAATTTCAGGCATTTAATTGGGTTTTTGACTGAGGTTGAAACATGTATTTGACTCTTAACCACCTCAGAAATGACTCATCTTCCTGAGGCTTTCATCTGCCATGCCTTGCAGCAATGCATTTCAATGGAAAAAGGTGTTGTTTCTCAAAACCTTTTGTTGGAAAAGCTGTAGATCCAAAGCTCCTTCTACACCCTTTTTCTTTCATTGATTATTTTTTTTCTGTTCCCCTTTCTCTGGGGATTTCATTAATTTATATATGTAACTGGATTTCCATTTGCTCAGCTTTTAGTGCAACTTTTCACACATCTGTTTTCACTTTACATTTCTTAGATATCAGTGGAGAAAATATTTTCAGATTTATGATGGAAATTTTTTGAGTAAGTTTGTGTCTTTGATCATTTTGTGACAAAGATGATGGGGCTGCCTTGAAATGTAGCTCTGTCTTTTACTAATTTCACTGCTCAGATCTGCTGCTGGTCTGAGCTGCTCGTTGTGGATCAGCTTTCTCAAGGTTTGCATGAGCTGCATTTCTGCAAAGAACAAATCCTTCTCCAAGGGGAGGAGGGTTGCTAAGGATAGAAGGCTTTGTTGGTGCTTGTGTTCAATGGCTGTCTTCCAAACTGCTTGGGAGAGATGTAAATACAAGTTTTGCAGAAAACAATTTTTTGTTGGTTTACACATTGAGTTTCTTTAGAAATGGATTAAGAGGGATCAAGTAAACTCCTGCAAAAGATAAGGGAGATTATTTTTCTTTCCTTGGAGAGAACTGCACATGAGATGTGGAAGGTTCCCAAGAACATTGGGGTGTAGCTGGCAGAAGTTAAATCAGAGCAGCAGAGTCTACAGCTCAGGGACTGTGAGTTTATATTGACTTGGGCTCCTGGCACAAGACAGGTAACAGGTGAGATTCTCTCACTCTGATGTCACCTGTCTGGGATCCATAAAAGACTTATTTTTTAGCTCTGCTGCTGTTCTGCTTTGCTTACCAGCTGATTTTTTCAAAGTCACATTTCATACTGAAGGCTTTCCATATGTTCAAGGTCATTGTGCTGGTCTTTCTTGTAAAGCCCTGAGAAATCCCCTGGTGACGTGTCCCAGCTGAGGAGCAGAATTATTTGTTGTAGTACACTTAGGAATATACCCAAGTCTATGGAAATGTGACACTGAAAGAAATAATAAGAAACCAACTTTTAGCAAACCTAAATCTTTTATCTTGCCAAACCCAAGAAACAGTGGTAGTATCAGGGAGCAAACTGCTTTTCAACAGGGGTTAGAAAGTTTTTAAAAACTTTCTACTACAGAATTCCTTAAGTAAAGGTGGTATAAACTTATCAAAGGTTTCCTGTTTTCTCCCTATGACCAGTTCAGTCTAAAATTATTTGTAGTACATATAGTCAACTCTAAAGAACATCTAGAATCACATGGGTGCACTGAGGATCTGTTTTGTTATTAAATGGTTGTTCTAAGGTTAATGGAGTTAAGCTTTAACTTAGAGCACCCTTAAAGAATGGACTGAAAGCTCAGCTGCATCTTTGCATCTTTCTCTTGCTGTAGGATTCATTCAAAAATTGTTCTAAACTGACAAAGTGAAATATTGCCAAAATTTTCTCAACATTTACCCCATTTAAGAGAGAACAGAATTTCACAGAAATCATGCATAATTCTGTTTGTTTTTTTTATCAAAGCATCCAGAGGCATCTTATTCCTATAGGCTGACTCTCAGAATTTATAACTGGCATTTTGGAAAGTTAGGGAAGAAAACTCGTCTGATTTTTGCTAAAGTGGTTCAATTCTATCAGTCTTCTGCTGTTGAAAAAAATAACAATAGACACTTCATTATATTGTTATACTTTAATGTTTATATAAAATTATATATAAGAAAATTACAAAGCTATTAAGAGTATAAACCTGATGCTTTTTTCTTACAGATATTATATAAATTTTGCTAGAGATATCCAATTTCTGATTCTTGAATCCTTAATATTTTTTTTCCTTTAAAACACATATTTTGAATATTAGCATAAATTTCTAATTTTGATCTGGAACTCTTTTATTTAAAGCTGAAAACAGTTGTTCTCCAGACCACTTCCAATGTAAAACAACAAAGCACTGCATTTCCAAGCTGTGGGTTTGTGATGAGGACCCAGATTGTGCAGATGGGTCAGATGAAGCAAACTGTGGTGAGTATGCCAGTGGCTCTGAATCTGTTGCTGTGGCTTGATACATTTTTAGCAAAAGGAAATAATCATCCTACTTTTTATATCCTCTTTCAGTGTTTGATAATACCTATCTGGAACGTCTCTGGCTCATCCAGTTCTTACTGAATGGCAATCTTTTTACGAGTGGCTCATAAAATTCCTATTGTAACACTTCTTTATTGGCAGGAGCTGCAAATGAGGCTCTCATTTTGCATTTAGAATCATAGAAGTGGCACAGAATGTGGTGGCTGTCACAGGATACGGTGACATTCTTTATTTTTCTCACAGTGTTATCCAGTTTCTGTCAGTTCAGTCTGAACTTTATTGCTGCTGAAGTTCATAAATAGTGAAAATACAATAATTTGCAAATCCTGGTAGTTAAGACTGATGGTATAGAAAGGTTCAGAGCGGTTTCTAACTAGACATGGCCAGCTTCTCTCTGTGAGCTCCAGGGAGCTATGAGTCAGATCTTGTTGTTGTAATTAGAGAAAATAATAAATATCAGTATTCTGCCTGGGAAATGGATTACAGACAATCAGAGGCAGAGTAAGTGGATCAGTACTGCTGGAAAATCCCTGAAGGTGGGTGTCAAAGCAAGACACACGCTAACCATGTGCAGAACTTGTGAAACTTTCAACACTGGTCTATAAAGGAAAACACAGAAAAATGTTCTGAGGTGGAAGAGAACAAGGCAAATATGGAACATTTAAAGCTTTCACCATTATTCATCCATGCCTCAGTGAATGGTTTGATGGAACACCTGTGTCTGGACAGGTTTATCTCTGGGACAACCGAGTAACAAAACTGCAGGCTACAGTCAAGGACAAAGCACTGAGCTGTTTTTCCATGGATGTGTTTCAAATAGTTGACACATGAGCATATATAAAAATGCTGAAGGTGGTAAATATGCCTGGGAAAATGAACTTTCTCAACACTGAAAATCCAAGACCATCGTTTGAATTGCCAAGATGGGGAAAATAATTACTCCTGTCAACTGCTGAGAAGTTTACAGTCCACAGATTCATTTGTCTTGAAGAAGCAGTGAATGCAAAGGAGATCAAGCCTCATATCCACTTCAGGGCTGTTATTGAAGCAGCCCTGCACTGCTCACTTTCTGATCTGTGACAGCTACTTTTTCCTCCACCATTCCACATCACCTGGCTCTCCAACATGCTGTGGCTTTCCAATTGGGACAGCATTCCAAGCTTCCAAACTGTGGATTCGCATTTTGGCCAACCTGTGCACCCCCAACTGATGTGGCACAAATGGTCATAAAATGATTCATCTAGTAATATCCTCAAGTCACCTTTTTATTTTTAAATTTAGAAAGAGAAAAAGAAATAAAACTGACAGTAGATAAGAAAAAATGTGTATAAAATAGGTACTTCACTCTGAGCCATCATTTTACAATAGACAGAATAAAAATCACTCAAATGACTAAAAAGCATAGAGAAGCAGTGTGTGCAATCCCAAGCTCAACAGGTTTTTAAAATCACAACATGTACAGCTGGAGGTGTTTGCTTATATCTGAGACTCATGACTTCTGTCTCTGGCAGCGAGTGTCTAGGGAGGAATATGTGAGCAAAGCAGGCCTGGACTGAAACTTCCCTGGGATACCTTTCCATCCTCTAACAATTTGAGAATCAGAGATATTTTCAGTCAAATATGTCTCTGTGTACAATAATTCATCATAGATTTCACTCTCTTTTCACCTTTGTAAAGTTTTCACAACATGCTGCAGCGAGCTGTTCCACAGCTTAACCACACACTTCCCTGAAAAAAACACCCACATCTTTATTTTTAACCTCCTGGCTGCATTCACTGCTCTTGGTTTTTGTGTTGGAGGAGACAGAATAATTTATCCATAGTCACAATTTCTGTGCCAAACACTGTTGAGTACACATGGAACAGCTAAGCCTTGACAAGAACAGGGTGTGTTTAATCACATTCTGAAGTTTTCCATATTTTTAGCATTTGAAATATGGTTAAATGACCTTACAGTGGTAGTAGCTTCAACAGAATTTAGTCTTCTGCATGTTTTTTTTCAAGTTAAAGATTGTTATTTTTATGGACAAAGTTTGATAGAATTAAACTCTAAAGCTGCAGGCTGTGTATAAAAAGGATCTACATATGTTGATGTAACACTAATTTGTTATTGTTTGGAGTTCATTTCTAAAACGCCTGCAATGCACAACTTGTGTAAAATAATCTCTTTCTGCTTGAGTGCTGCATGGCCATATGTATTTTGCTTAGTCAACTTCTGCTGCTGTGTGTTATTGGAGATATTACACTGAGTACATTTGCTAGAAGCAGTGTGAATGTATTTAGTTATCTGTGGTTTCTTTCCAGCTCAGACAATTGAGGTAGAATCAGGAAATGAGTGTTTATTTAGGAGTGTCTGGTGTTTCTCAGAGAATAGCAAGTACAATTAATTGGTTTTAACTGTCCAGGAAATTTAAAAAAGCCATTAGATTATACTAATCCTTGCTCTCAACTTTGATACTTTACATCAAAATGGACCACTTTGAGCTAGAATCTGAAGAAAGCTGTGTGTGGTCTTGGAAAATGATTTTATAATATTCTTTAAAAGTCATGTGTGTTTCAGGTCTTTATTTTCCTGATGTCAACATTGGCATGACTGCCTTCTGCCTTCTCGCTTTTTTTTTTATATTAATTTTATTTTTAGCTGTGAGAGTAATCAAACAAGGTTTTTTTTTTCTTGATATTAATATTTTGAGACACTTGAAAGATGTATTATATAAACTTAAACTTCCTTCAACAGGCTTCTAACTTCCTGTATCCAGCATGGTTGTCAGCCTGCCAAGCTCAAGGACAGCCAGCTGATCCAGGATCTAAAACCAAATTCCTTTCAGTTTTGGACTTGATCCCACTCAGACACACACAGACACAAACGAAAATATATGGATTTAAAATCCCCAAAGATGAACAATGCATACAATTAGTGGTTTTGTTCACAGGGATTGATATTTGAATCAAGATGCTTTTAGGGTGCATATGGGCTCTTTTGCCTTGTTTTGTTTCCCCATTTAAACCTCCATCCTGTTTTCCTGATGTCCATTAGAAGTATTTCTAAAATAAAATCCTAGTTCAGCATGCACAAAGAAAGTGAACCCAATCCACCAGCAGCTACCTCAGGTGGTCACACAGATTTCCAGGGAAGGGCTGTGCCTGTTACAGTAGTCAGTGAATCTCATAATGACAATTTGAAGAGAGAAATATGAAAATGGAGTTATCAGTGTTTGCTCCTTTGCCTTTGCACCATTTCTGCCTGAATTTTCACACTTTAAGGTGGTCTCATTTTAAGAAAAACAAGAAAGAAAATTAGTGTTGAAGGCAGAGATGACAAAATGTGCGTGGGCCCCTGTGTGCTTTTCATGGTTCCACAATTCCCAATAAATAAGGTCTTGCACTGTTTCCTTGGAGGTGAACGGATCCATCATTCTCAAAGAACAGATAATTGTTACACACCTCTCCCAAATTTTCCTCTTTGTTTTATCCTATCTCTGGTATCCCAGTGTTTTCCTCAGCTCTCATTAATGTGAAGAAAGAAATACAAGACAAGCAAATCTGGTCTGTAAAACGTTGTCACCTATAAGCTGCTACACAAGATGGTTCAACCCAGAGGAAAAATGAAGTTTTCAGATTTGTGAAGAAGGGAGAGCCTTACAAATATGCAAAATATTTTGTATTAAAAAAAATTAAATCTATATTCCTTTATGTTTGTCAGGAATAGAATAAGAAGAGAAAGATTAGCATTCAAGTAGAAATCAGAGGTTAAGGTTGGATAAATTTAAAAGAAACAGCTAGGTTTTCTTCACATGTATAGAAAAGGAAATGCTACAAAATTGATTTAGCATGCTTGAGAACTAAATAATTCTTTATGAAGAGTAAGAAAAGATATCTTGCATGTTCAGGTAACTGAAATGAATGGGTGTCATCTCAGGCTTCTGTGTATTACTGATTAGATCTTGGTATTCCTCTGAATGTGGAAGGATAAATAGAATATTTATGTGTTGCTGTGATATTATCTGTCATTAGTGTTGCAGCTCATTTTGTGGGCAAATACTCTAGTGGGAGGTTGCAGACTTTGCTAGAAGTATTTTAATAAACATAAGAATGGATTTCAGGTTTGGAACTTTATCCTTTGCAGAGCTACAGAATGAAAATTCAAGCACCATAAGTTTGGGTGGAATATTTTTATGTTTTTTAATGCTAAATATTTTTAATTGTTTGCCAGCACAAGTATTTGAAATATCATGATCAAAGTATCATAGACTGTAATATTGAAAAATATAATGGGAAAAAAAATAAACATACTTTGGGAGAAGACTTCTTGCAGTTGTGACACTGGCAGAGAATAAGGAACAAACACAAAAGGTAGAATTGCAGTGACCAGATTTTTGAGCTCACACAAATGAGCTGCAACACCAATCTTGATACTCAAACATGGTTTTATCAGTCTAGCTCCAGAGCCACACCTGAAACAGCAGGGAAAATGCAGCAGTTTGGCCCACAGCTTCAAATTAGCACCTTTAATTTGTGTTTCAGCAGCAGAGGAATTGGGCTGATTGCAGCTGCTGTGTCTGTCAGTCAGCAGCAGCCCTCGAGTTGCCATGAGAGCAGAGTGAAGCTGCTCTGACATGTTATGACTTTGCCTAACGAAAATTCAAACATTTTCTAGTGCAATATCACAGTGACATGTAATTTTAAATATGTCATCGAGGCTTTTACAAAGCAAACCTTTTCTTTTCCCCCCCAAACAAAAATGTCACTGATAACTTTTTAATTTACTTCATCTCAGTCCTTAGAAGCTGAACGAATTACTCAAGAATTGCTCACAGAAAACACAGAGGCAGCTCCTTCCTGCTGGAGGAGATCAGGGTGTTCATGTATCTCTAAGAGGCTTTGCTTCCAATGCCCCCCTGTAAATAGAAAAGCTCATTGAAAATATACAAAATGAAGGAAATTTCCCTCAGTGTAGCACTATAGGCTTTGTAATGCTTTACCTCATACGAGTAACATCCAATCCATCAGTAGGTAAAAATAAAAGTCAAAGTGCAAAATTTTCTGTCCTAAATTGTTATGTGTAAAAATAACTTTTGAGAAATACATACTTTGTACATTTTTCAAATCAATATTCTAGTGGTTTACTGTGATCTGATCATTTTTAGAGCAATCTTACAGGTAAATTCAAGGAGAAGTTAATTCAGTCATTGAGATTCATTGAGTGCACTAATACCCTCTCTTGTGACTCTCTCCGAATTTTATATTTTTTAACTTTATAGGACAGTTTATACACTGCATATTTTAATTTAATCAAATTTAAGATTATGGTGTGAATGTATAAATAGAAGCTTAAAGAATATTATGAGAAATAAATTATTCTTGAAAGTAACACTTTACTCATTATGGTTGCTCATACTTAAATGTATCCAGTAACATTATCATGTATTTAGTGGGAGTCTTTCCCATTTTGACTCTTTGTTTGCAACACTGTAAATATTATTCACCTTAATTACAGATAAAAAAACTTGTGGACCTCATGAGTTCCAGTGCAAAAACAACAACTGCATTCCAGATCACTGGAGATGTGACAGCCAGAATGATTGTGGAGATAATTCTGATGAAGAGAACTGTAGTAAGTAACTTTTACCTTAGTCCACGTTAGAACAGTCAGCTTAGCAACATGCAAGGGGAAACTTTTGAATTTTGATAAAACACACATGTATATTCATTCAACACCCTCTGACCTGCTGAAAATCAAATTACAGCAAATGTCCCTTGCTGTAATTCTCCAATTCCGTTCACTCTTATAAAGAACTGAATCAGCTATGAAAAAATACTTCAAAAAGACCTCCAATTGCTCAATAACATGGTGAATTAAAAATAAATATCACAATTAGTTTATCAGTTTGTTATATATCAGATTTCTTATCTTTGAAAAAGAATCATAAACACTGTTCAGAGGTAAAGTGTTAAGCATTGGTTAACCAGGAATTTTGATCAAACACTACCTGCTCATTATTTTCATTGTATTCTTGAGATGATTTGCCTTGTTTCATATTGAGAAGTCAATTTCTGTAATATTTAATTGCACTGAGAAGTAGATGTGTTTATTCAGAGCAGTTCAGTTACTCAGTTCTCTCCTACCTATGAGGAACCTGAAGGCCTAATAAATTTCTGTAATAACACTTTCAGGGAGTTAATTTCCATCTGGCTGTCAGGAAGAAATGAAAAATTTGTAATATTTTTATCTAGTAATCATTGTCTTTATAAAATATTTCAAGAAGGACATTCCTTAAATGTTCTGCAGTGCCTTCTCCTGACAATTGCTGTGTTTTTTTTACCTTTTTACTCAGAAATGCACAGTTAATATCTTTTTTTGGTTCATAATCTTGAATACACATTCCTGATTGTATATCATGAGTGTATATTTAGTATCTTCATGGGGATGATCTAGAAAGCTCAATAAATTAGGCATTCTAATGCTGAGAACATGCTGCTGCCCCTTTCTGCAGTTCAAGATGTGGTCTCTAGGTACAGAGTGTCTCATTCAGCTTGGGAGGTTAAAGTGGATTTGTCTGCCTGGTAATTACTACCTGCACTTGAAAATGTTGTGAGTTTTATTGCTGCAAGCAGTACTGCTGTGGTTTTCATATGCAAGTGTTACATAAAGAAGGGAAAATGTCGTGTGGCTCAGTAATCACTCAGAGCCTTTTGTTGTTGTACCCCAGGGGTTTGGCACACAAAGGCTTTCTTAGCTTTTGTGGGAGATTTTGCTTGGGAATTTATTATTAGTGTCAGTTTTCTGTATTGCAAGTAGCAAGAAATTATTTTATGTTCTTTTATTCTCATGTAGAAATCAAATAGAGAATCATAGTTTTGCTGTGGCGGTGTTAATCTACAGCACTGGGCAGTCTGTTGAACGTTTGGAAAAAAAACAACCAAAACAAAAACTTCCACAAAATATTGTTGCTGTTTGCAAAATAAGTGTCGAGTATCACATTTGGAATTAGCCCTTTGTATGACCCAGCAGTAATAATTCCCTTTAAAATTTCAGATCATACTACAAAGTGATATTAAAAAGTTAAAATAATTGAAAGAAATAAGCTGAAGTTAAAAAAAATAAAAAATTATGAAGTTAACCAACTTTGTGCTCATATCAATAGTTAAGTTATTCATTCAGTTCTTGGTTGCTCTGTAGACTTGAAGATAAAGAAATTTGTAATTAATTGTAATGGATGGAATTAGTGAGTTCAGAGCACCCAGATATGAAGGTGAATTAAACTAAAATGTGCTAGTTGCTTATCAAATGCCTACTTAAATTCTAACTATAGATTCTACTGTTTAAATTAAACACAGTAGGCTGTTACAGTTTTAAAATCTAAACTCTTGGAAGCACTGGGACAGTACATAATGCAATTCAGCTGTTTGAAACTGGTGTATAAAATTTTTATAGACCATCAAGCCACTTACAGAATAAAGTGTAATGAAAGAGATATATATGAAATTAGAACTTCAAAAGCATTTGACAAAATATGTTACATTGCACAGTGAGATAAATTGTTCATGGCATCCATGAATATAATATACAAAGGGCTGTCAGAGAACTATATCAGAAAATGAGTTGTTTCTCAAGAATGCAGAATTAATTCACTGAATTATAGAAATTCAGCTCAAGAATTTACACTTTTCTGTATATTTTCTTCACCTGCAAGAAATTCACTCTTCTGGTCATATCATAAGTGAAACAATACATGTAAAAAAAAAAAACAACTTGTATGAGTTGGAAAAATTATTAGTGTTGTCATGCAAATCATTGTGCCCATTAAGTCTTCTTTATTTAGCTGTATTTGTCTTACAGTCTGTTGTTTTTTAACTATACTTGGACACTGTGAAATAAGAGTTTTAGCATGGATATTGGTATATAATGAGTCCTCAATAAGAAATGTAGGATATGTTGTTAACTCCTCTGAGGTAATATCTGTCTGGAGGGGGAATTTGCTTTCAGAGATCATCTGAATTTTTAAAAACAAATTACTACAAAAATAATGTTTCCTCTTTCATGAAAGTCCAAAAAGGGAAAATTCCATAAGAATGAATCTGATTCTAACTTATCTTATTCCAGCTAAAAATAAGGCACCAGTAGTTTTTTTTAAATGTAATGTGATTAAAGAAAATATAAGGTATTGTAAACACTGAAGCAAAGCAAACATAATAATGTTGTAGCAATACATGAATTCAATCAGTGTAAAAATATTCAAGTTGCCAAGAAAACAAATTAGTTAATTTTGTCCTGGGGTAAATTTGTATCCCAAATTATTTTCTTGGGAGGAGTTTCAGTGTTTTGGTAAAGCAGAAGCTAAAAAATGCTGTCCTTCATGGGTTATACAGAAGTCTATTAATGATTATCCTTTAATTCTGCTTTGTATCAATACTTATTCCTTTCTAACAATCTGAGCACTGATGGAAAAGTGCTTTTCTGTGTTCATATGTAAATCACAGAGCTGGATCCCAGCAGTAGAAGAAATATTTCTTGCAAACAGAGAATTGAGTACTTAGCTCTTTGTGTAGATTTTTCCAATATCAAATCTCTGCTTATAAATAATTTATTAGCAGTATAGCAAAAAGTATTTGCTTGTATTTTTCCAATCAATATAGAAACATGACACTTTTTTTTTTTTTGCTTGTGAATTACTTTTCCAACTAATTATTTTCTTTATATATTTTATCACATCATTAAATTCTCCTTCTTGGCCTGCTGAAAACAAAAAGAATCAAATGTCAGGGATTTGCTAAAGCTTACACTTTGAAAAAACATTGAGGTAGTGTGCATATAATCTGAGTCCACATAAATGCCAACTTTGATTTGCTGAAATATAACATTTCTGGAGAACTGATGTAATTGCTGTAGTTTTGCTTTTAAAATGACTTCCCTACAACCTCAAAATTAGAATTGTTGCCTACCTGAAAAATGACATCTTAAAAAAAATTCAAACTGAATCATTAAGAGTCTTTTTATGAACTAAAGAGTGGAAAAAAGCAGTGGAAAAGTTGATTAAAACTACTCCTTTCCTTGAACAGTTTTTGATTCTTATAAATCTTGCAGGGGAAAAAAACCCCAAAAAACAAAACACCTGAAGTCCAGTTTATATTATATTAATGTAACTTATGTCTGGTGTATTCTCATGCTGGTATTTACCAAATTTTTCTCAGTTTGAGGTCTGTGATTTTGTGGGTTTTTTTATCACTGTGTTACATTTTACAAAAGCATTCATGCTTTCACCTTCCTTAACTCACCAAAGGACCCTTCAGCATTACTCAATTTATTGCTGTCCATTCCTACTGTCCATTGTTGCTGTCTGCTCTTTCTCTCCCCTGGTTTTTTTCACCCTTTTTCCTTTGGTTTAATCACTGTAGTTTGCTGTTTCCCATCTCTCTGCTGAAATTTTTACTAATTAATCCTTATTCTTGATTTTACATTATTTACATAATGCATTGTACTGTGGTAGAAATAATCCCACAAATAATCCTTGTTTGCCTTTTAAGTCCTTTTTTCCCCCAAGCCCTGTGACTGGCAGATCTAAATTGCATATAGAGTCTTGCTTAACTTCTCCTAAATCCCCAAAACCTCTCTACCTTTGTTTGGTCTCATGCTCCAGCATCCAGAAAATGCCTTTTGTAGAGGTTCTCTTTTCAGGAGGAAAGCACATGTTGTTGTCCTGTGGGAATCTTCCACAGAAGTCCCTTTGCCAATGTTTCTGTCTCAGCAGTATTTATTTTTATTTGAAACACTGAACTTTTGTGTTCCATTTGCCATTCCCCTGAGTGCTGAGCGCAGGGGAAGCTGACTAGACACACACACACACAGTAAATAAAAGGTATGTGATAAATGATGTGCTGCTGTGTGATGGAAAGTCAGAAAACTGCCTAGTTCTAATTACATTGTATACTGTCATGCCAAATGTATTTCTGGTCTCTGGTACATCTCTCACAAACACTGTAGTGACATACATGTGTTGAAATTCATAAAATATATATACTCAACATCATGTTATTTGTGCAAAGCAGTTTGATTGAACTGAATGTATGAAAGTAATGGAAGTATTTTCATTACTATCTTCCCATATGTAAATGAAATTTAGTTAGAAGATGTTTTGGAATGAAATCCCACAGAAAACCACTCCTTATCATTTACAAGCTAATTGTTTTGAGTTTTTCAGATTCATTGATTGATGGGGGAGGGGGGTTGCATGTATAATATTTACAGGAAATTCTAATAAACCTAGGGTTGTTTCTTTTCTTTCTTCAGAGCCTCAAACATGCACTTTGAAAGACTTTCTGTGTGCAAATGGAGACTGTGTTTCAGCAAGATTCTGGTGTGATGGAGACTATGACTGTGCAGATGGTTCAGATGAGGTAGGCATCTTCCAGAAAAAGCATTTCTTCAGAGAATTTTATTTTGTCATATATTTTTGGAGAATGGATTTCTGCAGAGAAATTTCCTAAAAGGCAGCAGTGAGAACTCTGCACATGAATCCATGCAAATATCATTACTAAATTAAAACCAAACCTCTTTATGTAATTATTCTAAAAGGAGGACATGCAAATAAATCAAGTTTAAGAGTATCCTACATCTTCTTGTCCCAGCAATGATCTGAAGCTCTTCCCATCCTGGAAATTGTTTCTGTCCTGGTTGGGAAACCATTCTTTTCACACATAGCACTGGTTTGGTTTGAGAGATTTTTTTGAGAGAACAATGAAGACTGTTTGTTGTGTATCAGAAGCTCACTGGGTTTCCTTTTTTTGCTGGTTTCCTGTTCTCTGTTTTTTCTCCTTTTTTTTCCTTCTCCTTTCCTGTCAATATGAGACCTCAGGTGTTTCCCAGCTATTTGGAGGTTGTAAGCCACCATTTTTAATCATATCCACAGATACATTTCATTTCACAAGCCTCTAATTGTTGCATATTCCATAGCATGTAAAATTATGTGCTGTAACTTCTGTCACCAGCTGCATATTTACCAGTGTTTCTATTAAACCCTTGATCTTGTTTATTGGTTGTTTCCTTTGTACCAGAGGTATTGTGAAACAGGCTGTTCTCGGGACCAGTTCCAGTGCTCCAATGGCCAGTGCATCTCAGCAAAATGGAAATGTGACGGTCACGAGGACTGCAAACTTGGGGATGATGAGAAAAATTGTGAACCAGGTATTGTTTTAAATAATGCTGAAATATAAAATGAAGCCAGGAATAAATCAGAGTGAAGGAAGAATATAAATCATCAAATCAAGGTTTCTTGGTCATCAGCAGTAGCGAGAAAGTGTAAAAAATCTGAAATACTTCACGTTTTGGGTTTGCATCATTGTGCCTTCCTACTGGTGTTTTGGAAACTCTACTTATGTACAACTCTGCAGTGTGAACTTTGTTGGGGTATAGGAATTTAATTTAATTATTTTGAATTGTAGTTTGATAATTAATACTCAACATATAAAATTCTGTTTTGAAAAACATCAGTAAATCTTGGTGGGTCCTGAAGTATTTTCTTTATGATATTTATTCAAAGTTTAATAGTCCTTATGCAAAGATTTTGTCTACTAAATTATTATTGGGGGTTTTTTTATTATTTTTGATTTCTTGGAAAATACAGTTGTTGATTTTTGCAGGAATTTTCCTAATTTTTTTGCAAGTTAGATGTAACTGATAAGTTACATAGGCTTCTATGACAAAAGTCTCCTGATTTACAGCACAACAAAAAATATCCATCTTCATATTAAAATATCCTGCTAAATATTTATGTATTTTAATTGTAATAATGTATACTTTCCAAAAAGATGGGTTCCTAAAAATTTAGCTTATTCAATTATAAATTAGCTACATTTACCTAAATTCTAAGCCCATTTTAAGGAATGCAATTTTTAAAATATACTCATTCTGTGAATACATGCATGTGTGTAGTTCCCTTCGTTACCAAGCATAAGGAGAAAACAAAATTAAATTTCTAAGTGGAAAAACACAAATACCTTTTCACTATTGTTATACAATTCATTTAGGATTCCACAATTCATATTTTTCAAATATTTTATTGTGGCTTACAAAAGTGCTTAGACACAAGTTTGCTCACTAGATTAACCAGAAGAAAACTTCAATTAAAAATCAATTTATTCATTAATTGTCTTTTTCTTCATGCTAAAATATGTGTTTGTAACCAGCATCTCCAACCTGCTCTTCAAGTGAGTACGTGTGTGCAAGCGGAGGCTGCATTTCTGCATCTTTGAAATGCAACGGGGACTTGGACTGTGCAGATGGATCTGATGAGGTACCTGACACATTTCTGGTGATTTGGTTCTTTTCCTGATGTGATTTTTTTTGGTTTTTTTTTAGGTGTTGAAATAATTGAAAGGGCAAATAGGGTTTTCTTGCATCCTCTGAGTACTGTCAGATGATAACTTAGCCCCATGGTTGCATGTTTCTGTGCTCTGGGGGCAGGTTTCGGAGTGCAGAAATTTGTTTTCTCCAAGTCAAGCCCCAAGCCCTGCTCTGGGGTGGTTTCCATCAGGGATTGCTCACCCCTGGCAGCATAGACAAGTTGTTGTTGCTCTCATTCATTAATCCACAGCTCATGTCTGTGTTCACACAGATGGATTGTGTAACAGAATGTAAAGAAGATCAATTTCGGTGCAAAAACAAGGCCTACTGTATCCCTGTGCGATGGCTTTGTGATGGGATCCATGACTGTGTGGATGGCAGTGATGAAGAAAACTGTGACCAAGGCAAGAGACACTTCTCTAAAAAAGTTTATTGGTGTTTTTTAAACATTGCAAGTAAGTGGTGCCCTTGCCATGATGAGTGGAGAAAGGAAAGTTCTGTGACCTCTTCTGACAGAGTACAGCAGCTCAACAAGTGATTTGCAGGAATAAGAAAAACTTAGGTTGTTTATGACTTGTTTCTCCTTTCTGTTTCCCTCCCCAGTGATGAAAAGGTCATGTTGTTACTGGAAGCATATTCTTTTTCATCAAGGAAATCAGCAGTAAATCTGGTTAATTTTAACTTTTATAGGCCACAATAAATTATGAAGCCATGCACAATAAATTACACAGCTGTGCAATATAACGAACAGTTGCTAAATAAGTCATCTTAAGAGCCCGGGTTTCTGTTTCTTTCAGAGAATCATAGAACACTTTGGATTGGAAGACACCTTAAAATTTATCCAGTTCCAACCCTCTGCCATGGACAGGGACACCTTCCACTGTCTCAGATTGCTTCAAGCCCTGTCCAACCTGGCCTTGGACACTTCCAGGGATGGGCATCCAGAGCCTCTCTGGGCAACCTGTGCCATTGCTTCCCCATCTTTTTTGTGTTTGTCTAGGAGCAACTTGCTCATCCACAGAATCCTTCTGACACATCTTTACTTCCTCTTTGTTGGGATAGATCACTCCTGGGCATGGATGAGATGATGTTTGGACACCAACCAGGCTCTCCTGGGCCCCTCTTCCCTCCAGGGCTTTCCCAAGCTGATCCTGGAGAAGCCAAAGTTAGGGAGCTGTTCTGCACCCTCCTTGCAGCCCTAAGAGTCTTGAACTCCCCTATTCTGTGGTCACTGAAATCCAGGCTGACCTTGAGCTTCACATTCCTCACCAGCCCCTCCTCTTTAAGTCAAATTAAAGAAGTTTTTTTTTTTCCTAAAGAATAATTTTAGTTATCGTCTTGGGTTTTTTCCTGGATTTTTTTTCTTTCTTTTTCTTTAAAGTGGGGAGCTCTACCCCATCTACAATCATGTGTTCTGTGCATAAATTCAAAGCATAATGATGTACAGTTATATGGGATAATAATCAGCTATGAGGCAAATACAGTAAAATATTCTTTCTCTAAGTCTACTACACAAGACTTAAGATTAAAGGAAAAGGGAAAAAAAAAGACATAATGTGGGGATGATTAATTCTGAAGGAGAGACCAGAAAATTCATAAAATGGGAAGAATATTACAGAGATGTTTAGGTGCAAGAAGACAGAAAACAAAGTTAAAAATAAAAAAATAAATAAGTGATAAAACAAAAGAACCCAACTATCTAGTCCATTTTAAAACTGTTTTTAAAATATCTGGGCTGTATCTCTTTAAAACCCAATGAAGTGTAAGTAAATAGTAACACACTTATTTTATCTGATACCCACATTATTCTTTGGATAGCGTAATGGAGCCTCTGTGAACTGCAAATTGCTTATAATACAATAAGAAGCCTATTCCTAGCTGGTTATTGCTATCATACTTTGTATTTATGTCACAATTATGATTCTGTTGCAGAAATCTATTTTATAAAGGAATTATGACAGGCAGAGCAATCACATGAATCAAATGCCAGTTTATCTCACAGATAACCAATTTTTTCATCTTTGGAAATACAGCAAACACAAATGGAGTTTTATTCTATGGCATTCTAAAATAATATCCATAATATTTATCTGTGGCCCACTGTGCATGTTTACAAAAATAACTCTCTTCAATCTTATTAAACAACTAGAATGATGGTTATATTGTGATTACACACACTATTATTTGGATTCATGCCTTTCATCATGAAGAGTACTTGAATTTTATATATTTTCCTTGGATAATTATGCAGGATATTTCTGTTAATGTTCCCAAGTTATATTTGCCATGGGAGTGAATTATACCTGGTAGCAGAGTGTGAGAGTTCAACATCCTTTTATGCAATGGGCATTTCATGGAAATTAGTTTTTTTTGGGGAAAAAAGTTCAGCCATTCTTAACCTTTATAGCAAAAGAAAGCCTTCTGTTGATTTTAATGAGGTGTGAACAGGGCACTGAATGAACAAGTAAAAAGACACTGAAGCCTGATCTAGCTCTTAGAGTGGGTGTAATGCATTGAGGTAAGCCACAGTGAGAGTTTTGGCATTATCATATAAAATTTCTTTGTTTCCTTCCCTGCAGGCATACAGCTTTATTTCTTTTATACTTCACCCCTCTCAGGAAACTGAAAATTCTCTTACCCAAAAAAATGTGTTTTATAGGAAATTAATTGCAAGATCTTTCCATAACTTTGTTGATTGGTAGTGTTAAAATTTAGTCATAACTGGGAAACAAATTCTTTCTTATCGTGACACACATTAAAACTCAATCCACCTTGAAATAACTTTTAAAGCTGGCGAGCACTCTGCCTTAAAACATTTTTCCTCACTCTATGTTCCCTTTTGTTAGATGATTCTGAGTTCAATACATCCTGAGGGTACATGGAAGATTTTATTCCTTCAGCTTTCTGTGCTCAATAAATATCCTGATGAGGCATTTCAAAAATTACAGACAGGAAGATCTTTCACATACTTGGCCCTATTTCTGTTTGTTTTATTCTCTGATAGCCCAAATTACTGATGTGCCAGCGAGGCCTTTGCAGAGAGTCTCCATCACCAAAGAGAGTCACAGACAGGGAGTTTAAACATCTCCTGGCTAAATGCAAATGGAACGTGCCCAGCTGGTCACTCTTTGGTCGCTGTGTTTGGAAATTCCCAGCTAGCAGTCAGGAACAACAAGTGTTTGCTCAAGGAAGAGATTTTTGAATGAGTATTCCTCTGCCTCTCCAACCTGGTCCTTTGGGATCTGTAAATTCAGTTAAGCAACCTGTGTTACTCTGCAAATAGTATGTGATAAGTGGTTGTAGTGGTTTTATAAAAGCTGACATTCTTTTGTCTTTTTGTTTTCCTGCATTTTTTTATTTTCTGTCGTCTTTTCATCTTCCCAGGGGGAAATATATGTAGAGCTGATGAATTTTTGTGCAACAATTCCCTCTGCAAACTACATTTTTGGGTTTGTGATGGTGAGGATGACTGTGGAGATAACTCTGATGAAGTTGCTGAAATGTGTGGTATGGCATTATATTTTTCAGAGTTTTTTGTATAATAAAGCAAGAATGGCATTTAAGACACACAAATATATAAAGGCATGTGTGTCTCAAATTTTGTTCTGCTTTTAGAAGATAAGCTTGAATTATGGGATATAGTTTTCTTTTGTTATTGCTTTCCATGTAATTTCAGATATTTGGTATTTGCTATTTCTTGAGAAATAATGAAGCTTCTCTGTAGGAAACCCACAGGGGGAGGAAAAAGTAACTTGTATGATGTAATATTGAGCATCATTACACTTCCTACTTCTATTGCCTTTTTTCTGCCATATTTACTGGTTCCCAAAAAAAAACTATAAATCATCCCTATCACAAAAAAAACCTCTCAGTGAAGAACTTCTATTGCCACCTGTATCCAAAGTATACAGTTGTGTGTGTGTGTGTGTATATATATATATATATATGTATACATATATATATATATCTGTTTGCAGTCAAAGTGTCTGGCTTTAATGTGCTGTTAAAAAAGGATTAACAGCTGGGTACAAGCTGATTCTTTTCTTTGCTGTGCAGTGAAGTTTCCCTGCCCTCCAACGAGGCCGTACAGATGTAGAAACAACAGGGTTTGTCTGCGGCCTGAGCAGATTTGCAATGAGGTCGATGACTGTGGTGATAACTCAGATGAAGATCACTGTGGTAGGTGATATTACCTTTCAAGGCATTCAGATTAAACACCTTGAAGGCAAACTTTGTTAAACACGTCTGCTTGTCCTTCAGTAAAGCTTAACTGGAGGTTAGCAGATCAGAATTTGAAACTGAAAGAAATTAAGCTTGAAATAATTTCCATTGCTTGATGCTTCGTGGTCATTCCTATTTGTATGTGTCTGAAATAATTGGAGACTCTTAAATACTGATTTGTTTTTCTCCTATTAACCTGTAATTATGTAGATAAAATCACATACAAAGCCAGACCGTGTAAAAAAGATGAGTTTGCTTGCAATGACAAGAAATGCATTCCCATGGAGCTGCAGTGTGATTGGTTTGATGACTGTGGAGATGGCTCAGATGAGCAAGACTGCAAAATAAGTGAGTGGGGCTGGCAAAATGTTTTCTTGATTGTAGCAGAAAAGAAACAATTAACCCAGACATTCATCTGTGCAAGACCTATTGAACAATACAGAATTCAGTTTAATGTAGTTCCTTCTTTTAGTTAAAAAGGGATGGAATTCTGTACCACAAGAGAAAGGCAAATTGTATAGCAATTCAAGTTGTAGAGGATCCTTGGTGTAGTTACAAGTTCTTCACAAAATTTAAATACAAGTTGATTGTATTTTGTTTCATAATTGCAACAATAAAAATTTTAGTGTTAAAACTTTTATGGAAAATGTACCTCAGTTAAATACTGTCATTGCATAAAAAAAATACATTAAATTATGTAGATGTAGATAAACACTATAATGTCATTTTTTGGTTAAAAATTTTCCTGATCCTCTTTAAATGGAAAGATGAATTTTTTATTTATTGTTGTTACTTTAGGTCTCATTTTTAACACTTTAAACAAATCTATCTGGGATGTTTTAGACATTTTGTTTCTGTTTAGGTGTTGCTGAATATACATGTGAAGATAATGTGAATCCTTGTGGAGATGATGCATTCTGTAATCAAACAAAATCATCCCTTTTGTGTCAGTGTAAACCTGGATTTCAGAGAAACAGGAGGAATAGACAATGCGAAGGTAAAGATATTTTCCATCTTCCCTTGCTGTAAAGTATTAAAACTCAATTCTGTAGTCACTTTTCTGTGTTGGAGAAGGAGATACATATCATGTTTGTTTATTTATTTTTTTTCCATAGTGTAAAAGCTGTTTGATAGCTATGGGATTAAGAAATAAAAAAAAAATAAAAAAAGAAACAGAAAGGATTTACAAAATGTAGATTCATACATTTCGTCTTGAGAGGTTCTCAAAGATTTAACATTAGTTGTGAATGTAAAAAGGTTCAAGTCAGGTTATTAAATAATTAAAGGAGTAAATGGATTTTTTAAGGTCTAGTAGATTCTTTAACATTGGTGTTAAGGCTGGCATATGAGAATATTTTGAGATGCTTAAAATAATGAAGATGCATAATACAAAACTGAAATCAAAGTAAACAGATAGAAAGTAAAATTCCTTAGGAAATGCAGTTTTAATATGTATGATGCCATACTGGTCAGCAAGAAAAAGTTTATGAGTTCCCTTTGTTCATGATTGTATAAATCATGTATGATTCCCTTTGTTGCATGACTGGATGGACATGTTAAATAATAGTGTATTAAACTATGTGCAAATAAATTGCAATTTTTTTTCTTCCTAGATATCAATGAGTGCATGATATTTGGTGCCTGCTCCCAACACTGCCATAATTTAAAGGGCTCTTACAGATGTGTGTGTGAGAAAAATTATAAGGAGAGGAATAACAGTTGCATAGCAAAAGGTAAGGATGTATAAATTAAAATAGACCATACTGTCATTTTTTATATAGATTGTCCATATTTTTTGAAGCAGATTTGCCAAGGAAAGATCATATTAATGATTCATTAGTATTTCACACATAGCATGGACTATCTCAGGATTTGGCATCATTCCTGTTATTAAAGAAATCAGATTATGACATGGGAACAAACAGGATTACTAACTGAAGATGATAGTTTGTTATTATAGGAACACAGACAGAATTCTGACAGTTTATAATTTAAAAATCTGGGAATCATTTTCCTAAATCTGAATATGTTGTACACAAGCTTCATTTCCATTGTAACACAGTTCATGCTTCCTTCTTTCCCTCACTGATATTTGCTTTAACCAAATTCTTCTTTGTTCTTGCATTTATCAGGAGGAAGGGACAAACAATGTTTGATATTTCATACTCCTAAGGAGGAAGTGTGCTGGACAGACATTCTAAATTGATTATTTATGGATAAATGTGATATGAATGGGGAAATAAAAATAATCCAAATACATTCTAAATTATCAAGCAGATTTCAAACTTTCTCAAAACTCAATGAATTGATATCAGAGAATATTTTCTTATGAATAATATTCTTTGCAACATCTGGATCAAGATGGTCTCTGGCTATCTAAAATGAGGAGATGTAAGACAGGTTCTGTTGCAGTCAATTTCAAAATTTCACTGCCTTTACTAAAGATAAAATCATTCCACTTCTAATTTCCAATTGAGCAATTTAAAAACCTGTTTATTGACAGCTCTGTGTTCCTTAAATATTTAGGACATTTAGGACCCTCTAAAGACAGCATACATAAAAATAAATACATGGGATTCATATGGGCTGAATGCAGAATACGCTGTATTTTTATAATCTGCTTAAAAATGTTCAAATTCTTATATTACATACTCCTTAAAATATGGTCCTGGCTGTCTCACTGTCTGCTTGGAGAGCACTGAGATTGATATGTTGATATCAGAATATCAAGAGTTGCATTTATTTCCCAGAATGTAGGTGTTTCTGCAGTCTTCAACAATCAGAAAATAATTTTATCAGAAATTATATCAGCTGAACGCCAAAAAGCTACTTGAGTTAAACACACTGATTTTGCATTAGTTGACATTTACCTTATTTTTGTTTCATTATAATAATCCCTAGGCTCTGAAGATCAAGTTCTCTATGTTGCTAATGACACTGACATCCTGGGTTTTGCATATCCATTCAACTACAGTGATGCTCATCAGCACATATCACATATTGAACACAATTCAAGGATAACTGGAATGGATGCATATTTTCAAGGGGATATGATTGTTTGGAGCACTCAGTTTAATCCAGGAGGGATTTTCTACAGAAAACTTCACGACAGAGAGAGAAGGCAGAGTAACAGTGGCTTGATAGTAAGTGATCAAAATCAAAGATTAAATCACGCAAATTTCATTCTATTTATTTTTCTGTTCTGACTCTTCTATAATAGCATGGGGTGATTCAGTAAATTAAAATGTCTGCCTGAGAATGATTTTATTTCAGTGATATATATGGCTCCTAACACCTTTCTGTTTAAAACTCTAGATTTGGTAGAGTCTCCAAGACAACACAATTGTAGGATTTAAAAAACTTTCCTACAAAGAAGTAATCACTATGTTTGAAGCTTGGGAAGTCTGTATACCATCAAGATGTTTTTATTCCAATAGAGAAAAGGGAAGAATATAATTTATAGAAGAAGAAAGCCATGAATTTCAAATCTTTGGAAGACAGAAAATGGAGATAGGCTAAATTCAAACTTAATTTCTACAGTGATCATATAAACAATAATATTGCTAAAGTTATGACATATATTTAAACATCAGAACAATTAGTATTTATTCCCGTTTTTATTGAACTGCATAGTGTCTTTGAATAAGCATAAATGTAAGTTTGGACTTTGCAACAGAAATGTGGATTTTCATAAGCTTGGGTAATTTCAAGTGGTCTTAGCTTGAAAATAAAATAAATGCAGGTTGTTACTCATTTTGCCCAAAGTATTTCCACAGAATTCCCTAGGAAGTGTTATTGCTGAACTGAAGATAATAATGTGGTCTTTACATTGGTGTTTCTATAATGCTGTAAATTCAGATTATGGGTTTTTTAGTCTTTATTGAATTTGATAGCACAGTAGAGTTTTTTTCAGTTTTTCCTTGGCCAGTTTGAAAAAAAACCACCTGTCTGGCTGTTTTATGTTTCCTTAAACTTAGGAGAGGTGACAGCGATGACCTCCTGTCACATGGCTGCTTTTACACAATAAACAGGAGTAGCAACAGTAGCCCAGTCTTTCATCTATAATTCATACACATCTGAAACCACTTCTGAGTACATTCCATCCAAAAGTATTTCCTCTCCAAATGAATGACATTCCTGACCTTTGACACCAGCAGGGCAAAAAGCCTCGGGATGTAGGCACCAATGGACCCTGGAAATACCTGGAGGCCGTTGTGGCATCTTTATAAGGCTGGCTGAAAACCAACACTTCCACCTGGCCAGCAGAAGTGTCTAGATTTTGTTCAGAGTGTATGGAAAGTAGATCTGAAGTACAAAATAATAGCCAGGATCTCTAGTGGGTCAGCTCTGTCACTGGAGTTTTGCAGAACCCTACCTGTATTGAAGGTGTGGAGCAATTCTACTTCGGAGCTTTTCTCTTTTAAATGTGGTATATATATATATATATATCTGCTAAAAAACTCCTGACAAAAAGGTCTCTGTTGAGTAATTCATTGGAAAATAATGAATGTACAAAGCTTTGTGA
This sequence comes from Parus major, assembly GCF_001522545.3. Classification (NCBI taxonomy): domain Eukaryota; kingdom Metazoa; phylum Chordata; class Aves; order Passeriformes; family Paridae; genus Parus; species Parus major. The sequence goes on along the minus strand of NC_031776.1, from coordinate 32,666,121 downwards.
AGTTAGTGTTGAGAAGGAATTTATTTATTTTCTTTCCTTTTGGGGGGCAATCTGCAGATGCATTCTGCAGCAAGAGCAGTTTGCTGACCCACAGCCTCTCTAATCAATCAAACCCTTCCTTAGACATCCATAAAATTGAGCATAAACTTCCTTCAGACATCTTCATAGCCCAGGGATTGAAATTTTCACAGCTGATTTGTCATTGTCCCCCTGTGTAAACTAATAGGGATAAAATAGTCTTAGAATTACTATTTTCCTAACGTACTAGAATATTTTTCCATTTTCTCATCCTTTTTCACTGTTATCTGAGAATACCTTTTATTCACTTGCTTTTTTATTCAAAGATAAAGAAAAACATCATTTTTTTCAATATACCCAATGTTCCCCTGTCTCTTCAGTGCAGGTAGGTCCTTGTGACAATGTTTGATCCAAGCCAGACAAAGCTTTTTTACAAATCTGAATGTGGACAATGCACAGACTGTATTTGAATGTATCTTGGACACTTCCCATTTGTATTTGTGAAACATTTGCTTCACATTGTGCTTAACTATTCAGCTATTTTCCCAGCATTATCTCATTAATATTCAAATATTGTTGCCTTTTTTGCAGCTGATCAATAGGTTAATTGGTTTTATAGTGCTGCTTTAATATTGCCACAGAAATTTGGTTTTAAAAAGCTTGAGAATTTCTGAATTTTAACCCAAGTTTTTTTTTAATGGGTAAGTTTTCAAAGGTTACATTATAACTTTTATATCTAGACTTTGATATGTAAATCAGGACAGTAAACTTGAACAAAGTCACCTGCATTTTCAGGTAATTACATTAATGCAAAAATCCATCTCAACCGAAATTGCTCCATGGAATTAGCATATCAAGAGCGTTCCTCGGAGAATAGCTTTAAGTAGCTCTCCTGATTTTCTGTGAAAAGGCATTTAAGACTGGTTCAAATTCAAGCATTAAAGGAAATAGTAAATATCAACTCTTCAGAGTTTATTGACAGATGCAGAAGAGGATTTCATCCCAGTCGAGTTCAGGCAGTCAAAGTGTGAATCATCACATACCAAAGAATTATGATAAAATACTTTCTTTAAAAATCAACTGTGATGTGACCCTGTTTTTACAGAAATATTGTTTTGTAAATGCAGTGATTGATTTTGCTGCTTTTTTTATTCCTCTAAATAGAAAAGTAAGGTTCTGTATATCTATAAAATACACCTTCTATGACATTTTTGCAGAATTAAAAGTTTACGAGCAATGAACTCTCTAAATTCACCCTGTGGTCCTATTATTTCACCTAGAGAATGAAATGACCTTTATTTTATGATGACAGTAGTCTACAAATGTCTTGTGGTATTAGGGAACTCTGACACTTGAGGAAAAACAAGTTATTTTAGGATTTTCTTTCCTGGTTTTTAGTTATGTGGCTTTGTAGCATTTTGTCGCTTCATTTTTTAAGAAATATCTGGGTTTTGTTCATAATTTAACTTGATGTAGTTATAACTAAGTAGGCAAATGTTTGTATGTGTAAATTAGCTCATGCTGGTCTTGAGGTTTTTATGATAAACTGCATTCCTGTTAGAAAGAGTTGGGAAATCCTATTTTACAGGTGATACTCATTTCTGCAGGAATTCCAGTAAACTTTAGAGAAACTTATTCATATAGATCTCCTATTTGCAATATGAACTCTTATTATTAGGACCAACTTTTAGAGCTAAGCCTTAAAGATTAGGAAAAAAATTATGGAGATCCCGGAGTTGATAAATTTGATGTCATAATCAGTCAAGCCTCTTTTATGTGTGAAGATGAATATTCATGAACACAGAGGTAATTTTATGCAGTTTTTTAATTGCAGTTATTTTCTCTACCCTTGGCAGTCACTCCTGAGGATGGGCTCACGTTGCTTTCACTGAGGGCTTTGGGAAGGAACACCATGCTGTGGTTCTGCATGGAATAAAATAGCTGTTATAATCTTAAAACTTCCTTTTCCTTTGGTTTCAAATTACAGTCCATAACACTTATCTGCTTCAGTACCAATAGCTCAAGTAGTTGATGCCAAAGTGACTTTTCCCTAAGGTGGGTAGCCTTAAACTTGAGGAAACAGATTTGAAGCATTGACTTGTTCTTCTGCATGGAATAGAGGTGTCAGCAGATCCCTCAGAGCTGAACTCCTGCAGGTGCTGTTTACCTCTTTCCAGCAAAGTGCTTCTGAAAAAATGACACAAATCCATGGCTGTGCAGCTGCTGTGAAACACCATTTCCACCAGTCTGACTGCAACATCTGTTCTTTTCAGTGTCCAGAGTTCAAAAGGCCCAGGGGCATTGCTGTGGACTGGGTGGCTGGGAATATTTACTGGACTGATCATTCCCGAATGCACTGGTTCAGCTACTACACAACTCACTGGACCAGCCTGAGGTACTCCATCAATGTGGGACAGCTGAGGGGACCCAACTGCACCAGGCTCCTCACCAGCATTGCAGGAGAGCCATACGCGATCGCTGTAAATCCCAAAAAGGGGTATGTATCCTTCAGCATCACCCTCATTTGGTAAGTCAAAAAAACCTGCAAAACAGGGCAAGGGAAAGAAAATTATCTTTGCAATTGTCTACACTTTTCCAAGTTGTTTATTTAATTTCATTTTCAGCTTACCTGAGTGTAAGCCCAGACCTCTGCTCTGCCAGGAATGTTGAAAGGCTCGCAACAATTGAGCATCAGTGAAGTGTCTTGAGGCTCTGTGTAGGCATTCAGCTTGATTTTTGTGTTCAATACTTTCAGGATGATGTACTGGACAGTTATTGGGGATCGTTCTCACATAGAGGAATCATCTATGGACGGTACTCTCAGAAGGATACTGGTTCAAAAGAACCTGCAAAGGCCTACAGGTAAACATAATATTGTTCTCAAATGCCTGGTGCTCACTAACTCAGGAAGATTTTGGTTTCTCAGCTAAAAAAAAAAACAACAAAAAGCAAAACACCAGACAAAACACCCAAGAAACAGGAATTTTCTTCTATTTAGTGCCTAAAAATTCTTTAGTAACATCCTTCTGTGTTTTCTTCCTGGTTGAAAATAGATGTCCAAGGAATTTTAAAATTTTTTCATCAGACATTTAACACAGGCCCATGTAGAGGGGATACAAAGAAAGAGTTCAAACCCTTGCAATTTCCTCTAAATAGGACTTTACTAATATTGTTTACATAGTTCTTAAATTTATTACCACATATGGCTCTCCTATTTCAAATAAAAGAGAGTGAAAGTTTGAGCACTTGGGCTTGACTTCACAGGATTTACACAGGAATGACTATCACAGGAGTATTATTCATATCAAACAAATAGAAACACTTCTTTTATCTCTGACACCATGAAAGATACACTGAGAATGTTAGATATTTATTAATTTGTACTTAAGTCTTCTCATTCAAATGCAAAGAATAATTTAAAGCTGGGGAGTGGGGACTGCTTCTAAAACATGTTCCTTGCAGGTCCCGTGTATCACACAGTACTAATATATTGTGATTGCTCTTTCCAGAAATTATTCCCTTTAGCCATATCCCTGAATGCCTGTGTTTCTTTTAAATAAGGGGATTTTTAAATGGAGTTTTAAATGTAAACATATTTCATTGGTCTATGAGTCAGATTTTCTCCACTTGTTCTCATCTATCTATAGCTGATTAATTTATGACCTTAAAAGGAGTATTTTTGTTGTTATGTATAATTTCTTTTGATGTATTTTTCCTGATTTACCGACTTACATAAATAGGAAGAAAAATACCTTTTCCCATTTTTATTAAAGATGCACTGCAACTACAAAAGCTCAGGATGGAATTATTTTATGGTTCCAGTATCTTCTTCAGGCTGAAGTTTTTGACATGACCTAAAATGGCTTAGTAACCATTTAATCTTTGTCTGTTAAGAATGAACTATTTGATCTAATTATTGCTTAGAGGCGGGGTTTTCATATAATTGACCTTTTATTGTCTTTTGTTTTCTTGTTTCATATACAGATGAATATATATATATATATATATATATATATATATATATCTGCCAATATAAGTCTTGCAGTACTAATGTAATCAAAATAATCTGATTTTTAATTCTGTAAGACTGCATGGGACATATTGATGCTAGAAATGGGAACACAGTTAAATATATGTGGAAACAGGGTGCAAAGACTCCATGAATCCTGAACTCCTTGTTTTTAACACAATATCACACTGGTGCAATTGGCATATTAGATTTTGGTTGGGAGAACTGGTTAGAGGATTTATTTCTATATTTAATTCCCACCTGGAATTTCTATCCCTACCTGCTGAGGTGAATGGGTTAGAAAAGGTGCTGACCTTGGGCACAGTAAGGTAAAGAAAATAAAAAACCATGATTGCTCCAAGGGGAAGGTTTAAGTGGGAGCTGTGATATTTTATTATTTTTGGTGTCCAGTCTTTTCATTGCCACAATATTTTGTGTACATAATATGAATGACATAAAAATGTAGAGTTGCATAAAAATGTGAATTTTTTTTTCAGGTTTTATGTTCCTATTTGAACTTTATCTCCTTTGTAGGTCTCGTAGTTGATCAGTTCAGCCAGCGCTTGTTCTGGGCTGATTTTGAGTTATCTGTTATTGGCAGTGTTCTTTTTGATGGATCTGACTCAGTTGTGTCTGTGAGCACGAAACAAGGTATGGAGAGCCTTGGTACAACATGATTCCTATTTTATTTTATTTTATTTTATTCTATTTTATTCTATTTTATTCTATTCTATTTTATTCTATTTTATTCTATTTTATTTTATTCTATTTTATTATATTTTATTTTATTTTATTCTATTTTATTCTATTTTATTTTATTTTATTCTATTTTATTCTATTTTATTTTATTCTATTTTATTTTATTTTATTATTTTATTTTATTTTTTATTTTTTTAATTAATTTTATTTATTTTATTTGGCTGAAGATTCACTATTCAGAGGGAAGGATATAAGCAAAAAAATCTGTCATTATTAAATAATATTTTGTGTTTTTTCAAACATTATCTAAACAGATAATATTTTAGATAATTTAATTTTAGCTTTATGATAATCTAATAAAATTACCTTAGGGGAAAAAAGATTCAATGATATGTGCAGATCTCCAGGTTTAGGTATTATTGAGCAACATTGTGGTTAATATTTAGCCTTGGTCTCACTTGCACTTATATTATTTATTAATTAATTATATTATTATATTATTATTAAATTATATTATTATGCCTGCATTGAATGGAAGTTTTAAGGGTTGCAGTTGACCTGAATCAGTTCTGTGAGTTTGGCTTAATAATAATGGGCTTGGCTTTCAGGTCAGTGAGAAATCACAGAATTCCCCTAACAGAATGGGAATGAAGAAAGTTCTTTTTGGTCTAAAAGCTTATGGTGAAGCATATTGTTTTCAATTGCACAAATGGCTTTTTAACAATGTGTCAAGTAAGAAATTTATGAAATTTCAGTAGAAAAGAGAAGGAACACATTCAAAAGCATTTGAAAGCAGGCTTTTGGGGAGGATTGAATAGTGGGCAGCTGGTTCTGGAGAATTGTCAGGGTGCCATTATTCCTGGTGCTATTGAGTGTTCTAACCCAGAATTCACCAGGATATTCTGAAATATGCTAGGAGGAATCTCCCATAATCCTAATTGGGCAGGACAAGATTGAAATCATCTTATTTTGGTTTAAAGGTGTTTTATCCCACAATTTGTATCAATATACATGAAGATAATTATCTGAAGAGAGATCACTTTGAGTGGAGGGATCTGACCACAACCTTCTCCAGCACAGGAAAACTGGGGATTTTAGAAATTGCTTTGCAATGAGTCTAAAACCTTCAACCCATTGAATTAAACACACATTAAAGAATTAATTAAAATTCACACATATTTTTATGAAAATGACATACTGAGTACCAAGCATTGATAGCATGAGAGAACAATAGGAAGAAATAAAGGCTGATTGATGAAATTAAGTAAATACAAGGGAAATACAAACCCATTTTTAGAGTAAATGGAGAAAATAGCTGGCAGAAGGTATCACATTGGTTTTTTATGACTTCAGAAAGAGATACATCTCAGGCAAAGAAGTTTTAGTTAGAAACTATTACTTTATCGAGGGTAAATGTGAAATCCTACAGCCAGTTGTACACAGAAAATCCAACTGGTGGCTTAATAGGCCCTCAGAGCTCTTCAAAATGAGGAGCTGGTAGAGTTAACAATTTCTTTTGCATTAATTTACTATAATTATGATTTTAAAAAAGTGTAGTACAAATCCTAGCATTTCAAATATGTTAGGAAGGAGCTGAAGAAATGTTTTGTCAGAGTAATTTCTTTGATGTGAAGCAAAATGACCTCTTTCTTCCTTGTCACATACATCTATTTAAAGTGTTGTACGTAAGGAACAAGTAGAACAAGTCTGTTCTAATTAGTGACTTGTTACTAAAGGGTTTCCTTTCTTTTCAATGATCAGCCAGTTTCTGAGGCTCAGTTGTGTGGAAAACTGATAAAATCTTGAAATTCAAGTTGTCTGCAAAATGGGAGAAGTTTCTTTGAGGAAGATTGCTTTCCTTAAAGGTAGTTTTTGTGGGGACCAAACAAGCTGTCTGAAAAATCATGTCCTTAGGTGTTAATCATAGCAATGAATTGAATTTTGCTTAAAAAAAAAGTTGTTTATTGTTTGAAAATTAATATATATTTGTATTTACTATCCATTTTTATTCAAGGTTTACTGCATCCACATAGGATTGATATTTTTGAGGATTACATATATGGAGCAGGTCCTAAAAATGGTGCATTTAGAGTGCACAAATTTGGCAAGAGCCTGGTAGAATATCTAAGTGTGGATGTTGATAAAGCAAAAAGTGCCTTGATTTTTCACCGCTACAAACAAATGGACTGTGAGTAAGCATAATTGCTTTAAATTCAATATTACCTCAGGGGGGATAAAAGTAACCAAGTTGTATAATTATAAACCAGAGCTTGATTGTACAAAGTGAAAATAGTCATATTTCTTGATATAATTTTGATGCATTTTCACTCATTTGAAAGGACACTGGACAAATTTATACACAAATGTCTTTTGTACTTTCACTGTAACTGAGATATAAAAAAAATTGGAAGAGAAATGAATAACAATCCCTCTAGCCAGAAGCAGATGAAATTTTTTTATTCCCTGTTACCGATACATTTTTTGGTAATGGAATAAATTCTCTCCTCTGGTTGGTCTGGCACTGCTGTTTGAGGGAGTGTGTTCAAGGACTTGAGGCTGCTGATATCCTGGGAAGTGGAAGTGTACCAGAATTTTTGTATCTGATTATTTAACTTTTCTTAGCTTTAGAACATAGTTCTAAATTTTTTAAATTAAAAAAAAAACAACCAGTATTTCTAATATTTTGTATTTTTACACAGTGCCTAATCCCTGCTTGGACCTGACGTGTGAATTCATTTGTTTACTCAACCCTTCTGGTGCAACATGTGCTTGTCCAGAAGGAAAGTCATTGATGAATGGAACATGCATTGATCAGAGCCTCCTAGGTAGGTGATGAAAACTGCAGGAAAACCAGAAAATAAACAGCTGGTCAGTTTTGGTCATTGCAAAAGGCCAGGCTGGCTGTGAGTGCAGAGTTTTGTGATGTTGTTCAATAAACAGCTAAAACTGAAAGCTGAAGAAAAAAGAATCCCTGATTGAAAAGATACCTCCCCTGCTAATATTCACCAAAATGAAAAATGAGCTTTCAGCTTAACTGATACAAGGTGATATTTAAAAGTGAGTGGGTATAAATACTGACCAGAAGAAGTTTGAAAATCACTGAGGTGTTTTGGATCCCAAATTAAACATGAGTCATTTAGGAGAAAAAAACACTTCAGCAATGGTGAAAAGGCAGTGAGAGCAACACAGCAAACAGTAATGACTTGGAGGTAACAGTCAAAGAAAGAGAAAAAATCTTGCAGCACTTTTGTCTAAAATTACATCTTCTGGGAACCTCTATAATGACTAATACTGAGACACAGGAAACCAGATTTCAGGAGAAAAAAGCCTCTAAGTTCTTGCTGTATTTTAGCGATGGAAAGGAACCTTTTCCATAGAAGATTAAGTACTTTAAAACTGTCCTAGCTCTAATTTAGGCCAAATCTAGTTTGGTCACACTGCTGGGGTGATTTCTTAGCCAGCTTGAATTTTAAAGTCTTCTGGAAATCTTAGAATAGCATTTCTTGTGTGTATTATGTGTATTAGGATGTTTTTCTGATGTTTAATTCAAGGCTCAGAAGTGCAAGTGATGGATATTTTGGTAAAATCCTCTGTGTTTAAAGTGCTCAATTAAGTAATTAAATTAATTTACCTGAAATTTCATAACTCTCTGGGGAAAATCTCACCAATCTATACTGCCTAGACTTTAAATATTGAATTAAGAGGACCGTGTTTTAATGTTCATGATGTGGTATAAATAAAACTGTCCAGCTCTGGACACAAATCAGTCAGACCCTTCCTGCTTCTCCAAGTGTCAGCTCTTTGTCCATCTCAGGTAAACACTTGCCAAGAATTCCTGGTGTTACAACAACACTTAAAAATTATTTCAAATTACCCATATTTATTACTGAGGTGTTAAAGAATGGACAAAGAAAATAAATTTGTTTTTCATTGAAGACTTTTACCAGTTTGAACTCATAATTTCAGTAATGCTCCATTTTTACTAGTGAGCAAAATTATTATGCTATGGTAATGTTTTCAGGAATGTGTGTTTTTATTAAAGAAAGATCTGAAGAGGTTTTTTAATGACTTGTTGTAAGTTTTTATGGATAGACAGAAAATGCCTAGAGAAGCATTTTTAATATATTGATAATTTCCAGTACCTTCCCATGGCTGCAATATCTGTTATGACTTTTTAAAGGACTGCTGAATAAGTGTTTCCTTAGTGTTTTATTTACAGTTATATTCCAAGTAAAGTCCAATGTAGGCTTTTTCTTACTATTTTTTTATCTGTTATTTTTTTAGTAATAGACTGCAAGTTTTGTAGTATCACAGACAGATTTCAAACTATGAATTGAAACTGCTGTATCATAGTACTCTCTAATGATGTTTTTGTACTATTTTGAGATTTTTATTTTTTCCTATTATTAAGTGTAAGTGTAAGTTTGTCTCTTGCTGACACTCCAGCTTCCAAGTACCAGCAGACATTTCTGGAAAGATCAGAGTTGACCCCAAGATCAGCATCTTGAACTGATGCAGGTTTATAATTAAAGGCTGACTGGCAGTTACTTGTCACTAATAGCCTGGAAACAAAAGCAGAATCAATTTATAAATCAGGTTCTTTTCCTTTAGGAGGTTATACAGTACAGAATACAAACTAGGAGCTGCAGTTTTCCTTTCCTGATGACGATCTAGAAAATGTATATGAAATATTCCAGACCCCACACATTGACCTTGTTTAAAGCTATTCAGAGCATTTTTGGCACAGTTAAGGATGTCCATAACCCAAACAGAAAATCCTGCCTTACCTGACTGTAGGCTGTTGAAGGGTGGCCTGACAATCCAAAGGGAGGTTATACAGATGTATTTTTTTTTCTATTGGTCTGCAACAAAATCCTGGTTCAAAGTCAGTCAAAATATTCTTGTTGATTTTGGTGGTCTTCTGGTTTTTGAGGTGTTCTGGTTTTATTGTACTTGCACACAGCTATTTTAGGTCTTGTAAGAAGTCTTTTACTTTTAGAAATTAGTAGCAGTTGTGGATATCAAGAACTAGTAGGGTTGAATTGTACTTTTTGAGTAATATATAATTCAAGTTACAACGGAAAATAGTAGAATATTGAATAGTCATAATATATTTAATGCCTTTGAGTGTTTCTTGAGTCTTTTAAAATGGAGTAAGGAAACTAGTAATAGATTTCCATGACTTGGCAGAGCCAAAATGGGACAGCCATCTCCAGTGCAATTAAATTCCTTCTTAGTCTACCTACCACAGTGTGGTGGCTGCAAGGTAATGTCAGTCTTGCTCTGTTCCTTGTGCTTTATTCCAAAAACTGACTCAGATTCTTGTTCACTGGATTGTTCAGTTTCTTACTTTTTTTTTTTTTTTTTTTTAAATTAGAAGAAAATGATATAACTCCTAAAATTCTGCATGCTGGTACTCCTGGCTTGGTCCATTGTGTTATTTTTTCTTGGTGAATCCTACGTGAGGAATTTTAAATATTGACTCCTCTGTGGTTTTCTGTAAGACTGAATCCAGATTGCCTCAGACAGCTGTTTCCCCAGCACCTCAAGCAACTGATGAGAAACAGCTTCTGGGTTTGATTTGGGGTTTTCAAGCTGGAATCATTACAACATATGGCAGTATTGCATCGTTGGGAATGTTTGGGGGTTTTTTGTAACAAAATGAATACAAGTTCCAGTGTTTTCTGAGATAAGCTTCCATCTCATTTTTCCCTGGATGACCGTGACTGATGGACCAGAGTTCTTTTGGGGTTTATTTATTATCTAAAACAGGCTGGACTTTTTCAGTTTAGAAGCTACCCTTTCATTTTCCTAAAGGAAAGAGCAGAGTACCACCTCGTTTTCCTAAAGGAGACCCCCCAGATTTGCATTCGTTAAATTTCTTGTATCAAACTGTCTGTAGCACAATGAAGCCTAAAATGTGCCCAGAGGATGAAAATGGAGAGAGCTGCACTGGAGGAAGACACAGAGCCCCACAGCTGAATGAGCAGGAGTAATGAACACTTCCAAGAGTTCCCTGTTCTGGAGCTCACGTTCATCACTTTGCTTGCAAGAGGGGAACATTTCTGCTCTTTTGCTTGAATGGAAAGCCTGAGGAAAAAATTCCAAAGGCTTAGAACTGATGCTGCTTCTGAAGAGAGATGAAACATTTAATTTATCATGTTGTTCCCTCAGTTTCTGTGGGGACTTGCCCACTGCATACAGAGATTTCAAGCAGAGAAAGTGCTTTTGCTGGGGTTGGAGAAGTTCATCCCTTCCTTTTCAACCCCAAAGCCTCCCTCAGGGAGAAGGAGCTCCTGCACTTTGGTCCATGCTATCTTCTGGGGGGTTGTGCTGCTTTTTCAGACTTCTTAGATAACAAAAAAAACCAAAACAAAACAAAAAAAAATATTACAAAGAAATCTGCTTCTGCTTTGAAAAAAATCTTCTATTTAAAAAAAAAAAAAAAAAATATTACAAAGAAATCTGCTTCTGCTTTGAAAAAAATCTTCTATTTACAGCATTTCTTCTGTATTTATAAAGGGTTATTGTTCCGAGAGTTGTTTCCCAGTACAGAGAAAAATGGGTGTCAGTTAGATTTTCTCTCTGTGCATCTTTTTCTTAGCCATTCTCTTCCTTTTAAAATTGTAAAGAAAACAGATTTTTTAAGAGGGAAAAAAAATAAAAGTGAAGGGAAAAAACAGAGGAGCATCTGTTTTACAGCCTTCAGACAAAATTTGAGGAGAACAACTTGTTCTGATACTTTTCAGCATATGGAAAATGGTACAACTCACATCTGAAGGAAGATTTATTGAACCTTTCCTCAGCATTAGAACTCTGCTCTCTGTCTTTTTTTAGGTGCATTCAGGTCAGTAAAGGATGAGCTGCACCTTTGTCCAGTAGCACCTTTGATATTTTGCCGACAGCAAATAACTTTCTGCCCCATGGGATGAGTAATTCCCACTGTGGGGAGGTGAAACTTTTCTTGTCCCAAACCTTGTGCTCTGTAACATCCTCTCCCTATTTAACTTGCCTAGTCCAGAAATTGGGGGATACTTCAAAAGGGAGAAAATAGCAAAAAGATGCATTTTTCTCAAGAAAGAGTAGGGTTGTTAAAGAAATGCCAATAAAAGGTGTGTCTTGTGTATGTGGGGGAGAGGAATGGAATATCAAAAAATTGAACAAGTGGAAAAAAAATATGCCAGTAGAGTTCACAAAGCTTTGATTTGCTGTTTTATCAGTGCTTCTTTATAAGATTTTCCTTTTGCTTCCTGTAAAAGGGAAGAGTCAAAGATGAAGCTGATAAGCCAAAGTCTATTAATGTTTGTGTCAAACAATTTTACTGGGAAGAAAAACATAAGAGAAATGGCAAACCAAAATTCTTTGATTATGAATTAAAGATGTTAAGATTAAAAAAGGGAAAACAAGGCAGCAGAAGACTAAATATCCAGATTAGGGGAGAATATATAAAGTTTCATGATCTGTAATCCTTTCTTTCATGTTAGAGGGATTCAGTAGTTAGACTATGGATAGGATGACAATGAAATACCTCTGTTATTTCAGAACTGAAAAAAGCAGTTGAGAGGTCTTTAAGCCCAAGTTTAGAAAGCTCAGAGCATCAATGAATACTGGAGTTAAAAACTTTTGTGATTTTGTCTTTTTAACAAGCTTGTTCCAAGGGTGGGTTCTTGCTAGAGCTTCTTCTTTCTGAGATATTTATTCAGTAATTACAATTAACTGTATTTAGCTTTTTATATCAATTCTTCTGTATTTCTCTCCTGTATTCCTTTTCTTCCTGTCTCCTCCTATGGAAATGTTCTGCTCATGTCTCCCACACAAAGGCAGGCATGTCATCCCTTTTTGTACTCAGTTGATGTGAATCAGTGTAATTTGTTTCTTGTATTTATCTCCAGACAACAAAGCAGCAGCATTAAACTCCACCTATTGCTCAAGTCTAATATACTGTTTTAAAACTGCCTTTTCCATTGAAAGTCCAAAATTGCTGTGTAACCATTTCTCCATTCCATATTAGAGTAGTACTGAAACTCTTGAATTTAAAATGTTTCATAGAGAACAAAACCAGTAGTAATTTCCATAATTTTTTTTCCAAATTTTATGTCTTAATTCTGTGGAACTGCTCTAAAAGAGAAATAGATGATGTTTTTAATGCACTATCAGAAAGGTTCATAAAAATGAGAAGCTGTCTATACTTCACTCTTATTTATTCTGGTTTTGCCAAGTTCTGCTCCATAAACTTATGACTAATAATAAGTAAAACAGATAAGATAAGCAAAACAAAAATAGACCTTATCTCCAATAAGATATGCTACATTATCCATTCAAACAACTTCTATAATGAGTAACTGAAGAACAGTTCATGGAACATCAAAGGATTTAATGAACCACCCAAATTAATAAAACACTGGTGCATCCTCAAACTCCCAAATACAATGTAGCTTTCTTACAGCAATTGTATATATCCAAGGTGGATACCAAAATATCAGGTGCAAACAGGATTTCATGTTTTCATTGTAAAATCAAATAATGAGGTGCCAGACAACGCACCACGGGAATTTTAAGATTTTCTGCCTAGTTGCAGCTTAATTTTAGACTGGTACAATTATCTGAAAGATGAGAGTTTCCAGAAGTTTTGTTTAAATATGTTCCATCCCAGGTTTTGTGCCTGTCACCCTGCTGAGGAGGGCTGAACACAGGCAGGAAAGAGAGACTTGGGTGCATCCAAAGGAAGAGCTCTGCACAAGCACAGTTGTATTCCCAGGTTTTACAGAGTTCTTTTTGGAGAGAAATTTTTAGGTAGAGAACATCCAACATTCCTGAACTCTGGACTTGCAACACATCGTGCTTCTTTAAACCCCAAAGGAGTTGCTGTGTCTGTGCTGTGCCAGTCAATGTTAGACCTCAACCAGTAAGGGACAAATAGGAACTTTGACTCTTTTTCATTAATTGTTTGACTAAAGCAGATGAATTCAGCAACATTCTTGCAGCTGGTGGATCTATTATTGAAAAGTTCTCGGTACTTATGGCATCCCTCTTGTTTAAAACCATGTTGGCTCAATTCCTGGATTAGTAAAGATGCAGCCTGGCCTCACAGGATTGTTTTACTATGTGACAAATGAAGTCTTATTGCTGAAAGCTTGATTTGGCCTGGAAAGGTGTTTTTCTGCTCCTTTAGGATTACAGTTGTTTGTATGTTTGAGCAATGTACATGTGCTCATCTATAATTAATTTGTTGTTGTTATCACTGAGTGATTTTATACCTTGTTCATTGGAATTAATAGAGGTTTACTGTTCAAAGTGTTTCTAAGAGAGGCACAACTCAAAGTACACAAAGACTGAATCTGGCCTGATCAGAGTTTGTGTCCCCTTAGACCTCACCACTACGAGGGTGGCACTGCTGCCATTAGAATTGTGATTGCAGAGCAGCAGGCAGCTTCCCTCTCAGGGAGTTTATAGTCTGAGCAGAAGAAAAGAAATTATCAGAAAAAGATGACTTAGGAGCAACAAGTTTGTATGCAAATACCAACTTTTGAATAGGATTTAAAGGCTAAATAATTTCCTTTTAAAGATTTTGGGCAGGGCTCAGTTAAGAAGGCTGTTAGTCAGCAGAGAGTATGGAAGAGAGGTCCAAAAAAGCTAATAAAAAGATTTCATTTCAGATCATGAAATCAGAAAATGACTGGAAGTCTTCCAAGATCTCCCAGATGAAACCAACATTTAATTTTCTAATTCTCAAGCTAGGAATTATAGTTTCAAACAAGAATTCATACTATCATTACTAACTTAGATCCTAGAGAGGCCAACTTCCCTGTGCCATGCAAGAGCTCCCACCAGCTCCACATCTCCTGAATCCTTTCCAGGGCTTATGGTCTCAAAGTGTGGGGGTTTTTCTATGGAAACAGAAGGAATAGTTTACTTTCTCCATTCTCCCAAGTGGTATTTTGCCCCTCACTGTCAGAGACCTGTGGCTGTGTTTGAGACAAGTTCTGCTTTGCCATTACATGGAGCTGGGGCTGTTGAAGCTCTAGAGGTGTGTTTGTATTCTTGCTACAGATGACAGCTGCAAATTAACCTGTGAGAATGGAGGGAAGTGCATTATAAATGAGAAGGGGGATCCCCGATGCCACTGCTGGCCAAGCTACTCTGGAGAAAGGTGTGAAACCAACCACTGCTACAACTACTGCCAGAACGGAGGAACCTGCGGGGCCTCTCTCCTTGGTAAGTCCTTCTGAACAGCTCTATCCTGCTCTTATACCTGCATTAAATGTTTGAACTTGCTCCATTTTATGGTATTTTCTCTTTATTTGCTTTGTCTGTACATAAACAATATGCAAAAATAGCAGCATATTGCATACATTTTGTAATCAAGAGGGCTTCACTTATCTGGGTGTTTCTGCACAATTAAACTGTATAGCAGAAAAGGGAGAATATATGTAAATATTCAGTGTAAAGACACACATGTTGAGGTGTAGCAGTGGAATTGTAAAGCAAAATGTCCAGTCAAACAACATCTACAAGTCCATGCATCTTCTCTAAATTTATATCAATTCACCCCCCAAATTTATATGTGCATACACACATATTTGCTTAAATACCTGACCTCAATCCTTAGTCTTACTGAAGTTCACCAAATAGGAATTTTATCCTATTTGGATAAAAAATCTAATCTAATTCTTAGGAAGACTTTGTTGATGAGAACTCAGATCCTCATTTTTCTGAAGGAAATTGAAATTACATCTCCTGAGTTCAGGGGTTTATCCTGTTAAAAAGCAAGCATTTGACAATTGCTCTTTGTCCCTAACACATAAGCTTTTGTATTTTGTATAATGTTTGGAAAAATGTAAAAAGAAGTACTCTAAAATGTAGCAATTCTTTGAGAAAGGAGGAGTAGAACTCTATTTTCTGCTTCAAGGAATATTTAAATATTTGATTCAAAATACAAGAGCTGGAGAAGAGTTTGCTGCCTCTTTCTCAGCAGCTTTCATCTGCTTAAAATGCTGTGAATAATTTTCTCCTGTGTGGTGAAATGGCCACCACTCTCTGAAAAAAAGTCCAAGCCTAAGAAGTTTGTGACTGTTCATCACAGAGATCTCTCCCAGTAATGCAGAATTATGTATCTGAATCTCTGGGGGCTTAGATTGTAAAGATTTCCTCGACTTTCCTATGTAGTTTGGTGATTTAGCCCCACTTGCTGGCTTCTCTGGAGCCTCTTCCCGTTGACTGAGGCGTGGTGGCAAAATTCCAAGTTAATGCAAGTCCAGGAATTTATTCTTTCAGTTCTGAGTAGCTGAGGGTTAATAATGTTGTTCATAATAATGACTAAATATCAGAAAATGAGGATTACTTGTACTGGAAGTTGATGAATTAGACTTTATACTGCTCCTAACATCTGATGGAACTACTGACACAGATGATAAGCAGTGATTTTTATCAATGTGGTGAGATCAATAAATGCTAAGTGAGGACGTGCAAGTGAATGGAAGTGATGGTTTAAATGGCACGCAGAACTTCCTCATCGTCTGAAGAGAGGATGTTTATTCCCACATTTTTACATGTCTGGCATCTAATTGATTCTTTTGTGGGGTTAAAAGGCTTAATAAAATTAATAACTTGGCTCCTGGAACTCAGCTCTGTTGTGAGTCCTGCAGAGACCCCAGGGTTTTATTTAATCCTTTTATTTTGGCAGTAGCCACAGGGCTCGCTCACCTCCAGCAGTTTGTTTTCCCTCTCCCAGGCAGCTCACACTTGCTGTGCTCACACAGCTATGCTATCACATGGATATTTTTAATTTTCATTTTCCTGCTAAATCCAGGCTCTGAAACCTCTCAGCCTTGCTAAAACAATTAGTGCAGTAGGTTTTGCCTACTGGGTTTCTACAAGTGGGTAGAGGCAAGATATGAGCAGGGTCCAAAATACACTTTGTTGAATTCTTACAGGGGCCTGGGGAGGCAGGAATCAGGCTGGGGATGAAGGAATCAGCCTGGGGAGGCAGGAATCAGCCTGAGGAGGCAGGAATTGGCCTGGGAATGAAGGAATCAGGCTGGGAATGAAGGAATCAGCCTGGGGATGAAGGAATCAGCCTGGGAATGAAGGAATCAGGCTGGGAATGAAGGAATCAGGCTGGGGAGGCAGGAATCAGCCTGGGGATGAAGGAATCAGGCTGGGAATGAAGGAATCAGGCAGGGAATGAAGGAATCAGCCTGGGGATGAAGGAATCAGCCTGGGGATGAAGGAATCAGCCTGATGTTTGGTCCCAAATGGAATGATGTGTCCACACTAAAGTGCATCAGGAGAGCCAGCACGGGGGTGACTACAGCCCACATTTCATTGTTCAGTGCCTGACTGGGGGGAATCTGAACCTTTAACATCAGATGAAGTTTATTGTAGCACACATGACCAAAGTTTGCCTTTAAGAGCTGACACCAGCACAGAGCTGGTTCTGATGGCTGTGCATACCCACTGATAGGGGTATTACTCTGTTGTGCTGGGTCCCTTTAGTTTCATCAAATTTTTAAAAGTCATATTTCAAGTTAACCAGATGTCCTACCTGCCATTTCCAATTCATGAGGGTAGCCATGCCTTGAAGCCCACACCATAACTTTCATGTGCTGGAAATGTGGTAAAAAGACCTTGTATCTTTCTAAATCACAGTGACTCCAGCCAATATTCCAGATAAAAATGTTCAGGTTGATGTGCATCTCATCTTCCTTGCATGTGTAGCCCCTGGAGCCTGTAAATATTCTATTAGGAGGAAATCTCTATTTCTTATCAGGCTGTATTTCTTATCTCTATCAGTCCATAAATCGTGTGCTACTGAAACAAACTAGCATGCCAGTGAGATGCCCCTTATCACAGTTTAATCTAACCCATGATGTACTAAGGCTGTTATGTGTTTTACAGAGAGAAGTTACACTGGACTTCCCAAAAGCATTGAAAAATGTAATTAAACCAAGGAAGCTTAATTCTTCAAGTGTTTTTGTAGCAACTATTTAGTCTTTCCAGTCGAATACACAGTCCTTAAATTGGGCAGGGCACTTGTAGCTGCAGGGGATGCACAATCCTGCCTTCTCCTTGTCTCAGCCTTCCAGGCAGAGCTGCTCTGCTGTGCCAGGCTCATGTGAGAGTTGTTAGTCTGTTGTTATGTCATTCTTTCCCATTTCTATGCTTAAGAATGAAAATCTTCTTTGTTACCAGGAATTGTTCAATTTCTCATTAATACTTTTAGAACTTCAACATTATATTTTGTCTAGATTTCAAGTTTGTCCTGCCAGGTTGATCTGTCTGACAGCAATAGAATCATAGAATCATGAAGACTGGAAAAGACCTCTGAGACTGAATCCAGCCCTTAACCCAGCTCTGCCAGGTCCACCACTAAACCAGGTCTACAAGTGACACATCCCATAAATCCCCGTGTTCCAATAGTTATATTGCAAACTGACTTTGATAAGGAACTCCCTCAATTTCTGTAAAGTATAAGATTACTATTTTAAAACTGTCAGCTCAGTATCATTTAACTTTGATCTGCTGTGCTATTGCTGTCTGTACCCCTGTACCACAGTGCTCACAAGCACCTCCTCAGCAAGCAGCAGTCATACTTCTGATCCATTATACACCTGACCCATCAAACTGACCTGCTAAACTCATGCAATCAAGTTCTACATGTTTTTCCAATTTTGCCTTTTTTTAAAGTGTATTTTTGTTCCAAATGATGACAATTTTCCCTCTGGAAGTTGCAGAAGCCATACGTGTGCCGGTGCCAATCCTAAGCCATCTGCAAAATATAAATGACCTGTGATTATTTTAGCTTGCTTGACCCTCTCTTTCTTGGAGGCTTGAATTGCCCTTGTCACCTCTGAAATATTATTCTAACAGCTCTGATGCAGTCGATCTCACAAGTGTCATTTTGTACACATGGCCTCTGGAGAGTTCAGGGACTACCAGCAATTTTAGCCTCATGAGATGATGCTTCCAAAGGGTCCCCACAGCTGGAAACATCCCCAGGAGTCAGGGAATTTCCTTACAGATCATTTCTGGCTCAAAAAATGAGGAGTTTTCCTAGGAATGAACCTTGCTTCATATTCTGATCCAAATAAAATGATGCAGCATACAAAATACTCTTCTGGTGAACGTGTGTGTTCTACTGAATGTGTAAATCCTCTTCCCTTTGCCCACCTAGTATAGAGTAGTAATGTGATAACTAATTAAGTAAATTGCAGAGTACTGCTAATTTTTTGAAACATGATTGTGCTAAATCTTCGCTGGATGTGTTAAGTTGTAGAACCTCATTATCTGCACACAAATGTTAATTTGTTAAACAAATCCCACTGGCAATTCAGGGATTATTCACTGTTGGCTTACTTACTGCTAAGCCTTTTGGCAAATTCCTATGTGAACGTTATATAGCCAGAGATTGGAGCAGCTTTAATTAAAATTTATAAGTTTACGACAGTTGTATTGAACTACAATAATTGAACAAAGAAAATGTCATCAGTTAATTAAAAGTACACATCTGAGACATGTAATTAAAAGTTTGGGTGTAATAATGAACACTTTCCAGTAAGCCGAATTAATGGGATTTTGGGCAAAAAAAGTCAATGTTACCATAAAAACACACTTTGTTTCTCCATGTAGTTTAAAGTAAAAATATTGCAGCAATATTTTGCTGATTATCTCAAACACATTAAGTTAACTAGTTCACAAAATCAGGTAAATCCCTTCATACTATACAAAAGGAATGTCTAATCATACAGAATTGTGATGTTTGTATCAAGATGAATGACAAAGATGTCTTTCCTCTAAATGAAAATGTGTGAAATATTCTGAAAGAATCATTGTGTATGAAGCAGATATTCTTTTATATTCTATTTTATGAGCAAAAACAAGGGGATTTGGTGCCTACTGAAAACAGTCTCAGTGAAGAACCTGTTGTGCAAATGTTACATGAGTTCCAGGGTTTTTCCATGGGAAATGTGGGAAGGATGAGGGTGGTGTTTCACTGGAGCTGATCTCAGGTCCCATCATTGGAAAGAACAGTCCCTGAGAGTACTCAGAGATATTTAGAAATTGTTCTTTTCTCCTTTGATTTCAATAACACAGGGAGACTCTGTATCTGTTGGGACAGATCCCAATCAGCTCACTAATTATCTTCAATAATGCAGCTTCTCTCCACTCCTATTGTTTCAGGAAAGCTAATTATGGTTCATCAGCCACACAAAATGAATTATTGCTATTCCCACAGACTGCTGATAACAACTACAAAGAACAAGATATTGCTTACAGAAAGCTCATGTAGAGCCACCTCATTTCTTTAATAGTGACAGAAAGTTAAATATTGAAATTAATGGTGCATATTCACACATAAAAACTTAAAACCACACATTGCTGGTAGTGAATTTACCAGTGACTGGAAGAAACAAATAATGTAGGTTTTGGTGAAGACATTCATCTGGATGACCTCATTTTTCAAAACTTTCAGAAAGCTGACAAAAATAATGCTATTGATCTAGTTTTTAATTATGTTTTAAATATTTCTTAGCTTTATTTGGTGTTGAAAATTCACAGTATTTCTCTGTTGCTTAGGCCATATCATGAATGAAAATTGATCTCCTTAGAATTCTGATCATTGCAAAATATATGTAAATATAAGATATATGAATTCCCAAAAGAAGTCACCCACATATTATAGGGAAAGTAAACCAAGATATTTATGAGCAATTTTTAAAGTTTATTTGAAAAGTTATTATGCAGAGAATAGCTATTATGTAGCAAATTAAATTGACAAACCAGGAGTAACTACAGCCTCTGTATCCAAATCTACTTGGAAGATTGTGATCCCTGGTTGGATTTTTTTTATGTTTTGTAAGAAAGGGCAAAACTATGTTTCATTTCTATGTCAAAAATTTCATCTATTTTTTCATATCCTACCACTGAAAATAACTAATTTCTTAGGGTCACCAAAATGTATTCTCCTTTATTCTACTAAATCCTGTTCTGCATTAGAAGCAGTTTAGCATTCCATAAACCGCTTTCCAAGTGAATATTTTTCTACATGCTAATGTGTTGTGACTCTTTCTGTGGTGGTGAGGGTCAAGAATTAAGAGGGAGTTTTAATTCTGTGTCTGTAGAGCTCTAATCTTGAGATTGCATGACCAGGGAAGGTTCTGGAGCCCTCTGTGCATGAGCTCATCCTGAAATTTCTGGAAGTTGGGTTATGTGACATCTTGGTTACGTGACTTTCCTTTGCAAACATAAATCTGTGCTTTGACTCTATGATACAAAGCCCTATGGCATCATGTGGCATTGTTTAATGCTGCAGTTTTGTTAAACTCTTCCTGGAACTACTTTTTAGTATCAGAAATAATTTAGGAGTATAAGGTAAATGATAATGTCATTACTAGTATTATTTCTGGTGTCAACAGTCCGTGTATAAATAGGCAATGGACTGTAAACATTACTGAAAGTCATGTTAAATTGAGTGACAAAAATGGGGTTTAAGCTATACTGTATTAATTTTTCATTAAGCTGTCAGCAGTTTGGCATGTTTATAAGTCTACTTTAGTAAAGAATAGAATAATCTTTTCTATAAACTAGAAAAATACCATTGTCTCATCGTTCTAACACATAGAGTATTAATAATGAAAACTGATTTCTGACCTCCAGATCTGTCGTCTATCACTATTTTATATATATTATTTTTTTTTTACTGAAACACTGATTCAGATGAAGGATTATGTGAAACCCCCTGTCTTGGGGGCAGAAATCTAAATACAACTGTATACATGGGGAAAAACAAGTGGAATCTGTGCTAACATCTGAGTTCAACATCTTTGATTTAATGTTTAGATCACAGGGGACAGATATGAATAACCAGGCTGATGCATATTAAAGTAGTTGGAGCTATTTTTAGGTCAATGGTTTTGTTCCTGCTGTACTCATTAGAGAAAGAGACTAACTGATCTCATGGCCCTTAGGATGATTTGCAAAACACTTTAAATTAGCATAGCTTAAAATAGAAAATACAGAGAAGAATTACGTGAAGTGTGTTGTGCTAGAAGGGTAAGAAGTAAGTGAAGGAAAAAGACTGAATAAATCATTCTGCATGAGTCAGAGAGGAGACAAAATGAGGGTGCTTCACTTGCTTTGAAAAATTCTCCAATGAATTTGATATTAAATGACTGCACAGGATTAAAACAAGACAGACCAGAAGAAAAACTGAATTGTGGGGTTTGTGGAATAGTCATCCATACAATTTAATCTTAATTATTCAATAACATAGCCAGCTATGTGGAGAAGAAAGACCAGCAAGGTAGGCAGGGTTGCACATCTCAGAGTTTCAGATGCAGCTGTGGTGAACATCAGGAGGCAAGTGGGAAAGGGGGTGTGGGTACATTGGGTTGTCAGTGATAAAATCTGAGAGGTTGTTTTTCCTGTTTATGCCTGTAATTCCAGTCCAAAGGGATTCTGCATCACACATGCAGTACATTACGTAGTTCACTTGATAAACACAAAGTCATGAAATGTTTTGGGTTGGAAGGAACTGTAAAGCTCATCTTGTTCCAACCCATCCTGTCTGCCCTTTATTTAACAAGAGTCCTCAGGTCCTGCTTAATCTTCATCTCTTTCATTCCTGGGAACCCAGGAAAAATGAAAGTGTTAAACTTGGTTCTCCATAAATTTAAGAAAATCCTTAAAGCTGAATGAAAGCGAAGAGGAGGGTGTGGGAAAAATAATGTCTTGCAAGAGATAATCAAGAATGAGAATAATTTATTAGGAAGCGAGAAGGGAAATGGCTGGTTGGACACATCAGGTCATTTACTTGAAGATTATAAATGAGATAAAAAAAACAAAGTCAGGGGATGGAAAAACATTAATGGGATCTAGAAGTTTGCTTTAAAGAAGATAAGCCTTAAGAAAATAAGACGGGAAAGTGGAAGGGTTTAATGAACAGTGGAATTGTAACAAAGCTATAAATCCTTTAGACATGAGATTTAGATAAGGAAAAAAAAATGGGAAAATTACAATAGAGAAGAATCATAGGAGGAAAATGCATTGGGTTTTAAAGACTATTTTAGTATCCTTTGAAAAGAAGCTGTAGACTAGGAGTTCATTGTGTGCAAATGTTGATACCAAAGTGTTAACTGCTTTTCAGACACTGAATATTGATGTTACAGGCATCATTGGTCTGATGCCAGACAGCAATTTTTATGTAACAGTCTTCATTATCTGAGAGGGGTGGCATAACAAAACAGGCACAGATACTTGTGGTTTATTAAAAACTGTTCTGTAAAGTGTAGCTATTAGTGCATTGGTAAATATTTGTATTTCATGTGATTATATATCAAGGTTTGTAGATTTGAGAATAATGTAGTGAACTCTGAAGAGACACCAATGGTGATCATACAAACAGTCATCCTCTGCAGCAGGAGGAGCTCAGCATGGCAGGATGATTTGAAGAGTTCAGTCATATCTTAAATTTTTGCTTAGGACCACCTTTGAAATAACTGTATATTTTAAATGTTGCCTTTTTTTCTCATAAAAAGGTCGATGCCTGTACTGTGTTACAGTTTTTACAAGTGTAAAAATGCACAGATCCAGTTTTTGAGTGCCCATATCTCCCAGAGCCAATTTTGTTTTTCGAAAGTTCTGAATTCCATCAATGTTTGGAAAGGCATGTTCTTTCAGTATCTGGAGAAACACAGTTGGGCTCAAACACTGAAACTTCCTACTCTTACAATAAATCCGTGTCGAGAAAGTGCTGATTATTGTTTTAATATGTATTTATTTTTATGATAAAACAGCTTTCTGTGTTTTGGACAGGCCGGCCGACCTGCAGCTGCGCTCTGGGTTTTACGGGCCCGCGCTGTAACCAGACGGTGTGTGAGCGCTTCTGCCAGAACGGGGGCACCTGCAGTGTCACTGCTGGCAACCAGCCCTTCTGTGCCTGCCTGCCTGAGTACACAGGAGACAGGTGCCAGTACTGTGAGTAATCCCCACAAATTATTCCATCGGGGTTTGTAGTAAAAGTTCTACGCAGTGGAAGTGTAAAGTACGCGTGGGTGATTTTTTTTACGGCGTTGTTAAATTTAGCCTCGGTTCACTCATGCTGCTGAGGCAAGGTCATCTGATGTATTCAGGTGATCTTTGAGCATATTTCTCCCCTTCTACATGGCTAGCTGAAAAAAGAGCTTTTTTAGGAATGATTTATTGTTGTTTTCATGAATGAGCTGTAGAGTGGAGCGGTACAAGACAGATGACTTTGTCAGTAGCCATGAGATAATTGCGTTAAAAATTTTCTACTACAACTTGTCATATGTTTTGCTATGCTGGTAATGAATTGACTTAGTTGGTTAAAGAACCTTCTGGTGTCCCTAATCTTTGCAAACCAAAAAGTCTTTTAAACTGCTCCTTTACCTTTGTTTTTTATTTCTAACCCCAGCAAGCAGCACTTTGACAATAGCTTTGAGTTTCACGTTGCTATATTCCTTCAACTCGCTCAAAGATCACCCTGAGTATGGTTTCTACCCCATCCTGGTGCTGAAATTGTAAAGGATATCTGAATGTGACTCTTGTTTACTTCTCAGGATTTAGGTTCTATCTTTTGCATCTGATTTTCTCCCTTTTTCATTCTACTGACCCATCAGTCTCTTCTTATTGAGATAGTTTTCTGAAGGTTTCCATGCCCTAAGAAAGGCTCTTCTACAACTTCCTCTAATTTTTCACTTCTTTAACAGAGAAGTAAGAAAAGCAGATATCAACCAATAGGCTCTTACTTCATTTAAGTTCCCTTTTTCTTGCCATGCTTTTGTTTTCTTTCACCATTATATCTTTTCCAGTAACTCAAGACATTTGAACATATTTTTGAATTTCTTCTTTTGGTCACTCATTTACAAATGACAGTTTGTCTTCCCCGTATCTTTTCATAAATGATGACTCACAAGCAACCTTCCTTAAGTTAGAATGAATTATTTTACTGAGATCTGAATGATATTTTTTAATCAGCTCCTTTTTTCTACTGCTTTGCTTTGACTGTAACATTCTAAAGGCAAGGACTGTCATAGCCTTGTTAGACTGTCACAGTGCTTGTCATGGAACATTAAATGTGAAAGCCATCATCTCTTTTGTACCTTCAGTGAATTTGCTGAAAAAGGTTTGATTTAAGAAAAAAAAAAAAAGATGGGAAATTAGCTGTTGTAAAGGTCTGGTTTAGAATTATCTACAAGATACAAAAAGTATTTAGTTTTAGAGAAAGGTCTGTCAAACAAGGAAAGGGATAGTGTGTATCTTAAATAGGATTTGTACTGAAGTAAACTGAATATATTTCCAGTTGGGAGACTATGAATTAAATTGAAACCTTTGAATGGAAAATCAGCAGTAATTGTGATTCTCTCCCCCTTGGTATTAAACAAACTGCATGAATCCACAAATAAGTATCTGCAAACACAATTGGGTATTTGAAAATAGTATAGTACATAAATCATGCACAGACAGACACACAGATTAAGGAAAAATATTTACTTGAGGCTTACCCAAAACCAAACAAATTGTTTCTAGTTGAATGCTTCTGCAAACATCTTTTTTCTTTTTTTTTTTTTTTTTTTTTTTTTTTTTTTTTTTTTTTTTTTTTGTTAAGAGAATTAATTTAAATGTAAATTTAGGGGTACTTTTTAAACAGTGCTTATCAGATTTGGATTGTCTGGGAAACTGCCACAATACAGAGACTTGAAGGCATTATAAAATACAAAATAAAAATAAGCTTTTTCTGATTTAAAATTTAAGTCTTTTAGGGGAAAACAATAAAAAAAAAAGGCTTACAATCTTTTAGTGTATTTTTTGGTGGCCAGTATGTTTTGTGAAATGATACCAATTAATAATGTGACATCTGTTATTTTTTTTTTGCTTTATTCACACATGTGCATGATCTTTTGCTTTATTAATCACCTTCACTTTGTATGCAAGCTGGAATACATCACTCTGGCATTATTGCAAAGATTGGTTGCCTCCCAGATATCTTTTTCAGTCTGCCTTTGCTGTGATTGAAGGTAGTTCATATGCAAAGGATGACACATGAATGTGTGTAGGTATTTCACTCCTGCTCCCAAGCTTAAAATATTATTAGTGGGGTTTTATGGCAGGGAGAAGACATTTGCTGGCAGTATTACCAGCTTGCAAAGACCTTATTTTCCCCACACTTATCGTCTCCAATTACCCAGTGCAGAGTTTCTCCTGTGATTAGTTCACATAAGGGCTAATAACATAAATGTGTGCTCCCTGTCAAGGCACTGGCATGGCTGAAATAAATTTAAGTGACTGAATTTACATAGAATTCTACTAACATTGAGCATGTTATTAAATACACATAAAACTGATGTATTTGAAGGTAGCTCCCTGCTTTAAATTCCAGAAAAAAGATACACAGAGTAGCTAAAGTTCATTTCTTGTATCATTTAAAGCCCAAACTACCTAAAAAAAAGGAAACATTTTCATGCAGTTACAATCATTCAAAGTGGATACAGTGATCCCACAAGCTGTGACTTTCTCTGAAACTGAAATCCCTTTCTTTGGGAGAAAAAAGAAATAATTTTGTGTCATTTCAGCCCAAATGTAGCATAAACATTTTAGATGCTGCAGATGACTAAAGGTGTTTGTGACTTCAATCAGACCTAAAAACTGATAATTGTTTTGACATATGACCTTCCTGTTCCTATTTTGGTGCTTTTTTTTGTCTGCTCTTACATAAAATCACTCTCAGTATGAGCTTTCAAGCTGCAGTAGTTTTTGTTCCAAAAAGAGCTCCCCTGCTGCAAATTGCCATTCCATACCTGGAACTGGGGAACGAGAAACAATGAACAACTTCATTTAGTGTCTTTTAAGCCACTCTGGTTGCTGATTCCTTGAGCAGCTGAGCCTACAGCCTGCACAGACAGGTGGAGACATACAATGAATATTCAAACAAAAATAACTCCTCTGACAGCCATGCTCTGTCCCTCAGCAAAACTCTTCCAGCAGCACTCGCTCCTTGGAGAGGAGGAAAAACAGCACAGAGGAGCACAAGGAAAATGTGTTTCTGGCTTTGAAATACCCTCAGCAGTGATGCCCAGAGGAGCTGTGGCTGCCCCTGGAAGTGTTCAGGGCCAGGCTGGATGAGGCTTGGAGCAATAGTGATACAACAATTGGGATAGTGGAAGGTGACCCTGCCCATTAAGGAGCTTAAATGATGGCTTTAAAGAAAAAAACAAACCACAAAATAAAGTTGTCACTACCACATCAATAAAAATGAACCAAAATGTTAAGATACCATTATTTTGTAGCTCTTGGAAGCTTCTCCAGTTAGGCAATTTGGCTTTTTAAAAGGTATGAAAACTGAGACAATTACTGCTGGTTCTGGAAAGTTAAAGAATTCACAACTTGAAATCTCAGTCCTACTGGCATTTTAACAGTTAAATACCATAATGGGGTCTTGAACAGTCTGTAAAGCTTATGCATTATGTAGTACTTTGTAGAACTTATGGATTATGTCTTTATATATTATTATTAGAACTTCATGAAATTTTAATATGTGGATAAATGAAAATAAAACTTAATTATTTCAAAATATCGTTTCAATTTCAGTTTAGCATAATGCTGTTAATGGTAATGTGAATGTATCAGAAGATTTTTATTCAGCCAACGTCCCATTAAATACATTAACGTTGCTGTGCTTTTCTCGTCAGGAGTCTTTATATTATGTGGGATGATGCCATAAATGGTTAGACAACTAGAAGGGGAAAAAAAACAACCAAAAACACTTATGAGTTTATACTTCCATTTCACTTCCCAAGATTACATTTTGAATATATTATATATCTGTTTATGGGTTATTCTTGATTCCTGTTGCTGCCAGTGAGTCACCAGCTTCAGTTTTCATTTTGTTTTTTACTACAGTACCCTTTAAAATATGGAAATAGTACACTATTGTTTCTGTAAGGCTCCTCAATGCCTTTTAGTAATTAGGTTTGGTGTTGCTTTCAGATGTTTGCCACCATTACTGCGTGAATTCCGAGTCGTGCACGATTTCTGGCGACGGGAGCGTGGAGTGCGTGTGCCCGGGGCGCTTCGAAGGCCCCAAGTGCGAGGTGGACAAATGCATCAGGTGCCACGGGGGACGCTGCATCATAAACAAGGACACCAATGATGTAGTGTGCAAGTGAGTGTGTGGGGGAGAGATTTCCTTCAAAGTCATTTGACATTTAGCATTTAGCAGCAATTCTACTGCGTTACGCTTTAAATCGCTCACACAGAAGCTCGTCCCTGGAGTGGTCACATCAGGTCAGTTCCTCTGTGTGGTTCCTGCCCACACAAAACCAACTGACTGCTGGCTTTTAAAACCAACTTGTGGAGCCCTCCTCACTGCAGGAAGCACAGTGTAGCAGGAGACTGAATGCATTTTCACTTAAAAAACATTGAAATTAGTCATGTTAACAATGGAGTTCTTCTATACTGTTGAAGTGTCTTCCTTCCACATTTTCTGTGACAGTGATAGAGACATACTAAATACTGTTGGAGCCATAGGTAAACAGCCATTGTGCTATTGCTGAGTGATTGTTTTTGTATTATAATAGTTTATTTTCATTAAAAGAAAGATCATATTGTGTAATGATCTCATTTCCTGTGCTAACTTTTCAAACCAGAAACCTAGAATTCTTTCAATCAGTACATCTTATAGTGATATATTAAAATACTGACTTTACAATTAAATGCTCAGATTTACTGAAATAATGATTATTCTTTGCTTTTTTATTATTTTTTTTTTATTATTTTTCTTTTACCATGGCAGTTGCAGTAATGGAAAGATTGCCTCTACCTGTCAGCTGTGTGATGGCTACTGCTACAATGGTGGCACCTGTCAGTTGGACCCAGAGACAAATATACCTGTCTGTCTGTGAGTATCCTGCACCCTTCAGATCATTAAAATGCTTGTGTGACAGCAAATAATACAATTATTATGCATGTGTCTATATTTTATGGTCTCTCTAGGATGAATAATGTGCTGGTTGCAGTTTCAACTTACAGTACTTGTTTTCTAGCTATTTCTGTAGCCTCAGACTTTGCACACCTTTTTGCAGAATGTGAGCTGAAATCTAGAACTGAGAGCTCTATTGTGAATTCACATAGGTACAAAGATGTACTTTGAGATTTATTGTAAGTTCAGGTCTGTTCAGGCATTTTTTTTTTAATGGAAACTCGAGGTTGCCTGCTCTGCTTTTCAGTGGTGGATTAAGTCTTTTCTCCTACAGAGATGGTCAGATTTGGAGGCAAAACTCTCCTCCTGATGGCTGGAGAATAAGAAAAATAATGTCAGAGTTATTTCCCTTACAGGGATAGGCTCATGTATTTCAGATTTCTGCCCCAACCTTCCCACTGCCCAGAGTAATAATGTGACTGTTCTGGGGTGAGATTGTGCTCTCCCTCCTGTGCAATGGTCGAGGTGCTTTTCTTATGCTCAGACATAAAATGCCACAGAAATTCAGATTCTGTAGCCTAGAAGTGAAGTACTGTTGTAAGCAGAAAAGCCAACATTCCACTCCTTTCTTGAGAGCTTTGCTGCATCTCCTTTTTCAGCTGCTCAATATAAAATATAATACAGTAGTCACTGTAGCAAAAAAATTAATTTCCTTCCTGCTCTCAGTTACTCTGAGCTACCTAGTCATACTTGTTTTTTTGTTTTGGTTTGGTTATTTTTTTGTTGGTTTTTTTTTTGTTATTTCCTTAAAAAATTCATTTTGCAATGGTCTTCCACTTCTCCAAACTTCCTGGAGCTCAGAGCAATCTCCAGGCTGGAAGAGAGGTGTTGGAAGACATGAATTCCTGAGTCTCATTCCCTGGGTGACAAAACCAAATCATTGTCCAAAGGGATCTGGCACTGCAACTTTGTGAATACAGACACAGACATTCCTTCATTTTGTTGATGCAGCTGATCTTGAAAGAGAGTTTTATTCAGGCTCTAAAAGGAGTTTCATAAATGCCTAGATTTTGTTAGGGGAAGAGATGGGCCAAGGGTTCCTCCCTGTGAGAGATGAAGCACTTCTGCATGAGAAAAAAGGCACAAATGTAGTGGCACTACCATAAAAAAATTGTCAGTGCATGTTTGCAGGTTTGGGGCTAAAGTCAGTGTAATTTAGGACTGCACAGTAGCCCTTACTGAGCGGAAAATAACTTAATTGCTTATTTTTCTTTTTCAGTATTATTTTTTACCTGTTTTTACCATTTTGCCTGTTATTTGTACCTCCTTAAATGTCTTTAGTTGAGGACCAGAGATGGATAAATCCTGGCAAAAGGAGAATATCACACTTATGATATGTAAGGCCCAAATATGATGACTAAGCCTGGAGGTTCATTTGGATAAACACCTAGAATGGCTTTTTTGGAAGCTTGCAACTTTTCAGCATTTTTTTTGTTATAAAACTGTCACATTCTTTTTCAATTCACATGGAACACCATAGCATCTCAAGTTAAAAAAAAAAAAGGTTTTGTGCTTTAATTTGTGTGTGGAATTACAATACATAAATGCTGCAGCATTCACCAACACCATTAGCAATGCTAAGAAAATGGTAATGAACATTTCTAAGGCCACTGCAATCTGGATCAATCGATAGAAATGTACATCTGACAATAACACTCCCAGAACCCTTCAGGCAGTACAGGCCCATTGTTTGCAAAAACTGTTTGATCAACACTCACAAACAAAGTTTTCAGTATTGTCAGATGGACCTTCCATGAGAAAAACAATATTGATTTTGTCTTCTGTGAGTGTGTGCCCGTGTACGTGTGCGTGTCTTGCCGTCGCTATATGTAACGCGTTTAAAGTCTGTTCGGCACAAGGCAGAATATTTATGTAGGTCTATTTTACTGAAATTCTGCAGATGCTCTGTGGGGTTTAAAAGTCAGCGCTGTGACCAGAAAGTGAACCCTTGTGATTACTACTGTCAGAATGAGGGAATTTGCACTTTAACCACGTTTAATGAACCGAGATGCAAGTAGGTTTAACCTTCCACTTAATGCTGCACATTCTGTGACATCATTCCAGGCCACAGTTCATTGGTTCAAGTCATGCACATTCACATACATTTCACAATATATACTTAATCTGGGGGACCATTTCTATAATACACACTTACCCTTTCAGAGTTGCACTGATGAGTATATTTTAAAGTAGATTTGGAGTGTGTGTATAAGAAATAAAAGGCTTTATTTTTAGTAAATAAATCAGAAAAAAAACCTGAAAATACTGTTTGGCTTCCACTGCTCATGTTTTGAGATATTTTACCAAGTTAATCCTACAGCATAAAGTTTAGTAAACAGTGATGTTGCATATGTTCTGTAGTCCAAACCTGACTTCCTAATTCTTATCTGTGCAGGGAAAGGAACAGAACAGCTATTTAGGTGCTACTTCAGGAGTTAAGTTTGTATTTATGTATTATTGTTAATTTTCTAGAAATGATGCTGAGAAAAAAAATTAAATCTGTTAAACAAAAGTATGTGAGCTACATCATAGCGTTGACTTCTCTGATTAAAAAGTTAATTACATTTGTATTCTCTACTTTTCTAAAGGATTTGAGGTGTATTTCTTAAAGAGAAAATTTTAATCTTTATCAGGAAAAGAAACAACATTAGTCTTTCAAAATCCTGTAAGGCAGATGTACAGAGAGACACAAAACACCTACCTGTCAGATGAGCATAGCTTCCCTCAGTGGTAGTGATGCAAAAGTCAGTAGTGAAATCATGAGCTAAAGACCCAGACTTGGGAGAAAATATGAAATTCACACAGATTTAAACTTGTCTTAGTGAATGTTTTATAAAAGCACAGAGTGCTCTGGGGATGTGATGTGGGTGTCTGGTGGGTAGCAAAGACAGTGACTGCTTAAGGTGAATAATCTAATTTTTTTAGGTTTTTTTTTTAAACATGATCTCAGTTGCTTTGTCAATGTTTTTATGCAATGAAACTCTCAGGTTTGAGGTACCATAAATCTGTTGGAAACAAGATTAATGTCCTAACTACCACCTAGACTTGGAAGAGTATGGAGTGGTCAGCAGTCTATGGGACATGGGTGCCTGGAACTTTTTGTATCTCCATGTATCACACTTGTGTTTTCAGGATCATGTAGCCCTAAGAACAGCATGCTGCTGCCTCTAAAGTCATTTATTGGAAGCACCTTTCCTGCTTTTTTTCTCAAATGCTCCAGGAGCCACTTGTCCAAGGGCCAATGTTTTCCTAAAGGAGTTTCTAACTGGGGAATGGGCGATTTTTAGAAGAAATAGGAGATGCCTGGGTTTGTTGTCATTGGGCAGGAACTCTGAAGAGGCTTTCTCTCACAGCCAGCATCTGAGAATGTAAACTTTACACATAATCAAGCTCTTATTATCATTCAGTAAAGACAATAGAGAATAAGATATAGCTGTTCCAAAGGGCAATCCTAAAACCATAATTATACAGAGCAACTCTAAGCCTGTAAGAACTGGCTCTCCTTTCAACAGCCTGTACTGCCAGCACACATTTTTATTTTATCTTCCTGTCTCAAGGTGTCTTTTTAATGTTGAATGCACTAAATGACCTAAATATTACACTCTGGAAGGAGGAGTTGTGGTTTTCACCTAACCATTTTAGGTATGAATTAAGGCCTTACTTTTTGGTGGCTTCATAAAAGACACCAAAAAAAAAAAAAAGGAGGTTTTATGAAGGCCAGTTCCAGTGAAAGCTCTGTCAGGGTTTAAATTATGCAGAATATGCTGTGATGTCTCTTTGGACTTCTGTGCAATCTAGATTATTAATTCTTTACATTATTTTTAGGTATGTGATGATTATTATTCCCCCTTCCACCCCCCCTCCCCACCATTATTGCTCTTGCTCAGTTACAAAGGTTGTGAGAGAATTTCAGAATGTTAAAATTTGGGGTAATGATGTTTTCTGAAAAATGTTCCACTTAGGGTGTACTGAAGTAGCACAAAAGATTGTGCTTATGTATAGTTACTGTAATTTTAGTATTCCCATAGTACATTTCAAGGATCTCTTTAGTACTGCTCAGTAATGGGTGGGGTCTG
This sequence comes from Parus major, assembly GCF_001522545.3. Taxonomy (NCBI): domain Eukaryota; kingdom Metazoa; phylum Chordata; class Aves; order Passeriformes; family Paridae; genus Parus; species Parus major. Next base: position 32,633,324 of record NC_031776.1, on the reverse strand, counting down.
TGTGTGATGTGCATCACAGTAGATGCATGTGAGATATACCTGAACTGCACCAGTAAATTCACTAATCAGTTAAAAAAAAAAAAGAGAATGATCAGGAGATTGGATTCATGTGAGAAATAATCAAGAAATGCTTTTTCCGTGTGTTTCACAAACTGTTCATTCCATCTGTTCTATCAGTCTCCCTTTTAATAAATACCCTTATTTTTGTCTCTGTTTCCTTCTCACTGTCTACCTACCTGTGTATGCATTCCTGCAAGAGAAGCAGGGTTTAGAGAGAGATTATCCCTTGTATGATACCAGTGAAGAGAACTGGGAAGAATTGAAACTTTCAAGTACTCAGGAGTGGCTCTGGCTGTTTCATGGGCAGGGCTTTTATTACAGAATCTTTAGCACAGAACATTGCTCTCTCTCATCTTTGTTTCTTTTATACCTTCATCCTAACTATGTGCTGCTATAAGTCCATCTTTTTATTTGTATTACTATTGTTATTTATACCAGCACATGCATGTGTTTTATTATTATTACTATTATTATTATTACTATTGTTATTGTTATTGTTGTTGTTATCTGCAAATGTGATCAAATCATAACCCCCTTACAAAAGGCATTATAGAAATATAAAAATCAGAAGACAAAGTACAGCATTACATTAGTTGCCTGTGGCTGGATTTGCTGACTGTTCAGAGGGATTCAAGTGTGTGCTGTATTTCAGTATTAGAACAAACATCAATTCCTCTGTAATGAAGAACAAGCCATCCTGGAGAGTTAACAAGAAGGCACAGACCATGCAGGAGCTTGGAAGAAAGCTGAACTTTGGTAACAGAGGAACTGAAAAGTGAAGGGTGGAGAAAGAATAAATAACTTCATTTCTTAATGTGGAATTTTGGTCAAGTAATAGGATAAGGACCAGAAATTACTGGGGAGAGAACATTTTGTAAAGAATTGTGAAATTGTGGAATTGCTTTAAAGTGATATCGAAGTTTGAACCTGGAAGTGCAGACATGGATAAATTAGGAAAAATAGCTCCTGCAGAAGTGAAATAAACCAGAGAGCTGTTCTTACAGAATCCCAGAATGGTTTGGGTTGGGAGGGACCTTAAAGCTCATTTTGTTCCAACCCCCCTGCCACAAACAGAGACCAGGCTTGACCAGCCTGGCCTGGACACTTCCATCCACAGCTTTTCTGGGAATCCTGGTCCAATGTTGCCAAGTTGTTCTTGCCAGCTTTATATCCAGTGTTCTGGAGAGAGACTTGGTGTGAGGGGAGTGTGTGGGGTGAGCACCTGTGTGTGCAGACGTGTGTGTGTGTTTGGGTCACAGAATTCAGGAGAAAAAGAGTGCATTCCTCTTTGTGGAGGAGCTCCCCTGCAGCTCGAGTGCCTGTGATGCTGGACTTTCCTCCTGACATTCCCTTCCTGTTGAAAAACCTTCCAATATGAGCAGTTTTTATGTAAGTGCACGTGCAGCTTGTACAAACACTGCATTTGCACGCAGGTTTAGAATAAATAAACTCAAACCTCTGCTCAAAAAAAAGGCTCAGGCCCAGTTGTGGACAAGAAAGGGACCACAGCATCCAGTGCCCTGACTGGCATTTTCTGAAGGCTGAGTAGAAAAAGCCACTGGGGTGTAGAACAGTCGCAGGAATGAAAAGCCTGACTAAGAGAAGGCCCTGGGAACCCTGAGAGACAGCACAAACCAGGACATTTTACCAAGTACCCTGCAATAAATGCTTTCCATATGATTTCCTGGGGTATATTTAATGAGCTCCCCAATCACAATTACAACAGGAATTTCACAGCATTCTGCCAGCCCTTTGAAAGCTTTCTTTTTCAACTAAAAATATCTTTGTTATAAATATCTTGAAATTGAATATAATCCACGGGTTATACCTTTGTATGATAAAAGATCTTTTATCCACTTTGTACCACAAACTAGTATTAGTTCAAGAACCAAATGCAAACAGGAGTTTGAAGAGTGGAAATTTGAAGTTTGTCAGAGGAGGAAATTTTAAGATCTTGGAAAAGACGATATGTATATTTTTCATGGAGCATTTACTACCTAGGCTGTAATGAAGATATCTTTGTCCATGAATTTAAAATTGTTCAGATAAAACTTGCATAGTATTTGCTGCTGCCTATCACTGCTTGGGAAAAACATGCTTGGGTTTCTATCTACCTACTTACCCTTTAGTCTTTTCTCATTCCTTTGTACTTTTACCATTTCAATCTCCTTTCCTTTTGTTTTATTGCTCAGTGTACTTACAGCTACAGCAGTAATCACCTGAACATGGTTATTATATATTTTCTGTTATTATTTTTACTACTTGTACAGCCTCTGTACACATATTGCTAATTGCATGGTGGTTAATGACTCTCAGTTTCTTCTTTTTCTTACCTTTGGATCAATGAGGCTGAGTTGCACTTGGAAGTTGTTCCTTTACAGTGAACATCATGCAGCAATTGTGAATAATGATTTGTACATAGTAATCTCATGCTCAAATTAAAATTAATTTTTAAAGTCACTTTTTTTTTTCTACTTAAATTGTGACTAAATTTCAGGGTTTTTTTGGTGTTCCTGAAAAGTAATTTTTTATTGTTTTGCCTGCTTTTGAATAATGTAATTATCCTATTCTGAATGTATTGTACTGCAAGGTAATTTGTATTTCATTTGCAGGTAACAAGTATAAATTTTCTGTCCCTTAGCATCTACATTATTTTCCTTGTAAGATGTTGAGGGATGCTCATTAGACAAATCTACTAAAATATGGTCTGTTCATGTATAAAATGATTATGGAAAAGTTATTACTTGAAAATAATGAAACCCTAACAACAGAGGGGGAGCTACAGAATGTGCAGTTATTGATCAGTCCTGGGTTGAGATTTTTGGTCATTCTTTGTTTGGAAGGTGCTTTACTTTAGAGGGTTTATCAGAGGATTTAACTCTGCTATATCAGCTCCCTGTATTATCAAAGCATATCTGCAGAAGTATTCCTAAATTTATTATAAGGAACAGTTTAATGATTTGGTTTAGTGCAAGGTTTTTGTCATCCTCTGTCATCCTACAGAGTTTTGGGGAAAAGGGGAATTTTGATTTCTCTCTTTCAATGCAGTTTAATGTAGATATTAAATAACTTTAATCCAGATGTTCTCTTGTCTTACAAACAGTTTTAATATTAATGATAAGCCAAGTTCCAGTTAATTTTTAATATTAAGTGTTCTTAAAATAATGAGGCTAGACACTTTCATTAGGATGTTTTAGTATACATGTCATGACCAAAAGGAAAGTTAGAAAATTATTTAGTGTAATGAAGAAATATAATTTATAGCTAAGAAACATTTTTGGTTCCCCTTCCACCTCTGTTTTGTAAGGACTCTTCCACAGAGTCTGTTACACTTCTAGACTAATCATTCAAAGCTGTCATTTTTGGATCTGCACTGATACATTGAGTTGGAAAACAGTTGTTTACAAAAGCAGTTTTAACTGCATGTTGTGCCTTCTGTATTATATTCTTATGACAATGCTTTTGGCACAAAGAGGAAGAAAAAAGAAAAACAAAATATTTAAGAAATTTGTACACTGCTACCAAATTATCTCTTTTTTACTATTTTTTTTTCTATTTATTCAGTCATTTCATAGTCAAATGGTCCACATATCTGTATTACAGAGTTTAGAATATTGATCACAGCAACCTGTAAGGGTTATGCAGAAATTGAGGAGTGAGAAATTGAATAGACTCTGTAACAACAGCCTGATCAACCTCAGAAATGTAAATATCTTCATTTTAAACATTCCCCACTCCAAGTGCAACACCTTCATAATCTCAATGGGAGGTTTTTAAAATGTCTCTCCTTGCAGTGCTATTTCCTCAAAATAGGCAATTCCAGAGGCACAGGCACTCGGTACCTCAGAAGGCACTTCCCAAGCACTCATCTCTGTAAATGTAAAACTAAATTGTTACAGAGAGAGCTGTAGCTGTTTTATTAATGACCTTGGCAGCAGAACATGTACAACCTTTATTTATTACGTTCACTCTCAGTTTTCATACTGGCATCCCCTGTGGAATTGCTGCTCTTTGATCTTCCTCTGGTTCTGCTGGGAGCTGGAGATTTGCACCTGAGATGTTCTCTGTAGCACCTTGCACCACGCAGCTGACTTCAGCCTGTCCTTCACTGTCAGCTTCCCCATCTGTTTCCATCTGTATTTGTCTGGGAGTGACTCAAATTAGGCATTTCCTCTGTTCTTTCTCCCGAGTTTGTGATGAGCATCTTTGATGAAACCAAGTGGTTTTATGTGGTTCTGCTTGGTTAATGCCCTTTTGTTTGCTCTTGCTGCAAATGTCCTGTCTGACCATACGGCCCCTGAAAACAGCACAGAACAGCTCCTGCTACCAAAGAGTTTGGAAAAGGACAAACTACTGTGCATCAAACTGAACCAGGACTCAGTTCCCATGCTAGGAACTGAGCACTCTGAATTTAAATGTCCTGACACCAGAAAATGCTGTTATTAAGAACAATTTCTCTCTGCAGACAATTAAAACTGGTTAAGATCTGCTCATTTCCCATGTTCCTGCATGAACAGTTGTCCATGTCCCAACCCCATCATTATTCATGTGCCTGCTCATGGCTGATTTGTGTCAAATTCCCTTGCAGAAAACATCCCTTTCCCCTGGGCTTTATTTCTTTTTCTCCTCTGTCTGCCCAAGACAAGTCTTTAGTATCTTGCTGGACCATCAAAGAGCAATCATTTCACCTCAAAGTGCAGAAGGAAATGACTTCCACCCTTCCAGCTTCAGTCTCTTTAAAGTTTATTGGAGAAAGCAAGCATTTGGAAAAAAATTAAAGTATAGTGGCAACTAACAATGTTTTTATGAGACTTCTATCAAATGCCTCAGATGTTGCAATATTGCTGATTTTTGCAATTAGAATGGCAAGATAGGTAAAGAACTTTTAATACTTTTGCCTTTTTTTTCTTCTCTTTATTGTATATATAGCTGTAGATTTTTTTCTCTTCACCAGCTGTTGTGATATCATGTCTGCTACAAGATTTTGAAAAATGTAATTGTACATTATACAATTTTCTCATGAGCCTGTACTTGAATGCTTCATGGTGATTCTTTTGCTAGACTCACTCTCTTATGTTCTCTAAACTGTTTTTACGACAGATTTATCATAATGATTTTATATACAGTGGAAGCATTTGAAACATTTAATATAATTTAGTTGCAAAGTTAGATATGTCTAAAATATTTTTCCCTTTCAGTAGTGTAGTATTAAATGCAAATTGCCTGTCATCACAAGTTTTAATTAGGTGAGTTGAATCCTGAGCAGGAATGATGCAAAATATCAGTCTGAAATATAAAGACTTTGTTTTGTGTTTGTCACGTGCCAACAGCTTGGAGCTGAGTAGAATATTCTAAGTATAAAGATATATGGTGTTTCTCTACAAGAATGGAGATTCTTATTTTGCAGCTGTACGTTGAGAACTGATATTTTTAAAAAGCAAATTCCTTGAACAGTATCTTAGTAAAGTAAGCTGTCAGTGCAAGCATTTCTATCATACATAATTGCTAAAAAGAGGTCTGGAAAGAAAAAGGAACAGGTGCATCTTTTGAAAGATGAAAGTTGTGTTCCCTGTGACTTACAGTGTGTTGAAGTGATGGTAAGCAGGTGGAAAAGTCAGCTGGGTTCAGTTATTAAATATATCATTGTGAAGCATGTGTATTTAGGAATTAGGAATTGGGTTTCTATCTACCTACTTAGATACCCTACTTAGGGGTCTCTGCAGTGAGGAAACCTAAGTGTGTATTTACCACATTTATTTAAGTAAACAAACTTATTTCAATAAACATTAAAAACTTCTAAATCACAGTGCAATTTGGCTAGCATGTGACAATTTATGAGTCAACTAGCAATAGTAATCAATACATATAAAAATATCAATTCTGTTCTAAAGACCCTCTGTGGCTTCCCTCTGAAGAGCTCAAGCACTTTTATAGTGTATCCTACTAAAAATTAAATTAACTCCCCAAAAGAAGTTCAAGCTTAATATGGAAGCCAGTAAAGAGATTTATCTGAATGTCAGGTTGGGCTGATATAGGCTTAGGAGCAAGCAGAGAAACGAGCCAGTCTTCTGCAGGGATCTGCAAAGACAAAAGAGAGCCCAAAGCATCACCAGCAAAGCTGCCTAGGGCTCTTCTCTGACAGTGACATTGTTTTTGTCTGGAATATTTGGTATCTTTCCAAAACTTCTTTTATTATAGAACAGTATCAATTGTTAAGCACAACCACCTCTAAATTTTGCAATTTATTAAATCCTTAGGAAGGCATCAGATAGCAGTAGTTCTTGGAACTTTGTGAGGGTAACGCTCTATTGCACCTCTCTAAAGATAACTGATGTTAAAATTCATAAATAATTCAAAAATACATAGGAAAAACATGATTCATTGCACAATATGCAACAGAGACAGATGAAAAGTGACTACTTCCTGCCGTTTCCACAAGGGGAGTTTGAGGGTCTGTAGTAAACTTAATCATATTTACAGCAGGTTGAATAAGCAATTGAATTTCATTCAGGTATTTGTTTCCGTTTTCTGATGGATTTGCTGAGTCTGTTTCCATGGACTCCTTGTGTTTCCTTGTAAGCATGGAGAGTGTTCTGAACCCCAGCTGAAGAGCTATTTGCATACTGATATTCACACAAGGAAATTATAGCAGAATAGCTGTGTGTAATCCAGGCACCTGGCTCCTGGAAGACATATTCTGAATATAAACAGTATTTAGGGCTTTCTGAGGTCAGGAGGTGCTCCTGTCCCTTCAGGATAATTCTTTATTCTTTGACTGTCATGCCTGCTTACACACCCACACATGGATATAGTCCTGCAAATAAATACCTGGTTATAAAGTTCAACATTTAGAAAGTTAAAATGCTAATATACCTTTGATGAAACTTGTTTAATCATTTGAGAAATTAAAAAAGAACTCTGGAATTAAGGTCACAGTAATAATAACAGGAATCAAATATACAAAGGCCTAAACTAAATCCCTACTCTGAATGTTGTCACACCGTGGCAGAGTCCTGCTGGCTCCTTCCATGAGGCTTCTTGTGGTTTTGTAGAAGCACTGTTGTCATTCATGTAGCTCTTGAGAAGATGCTGCTGGTCTCTTTCATGGGTAACTGCATTAATAGCTGACATTTATTAACTTTTCCATCGCAATTGGATCCTTTCAGATGTTCAGCCAACTGGTCAGGCACACAGTGTGAGAGGCCAGCTCCCAAAAGCAGCAAGTCTGACAACATCAGTACCAGTAAGTACTTCCAATAACTGCTGTCACTTGTCAAATTTGTCTCACTTTAGAAATCTAAGCCTTGAGCTATTTTGAAATGACTTTGTGTTGTGAAAAATGCTCATTACTTATTTTTCATGAAACAAACAAAATATAGATATTTCTCTGCTTTTTGATTGCCATTTGGTGTTGCATGAGGCGGTTTGGATGCAGTTCTTAGGACTTACACTGCCTGCTCCAAGGGCTAGCTGCACTTTTCTTAAGGAAAGCATATCAAGTAACAAGCATTTGGTCATATCAGCCCTATGCAGGGAACTAGTGGGAGACCTCTGACCATTTAAATCCTACTGAAAGCATCAAAAATAGAGCTGTAAGTAGCACATAACTTTTGTATTGGCTGTCTGCACAGGGGTGAATTTTACCTACTGTGAAAATCGGCCTGAAAGTAAGAATAGCTCCTGCTGAATATTTTTAAACATGTCTGTAAGCATAAAAGGATGGCATTGCTGCACTATTGGCAGCTTAAGCTGGACAAGGTTCCCTGCAGAGTGCTGAGAGTGCTGCTGGTGCCCTGCTGTACCTGCCTTGGTCACATTTAGCCCAAGTGGGGCAGCCCAATGAGCTATTCAGGTCAGCTTGGTGCTTAGATGAGACCTTCCCAGCAATCCCCACAAGTGAAAGAGCACTCACGAGCTGGAAATGGGCAAAAAAGCAGGCAGAACTGGGATCACTGCTTCATTGTGAGGGTATAACCACTGTGGTTTGGGGAATGGGCTTCTCCTGGTCCCCAGGCTGCACCATGGCCACCAAATGGCAACTCCTGCCTGATGGGATGTTTTTCAGGGCTTTTTCCTCAATGTTTACATGCCAAGACAAAATTAACTTTTTTTTTTTTTTTTTTTTGGCACCTAAGTAGAACTTAATGCAGTTATTTATCAAATGTTTTCTTAAAAGAGCCTTGTTGTAATATCCCTTATGTGCTGAATCTTCATAAACTGAAGTGAATGCTTCAAGGATGCTTCAAGTTTTTATTCAGTACTTCATTTCGTGTCTCTGACAACCTGACTTGGCTTTCAGCAGAAAGCCTCCAGGCAGAATTCAAAGCATTTTTCAATTCTTTATTTAGACTCTGCTTAATGTAGAGCAGACATTGCCAGCAGCTTATTTTTTTTTTTTAATAAATCAATACATGTTGCCAGTGAAACAACCGGCAATATTTTTGTTTTCCACCAGTTAAGGATTGTGATATTAAAGAAAATACATGACACTCCACACTGGCTTTATGCTGGACTCCTGCTTTTATAAGTCCTGTATTTATAAAATAAAATTATTTGTTGCATGTGTTTCTTTACAAGCAAGTACTTAAAGTAAGGCTCAGAAAGAAGGATACAGTTGCTGACCTTATTTTTGCAGATAGACTCATTTCAGTGAAATTATCTGCCAAAATAATGTGAAGCCCATTTTGTTCTTCCCTGTTCCCTCCTCTCCTTTAACATCACTGTCTGATCTGTGCACTCTTTTTCTGCTGCATTAAGCATTATTGTAGTTTTTGTGATTGCCTATATCAACATAACAAAATTGCTGGCTCTCATGTAGTAAAATGCAGCAAAATGCAGGAATGTACCAACCATCTAGAAATGAACACTGCTCACTGTTTTTTATGTTTTCACAAATAAAGATAATAACCTCTAAATACCAATGAATTCTTCAACCAGAGCCAAGCCTACTGGATATTTTAAATTAATAATTGTGTGACTTAAACTGCTGAAGATCCTGGTGGCAGTCAGTGGCCGTGTCTCTCCAGTCCAAATTGTTCAGCAGTTCCAGACTTTCCTGGATTAGTGCTGGAAATGAGGGCAGGGAATTAGTCCAAAGTATATTGGTACCCAAAAAGAGGAAACCCCTGATTTGTTTATAAAAGTACTTCTGTGTAAACTATTCTCTGTAATGAATGTGGCTTTTCATTGATCAGCATTAAAATCTCAAATTGATGAGTGAAGCTCATCACCTGAAACTGCATTGTTGGTGTGGGAAATTACAGTCTTTTAATTAATTTAACTGTTTTACAGCTGTGAAGCCAGGATTATTCAATGGTATTTCCTTCTGTTTTAGGAAGCATAGCAATCATTGTTCCTCTTGTTTTACTGGTGACTTTGATCACTACTCTTGTAATTGGACTATTTCTTTGCAAAAGAAAACGAAGGTAAGTAATTTTACATTGATTTATGAAGTAAAAAAAACCAACAAAACAACTTTAAAGTATTTGCATCTTTCCAATATACAAAGAATCACTTTATGTGAGAAACACAAATGCAACAAATGACCCATGACTTGTATCTGGAGGCAGTGAATCAGTTACATTTTTGTTCTTGCTGGAACAACCACATCTGTTATTGATACTTATGTTCCTCATGTAGTAGACAAAAAATTGTAGTTCATACCCACTTTTCCCAATCCTGACAAGGCTGTGTAAGTGTTACTAACTTCATCCAGAGACTTAGAGAACATAATTAATGTGTTTCATTGAAACCACATACTCAAATTTTGAGTATTGTTTACCTCTTCAAGTTTTAGTGAAGAGGTAAACAATACTCAAAATATTTACAGTAGAGTCCCAGCCTTTTCCTCCTTACTGTGTTCCTGTAGTATCTTGCACAGGAAGCCAAATTCCAGCACCCAGCAGGGAATATTTTCTTGAATATTTCTCTTGAATTCAGCTGCCTTAGAGCTGGTAATGAGCTTGAGGACTTGTGTTTGACTTCTTGACTTTGGGAACTTCTCCCAAGGCCAGGGGAGGCAGGAGTGTTTCTGCTGGGTCAGACACCAGAGAGAGCTGCAGCCCTTCACATGCTCAAAGAACATAATGTTGATGGTGGTGCAGATTTAGCAAGAGAACATTCCTGGTGATAAGGACATGGCCCACTGGGGAAGGCAGAGGGAATCAGAGAGCAAACCATTTACTTCAGGCCTCTAGCTGTCCTGCTTGCTGGCCTTGAGCAGCTGGCTGATTTTCTCCTGGGGCTTGTTACCCCACATCTGAAACCAGGATAATGTCTCTTTGTTAAGTCCTTAAGAAATAAGTGATGAATCTGCTGTTTCTGCAAACATGGCCATTTATGAGACTATTTTAGTGCTCCAGGCTAAAAGAATTGTTTAAGTTACTATGATCTGGCATCACATGCAGTATCTCTCTCTGCAAACTCTGGTGTAAACTAGTGAGCATCAATTTTTAAAGCCTTTTTGTAAAGCCCATAAGATAAATACATTTCCTGGCCATACTGTTAGTTATGCTGACCCTGCCAGACTCCATGGATGTCATTATGGGCTGCTGCACCTAAAACACCAAGTTTAGTGATAGCCAAATGCTGAAAGCAGTTGCTGCTCTGTAAATTATTTAGGTTACTGAGAATCACTCGTTAAATAATAGATTTTCAGTAGAGAAATAGAACTAGTCTCAATAAAGGGCTTTCTTCTTAAAATTATATTTGAAAATATATTTTAGAGTTATTTTATCTCTTCAGAGGACTGTCAAATATTAAGCTAGGTGTAGTTGTTCAACACTAGCATGCCACTGTTAAGTGCCTATTTTAGGAAATATTTTTTCAATGACATTTCTGAAAAATACAGATCATTTAGTATATTGGATTTCAGACACTGACTGCATCTTACTCAGCCAACAAGAGGACTCGACTGTTATCATCCTGACTGTGACCTCTCTGTTATTCCCTTGTAATTCTAGAGAACATATTGCATTGGGAAAAAATTACCCTCTTGAGGTTATTTCAATTGCTCGGGCTTGAAATCACCTCTTTAGCTAAAAGAAATGAATTCGGCAACAGAAACAATTCAACTCAATCACTTATCTTTACTGATACCTAATTCAAGGTTAAAATTAAGGCTCTGTCTTATATTCAAGATTGAAAGAAAATTCAGGTTGAACTTGAGTGTCCAGTTACCACTGGCAGGGAATACAAACTGGAACAACGAGAAGTTCATACATTTTTAATGCATCGTGATGAAACCATTTTCTTGTCCTCAGTTTACAGCTGACTTTGGGCAGCTGCTTTGAAACAGAAGTGAAATGAATGAGCAAGGGGACGTGACTCATGTGCTCTCTGTCCTCACTCCTGCAGGGGATCCACGATGACTTTGCAAAGCTTTCCTTGGAAGTGAGGGAAATCTGGAAATAATTGGAGGAAGTCAGGGTTGTAGATAGTGAGTTAGCACTTTGTAGGGATTCATACCACTGCAGCCAAACCAAGAAAAACAATAAAATTCTGCTTCTAGCTTCTGTGAGATCTATACAGAGACTCAGATCACTTCTTTGATTCAAAAATGGAAGGATTTTATGATTGTCTCTGCAGGAAATGTTTTTTCATCCTGTTGATCTTAGAGATTAAAAAGAAACAAAATACCCAATGACTTGCTAGAAAGTTCACTATCTTCTTTTTTTTGTGTGTGTGTGTTTTTTGTGTTTTTTTTTGTTTTTTTGGGTTTTTGTTTTTGTTTTTGTATGTTTATGCATTACAGGACAAAAACTATCAGAAGACAACCCATGATAAATGGAGGAATCAATGTAGAAATTGGCAATCCATCATATAACATGTATGAGGTGGGCCATGACCACAGTGAAGGTGGTCTTTTAGCCTCAGATTTTACTCTAAATGCAGAAAAGGTAATTTATTTTTTTTCTCTTTCTAGTGGCAACCCTATTTTATGTCTTGCAAAGGTTTTGTCTTTAAATGTAACGAATAGAAATGTAGAACAATGACATTTAGATTTAGTTAACGAATATAAAACCAAGTTAGATTTCATTAGAATAAATGTCATGTATATATTAACAGCTGTTTTGTAGTCTGATGTTGCCTGATGGTCATTTTTCCTAATGCCTGTATTTTATCAAAATAGAGCTAGAAATTACCTACAAAACTGAGGGGTTTTTGTCAAGGCAGATGTGTCTGTGAGCTGCCAAGCCACCTGTCCTTTTAGCCTAGCGGCTAATATTTAAAATTGGAAATATATTATTGTCCAGCCTCTGAAACACAAAAGAGTACATGCATATGAGAGTAACTTATTTCACACGTGAAAACTTCCCAAGGCACAAGGAACTGGGATTGCTGAGGGGACAGATAGATTAAATGTTTGCACAAAGCTAGTAAGTATTATCATTTCCTTGTAAGAGATGCTGTCAGTCCTGCAGCAGCACTCCAGTGATTGAAGTCCCTGAGTGATGTGACACGGGATGAGCGGGGTAATGCCGCGATATCTCTCCCCGAGCTCCGTAATCAGACACACACCAAAGGGCAGCCATCACTCTGTGGCATTTCTGACAAAGCAATAACGGGATTACTGATAGCTCTAGGAATGGCAGCACTGAATCACACGGGCAGTGCGCTCGGTGCGTGAGGTAAGCTGAAAATGGAGTTACTCACTGGAGGCAGAGTGGCTGAGCCAGTGCTTATTGTGAAGCCTGGCCCTAATCCTCAGTGGAAAATGGTCATGAAATGCTGAATTTTATTCTCGTGTTGAATGTAAGGATTTTTCCTGCTGGTGATTATCTGGAAGGAGGTTTTTTATAAATGCAGATGACTCCAAAATAATGTTTTTAGTTGGTGCACAGTTTACTTAGCAGTGCTGATAAGTACACATGGAAAATGCTCTATTGGCACAGAAACTGAAATTTTCTGTTTACACAGGCCAGATACATAGGGGGAGGGTCCACTGCATTCAAGCTTCCCCACACAGCTCCATCAATCTACCTAAACTCTGACTTGAAAGGACCACTATCAACAGGGGTGAGAAACGATGATCCAAGTCCATTCCATCCCACCACAGCCCCCTTCTGAAGAAAGTTTGTCTGTCATTTTCCAGTAGAGGCATTTTCTGTTTGTTTTTATTTTTCTTCTTTTAATGGAATGAAGAATGACAATAAATAGAACATTTTCTATTTGAAACAAAGGGCCCCCCTGTGCATACAAAATTTCATCTGTACCCATCATTGTAACGTGATCTAAAACTGCAAACGTGTCTTTGCGAAGGAATACAAAAACTGTAAGAAATGTGATGCTTTGCCATAACACAATATTAATTTAGCATGGCCTTCACAGCCATGTATCCTGATATATTTGCAATTTGCATGTAATTACAGGCATTTATTGAAGTTTATCAAACAGAAAGATGGTCCCAAATAATGGAAACAAGTGTTTTTATTTTAGAGGAATTTGATGTTCATAAAAATTAACAATTTCCTTCAATATTTGCAAAGCATATTTTAATTGTTCCGATTTCAATGGATTTGTATCATAAAACAGCTCCTAAAACATCGGATTTTTTACTACAAGTTGCAAACATTGAGATTTAAGATACCAAAGGGACATCAATATGACATTCATTTTCATGTGCCTCAATATATATCCATCTTTTGTGCCATTCACGTTCTTGCATGACTGTAATACGTTGTATTTGGAAGTTTAATAATTTTTATGGGGTGTTGTTTTTTCTGATGGAGCACAGAACCATGGATGATGAAAGCCAGAATATTCACTCATCTTTTAACTTTTTCTCTTAAGTTCTGGTCACTCCAGCTTCTTTGTGTACCTCACAGTATTCTCCTGTACAGTCAGTGCCACTCAAAGAAGTATCATGAGGCAGACCCTACTATAATATATAAATTTTAATAACTCAATAAGGCACTGCATAGATGCCAAGGGTCTCTGCTCTCTTTTGTCAATGATGTAAAAAAGTCCTGACGATTGAAACAGAACTAAATTTCTGATTATAATTATGACGAAAAAAATAAAGATCTATGGGGATGGACAGGTAGAATTAAGAGTAGCTTTTTTTTTTTTTAATTAAATAAATGTGGCTCACCTTGTTCTGCCTCCTTTCCAGGAAAGTCTGGACCACGAGGCAATCACTTTGTCATCTGTAATAGATGGAAAGGGCAGTTTTTAACTCAATAACTGAGCAGCTAGTGCACCTATCCAGCCTCAGGAATATCTGAATCCTGGGCTCAGGAACTGAGCTGAGCAACAAGGAAAGGAAGAAACAAGCCTAAATTCATTCTTCATTCCTTGTTCCCCAGGGTATACTCAGGATATTTTCAATATTCTATTCAATATGGTAGGAAAACCTACCCAGTTCTTGTTTGGCCAATTCAAAGTTTAGCCACTTCTTATTAAATCAAACAAATTAATTTCCCTTTTTTAGAGCTTGTTGGTGTTCCACTCAGTATCTGTGCAAGCAGAGCAGTGCTGATAAATTAATTAGTTCTAAAAACAGGAGGATTTTGACCACAAGGTGCCCTTTCCTGTTATCATGGGTAAAATCTAACTCTAATTTCATAGCAAAGTTCTTCTAGAGACAATAAAGGCACAAAGTATGAAGGTAGTGGAGACTCAGGGGATTTCTCACACAATGAAGTGCTTTGCAGCATTAAAAATGGACTTGTCCTATGCTGAAGTGCCACTCATTTCAACAGATGTTTTTCATTGCAGTCCAAACCACCAAAATTGCTGAGAAAAGACTTCTCAATTTGTAACTACTATGATATATATTAACAGTTATGCTGGTTTATTATTAAAGTTTAATTTACATGACGAAAGTCTTGAATTTTTTGGTCAAATCATGTTGTGTATTTGGGCCACAGAATTCGAAAACATGGTCAGCTATTGATGGGATGCTGATGTCTTAGAACAGGTAATATATGGAAACTGTTGGCTGCAGTTTTCTACTGTTAAACTTGTCACATGGTCTCACAGTGCACCTTCTCTATAAACTCCTTCATATCTATTCTGAAACCTTCCAGTGTAATAAGGTGGACAAGTCAACCTCAGAGACATTTTTTCAAGGTTTTTCATTTAATTTTTGTCGATGTTTTTATGGTTTTAATATCATTATCTGCTGCATGTCATGTCATTGGTTACTTTAATAGCATGTCTCATCGTGAATTTAATTTTCAACTAAATAATTAACTCATCATCAGGTTTGCAGACGTCCAGGTATCTATTAAATATGTCCTGTTGTATTTTATGTGTACCTGTTCTTGCTTTAACAAAGCCATTTCCATTTCCATAAATTCTGATTTTGATTCAACCTGACTGATCTAATGTTTGCTTAATTTCCCTGCAGCCAACAAATTACGCCAATCCAGTATATGCAAAGTTATACGTGGATGGACAAAACTGTCGAAACTCCTTAGCAAGTGTTGATGAAAGAAGAGAACTTCTTCCAAAGAAAATAGATATTGGGATAAGGGAGACTGTGGCATAATCTGCTGTTACCTTTTATACTCTGTATAAATGTATAAAATATAAGGATTACTTTTCTATGTACCAACAGTATTATAATTGTTTTGGCATCAGCATTACCTCTGTTTTTTGTTTGGTTGATTGTTTTCTGGGTTTTTCTTTTGCTGATGACTTTTGACTGACCATTTGTAAGGTATTTTTATGAAAAAGAAACTGCACTACGGTACAATTTACAACAATGCTGCTGAAATAACACACCTTTAAATTTGTTAAAATGGCAAACAACATATTCGTTTGTAGCGTGAAAATGAGCAATCTATTTTCTATGAACTTTTTTGGTTCTACTTAATCGATGAAGATGGTATCTGCACTTTTTCATTATGTAGTCTGGAAACTGTAGTACAGTGTGTAATTTTGTTTATTTTAAATGGTGAAAGAATGATTGAATGGTCTACTCTCTTCTTTGTGCCCATTAGAACTTCTCTTCAGATCCTGATGAAGCTAGATAACTTTTCACAAACAAACATAACTTGCTTTTTAATTAGCTTTAGGTTGCCAAGAAGTAAACAAGACTATAGAGGTGAAACATCTAATGATCTGCATGAACACAATGATTATGTTTCAGAAATTCAGTGACTGTACATGATATACTAAACATATATACCATGTAAACAAGCTTTGTATTTATTAAAACCTTATAGAACATAGTAACGATATATCTTGGAAGCTGAAACCTTACTTGCTGTGGGACAAAGCATACCAACTCCAAGAGGCCTGTAGGATAGTAGCCACCCTAGAGCACAAGAGGGCATTGCCTACACATGCTTTACATGTTTATTCACTTAATCACACGCAGTTCTTATGGATTGATAACTCCCCAACACAGCGAGCAGTAGGGAAAAAACCAGACCCCAAACTTTAAGCACACGCAGATGGATCACGGCATTCGGTTTTGACAATCACAAAAAAACCCCCCTCACACCTGTTCAGTGATATTAAAGGATTCAAAACACAGCAGTTTCCTAAAATTGAGATAAACTGTGGTATTGTGGAGGTAAAAGGAACCAAGCTGTACATTAGTGACACCTTAGCAAAGCCCAAGTTTCAGCAGTCTGGGTTCAATATCAAAGTCCAGTATCAAAAGTGAAAAGCATCAGTATCAGTTTCCAGCACTTCTCTGACCTGGCCTGTTTTCTGTTGTTGCTAAGAGGCAAAATCAACTCACCTTTTTTAATTTTGATGGAAATAAATAATAGGATTACTTTCAGGTTTGAACTGAATCAGAATATTTTATACATAACTTTAAAGGCACAAACGACGTATTCACGCATTTACTGTGGAGGACTCTTCCTTCCTCTGCTAGACATGACTGACTTTTAGCTATCATAATATATTAACCTAACAGATTAAATATGTTTGTGGTTGCTCTTTATTCCCTTTGTACAAGCATTACAAAAATAACTGCTGTTTTATAAGAGATTTTTGTTGTACTATTGTGCATGCATACTACCTATTTCTAAACTTTGCCATATTGGGGCCTTTATAAAACTCTTGATTTATGTAATACTAGTGCAATTTTGCTTGAACAATGTTATGCATATCATAAACTTTTTCAGGTTCTTGTTTAAGTACATTTTTTTAAATTGAACAGTATTTTTCATTTTGGTTATAATAGTCATTTTGCCTATGTTTCTACAATGAAGTGTTAAATACTTTATAAAAAAATTGTTGACTGATTTATTTAAATGAAAATCTACATACTTAATTCAGTGTGTTGACTAATTTTTAAATTTAACTTATAAGATGAAAGCTAAAGAAAGAGCAAATTGAAGCAAAAGAACATTACTTTGTACAAATGGCTAAATCCCTTTTCTTAATGAAAATTTTTGCTTTTTATACAAATTCTATTTGAATGTTTTTGCAGCTCTGCACGTGTTTGGATGACTTAGGTGTATAGCTGTATATTAATGTCAATAGAATTTTAAAGCTATTATTTTTTCTATAAAAATACTGTATTAAATAGTTTCATACCACACAGTTACGATTCCACAGGTTCTGCCTTTGTTCTGCTGACACCATCAGAGATGGAATAGGCCCTCTTCTTTTATTTCTTTTTTTTTTTCACAATTACAGTTGTTATAAAGCATAAGTAGCTGGACATTTCAGAAACTTTACCATTCATTTTCTGGCAGAGAGTCTCTTATCTTCAAAACTCAGATACATCTAAATTTTATCTGGTGGATATAGAAGTAACATGAGTTTTAAAACATGAACTCTTGCACAGGCATGAGGAATTTTATTTATTGTGATGTCTCACTTTCCCTTCACTGAGGCATTTTATTTACTTTACAATTGCTTGAGAGTTTATTACTTTATAAATAATAAATTTATTTCCTTATAAGTGCACAGTCTATGTAAGTAGAGCTATTAAATATTTGATATTAGATCACAATGAGGTCATAAGTAGGTAGGCAGAATTTTGATGGAGATACTGAGCCCTACCACTGCCATACTCAATAATCTTTAAATTGCACATAGGTGTAGTAATCTACAATGGGTTTTGTTTGCTGGTTTGACTTTACCAAGGTTCTCACAGGAACTGATTCCACAATCTTTCAACAGCCCCAGGACCCCCAGGTTCTGTGGGTGGGCAGAACACAAACAAGAAGCTGGAGGCTGAAAGATTGAGAACCTGATCACTTACTTAGATGTGCATCCCCATAAGTTCAGTGAAATGGTTTTTTGGCAGGAAATTCTATAAAATTTTACAAGGGACAAGAAAAATGTTTAACTTTTTTACATTCCCACAGCCTTTTTGCTGTTGTTAAGGGCACAGATTCAATGTGTTTTTAAGTTGACACAAGCTTAGAAGTAAAAAAAAAAATAAAAATTGGTTGCATGACAGATGGAAGTATCTGTCTCTTCAGAGTGTAGCTGTAAGGATTTTCCTGGTTGCTTTCCTGTGTTCAGTGAACATTCAGGTGAAATGCCAATTCTGTACTATTCCACAGAATTCATGGAGGTGAAATTTTTCTCCCACAGTACTAGTGATTTTGCTTAGCAATGAGAAGCTGTCTGTGGGTTCCAATATGAGGTGTTAAAATTATTTATGGAAATGGAACTTTTCATTGATTTTGTGCTCTTAGGCCAAGGAATACCCACGTTTTCATTCATAAGACAACAAAAAATAAATCTAAGTTTGAAGGGGACATGATATGCTCCATCACAAACTAGGTTCTAAAATTCTTTGCTGAATGAAGAATCTCTATGCAAAACATGAAAAACAAAGGATTTGTTGAAAATTTTATAGTTCTGTCTAATGGATTTTTTATTTCCCCACAGAATGTATTCTAGTTTATTTACATAATAGTGCAGTGGAGTCTTTGCCTGGTGATTGGGCCTCTTGGTCTATACAAGAGTTTGCATAAACTCTGAATGATGACAAAATTCTAAATGACAAATTGAGATGGGTGAGGCTCCTGGTACTCTGCTTAGTCACTCCACACAATTGAGATTGCCAGCATCAATGCACTCCTGTTGATAAACACACTAAGAAACAGATTTGAGAGTATTTATTTTGAGAATATGTATTTTGATGTGCATATTCTAATTGTTTCTTATTTCCCAGACAGTCATGCTGTTTGATGTTTGCAGAAGGAAAGCTCTGTAGTAGAATACCTTTAAAACTCCTACTTCAGTCTATTTCCTAGCAGTGAGATTGCTGAGAAACTCCAAATGTAGCTGCAATTGTCTTATTTTTATCAGAATCAGTGCAGTCACAGATTTTAACTGAATTTGTGTAAACATTTCAGAAAATCTGTGAAAGTGCCTAATGTATCAGGATAGAAACAAGTATCTTCTCATACATCCCCTTTTTGGAGGATGAGAAGATGATGTAGGGAAGCAATGTCAGTGACGATAAAAGGTCCTCAGGGTTGTCAGCTTTAAAAGTGAAGAAATTTTTCATGTGGAACAAGCAGACCAACAATGAATCTTTTCTGTCCAACCCTGGGTATCTCTGCAAAAGTACTGAGGCATTTGGAATTTTTCAAGTCTTAGCTGGACAGAAGGATGGCTGATGGAGGGAAGGATAATTTGTCATCCTAGGTCACTAATTCATCGTGCTTACCATCCCCACATGTGAAATACAGACCTCATGGAAGCAAGGGTTTCTCATTCAGTGCCCATATTTTAAGGTGACAAAAAGGAAGAAAAAAGCACAAGGAATCCTTTTTCTTCCCCGTGCCAGCTGCACATCACTTGGTACGTGTTGTGCCTCTCATGATCTCTGACTGTGATGTTCAAAGTCAAACTTGTATAGAGGGAACTGTCTGCTGGCCTCAAAGGATGTTCAATGAGTTTTCCCTGCAATGAAGATAATGATATTGATGACCTCCACTGCTGCTACTCAGCCTACTAATGATCCATTTTTGGTAAAAAAACAATAGCTTTAAAATACCACAATATGTAGATATACACAATGTGTATAGTATCAGAACTCATCTGTAGTTACTCTGAGTTAAAAATAATTTTCACAGGTGAATAGAAAGGAAGGGCTGAAACTACCATGGAAACTCAAATGAAATATTAATTTAGGATTACTGCTAAAGCTCTTTTAAAGTATCAGTTCATGCTGGAGAGAAAAAAAAAATATAGAAGTTGGCCACTGACTTTTTCTTAAAATATTTCTTAAATAAACAATTTTGAATGTTACAAGAGTTGGCACCTATGAAGATTTCAGGAAACAAGCTGTGTATTCCAACAGTTTCTCACTGTAACGTGGTAATGCACAGGCAGCATTCTGTGCCACGAGTCAGTGGCTGATATTTGTTAGTGACAGAGTAAGTCTGAGCAGATTCATGAGAACACTTGCTGAAGAGATGATCTCCTCAACAAGTGAGTGTCCAAGCACCTCAACAGCTGAAGGGGGTGGCAAGGATTGCACTTGAGCCTTGGGGAATGGGTTCCACCTGGTGATGTTTAGATCTGTGCCCTGTGTGTGTGTGAGTGGCTCTGTGCCACCCAAACCAGGGCAGCAGCCACGATGGACTTGTTCTGTCCAAAGAGCAGCAGCCAATGTTAGACACAGGTTTAATTCCATTGAGGACTCTGAGCTTTGGGGAATCCCATGAGGTGGAGCCCTGGTCTAACAGAAAAGCAGGAATGAAGCTCTGGAGAGCACAAAGTTGCTGGGTGTGAGAGCAGTGACAGCAAAACTGCAGCAGGGAGCATCAGGGGGAGCTTTCTGCCTTCCAGCTCAGCCCCCACGCTGTGCTGTGGACATCACACATTGCCTTTCCCCCACAAATTCAGAGTGTGGCCAGGTATCCTCAGAGCTGCCCAACAGAAATGCTGCACACACAGTGAAATGTGAGATTAACTTCTTGGCAAATCAGGAAGTGATTACAGAAATGTAAGTATGGCAGCTCTAGTTATGCTGTTATTTTGAGGTGTTAAAGGTCCATTAAGAATTTTCTTTTTAAAAAAGGAAAATTTTCTTTTTAAAAGGGAAAGAAAGGAATGTACAAGTAATACTCCCACATACTGGGAGGTGGTCTGCCATGTCTTACAATAATACATCAGGAGAGATGAGCTTCAGGAAGAATAAAACGAGATGAGATGAGTGGTCTGGTTTATGTGTAAGGTTAAGGTTGTCCTTCTCCAGGTAAGTCTGTAATTCTGGACATCTCTTTTCTCCTGCCTGACACAAAAGTGGAGTATGTGCATATCCTGAACTTCTGTGTACACCTGTAAACGTTCAATTTAAAAAGTCTTGTCTTATCTGCTGCTTTTCAGAGCAGGAGGAGTGCACTGGGGAGTAGAACCAGGCAGTTTAAAGGTGTCCAGTGCATTCTCCAGTGATCAGATTTGTTGGATTAGCAATGCTGCATATCTGTCTTTATTTCAGGAGTCACAATATTCCAGTTAGAGCCTGACAGTCACTGGAACTTCTTTTATCTAGTAAGACTGTACCAGGGTTCTTTGTAGAGCAGAAGCTGAGTCACTGTGCAATAAAGGCGGTGTGTGAGCTCCCCAAGGCTGGTGAGCAGCTCCTGCTCCCCCAGGCTGGAGATCCCATGGACTTTTGGTGTCTCTTCCACTGGCTGTGGTGAGCTCTGGTGGTACAAACAAAACTCATCAAACCTGGAGGGCTTTGGAGCTCAAAAGGCAGTTTGAAAATCCATCTGTCATAAAGAGAGAGAGACTTTCTTTGGGATTTGTCTGCGTGTGCATGATTGGGTTCAGACCTTGTTCTGCTCTGATGTGTCTTATCTGACACCTCTCAGAAGATGTTAAGCCTTTGTGGAAGATCTGTGATTATTTTCTGCATATATTCAGCTATTTTAATCATCTTGAAATTCCTGAATTCCTAGTAGTTCACTGCCCTGAAAAGTACTTAAACGTAAATTTTTCTACTCTTTTAGCTTTAGTTCATTTTTTGTAGTTCGATTCCTACAATGCAGAATCAGATATATTTCTCCCCTATTTTTAACGAACACGAATAAATTAAGACATAATAAAACATAATTTGAGATTGCTACTATGTATATCTACTACCACAGTTGTTTCTGACAGGATTAAGTTGTGCTTTTCTCTGCTTAAATTAAAACATTAATGCAGCTTTCAGTGATAGGTACTAAAACATCTTTATAAATATTTGAAAAGACGCTGTTCAGTGAACTGTGCGAGACAGGAGGCTGACCTCACACAACTAATTAATTACCACAATCAGAGGGACTCCAGACAAAGTACCCTCTCCAGCAATTTGAAAGGTAATTAACATTCACGTCTCGTAAAAGTCACTTGACTTCCAATTATGATTAAATATGCAAGGGCACGGGGACACAGCAAGTGGAAGAGCTGAGAGTAATCCCTGAGTAGGGTGGCAGCAGCTGGAAAGCAAGGCAGGAGAGACTGGGAGGGAAACAGGGATTACACATCACTGTGTCCCACTGAAGGACCACCACCACCACCACTGGGTTTGGCCCCACTTCTTCAGACCAACAAAATTCTTTGCTGGTTATTTCCCAGACTGAATCACGCTGGACAGTTCCAGTTGTCTGTAATTCTAACCAAAGTCTACCCAGATTTAAGAATATCTGGCAAACTAATTGACAGCACTCATGTGTTTTGTTTTAAATTTAATAAGTCTGGAAGGACTGAACAGCATCTCTTGTCACTGAAAAAAGTCCTAATTAAGCACATCTGACTTGACAAGAGTGTCCTTCTTTAAGAAATATCAAAACTGTAAGAAACAATATTAAATTACTTTTAAGGGTCTATAACCAGCAGGGAAAACCTCTTTTTTGTGCTAAAAAGTTCATCCATCCATTACAATTTGTGTCTACTGCTATAAGTGCTTTAAAATGTAGCTAACATCTCAATATTTGAAATATCTTAAAGAAATTTTCTTTTCATATATCTTTTAAAAGTAGACTTTTAGAAAGATTTTTTTAGTTAATATTTTAATGAAGGAATAAAATAATTTAAGTTAACAAGCACATTAGCAGTTAATGAAAGAGCAAATCATTTACCATAATGAAAATGTAATTCTAAAGCAGCAATCATGTTGTCTGTTTAAATAGCCATATCCCATAAATACCGTATGACAACCTGGATCTTGTCACATATTACTGTATCACATCCTATTTTTGTCGACATCATTAATATCAGAACAATTGTTACAGTCCACCAAAGAGAAAAATGCTGAGGTCAGTCACCTCGAGGTCACCCTGGGGAGGTTAATTGCTTCCATGTCAGCCAGGAACAGACAATAACCTGTGAACACTGAAACTCCACTGCAGAGCTGGGTCAAGTGTGCTTATTTGTACAGCTTGGTGTAAAATAGGAAATTTCATTGAAAAATTCACCCTGAGAGGATCTCGGTGACTCTCTGAAGGGGAGGGGACAGGGAGCCTTCCCTGGGACACGGAGCAGTTAATTAGTCCATCAGAAGAGGAGATGCTTCTTGACCCAATACAGGAACAGTTGTGTCTCAGAGGAAGGGAAATGAGGCCCTTCTTAATTAAGGAAAACACCTACATAGTCTTATAGTGGCAAGAGAGCAAGATTAGATGTGGGACAAGCCTTTGGGGAACTCACAAAATCTGCCTGGCTCGGTGAACAAGCACTGAGAGATGGAACTGTCTCCAGAGGTGCTGCTTAAGAGGTGTGGAGCAAAATGGTGAAGATTCCAAGAGGTCCCTGGAAAGCTACATGTAAGTTACCTAAAATAAAAAAGAAATGATAAAAAAAGGAGAAATAGTGAGACGTGATTTGTGGGGGTATTGTTTGTTTCAACTGGTGTATTTTAAATGGTGTATTTTAAAAACGTGGTGTATTTTAAATGTGGATATTATGAAGAAATAATTCTTTTTCAATTTTCCCTTAGCTGGGTTTGAGGGTTTCAAAGTCCGGGATAATAACTCCTCACAGGAAGCTATGGGAAATTAGTCTAGCCAGTAAAACACCTTATATATCTGATAGGATCCTTTATATTCTTGTTTTCAGATATTTCAGAGTATCTATCTCAATAGATGTTATGTGTATCCAAAGTCTGTAGGACTCAGTTACTGGAAGCCTCTTATTTCTTAGATTGTTTTCAACCCTTCATTACTTCTATTCCAAAGTACCCAAATAAAATTTTAATTCTTTAATATTTTCATAGGGTTTTTTACTTCCTACTCCCTAGCAGGTTGAAAAAAGTCAGGGAAATTAACTGGATTTCCATGGGTACAGATAATATGAAATAGAGACCTTTGTACAGAGCTATTCCTTTTATCTATTCTTCCTGCAATTTTAGAGTTTGAATTACAGTTTAAAAGCTTCTGGTGTTTTGGAAGATTTGAATGACAGAAAAATGGAATAATACTCATTACCGATGACAGGAACCCTGTGGACAGCACCGAGGGAGGGAACTACTTAATTAACAATAACAAATACAGAATCACA
The DNA here is from genome assembly GCF_001522545.3 of Parus major. Taxonomy (NCBI): domain Eukaryota; kingdom Metazoa; phylum Chordata; class Aves; order Passeriformes; family Paridae; genus Parus; species Parus major. Next base: position 32,608,841 of record NC_031776.1, on the reverse strand, counting down.
GGGCTTGACAGTACCTTGGGGGTCTTACTGGCCTCTCCACATTTAGCTAGAGCTCAGCCAGCCTCCATAGGCATTTCTCCAGAATTTCTGAAGAGTGACAGCAAAGTCCTTAAACAGCCAATTTCAAGAGTGACAGCAATGTCCTTAAACCACCAATTTCAGCACTTGCTGTCCTTATTTTTTTATGTTTTTGTTTTGATCATGCATATGTCTCAGTTTCCACTGGTGAAGTTTAAAGCTGCTTGTCCCACCCATCACAGACAAACTCTCCCACTTTACAGAGCCCTTAAGAAAGGGAAGAGTTAAGAGGAAGGAGAGACGACCCTGTTGTGGTGAGCGCATCTTGGACCTGCTCTACACCTCCCAAGCACGGAGGATCCTGCTGGAATGTCATCTCCAGCCAGGCTGTGGGGCAGAAAAGGCCACAGGAGTCTTGTTTTCCTCTTTCACTGCACCTCAGGTCTGTGAGTGATACCTGAGGAGCGAGGGACTCATGCAGACTCTTTGCTTTCTGTTTTCTTACTGCAGTCCAAGAGAACACAGAGCTCTGAGTTGTCCCTTCATTGCTTGTAAATCTTGTTCTGTAAGTGAAGACATGCACTGATCCTTTGCTGATGCCAGGCACGATCTGTAAGGGACTAACCCCCAAACTGGATTGGTACTGTGAGCAGATATCTTCATATTTCAGCAGAGAAAAACTCCAAACAAACAAGGCTGTATGAATACCTCTGCAAAATTCTGGGCATCAGAGAGTCCTGCAGATGACATTTAATGTATCTAAGAAGTTGGACTTGAGCCCTGTGGGTTACTTTGAGCCCTGGTTCTATGGTTCTATGATAATGTAGCCAATGTAGCTGATTTCATTTTGTCTATAAGAGCAAGATCTGTGCCTACAAACATTCTGAATTATTTCTGCTGGAGAAACCTCTGAGCTTTGTTGGGCTGAAGGAAGGTCTGTGCTGGGAGAATGAAGAAGAGACTTTCTCCAGGATGACACTTCAAATAGCTGATATCTTGCCGTGTTCCCAGGTGCTCGAGTGAGGTGGGAATTTTTGCTGTTTGAGATTCCTCTTACCTACCCCTTCAGCATTATTGGCTGCTAAAAATAAGATTTCACAAAACAGAAAAGAAGGCAAGAGAAGTGAACACCAGAGAGCAGTCCTAGGAAGGGCCTGACCCCACACCTCCTTCATGGAAGGCAGAAAAATGCTCTGTAAAGGCTGCAGTCACACAAGGCATTGGGTCTGTTCTGTGCAAATTATCACACCCATTTTCTCTCCAGCTGGTTTCAGCAGCCCTTAACTTGCACTCCAGCTTCCTCCTCTCGCTCTTCACCCTTGCCACCAGGCTCTCTGGCCCCGAGGAATTGAAACTCTGCCATTTCTCCTCCTGATGGCTCTTGAATTCTCTCTCAGCTCCACTCTGTGCTGACCTCCTCTGGGCACCAGACTCACGGCCTCCAGAGGATGGACATCTCAGCCAGCTTGGCTGGACCGGTTTGCTTCCCTCAGGGCTCATGATAACCTTACAAAATAGTGAGGTTCATGAAAAATTATATTTCTAAAGGATACAGAGGGAAATGGACACTTATGATAATAAGGGCATCTCCTACTTCAGTTTTCTTTGCTGTCATTGCATAGACATTTTTTGTTTCCATTGAAAACTCTGCCTGACCTAACCTAGAGCAACCTTGCAAAGCAATGTGCTGTATTATCCTACATCTTTTTCCCCCTGTAATTTCAGTTTTGATTGCCTTTAAGAGTTCTGTATACCTGTTCTGCTTGCTAAGCTGGGGGGAACTTGGCAGCAACCACCACAGAGATGGATTTGCTTTACTTGATTCTGCTCATGGTGCTGTTTAGCTTCCTATTTGAATATCAAAATCACTTTTGTAAGTGTTTTTCATATCAGTGTGAGATGTGGTGACACTGGGTTTTAGGAATTTTTAGGAATTTCAGAATATTTGAGACTATTGTGCTGCAGAAACACATGGATGTCTTCTAAAGTCCAGGTACATGGGCAGGAAGACAATTTCTGATTTTCATGGTATGGTCTCATATAATTAAATTTCTAATAGGAAATGGATATTTACATAACCTGCTCTTTATGAGTGCTCTGAATTCCAAGTTTGCCAGGAGCAGTGGATTTATTGTGAGGTAACATGTATTCGGTGTCCACTGCTTTCCTTAGATGATGGCAAAAAAAATGCCACTCTCATGGGGACTAAACAGCTTTACTCACGAAGCATTACAACTGCTGAATTTCAATCTAATCTACTTAACTATTTTATCAACATGCTTTAAGATGATTAAATCAGTTTCTTTATGCTCTAGAATTTAAAATCCCTTCTCTGGATGTTTTCTTTCGTGCAGTATGTGAGGGAATGTACAGCGGAAATTAAAGGCTGTTCAAAATTCCGTGTAGCAAACCTGCTTCTTAATGACAGGATTTTTTTTTAGGTTCACTGTGCAGTCAGGGAATATGAGTTTGTTTTTTTTTCCCCTGAACCAAGTTTACAGCTGAAGGTAGCAATGTAGTTCACACTAGAGCATAAATCTGCAGGCTGAAACCCATGTAAGAACACACAGTATTGCTATTGAGAGTACTCAAGTGAAAAATTTGAAAAATTGTGTATTTTAAAGTGCTTGTAAAACCCTGTTGCCCTATGGATATGTCCAGGCCCCTTGTTTGCTTTCATTTTTCAACAACAATAACAATAATGTCACTGCAATGAACATTGTTTGGACACTGCTGATGGGCATCTGGATGTGAAATGATAGTCACAGGCCAAAGGCCAAAAAGAAATAAGAACCATCACTCTGTCAGAGCAGCACCATCTTCTCCACAAAGCCTGGAGAAAACCTTGTTTTCCCAATGTACACCTCAGGACATTCCATGATTTAACTCTGCAAGTAAATTTGGACATTTCCTGGTCCCAGGGGCTCTTTCATGCATTGATTGAGCTTTTTTTTGTTATAGAAAGTATTGGCCAAAGGGTAGAGGTTGTCAATGCCCCAGCCCCTGGAGCACAGGCTGGGCTTGGACAGGGGCACTCCTACACATACACCAGAATTTCACAGAAAAGGTTTACAAACTGATTCATACGGTCTCTACCTTCCCATCTTCACTCTCAACAGTTTTTGCTTATGAGAGTATTTTATAAATTCAAAATGTATTCAGTATATTTCACTAGGAAAGCACCTCGATCTAAAGCGAACACTTAGATTTTAACCAGGACTACAATATATAGAGTATATCTGCTGGAAGAAGGAAAAATCCAGGTCTTGGGAGCCAGAGAGAATGTAATTAACTTGAGTTACATCACTTACTGCTGTATTCATGGACCCAAATTCAATTCCCTTTGACATACCTTTTAAAAAATCCATTGTTATGAAAAGTAAAGTGCAGCTTCACTACTGAAACTCATTTTGAGCTCCTGCTTTTCTCTGCACTTTAAAGTTCAGTGCAGAATGGACAGGGAGCCCTTCTTGGTTCCTGAGCCTGGAGAACCTGGGCTGAAAGCAGCACCTGTGTCCCTTCCTTGGAATCCATCCTGGCCTTTTGCTCCTCCTGGCATAACCTGATGGTTTTATCTTCCTTCTGCATTCAGGATCCTATAAAAACAATGATGTTTTATATATGTTATCCATTCATGAGAGATAATTAGCATTGCCAATTAGCCCCTGTATCCAGCATCTTCTCTTTGTTTGCTGTCAACCAACACCTGTATGCACCTTGCCCTGCATTACATCGCACTACAATATTATATTAATTATATTATTTACAGTTCTCAGCTGCTATTTCAAGTAGAATTCCTCTGATTGAATTTCCTACACTGTATCATGTAGATACAGCTGGGAAACGTGGTGTTGCCACTCAACAGAAAAGTGAATTTCACAACAAATATTTTGCCTCACCACCTTACCCTTTTTCACCTGGGCTGTGTATGCCTTATCCACACAAATATTCTGTAAGTGTGGGACTCTCCAGGACCAACGTGAGCTGTGATCACAAATTCTGGGCTGCTGGTGGGTGTGGCACAGCAGAGGATAGAGCAGTGGGAAGGCACAGCTGGCGGCACACTCAAGTACAGGGTTAATTGTGCTTAATGAACCAGCGAGGTGGAAAGCAAAATATTCACCCACTCCCAGCTTTAGCTCCCCATGGCCCCAGTAAATTGTTCTGTAAAACTCTTGGCTCAGGAATAAAGGCTGCAGGAGGCTGTTTTTGACGGCAGGGCATTGTGAAACTCATGCAATGCGCCTCTGGCTTTGCTATTGTTCTTCCTTTGTCTATAAAAATAAGTTGGGGTGAGGCACTTTGCTGCTGTGTGTGTACCCCGAGTGTCACACAGCACGTCTGGCTGCTGCTGGCAGGCATGGCTGGAAGCTGCAAGCTGAGGAAGGCAGGTGCTCTCACAGCCAGAGTAATTTTCAGCTCTGGAACGGCGTCTGTGTGTCTAAAAACCAACAGGGGCATTTGTGAAATGGAAGAGGAAAAGATAAACTGCCACAGAATGAGTGTTCTGTTATCAAGTATTTCAGCCACTTTTGGAGGCTCAGCTGATCTCTGCTCCACACAGAAACCTCTCCCCAACCTCCCTCATGACCACAGCCACCTTTGCTGAGGAGAAAATTCGTCTGCCTGTGTCCATGCACTTGCTGCTCCTGCTGTGGGGAAGGTAAGCCGAGCAAACTGTCCTTTTTGGAGCAATAATACCTGTGACTCTGAGGTGTGCTTACAGCAAATATCTCCTGTGCCAATTTAAAAGCCCCAGCCTTCACTGTTTAATCAACTGCAAAAGCTGTTTATTGCTTTCTATACATGAGTGTCTCAGTGCTGTGCTTTAATTAACTGCGTCGGCCTTGGCTGTCATTCGACACAGCTTTTATTGGAGGAGATGTTCAATCCTGTCTTTCATAACTGTGTCTTAAACACATCTGTACTGAACTCTTTCAGGCAGTGATTAGTTTCCATCAGCTGTCTCTTATTCCTTTCACATTCGCCCACAGGCAGCCTCATTAAAGTCCAGCACAACTTTCCTGCACTGCCACTTCTCCCAGCTCCTTGGGCAAGGGGGGAAGCTGTGGCCTGAATTTCTTTGCTGCTCTCCTGGAGGGCACTCCTGGGGCTGATCCTCACCAGCCCAACCTTCTCCTGGGGTTACTGCAGCTCTCTGAAAGTCACCTCCTGCTGGGGAGCTCCAGAGCAGTAATGCAGTGTCAGCTCTGAGTGCACCTGAGAGGTTGCCAATTTCTCCAAAACTGTTTTTGGTCTTGCCACTTTTTCCTCCCTGCCCTGGCTGAAGACCCATAACCATGTCCTTCACTCCCTTCTCCCTTTCCCTGGAGCATGCCCAAGGCATGGATGCCCTGCCCAAGCCTGCAGGCTGCTGCAGCACCCCAGGCAAGCAGCCTGTGCTCCCTCATGGCCACTTCAGAGCTCCACACTCCTCCCTCCCTCTGCTGTGTCCTCCTGGCTGCACTTCTTCATGTGGGATGGCATTTTCCTGGCTTTCCTGCCTGATTTAACCAACTGCTTACCCACCAGCACAATATTTTTTTATTCCACTTTTTTATTCCACTTTTATATTCCTCTTTATAAATGTTAGGTTAGAGCTTTCTAATTTTACTGTTGTGGATCCTTGGAGAGTTTCTGGAAGGGAAGGGGATATATTTCTCTGCTGCTTTAGCCAGAAGCAGCTACAAATCTGGAGGTGACATATCTGAGCTGCTCTCCTCCCCTCCAGCCTTATCCTGGGGACAGGCAGTGCTTGGTCTCTGAGGAGTCCCTGGACACCATCACCCTTCAAACCCCCAGCAGGGACCTGGAAGGCTCCAGTCCTACCTCCCATGCAAACCAAAGCTACTGATTCATCACTGACAGAGGTGCTTTTATGTCTCTGTTACCCCTGTCTTTGTGTTTCTCTATTTTCCCCTTCCTCTTGGCATTTTAGACACTGTTACTTGCCAGCTAACACAGCCCAGCTGAGGGTTAAAGAGGGTTAAACAAGGTGGCCACTTTTCTCTTCAAGGCTATTAGTTAAATATTTGAGAGAATTTAGGAATCAACCCGAGGATTTTCTGTGGATCACTTCCAAATATGTGTTGTCCTCTTCAGCACACAGACCCAAACCTCTCCCACCTGAGCATCCCACCCTGAGGGAGGGCAGCCAGCTAACAGGGTAGGAGGAAACAAAAGTAAAAATAAACAAAAACTAAAAAAGTATTTTATGCTAGACCCAGAACTTCTGCAAATTCTGGGCTTTTGTGTTCATTGGTGAAGCTGAGTGGAGGCACACACCTGTGAATGTTCTTCTGGGCTTTTGTCTCAGTGTGAATTCGTGTTTCAGGCTGCCTTGACATTACAGATCCCTAAATAGAGGATTGGACATTATTGGAATAAATTTACCCCCACAGGAGAAGCCCAGATGGAAGGTTGCAAGGAGAATATTTAGTGTGCAGAAATGTGCATTTCTATGCACCCTGATGCCATTGCTGTGTGATTTTGCCTGAAGTTTTCCCATCATTTTCAGTTCCTTTTGAGGATGCTGTGAGACTCATCTTTCTCTACAATGCTATTTATTGATGAAGCTGGCTTGAACTACCCTGAAAGGGTCATGCACTTATATTTAACATTTAATCATTGCTATTTTCTCAAGTCTTTAGAGAATGATCTATTTTAATGTTCCTGTGATACCCACTGTGAACTTAGATACTATTGCTTGTAATTGGAAAAACAAACAAACAACAAGAAAAAAAAAAAAATCAGTCTTTCCTTTTTGTCTTTATTGTTCTAGAAGTGACCAAACCCACCGAGCTGTCGGCTGTTTACACTCAGGAGCCTTAATACCAAACTGCCCCAAAGAGCTCACAGAGAAAGATGGTCCAGAAGCTGTCAAAATGGCTCATTTAGTGAGGAGATGAACTGCTTGTGGGAAAACCTTGCCACTAAATGGTTTCCTGTAAAAATCCTAACGGCAGATGTGTGGATATTTGGCCTTACTCCAAGGGCCACACGTCCTAAAGCCGAGATTGGGCGTATTTTGAGGCAACACATTAATGCCAGTGGGAGGGTAGGGATGATACATTTTATATCCTTTCTGGAAAAAAAAATCCCTAGTGTGGGTGCAGGAGACTATTAAGAAAGAAGAAAGGATTTTTCTTCTTCTTTATATTTATGTAGGATGTCTGTCCTGTGCTCCAGTGAAAACAGAGCAAAATTTGCAGGTAGCTGTGTTAGAGCTGGTGGAGGTGCAGCCAGCCCCACTGCTGCTGTGACATCCCCCAGCCTGTGCCAGAGAGCTGTGCTCTGAGAAAAGTGTCAGCTCTGGGCCCTGTCCTCCCTCCCTCACAGCTAAAATACATTGGGTTTGTGAGCCCATCCTCCCTTGCCAGCATACATCATGCTTTCTTCCCCCACACTTACACTGCACTAATGCCATCAATAATGTCCTCCTTCTTCTGTGTACTTCTGGTTTTCATTTCTTCTGCTTCACTCCTGGCATTTTCTCCTTATTCACCTCCCTCCAGACCAAGCAAAGCCCCTATAACCAGTATAACCCTGCTGTATTTCCAAATTGAATTGGGATGTGGTGGGGCTGGGGAGTGCTGCCCTGCAGATTGGCTTTTCCTGGATGCTGCTTTTGCCCTGCTGTCCCCCAGCCCTGTCTCAAGAGAAGTTCCCCTCTCTCTTCCTTCCCTTTCACCTTCTGTGGGTACTGCAAAGGGGCAGAACCTCAGAGAGGGTTGGGGCACGTTCTCCTACCCCAGCCAGGCATCCCTTCACCTACACATGCTGCTCTCCATCCAGGAAGGAAGAGCTTCCAGCAGAAAGCTCTTAAAGGACAAAATGTTGGAAAAAAGGGCACAGTTTGGTTGTTAAAGGAGGAAGCAGCTCATGTCTCCATCAGCTGGAAAGTGCAGACAGACACATGGTGATTCTTCTAGTACTTAAAGGTGGGAAAAAAGCATTGCTGCTTTTCCATAAAACTTCAGCTGTATCCCAGTTGCAGGAAAAGGGGTTTTTCACAAGAATCTATCCCAGCAATGGGCATCGGGGTCCAGGCTGTGCTGATGTCAAAGCTGCACATCTGCCAAGTGCATGGTGTTTCAGAGGCACCTCTGCCTTCCAGCCTGGACTTTTCCTCTCATTCCTATCCCAGTTCCTTGACAAAAGTGCAAAAGTAGGTCCCCACTTGTATGCACAGCACTCTTTTTGGTCCTGCACAGGACCGGACCCGGCTCCTCCTGACACCTGCAGCAAAGCCAGAGATGAGGTGCCCCACACCGAGTCTTGCTTTCCAGCTTGGGTTTTTAATCTGCCAAAGCAGGAGCTGGTGGCTGGAGCCAAGAGCTCTCAGGATCTATCTCTGCTGCTGCCTGGGGCAGATTTCTCCTCTTGCAGCAGCCACAGCAGCACTGGCCCGTGTCCGCACTCAGCCTCTCCCTGCTGCTGCTCCACCGCCACACTGGGGCTGTCTGTGGTTATTTATTCCATCCTGCTTCTGCTGCAGATGTAAGGTAACACCCAGAATAATCCAGCCCTGCTCACAATGCTGCTCTGAGAGTTTGTCAAGGGGAGGTGTGAGGATGGGAGACTGGAGTGTCAGGGAGCTGACAGCCAAGGCGGACACGGGAAGAGTTATAGGCATTCAACAGACATTAAAAGGACAATAACACACTGGCTTATGGCTATTTATTTTTTACAAGTGACTTTGGCAGTATTTTGTTTGAAGTTTTGATGGCCATATGTTTTCCAGGGAGGCACAGCACTTTCCTCTGTTTGTAAACTGTGCTATAATTGAAATTGAATTTTTATGAAATCTATGTGAAATATGATAACACATTAAAACACTCTCCTTTGGAGAGTTTCCTCATTGATTTTTGTTGCATTAAATCTGTTTACACATCAAAGGAAAATATTGCATTCTGTCTGTCTTCATTTCAGTCACACCCTTCCTTTTGTTTCCTGGAGACCACACATGGCAAAGCAAAACCCTCTCTGGTGAGAGCTCTTCCAGCACTGATACTTCTCTTGGTGAAATGATGCCTTACACTATAATTGGCCTTCTTTCTCCCATCTGTTTAGGAAACCAGGAACTTTGTGATGTCTCTTTCTTCCTTCATCTTTTCACCAACTCAACTATGTTTACACAATGGAACCAATCCCTCCCTGCTGAAAATACATGGGATTTGATGGCTGACTTTGTGTCCATCAGGATCAATCTGATATGGACAAACTCTGTAGCTGGAGTACATAACATCATGGGTCAGTTCACTTCAGACAAGTTCTGCAGATTTATCTGAGAATATGTCCCCAAAAAAGGGTTTTATTTGGTATGGCAGAAATAATTTTACCTTCAGCCACCATGTTTTATCTCTGGCTCCTCAAATTTGTGTGTGTGTATGTGTGTGAGTGTAAAGCTCATGAATTAGTGTCCTAGAAAAAGCTTGCAGGGTGGAAAAGTAAACTGATACTTATTTTGAAATCAATATATTCTGAAAATATAAATTTTAACCCAGTGCTCTCCAATATTAGCATAATGCAGAGGCTTCCTCTCCCTTCCTCCTCCTGCCCATGCACATGGCAGTGTGTCTGAGGTGAGAAAATTCAGTATCTGGGGGTGCCAAATATGATGATATTTGTTGCAAAGCCTGATGCTGTGGTGACAGCAAGAGGCCTCTTTTTCTATCCCCAGACTGCTGGTCCAGAATGGGCAATGCCTGCATGGCACTGAGGAGAGGAGCATGGATGATTGTCCCACACATCATAAAGAAAAGGTGAGGTCCATTCTGCCCCAAGTTTCCTGCATGGAAGAGTGAAAATAGGATTCATTTACAGCTAAATCCTTTCCTTCACTAAACACAAGGTGTGACACAGTGCCACAGCAGGTGCCTAAATATATGAAAGTTTAAGGGATTTATAGTCCTAACCCTTATAGGCATAAAAAAACCCAACAAAACAACAAAACCACACCAAATACAAATCTAAAATGATTTTCTGCTCTTATAAAATTAAATGTCTTCTGCCTGCTGTGCTATGCACAGAGCCAGCCCTGCCCATTCCTGTCTGTCTCCCAGGGCAGATATGATGGGACCCCAAACCAGCCAAAGATGGTCTGCACTTGCCTTCTCTTGGTTTTGAGATCTGAAGAAGGAAAAGAGTGTTTTAAATTAAAAAAAAAAAAAAAAGACACAAGAAACACCTACAAAATATTTTTCCAGTTCACTTTTGCCTAGTATTTGCCATCTAAAACTAACAAACAGAAATCTTCAAAGGAATGAGCTGAGCAGTGACAGAACAACAGCAAAAAAGGGTTTTCTGTGCATCTCCTCCTGTCTCCCCTGCCACACTTGCAGGTCTGTGCTGGCTTGTGGGATTTGCTTTGGTTAATTCTCTCTCTGAGCTGCAGCAAACTGTGCCCTCCTCTCTCTCATCTCTGGGCAGGTTCATTTGCTCCCCTCCTCTGAGCCCAGGCTGTTGGCTCCTCATCTTCCCTGCAGCCTCTCTCCTTCAGCTACGTGCTCCCCATCTGTAACTTTGCTTTTCATGTCCCTACACCTGTGTGGCACAAGGGGAAGGTGGCTCCCCCCTGCCAGCCCTTGTGCTGCCCCTGTGCACCTGGAGCCATTTGCTTCTCTACCTCCTTGAGGGGATTCCAAATAAAATGGAAAACAAACAAATCCAAGCTCCTCCCTGGCAGAGTGAAACATTGAGCTAATGAGGTGTTGTAGGCAAAAGAGAAAAGAGATAAAAACAAAAGAATTAAAAGTATAAAAGAAGGGAAAGTGGTGGAGAAGGGCATGGAGAAACCATGTAAAACAGAACAGAATGACATCACAGAACAGTGGAGTGGTTTGGGTTGGAAGGGACAGTGTAGTTCCAATCCCCAGCCATGGGCAGAGACACCACCCACCAAGGACTAGTTTGTTAGCTGTGGTGCCCCAGCTGATGTGAGACCAGGTAGGATGGGAAATCACAACTGGTGTCTGCTGTGAGCAGATCCTTCCTAGAGCTCACCATATTGAAGCAGCGTGAGCATTTTGTATTCAAAATTAATCATAGCACCTCCTCCTGTGACGAATTATTAAATAAAGCATTAGGAGTTGCTGGGGCTGGATATACAGAGTGGCACTTCCATGTTCCATATGTCAAGTGATATTGGTGCAGGGAGCAGGCTCCAAACCCCATCCCTTAACTCACACCATGCCCTGGCTGTGCTGCTGCCTGTGGGATGCAGGGATTGTCCTCGCAGGGACACGCTCTGTGCCAGCAGCAGCACAGGCTCCTCGCCTCTTTCTTCCTCAAATTGTGGTAGAAATAAGGCTGATCTGTATTTCTGACATGGATAGGAGGGGAGGACAGAGCAGAGCTTGGAGGATTTGCTCCCTTACAGATTGTGTGTGTGCATACATATAGACAGCTCTGCATCCATATGCAAATATATGGAATGCATACCCTTATTAAAAAATGTGTATGGATTTGAGTCAGGACTTGAATTAACTGCATTGAAGCATCCTTGCCCGTGGCATGGGGGTTGGAACTAGCTTAAGGGTAATTAAGATTAGTTTAAGATCCCTTAAGTTCCCTTAACTAGTTAAAGGAATCTTTATGATCCCTTCTAACCTAAACCACTCTGTGATTCTGTGGCTCTATGAAATTCAAAAACAAACATCCAATTTACATGAAATTATGCTTATATTTTCAGAGCCACCTCCACAGCACTCATTCCCATTCAGGAGCAGACAGCAACCCCAGGAAGCACTTACCCTGCATGTTTTTATGAGCTGCCTGTGTTTCCAGCACATTGCCCTGCATCTTCTACCTGCCCTATGCTCACCTGGAAGTCAGGTAAACCCTTGGAGTACCTTTCTGCTTATTGAATATTGGTCTATGCATAAAGCATGCTCATGTTTAGGTGCAAAACCTCACTTGGTGGTGTTCTGGCACCTAATTCTTTATGAACCTCAGTGAAACCAGTGGGTCTGAGGCAGAGATGAGTGGTACAGTTCCATGGCATTGGAAATGTGCATTTTAAGGAATAACAACTTGTTTATCCAATTACAGCTCTCCTGGGGGTATTCTGCTGCTTTTGGCAATAAGTTTGAAACACAATTGGAACTGCCAGCACCAGCACCAGGTGTGTGGGCATCAGGGCAAGCATTTGGGTGGGAATGGGAGCCCATCCTGTGGGTCAGTAGGGATGCAGCATACAATGAAGCAGAATCAGGGCTGAGGATTGACAGAATCCTACAGGAAACTTGGCCTCCCTTAATTATGAAGTGGTGTTAGACCAAAGAGCCATAGAATGAGTACAGCAACAGCACAAATTTAGGAAACAGTATTTATTAACAAGTTGGTTAATTAGCCACTCAGGTTGTGGTTGGTAGTAAATATATGGCTGGTTAGGTCTAGCATAATAAAAAGTAAATGTAGACACTAATAAATAGTTGTGCATTTCCACCAAAATTTGGATGTTAATTGTAGATTTTGTTAAATGTGACCTGTAAGACATGAGCTGTTTTTTCCATTAATTAAGCATAGCACACAAAGTATTTCTCATATCTGTATTTATAAAGAGATTAACAAGCAAGAGCTGACCAAAATGTTCCCTTGTTTTAAGTAAAGACTGAAACAATGGTCCTCATAGTTAATGCATTTTCAAAATTAATTTTTTTAAAAAATTGTTCTTGTTTTCTTTCTTGGTATCTCTTAAGCTCTCTAATCTTTCTAGAACTATGTTCAAAATAATATTTAGCATAGAGAGAAACACTAAATATTTCATGGTATAATTAAATCTTATTAATGTAATTGTCTGCATAGTTCACATTAAAAATTTACAAGAACCTTTTTCCTTTTCATTAAGAGTTTTATTTTCTTATGAATTTCCATAAATGTTTTGAGCTTAACCTAACTGTGGGAAGCATCAGAAGTTTTCTCATGATTTGATGTTGAATCTAAGTTGCTTTACTTGTATTATTCTTAGCCCAGCCAGAGACTCTTTGTCATGGATTTAGTGCTCATGTAATTAAGGTGCAAAAGATTAAGTATTTGCTTTACCATTTGTAGATCTAGCTGCTGGCATTTAATGTTTTCCAACTTTTAGCATTCTCTTTTCTGTTAAAAAGATGTTTCATGAGGGGATGTTTTTAATACTTATTTTTTTCTATTTCTGCACTGTGCTACATTTAAGGCATGTACAGAACAATATTCAATTTTAACTTTGAAAGACATCTTTCTGTACAACCAAGTTTTTATAAGCTGGGCAATTTTACATCAGTCTGTTGTATTTCTTATATGTATCACCAAATAAACTGTAATGTGGCCTATGAATACAGAGGAACAGCGAGTGGTTGTGGTTTATCCCAGCTCAGTGCTTTCCCTACTGATATTCTAGAAAGTTTCCTTCTTTACCTCAAGCCTCCTGCCCTAAATATCCCTTCTGCTGCAGACTGAATCAATATTTCAGGCTGTCCCTGAGGACTGACGTGTCTACAGCTGTAGAGACTCCATTCTCTCTATTCCTTAAAACATTGCATACTTTCGGATGGAAAAACCCACCCTTTAAGCAGCAGGAAGGGAACACATTTCTATCATCCTCTAATTTCCAAGACATTTATAATAAAATTTCAATCCTTATGAAGTTCTCCTGAATCCATCAAATATTCATCCAAATGGTTCTGTTTATTGGCATTCCCACTTTAGCATGTTGGCCCGTTAAAATTCACGCAGCCATTCGTCCGCCTGGCGCTCCACATCCGAGCAGACTTCGCTCAGACAGCGCTACCATTAAAATAAGCTTTTTCACTTGAACTTGCTTTCATTTAAGTCACTGCTAACGTAGAAAGGAGCTCATTTAGTGATGCTTTTTCACCTTTATGTTAACTCTGAATGCATCATTAGCAGGGAGATGTTGACTAATTTGGAAGGAGTTTAGCGAAAAGCTCTAAAAATGGTTCGCAGGTCGGCAGAGCAGGCACTGTGTGGAAAGATAAAATGAGCTATCAATGTCTAGACTGGCAGGAAAACCATGATTAGAAATTCTTAAAGGATGTAAAAATGGATAGTGGAAGAATTCAGTGTGTTAAAACTCTGCTGAAGGGCTGACACAGGTAATGTGAGCACAAAGCAGAGAGTAGAAAATCCCTCTTTAGATATTTATGGTGGCCAGCTGGGGTTGATTGGGACACCACAGTGCAGGGAGACAGACCAAAGGATTTCAGCAGCTCTTGCCTAGTGCAAAAGTGTGTGTTTTAGTAGTTAAGAGAGGGGAAATGCCATAAAAGCTAGAGAAAAGAAATGAATACAAGGACAGAATCACCAGTTAGCTGTAGCAACATTTTTTCTGGCAAGACATTTATGGAGCTATAGAAGTCCTCCTTCCGAACTTCTGGGGGGTTTAGCAAGTGCAGCTTTTGGAATCAGAAAAGAGTAATGTGAAATAGAGAACATTCTGTCATTTCCTGAGATTTCTGACCCAAATCCCCGCAGTGAGGCAGCTCTAATAGCAATTGCCACCACCTGACAGGTTACTTCAGCATTGCTCCATCACAGAGCCTCTGGGTGGTCCGAGAGAGCATTCACTTGCAATTTGTTGCCTATTTTATTTTGATTTGACTCACAGCTGTGCAAGTCAGGGACTCTGGATTTGCAATTTCAGTATCATTGCAGAGTGATACACGTCACACAGGCTTTGGTTTGTGCCCATTTTGCTTCATCTGTCCTTCATCCTCACAGAGAGCAGGTTATAAACCAGGGGCAAAATCACGTGTCAGAATCCCACACAGGACCTACTTTGCACAGTCACAAAATACTGTTTAATTTGTAGATAGACTGCAGGAACACTGGATGATGGAGTTTATAAAAGAAATTAAGTTGGGAAGAATTCAAATGAAATATCTTCTTCGGAGAGCAAACTCATTTGTATTCCAAAATGCAATTATAAAGTGGCCTCAGGAAACTCAGTGCTCCTTCTGGTCAGCAGCACTGGCAATATCTTTGCACAAGATCATGGAGAGCTTTAATTTCCAAAGAAGAAACTCAGCAAGAGGAACACGAAAACCACTGTAAAAGTAAACACTTCATAAGCCAGCTGACAACTGCACTAGAAATATTAAACAAGTTTAGAAAGTGTTACTGAGTTCACCTACAAATTGTAATGTGATTGGAGAGAAAAATGTGTACCCGACTGCATCTGAGGATCCAGTGATTAGGATCTGAATGAGACCTAAAGACCACACATTTCAGTAAATCTGTCCCTGCTAATGGTGGGATGCCTGAAAAAACATAAAAAGTAAGCTCTTTCCCTAAATTCAGGATGTGCAAAGATACAAAATGCAATCCAGCCCACTAATATCTGAAATATAAATGTGAATTGAATTTCCTTCTACCTTCTTTGGGAGCTACTAATTATGTCTCTGGATACCTTGGCTGTCCACAGGATTATCTACTCCCTTTGAAAATTCTTTTCCTGTGGCAAATTTAATCTACAAGTCAGGCTAGAGTGTAGGAACTGCTCCTGCACAGGGATTAAGCTCTTGCTTGACTCAAGTAGGGATGTACTTCAAACTCTCCTGCTTGTTTGCTTATAACTAAAATTCTGTGTAAGCTTTCACAACTTGGAGGCAAAATTTGTGACAATGCTTATGGATGCTTTATCTCTGGCAGTGTTCATGGCCATGCTGGATGGGGCTTGGAGCAACCTGGTCCACTGGAAGGTGCCACATGGCAGGGGATGAACAGCATGATCTTCAAGGTCCTGTAACTCAAACCATTCTATGATATTTAAAAAGTGAAAACAAACACAATCAACAAAAAACAAAAAATAAAAAACAAAAAAAAACCCACAAAACTGAAACAAACGAACAAAAATAGATCAGAGGAAAATTTGAGAGGAGGATCTGGCTTGCTCACAGTGTCTAGCCTTCCCAAACCAAAACCAGGCACCTTCACTTAGGTGATCTTTAAAAAGTGAAGTAGTTTTGCCCACTCCAATGGATTATTCTTTGTCTATCTGTGGTTTATCAGGTGTTGGTTTTTTTTCTGGGACCACTCACCACTGTACTGCTAAGGAAAATTTCCATAATATAGTGGATTTTGCAGCAAATCCACCACACACACACAGCACCGTTCCAAAGGGTGTAGCAAGTGATATTTGCCCCAAAGGCCAAGTCTTCCCTCATTAAACAGCAAAAAAAAAGGAGCACATGTTCCCAAGGGAGTGATGTGTGCAGGGTAGGGAGCACAGGGCAATATCCTCTCCTGCAAGCTGGGCTGACTCTGCTCCGAGATGGCAACACTGAGATTGTTTGTTGTGCTTAAAAAGCTGGTGAGGCATGAGTTTAGCTGCAGGGAAATGCTGATGCGAAGGATACTCCAGGAGAAAAATGATGGGTAGGAAAAGCAATTTATCTTGTTCTTCCATCCTCATAGTTGGAAGGGGAAGAAAAAAGGCAAACCCAACACTGCCCCCTAATCACCTGAAAAGTCTCCAAAAGACCAAAACAGAAATAAAAATATAAAAGAAGAAGGAAAAATCTACTCAGGAGTAAGTAGCTCCTTGTGTTTTAAATATTAATTGAAGGAATAGCATAAAATGGTGCCTTTTTTCTTGTGTTAAGATGTTGACATTTTATAGCAACATTCTCATGAAAAATACTCATGTTATATATGATTGTGATGAAAATCAGACTTTTTTCATTTTTTCTAATACCTTTACTTGTTAAAAAAAATCAATCAGGAAAAAAATGCAGTTTTTTGTGACTCAAATCAGTCTCTAACATGATGTGTTCAGTATTTTCTGCAAAATACATGGCAAATTGAGATTTACCAAAATTACTGAAAATTAAGCTGTTTCCCTTCACTGCACCAAAGTTCAGTGAAATCTAATAAATGAATATATAATGGCAAAGGTAAAAAAATGCTATTTTACTATTAGAAGCCTGAAGTATTATCACTTACAAGGGCAAGAAGACAAGACATGTATGTTTATTCTTTTCAGTGCTTATAGCTCCCTGCATTCAGCAACAGGCATTACCATAATTTGTTTTTACTTAAAGTGCAATATAGGCGTGCTCCTGCAAGCCGATTGAACCACATTTACTAGAATCTGCTTGAAAATTCTTGGCTGGGAATCAACAGAAATCCATTGCAAATGTTTGGTATGCACCTGTGTGAGGTGTGTCTAGAATTGAGTGCATCTCCAACCTGCACCCTCCATTCCAGCTCCTGATCCCCATCCCTTCTTTGCCTTCCTGACAACACCAGAAATGAGCAATTTCACCGCCCCAATTAGAGAATTTACTGACAGCTTGAAGTAAGAAGGGGAATGCAAAACTCTTCCTTTCTTTTAGCAGGCTTTTTAAACTTGACAGTGCTGGGATCTAAACACTCCCCGTATCTTCCCTGAGCACCTCAGGAACGAGACATCCAGCACAAAGCTTTGTTTCATCCTTGCATCCAAAGTGTTTTACAGGAGATCACTGCATCCCCCGTGGGCATGGATCCAGGTGTCCCACAGCAACAGCACAGCTCGCAGGAAAGGGAGGAAAAACAACTTTATTTTTGTAGGAAGCAGTGAGGGATTTAGACGATGCCTGCTTGCTGGGAGCTGCCTGTGCTAACTCGAAGGGGGAAAGCTTTATTTCAGAGCTCTGCTTGGGCTGGATGATGTGCCTGTGAAACAGGGGAGGATGGGAGGAGCTGAGAGCTGCTGTGCCTTGGCCAAGGCACTCCCACTGCCTGTCAGAGCTCATATTATTAAAATGATATTACAGTATTCTAGACTATGATGAGTTCTCTTTCTCTTTCAGGGAAATTTTTATTTATTTATGTATTATTTGCTGTGGGGGTGGTGAAGCACTGGAAGCCTTCACCCACAGAAGCTGTGGATGCTCCATCCCTTGAAGTGCTCAAGACCAGGCTGGATGGAGCTCAGAGCGACCTGGACTAGTGGAAGGTGTCCCTGCCCATGGCCAGAGGGTCAGAAGGAGATGAGCTTTAAGGTCCCTCCCAACACAAACCATTGTATAATTTTATGATTTAGTTGCTTTAGCATTATAGTACTGCCAATATAAAGGTCTAACTAATATGGGATTAACATCTGTTCTGCAAAGTTAACCAGCTTACAATTTAGCAACAAAATGATTAAGATTTAAGTTGTAAAATTCATTTAAAAAACAAACAAGCAAAATCCTTTCTTCAGGTATCATGCCTTACATTAAAGGGATGGTGACTTGAAAGAAGAGCACCTCTCCTCCAAGACTACACATCCCAGAAATCCTCTGTGCCGAGGGCTGCTGCTCCCAAAGTGACTCCTCTAAAGAACTCCTCTCAAGAGCTCACTACATCATCATGTAGGCAACACTCAGAGCTGCTAATATTATTAATAAGGATATTGTGACTTTTGACAAGCCTAAAACAAAATATCAATGAAGCCAGCTAACGCTTGAAACTAAATATAGTTCACATTAAATTTTAAAGCTTTGAATTGCATGAAGAGCTTTACAAGTTCTAGTTCAATCGACAGTAATTTCAATTCGCCTTCAGCTACTGTGTCTCTGTGTTATTTTTCCTTGTTGGTGTGGGAGATAACAAATGTGTGAATGACATTTCAGTCTGGTAATTGGGCCATTTATAGCTCCTTGTTAGTTCCTGCTGGATAAGGGCTCTGGTGCTGATTTTACATAAGGATCAAGCACCTCATTAAAAGCCCTGCGCTGAAAGCATGCCTGCGATACTTGACTGCGAGACAAGTGTTGCCATGTAATACACGAAAAAAAAGTGACTCTGTGCTTGCCATTTTCATTAAAAGATGGCACTTTTGACAACTAAAACGATTCCTTAGTCTTTTTCTCTATTGACCTCCCTGCTAGGGAAGGCTGTGCTGGTTCGAGTGGTGTTTCCTCCTCCTTGTCCTGCCTGTTTTTGCAGGAGCTGAGCCAGGATGACTGGTCCCTGCTCCTCGCTGCCTGCTGGGGACAAAGCTGTGCAAGGCTCCAGGAGATGCTGCTGGTTCCTCTGTGCAAAGCCCTGACTGCATTCAGCTCAGCTGGGTCTGCACATGGACATCATCTTCCTCCAGGCATTTTAGCCATCCTCTGTGCTAATTACACCGTGAGATTCTTGGGATTATCCTGTTCAGGGCCAGCAGTCGGACTCCAGGGATCCTTGTGGGTCTCTTCCAACACAGAATAATTTATAACTCTCTATTCCTCTTTTTGTGTCACCCACTTCCAGAGGTAGGTAAGCCAGGACAGAGAGCTGCAGTCCTGTTTTTCTCCCCATGTTTTTTGGACAATTTTCATCCCAAAGGCTGTGAAGAATCTCTGAGCATCTCTTTTGAGTAATATTTTCACTGTCTTTGGCAATGTCAGAGAGGGCTGGAGAACTCCCTGACATAGGTGGTGTAAATGAATTATAAGTGGTTGTAGGAAAAGAATTGCTCTCAGAAGAAGGGGAAAAACCACCAAATCCCCATAGATGGTTCAGATACAAAACTTTTACCACAGATGGAGATTCATCATTCTTCCAGCTATGTTTTACCAAAAGGTATTTCCCCCTTTCCTGAAAACCTCATCTCTCATATTCCAGTTATTACAATGCTGCTATCATAATATTAGCAGGAAAATGTAAACATCTATCCATCTGCAAACCATTCCCTGATGCCATCAGGGACTATGATTTTTTTAACTTGGATACATAAAAACAAGACTTTCAAGTTAAAAATACCAGTTTTGTAGGAAAAAAAAAAAAAATACTTCCCCACCACTCCCCATTGAGGGTTTGTAACACCATTTTATGTTTGGTTTTGGCTGCACTGCTGCACTGTGGAGGCTGCTGGAAATTTTCTGTGGCAAAATGGGAGGAATTCAGTGAACAAGTGGGAGAAAAAGCCTGTCTAGGCTTGTCAAGAATTGTCACTTAGGAAAAAAAACTATGAGAAACACAGGTTGCATTTAGCACTACGCTAGCACTGACTCGGAACTTCTCTCATTATTAAATTCATGGTGTTCACAGTGCTCAAAAGTGAGTGCAAAATGTGCCTGACTTCTGCAATGGGTTTTGGATACAGAAAAATACATAAATGCCTTAAGATATTTCCAGTGATGTTGTCATCATCCATCTGCATTGCATTTTTGCTTCAAACTAGAAGATTCCTTTACGATGAATAGGGTGCTTAAAGGGAAGGCTTCTATTGCCTCTTTTATTGATTATTAATGAAATCACAGTGCTCTCAGTCAGTTACAGCTGCAGCCCTAAAATAAGCTTTGGCAGTGATAATTGCTTCTCTTAAATCATGGATGAATTAAGGAAGGGAGGTTTTCTGGAATAGTTTATGATTTGTGAAAACTGTTTAATAATTGTTGCCTGATTTGCTGGGAATTTGGAGGAATACTTGAAGCTTCTTAGGAGAAACCAGCGTATCTCATGGTTTATTTTTAAAAAAATTTCCAGGCATTGGGTCAGGAGGAATAGTTGTAAAAATCCAACAGGTAATAATAAAAAATGTGACAACAGCCCTAACAAATGAGCAGTATAGAAAGCCACAGCCTGGCTTAGTATCTAAGAAATCAGAAAGTGCTTATAAAGAAATAATACATGTTTTCATTGGTTTGCAAATGATGATGTACCAAATAGCACATGGAACATGGAGTCAACAAGAAGAATTTCATGCCCAGGCAGTGAAAGCAGAGCAGGTCCCTGGTGGATCTGCACCAGGGATGTGTCCTTAGGGACATAAGGCCAAAATGTGTGCTAGAGCATCTTATCCTGATGTTCCATGGAAAACTGGGTTTGATTATAAATGTGCAGAACAACTACATGACAAAACTTAGGAACTACGCTTGATATACTAAAACAATTTAAATAAACACTTTTAGAACTGGCCAAAACTGAATTTTCAATCAAATCTTGTCAGATCAATGAAAATAATGAACACAAGGGTTCTTGGAAGAAGTGTTTGTGCTCACCTGGCACCACCACGTATCACACAGCATGAGACACTACCTCTGCCAGGCACTGGCTGATAAAAATCCTCATTCCTTTAACTTTTTTCATTTGCACAGTGTTTCCATGGAATTGCCATGCCAGCAGGATCAGGTCATCCCTCGTTAATATGCTACAACATGTGCAGGTTGGGTTATAATTTTTCCTGAGCTCAATGGCTGTGTGTCCTTCGTATGGGCAGAAATTACTGAGCATTGTAAAAGTTTCCATTTTATTCTTTCATGCAGGACATTCCTTGAGCTACACCTTTAAGTTTCTCAGTGGTTAAAAAGGAGTCAAAATGCTGTTTCAGGTCAGCTCATTCTTATTTCAACAAAGACAGACTTCCAGCTCCAAGCATGTCTGCTCAAATTCAGATCTCACAAAGGCTTTGCATGGAGTGATCACCAAAGCAGGTATTGTCTCTTTTTAAGTATCTTTGTAGGAATATTTCTTTCTAGTTTTGGCAAGGAAATTGCTTAAAAATTGCCAGATAATGACTGCCTAAAGAATTTGGACTTTGTAGTCAGCAGAAGGAAGATCAAAAAGACACACAAATATAATTTTCTGAGTTTTCATTTTAAAAAGTTTTGCAATTTTGATTGCAACAAAACACCTGAAAATAGGCACCTCAGAAGAGCAGATCATTTGGGGTCTGTTAAGAAATGCATGCAACTTTTCACCTTTAAGCAGACAGACGGATTTGCAGTTAAAAAAAAATTTCTATAAAACATTTCTCAGTAGCAAATGTTCTTAGCATTTAAGGAATTAAGGATTTAGAGCACTTCAAGAAAGAACTAATTTGTATTTAAGTTATTCAAGCCCACACAAAGGCTTCTAGAAATGAGACCTTTTCCTACAAACAGGGATAAGCAAGGAGCTGTGGATGTGCCAGTTTGGGGGTTTGCTGTTCCCCTGCTGCTGGAGCAGGAAAAGCACCTGGTGGCAAAGCTGTGGGGGGTGAGAAGGCACTGAGATAAGACCAGGCTAAATGAGGAGCTGTGAAAGAACACCTGCTTTGTATAGCATAGATGGGTTCTGATTTTTCATAGTGCACAGGGAAATAATGAAGTGTGGGAATCAGAGACTCCCTTCACCCTGCAACTTCACATTTGCCCAATCTTTCATAACTTGGCTGCTATCACATGTGGTATTCCAAGAGTATCATGTTGCAATATTTGTTTTGAATATATAATGCAAATGTAACACTTTTTAAATGGATTTTTTTACAAAGATATGCAAATTTTAATGTGCTTATAGGTAATCACAGTCTCCTGGTGTGTTTGTTAAAGATTGCCATCAATTAATTTAAGTGCATAAGGTTCTTTCTCTGAAGCAAAGCAAGATTTTCTAATTGATAAAAAGGATATATTCATCCAGGCATTCCCTATATTTTACATTATCTTTCAGTAATAGTCTTTAAATTATTAGTCTTTAAATATTAGTCTTTAAATAGTTATCACAATCAAATATTAGAAAGTGTCATAGATGCCGCCTGAGTCGTACAGACTGTGATTTAGTAAGTACTAAGTTAGGTTTCCAACTCTACAATAGTTCTCTGAGAACCAAATCTCTCAGGTTCCCTTGAAAATTTCTGGCCTTAAAACTTAGAATGAGTTTTTGTCAGAGCGGAGTTAATGCTTCATCTTTTCTAGGTTATTAAGTTTTAGCCTTCCACCACCCGCAAGAGCAGCGGTAGGTACACAGAGAGGGCAATTGACTGTCTCAAAAGGTTAACTGCCTTCTGGCTGAAAATGAGCACAATTACTCACCAAAAAGCAAATGACTAAAATCCTCATCCAAGGAGTTTTCAAATGCACCCAGAATAGACATGTTCAGCTTGGAACTCATGATGGAATTCATAAAAAAAAATTTAAAAAAAAATATCTCAAGAAAGGAAAGATTAAAGTGATTCATGGTAGTGTTCCAAAACAAATGTAGATTATTTGGGGGTTTGGAAGAGAACACACCATTTGCTGTTCGTCCTGAACCTGGTTGCCTTGTAGTTGTATTAATTTGTTCAGCTGCGTGGTGGAAGGCAGGGGAATGAGAGGAGGACACAGGTCACTGCTTGGGTCAGTTCATCCTTGTTTCCAGTATTGTGAGGAGGCATTATTGACCAAATTGAACAGAGCATTAGATATTGTTCATTTCAGGCCAAGCCTGGCTGTGTTAAAACCATTGAAAGGTTTGCTGTTCCATGAAAGCAGCATCAGGACATCAACTCATGGGACTGTGTGGGAGCAAGAGAAGCCAAGTCCAAATAATGTAAAATATCTACAAGAAAGAGCCACGCCATAATTTGAACAAGACTGTTTAATTCAACCTAATGTGGCAAGTCTTGCAGCATTTTCAGGTTCTGATATTTTTATCATTTGCTCATGGTGTGATGTGTAGGAATTCCGAGTGCTTGTAGACGCAGCTAATGGCAATAGGAGGGGTGCACTGCATGTACCTCATGTCACATAATCCTGAACACACTCAAAAAGTCACCTCCCAGAGTCCTCAGGCTGCAAATTCAAAATAAGCAAACAGTTTTGACCTTCATCTGTTGGTACTTCTGTTTCCCACAATGAAATTAACAGGTTCCTGCCCTGTCCTTGTGGTGTCGGAGTGGGGATCAAAGAGCTGCTCTGCACAAAACCAAGGGAATAATGAATGTGATTTGAAAGTTAGTGGGGAGTGGGTCAGTCCTCAGCACATGTTTAAACAGTGCTGGTAAATGTGATGCAACCACACAATCAACAGTGGGGCTGAAATAAAATATTGACGAGCTGTGCTCATTAAAGGAGCCGTGGTTGATCCGTGCACCAAACGAGCCCAGGGTCCTGCAGAAATAATGGCAAGTCTTGCTGTAATTACAGATCTCATCAATACAGAGCACAAGAGAGCAAAAGAGAAGGTTTCCCAGACAACCCAGCTTATGAATGCTTGACTTTGCAATATTAATGACAAATGGTAATAAATTATTAACATTTCTATATTGTGTGTGGTGGGTACAAAATGTAACACAAAGCTTATCTAACCTTTCTGTCAGGTGCAGTTTGGTGAGACAGATCAAGTTCAACAGCTGAGACATGTGCAAGAAGCATTGACCCAGGCTGTCCTAGCACCCTAAATGACCTCATCTCAACTCTATTTGGGCCCTTAGTTTTTAAACAAAACTCTGCACTTCTAGTTTTCTCAAGCAACAGTTGTCTGCATGTGCAATATCCATAGTTTTCTGTTGAATTTTATTGAATTCTGCTAAATGATTTCTGCTGAATGATTCAATTCACTTTTTTAGGCATAAACTACAGCAGGTAGCTCTGGTATAGAGCATCTTCAGGTCCCTTCTCCTGAGATATCCACAGCCTGTTCTGCCCACCAGAGGCAGCTGGCTATCATCTGGCTGAGAAAAAGTGGCAGCTCATTTGGAGAGAAGCCTTTATATCTTCTGTCTTTTGAAAATAAAAAAAAGTTATGAGTCTTTGCTATCTTTCTCCCTTCTACATTTGACTGAACTTAACTGACCCACGGAATTTAAGATGAAATTCCAGCTTTTTTGCTACAGCCTTTTTGAGCCGATGCCTTGTTGCTGCCTAAACTCGTTAACAGCTCCATCTGTTTCACAGCCTTCATTTCCCAACATCATAAGGTATTCAGGAATAATAAAAGGTCATTTAGGCCTTGCAGCTTTGTTCTCTTTATCTCTGAAAGTTTTGTACCCAGCCATCTCACATTCTGTCTGGTCTCTTGGGCAATGTATTTTAATAAGCCTCAAATGTAGAACTTAATTATCTGGAACGGAGAATTCAAGCTCCTAAGCATCCTTTCCCCCCTCTTCTTCAGAAAACCTCAAAAAATAAAGAGGAGTACGTCATTTAGTTAATTACATTTTGTTTTCTTTTGGATATTAGGTGAACTTTAGTCATGTGTTTAGAAGCAAATGATTTTATATTTATGTGACCTGTATTAATTGCTGCCAGGCATTGCTGCCTGCCCAGCACTGTACCCTGGGGTTTTTTTTGCTGTGGGATGTGACTGCCTTCTCCTACCAAAGTCTCTGGAGTGGCTAGGGTTGAAACTACCTGCTGAGAGGCCTCTTTGTACAGGGAAACCTCAGAATTTAAACCAGAAAACTGGCTGTGATGGTCTAGGCTGTGGAGCCATCCCATCCAGGGTTTCATCTCTGGCAGTGGCTGTCGGCAAATGCCTGAGGAAGGAGAGCACACCTGCAGCCTGGCTCCCCTGCTCTCACCCACACAGCATCCACATCAGTGCAGACTGGCCCCTGAAGAGTTTCCTCCCTCTAGTAGTTTAATTGCTTTCGATCCTCTTTATGATTGTAGCACCCTATAATTACCAGTTCCACAGTTTATTCGTGAATACATGAAAAAAAAAACCACTGCCCTTTGCCTCTTCTTAAATTACATAAATTAATTTAGTGCACCATCCCATACCCTTCAGTGTTGAGAAGTAGCAGATAATTGCTCCCAATTAACTTTTTCTGTGTTGTTCATAACTTTCCTCTGTGACATTCCACCTGAGCCCTCTCTTTCCCAAACAGATTGCACACCAGCCTATTTAATCTCTCCCTTCTCTGAGGCTGTGTCTATATATACACACACCCAGAGCCTTTTCCTCTCCCACGTGCCTCTCCTAGCACTGCCATGTGTCTCACATTTAATCCCTCCCCACCTGGTTTCTAGTCTGAGTTGTATCAGTTGAATTGTATCAAGTCAACTCTGTGTAATACATGTAAGAAAAACTGCTCTAAAATCGTGCTTTGATGTTACTTCAGAGGTATCTTTAGACTGGAGATCAAACCAAGGCACTAAATAGGGCCCCAGTGTGAATACATGCATTTCCATGGAGCAGTACTTAGGTGTCTTTTACGGGAGACAGTTCCACAATTCCCGTTTCAGATAAATCCGAGACACACAAGGCGCAAATGAAACAGAGCAGGACCCTTGAATTCTGTATTTATGTGAGAAAATACAGTCTTTTCCTTCAGTCACTGCTTGTTATCATGGATTAGGAACAGACCTCGAGTTGGAAAACCAGGATCTGTGTAACCAGGAGCAAGTTACAGGACTGTCCACGGTGCAGGAATGGGGAGTGACACCTAAATTGCTCTTACAGGAACTAATTTTCAAGGTAGACTTATGATGATTTGTACTAATTATATTTGAAACATTTGCTTATACCTAAAGATAGTCCAGATTCTGATCATATAAACCAGTTGTCCCTTGGCACCCATAGTTTAATTTAATGAGGATTTACACCTCTTATGCTGCTCACTGAGAGGATGCTCTGTTTCTCCTGTGCTATTGTGGAGCAATACTGTGAGAAATGCTTCCCACAGGCACAAAGGTTTGCAGACCAAACACAGAAAATGGGTGGGTTTCGTTCCTGTGTGTGCTGAAAAGCTCAGCCCCACACACACGTGGAGGGGCCCAGGGCACAATGGCAAAATGTTTAATGTGGGATGTTCAGGAATGAAACCAAAGTTGATGGAAATCCTAACAGAACTGTCTCAGACTTCATGTTTCTGTTGCATTTATTCATGAGTAAAGATAATTCAGTCTGAAGATGCACTAGGAGTTAGGTCAGGTCTACTGAATTCATTACAGCTTTGATGGAATTGTCTATGATGTATCAGCTGGCCCAGATACCAAAAAATATATTTAAACTGCAAGAAAGGAGTTTTTTGTTTCTTTTAGTCTACAGCTGTGTGCTTAAATATACAAACCAACATTCCTCTGCATCAGCTCCTCAGCCAACCTGCTTTAGAGGAATGATCACGCTTGCTGCGATTATGTCAAAGTCATGATAAGTAAATTACAAGCTACATGTTACCTTTTATTTTTACCAAATAAGAAACCTGCAACTGAGTGGTAATTGCCACACCAACTACATTTCTTGCTGCCTTAAAGGTGGCTAAATAATATGTTCTTTTCTTGAGGATAATAAGAACATTTTATAGAGTATTATTCCTTCACCTAAAGATCTGTCTCATGGGAATCACTAGTGAAAGTTGTGTTTTATGGAGGTCTGGCTGGGTAGGACGTCAGCCACCAGTGCTAATGGTTCTCTGCTGAGAAAATCACTCTGAAAATGTAGATTCCAAAGAAGATGCATTTCAGATAATCTTAGAAAATGAGGGAGGAATAAACAAGGCAGCTGGGACTCGGTGGCATTTTCTGATTTGTGTAGGTCCTGTTCCCCTCTTGTTACCAGCATGTGTGCAAACAGTGGCCATGCATTTTGTACTGATTAGCCTGACGGTTTGAAAGATTAGCTTGCTTTGACGTGGAACTGTGGATGCAATTAGGAAAATAGGACCATATGTTATAAGGACCTTAGCTGGATAATGAGAATGGAGGGAGATGAAAAGTGTGTTCCAAAGTCTCAGTGAAGTGATTCGTTTAACAAACAGAGGCTGTCAAATCTCGACTGACTAGACAGAAGGGCTGCTGCATGTAGTTATTACTGCAGAGGATTTGCAGAACATGATGAGCAAATGGCAGATAATTTCACAAAGCAAAGACAAATAAGTTAACAAAGAAAAAGTCATCAAGAGTGTGCTTGAACTGAAATCAGCATTGTCATGGGCACCGGTTCTCTTTAGCCACAGCACTTAGGAGTTATAACTAACACATTTAAGGAGAGTGGAAAACCTGCAAGATGAAGCTAATTTATAAATTGTTTGGAAAATGAAGATCAAACTGATCTGAACTTTGCATACCATTTCCTCTAGTGAGTTAAGTTTTTCTTACTCAAGATGTGTGATCCTGCTTGTCAGGCACACCAAGAAGGCTTCTTCCCTTCCCTGTTCTTGACAACATCTCTTGGGAAGTGCAAAAAACTGCCAAGGAACCCAAGAGCAACGTGGTCAGGCACAGAAAAACTTGTCCTCAGAATCCATCTGATCTCAAGCATTTTTGCCCATGGCTTTATCTGTGAAATCGCTGTATCACCCTTTTGTTCTCTCCCCAAAATCAGGGGTGGCAGCTGTATGTGGATGCCTATGTGAACTGCAGATTGTGTAAACCTCTGGTCACACCTTCTGCACTTCTCAGATACTTTTGGTTGAGCTCCACAATTTTTTCTGATTTAGAGCACCCATAACTGGGTGCTTCTCACCACTCTGTAGTTGTGCAGACGATTGTTCCTGTCTAAGCACAAAATTAATTCCTACTGATTTTAACTCCTTTATTTTTTCTTTTTTCAGATCAACTCCACCACTCAAGATCATCTTGATTTTCTAAAAACTTGTTTTCATTTTCAAATGTGTTTGCAGTTCCCTTTTGCTTCATGTTGGGTGTAAATTTTACATGTGTGGGCTCTGACCTTCACTGGTCACTAATAAAAGCTGTCCTTACAGGAACCTGAGGATCAGGAGCTGCTTGCCAGGTCTGACTTTGTGACACTTCAGCCCCTCCTGCCTTCCTTCTCAGTGAGTGTTTGCTGGCAGTTTTTCACTCTCCATCCTAACAAGCTCATTTAAATCGTGTCAGTGCAAGAAAAGCTCAAAAAGTAGCACAAGTTTTTCACTGTGATATTGGAAAATCATTGACACAACTGACAGTGAAGAAATTTGTCACAATCGTGTCACAGTTCTTGATGAACTTGTGTTGGTTGTTACCCGTTTCCCTAATGTTTTCTGGGTACTTGCAATGACTTAACTGTTCTAATATATTTTTGGTAAGAGGGGTTAAAGTGGTTTGTAAACCTCTGACTCTTCTTTTGTGCTTCGGTTTGGTTTAGGCTTTTATCTCCCCAGGGGCTTGTGAGTTTTTATGTTTTCTTTGACTTTTTCCAGTTTTCCTTTTCCTCACCCATTTGCAATGCATTTTAGCTGTCAGACTTGAAGTCAGACAGAGCAACTCATCATAAAAGATTATGTTGGAAAACCTTTTCCAGAAGTGCACAATAGATTTACAAATGTTTCTCAAAATCTACATGTTTCATTTTTCAAAACATCAACAAAAAACCCCACTGGGAGCAGAGAAACACAAACACTTGAGAGAACAGATGAAACCCACAGAAAATACTGGTTTGTTGCAGTATTAACCTGCTATTCCTACCAAAGGTTATCAAACACTTTAAAGAGACGTTTTCTCTGTCTGAGTGATTGTGTTTTGTTCTCCTGTGATGCTTTCATTCCTCTTACACACAGAGAAGTCAGGATTTTTTGTAATTGTTGCCTAATTAAAAACAAAACAAAAAAATACAATTACCTCTAATAAAATAAGGACTCCTACTTGAGGCCATCAGCTCTTCCAGCTAATCGTTAATCCCAAGGAAATGAGACAGGCTTGATTGTTATTACTAAAATATATTGCAAATGTAATTTAGAGCTTCCTAGAAACAGATTTCTTGACTGTATTCTCATCCTTGTGGCCCACCTAAGAAATTGTACATGAATTTATCCACATGCAAATTAAAAGATTGTTGCAATAAACAAATTTAGGGAGTTACTCAGTAAAGTAAAATAGTTGGAATTTAAACCAGCAGTGGAAATAGCAAATTTAATTTTAAGATATGGTTGGGGCCATAACAAAAGGATTTTGTCCAAACAGAATGGCTGTCCAGAGGAGGGGGACAAGCTGTGAAAGCACCATGGTGAAGCCTTCCATCTGTGCTACCTCAGCTTCCAGAGGTGTTTTGTTCATGTGTCTGAAAGTTTGTAAGTAAATCCTCTCAATTTTTTAAAATTCTTAGTATTTTTCATTATGTTGATCTTAATTGCTAAATCATGCTAATATAGATTAAAAAAATGTAGCTCTGTAATGGTATTGAGAACAGTTAATTCTATAATTAATTGGAGCATTTATCCATCATTACTGAGAAACAGAAAGAATTTAATCACAATCAATGAGAGTCCCTACATATGATTGGCTGTTGAGCTTGGAGAGTTTGGTCTACAATAAAATAAGAGATAATTAAGAAAAACATACATGTCAACCAGAAATGTCAGAAATTTTGTCAATGCTTTAGAGGTGGTGCAGGCTTCTAAATTTCTCCCCATTTGCAGAGTGTCAATAATACTCTGGAAAGACAAGAACACCAAAACTTCCTCTTTTTTATGTTATGAGACCAGATTCAACACTGAATTTTTTGGGACCTGATAAGTCCTTTAGTTTGAAACTCTGTAAGAGAAAAGCAGACAATGCTGTCTCCAGCTTCACTTTAAATAGTTTAAACACTCCATGAATAACTGAGACTTGTAACATCCTGTAAAAATGACAAAAAAATACAGCGTATCATGATTTGGAAATGTTTTATTTCAGCCTTCTGAATGATTAGAAGATGCCTCTGTCTTCTTAGAGCTTTATTTTGTCAATAAATCTAAAGAGATAAGAACTTAACAGATGGGTTGTGAAATTGCTAATGTATGAACTGTACCTCTGGTGGACTCTGTGCCCTTTCTTTCATGACTGTCACCTCTTAAATGTATGTGACAGCAATAACCCTGAGTTTGGCCTGTGTTTTGCAGCTGGAAGTGCTGTGCTAAGAACAAGCTTCACAGCTTGGTGGAAACCCTGACCTTGCTGTCAGCCGTGGTTATGTGCTCAGCGACTTCACCAGCTCTCACTCTTGCGAAAAATAAAAAGGGGGGAAAAAGAAAAAGCAAATTACTGAAAACCTCTCACAACTCTTTTTGGTCTCTGGACAGTTATTTCCAGTGAATTACTGGATTCAAGGACAGCCTGAATGGGAGCAACCCAGCCTCAAGGAAGGCATATTCACACAGCAGGGGGCTGCACTGGGTGCCCTTTGGAAGGTCCTTTCCAACCCAACCCATTCCACAATTCTGTGGTTCACGTTCTCAGGGCTCCAGTGTCCTTGCACCCCAGGAAAACACTGAAATTCCAGAGCCACCCACATCACAGCCTGACTGTCCCAGACCTTCCCCCTATCCAGGTCAGCCAGGCAAAGGTTTAACTCTGCTTAACTTCACAAGTTGCACTTTTCTCTCAGCAGTGTTTACACTGGTATAATTGCCTCCATAAACAACAGAGCTGTGTTGACAGGGTCCAAGGATTCACAAAAAAATTGGTTTTGCTGCATCCTCGATGCATGTCATATGCTGTAGCTCTTTTATTATTTTTCTTCTCTCCAAAATGATAACTTCTGGGTTTTTATGATACATATTTGATGATGTTGGCTGATTAATTTGAACTTCTGTGTCTGACGTTGCCATGGATGTGTAATGGAGCTGACGCCTCCCCCGTGCTCTTCCCCCACAAACAGCAATGATGTTTGACTACCAAGTCACCAAATGAGGGAAGGAAAGCATCAGCCAGGATAAACTTCAGATTACAGCAGGAATATTGTGAATATGCAATAACATCACAGTTGAATGGAACAGGCTTGTTGGGGATTAGCAATCGGGAAATAGGGAAAACACCTGGTTTTGTGCAAAAATCTGAATTTTAGTCTAAAGCAAAGCATGAATTATCATTGCTAAGCTGTTGTAAATCAGTATTTCTTGTATATTTTAGAGAAGCAACACTAAAAAGTGTTGCTGTGTCTGTGATCTCACAGGCAGTTCACAGGGTGGAGGGCAGGAGGAGCAGCTGTGCTCCCTTGGTGTGAACACCTCTGCAGCAGAATTTCCACTTCACTGCTGTTCTTCATGAGCCCCTCTGCAAACTTCTGACCCAACCCACTCTGAAGTTAAAGGAAATCATTCTGTGAGCTTCACTTTACTTTGCTGCTGAGCTTAGCAGAAAACCAGGGAAGTCTGGCACAGGGGAAGGATGTGGGGGTTTTGGTACATTGAAGCTTACATCATTATATTTGGTTTATTTATTTTATTGCCTTGAATATCAGGTTAGAAACGGGTAAGTCACTCTGTCTGCAGGGCCCCAGTGAAAACACCTCAGAGAAATTTTGTTTTGATGGACAGAGTAATTGCAGAATGCTTCAGGCTACTGATGTACCCAGCACCTAGATCACGTGTGAGGCAGGGGATCTTTGCACAGCACAGTCCCATTTGTAATTAGTCAGTGACAGGGTATTGTTTTCTGCCTTTCTCGTATGTACTGAGTGAGTTCTGCCTCGCTGATGACTGTAAACATCATTCTAAGCACTATTTTATGATCCCTGTAGGAATAACAATGTAAACAGCGTAATTATGTTCACCTTTGAGGCATATCTAGAAACTTTGTTCTTCCAGAAGAGTGATAACAGAAATGAGTACTGTTGACAAGGTAAACAGAGAGCCACCACAACCTGCTTGTTAGAGACAGCTAATGCTTGAGGGAACTACACATTCAACACCATAAAAAAATAAATTAGAAAAAATAAAGGGTGTTATATAGTTATCTTGAGATTTATTCATAAATGTATTACTACACGGGAAAAAAATATTGAAAGCAATATATTTTGAGATCTTTCTTCTTCTGAGAGAAGCACAAATACTTACTACTAGTAAACCATATTTCTCTGGGTAATTATTATGAGTTCCATAGATCATATGCATATTTGTGTCTATTTTTACCCACATTTTCCCAGCACTGGCAGGGTTCCTCCAGGGTCGATCTGTATTTGAAAGACAGCCACTATCTTCAGACTTCAGCTTTTCTTTGTTTGAACAGTGTACAGCAAGGCATCCTGCTTTAGACTCCCAGGTTGTTAGCTCTTCACAGTGAGGAAACCTCAGGAATATTTCCCATCTCTTGGACTCTTCAGTGTAACACAATTAGACACTTTTTCACTGCAGGTATTTCCAAGGGGTTTTGATACTGAAGATCTGAACCTGCAGCTGTGATTAGGAGTCACAGAGCATAATTTAACCATTTGCTTTAGATTTACCTGCCATAAAACATAAGATCTGGCAGGGGAGCAGGGGTGAAGAAAAATATCTACAATTCTGACAAAATTCTCTACAGATTGCTCAGTTTCTATACCAAGACTGAACCTTTTTGGAGCTCTGTCTGGAGACACTGAAAGGCTCTTGAGCCCTTGCACACAGCTTTTGTTTCACTGCTCACCTCCTTCCTCCACAGCTCATCTGAACAGCAGAGACTGCAAAAGTCAATTCCTTCCCCCAGCTCAAGCCTCCTGCAAGGTGCTGTTTTTTGAAGCTGTCTTCTTCTCTGACTTTTGTGAGAAAAGCCAGAATCTGTCATCTTTTTTACACATGAGCCTGTCCCACCCTGCAAACCCAGGATCTTTGAAAAGCAAATATTGTATGGACTGGTTTCTTGATGTTTTGCAGCAAGGCATCATCATCCTCTATCCTTGGCTGGAGATGCTCATCTCTTCATGACCCTCCATTTCTGTATTAATTTGGGTTAATTGCACAGGTGGCATGTTCCTGTTGACAGGCCTGAGAACAAATGCTGGATGCTAAACACACCAAGGCATTCATGATATGTTAGCTCCACAGCACTGAAGACAGTTTCATAACTTAAGACAAATTCTACAAATAGATGCACCTGCTTATCTGCAGATGGAGAATATAAAGTGTGTTATTACTGTGAAACTCCTGAATGCAATTTATGTGTTTGCCTTACTCATAAATTATATTCGCAGGTTTAGAATAAACATCTCCAGCTTCACACTGCAGAGAAAATTATTCTCAGCTTTTAAATACTGCTTTTCTGCAGATTAGTCCTGCCTGTAAGACATCATAAGGTAATAAAGGTACATTTTCCACCTAACTGCATTTGGGGATGGAAAACACCTAACGATAACAATAACAACAATTCTTGGCATTATTATAGCAGCGTTGATCCAAAGATCTCCAAATGCTTTCCAATAAGTAATTAATTAGGCCTCACAGCACCCTGGAGAGTTAATTACAAATTATCAAGCATAATCACAAACTGCTTCCATTAAAATTATTCTTGTACTCTTTCCAGAGGAAAACAAAATATGCTGGCTATAACACTGTGACCTTTCTCTCCCCTACTTCATTTTGAAAATGTAATTAGATGAGAATTTGGATATATCCTGTTTTAGGGAAAGCTAATATGATCACTGCTGACCACAAAACTCATTACAGTTTTCAGTTTCTTCAGTAAGACAATACTTTTTAATCTTGCTCTCTTCCATAAATCAACAGCAGCAACAAAAGAACCACTGCTAAGTACTCCAGTGGAGTTCCAGAGAGATTCTAAACTGTGGTTGTCCATCTGTTGTTCTTTCACAAGGGTGCTGGTTTTGAGGATGTTTGATCCAGGGTTCAGATCCTGCACAGGAAAAAGAGGACAGGTCTGTGCTGCCTCCATTCCTTCTGGGATGCAGCAAGCTCTGCCAATCCCAGTAGGATCATTTGGGACTGAGAACATGTTGAGTCTCAGGGAGTATCAGGAGAGAATAATTGTGTTTTGTCTCATGTTTTCAAGGTGCCCCCCAGCACATGAGCTCAAACACTTACAGAGGTGAGCTGCTCTAAACTGGCCTTCTGTAGAAATTAAATTTGGGCTCTTGGTCAAATAGGAATAAAAATGGGAGGAGGCAAAGTGAGGGGAAAGACTGAAAGTTAAAACAGTGGCCCCTAAGAGCATAAGTAGAAACATCCTGAATGTTCCACAATGTTTCCACAAATGATGAGATGAGATACAGCTTTTGCCCAAACCTGTGATTTTACCTTCACTTCATATAATCATATAGGAGTAATTATTTATGCTAGGCTATGTCTCTTCTTGCACCATAGCTATTGGCTTGCTTCTGACAGAAGATGAAACCAGTTTACTTGAATAATTATCTGAGGCCAGAGTTCTCTCTTTTTTCATATACCAATTTTTGGAAAGAAATGAAAGAAGGAACTAATAATGCTCTTGTTTGCAATAATAAATCTCATGGACAATTTGCCATCTGAAAAAGTTCCAATATTTTAGCAGTGAAAATATGGTACATATTCATGTTCATAGGAAATATTTACAAGAGCCATACAGAAATTTCAAAGGCTGCTTCGCTTAATATGTGAAATTAACAGTGAAGATTATTTTTTGTCCCTCCAGCATAGAAGTCTAAAAGCAGTGATGAGAGAAACCCTGTAAATGTAGAAGCTGATTGAAAGTTGCTCTTCCCAACCTGCTGTTGGAGTGGGATCCCCATGAGTAAGGAAGTATTTAAACATGTATATGACACCAAGGCAGTACAGTGAATGACCTACCTTCCCCTTTTATTTATCTTTTTTTTTCCCTTAAATTCTAGAGGGAAGTAATTAATAAGAAAATAACAGGTTTATGAAATTTCATAAGGCCTACCAGAGGGAATTACCCTCTTGGTAAATTTACAGACAATAAAAATAAACTTTAGGAAAATAATTGAGGGCTCTGTGTTGTAAGTAAGTGTTTATGATTGATTTTGTGCCACTGCTTTATCCCATCAGAGAAGAGAGCTAATTTTCTGAAAGTATTAATTTATTAAGCATCCATTGGTCTCATTGTACTGTTTTCATATCTGCACATGCAATCCCAGTGATGTCAACAGCTTCATCCAGATGTGAAAGATAATTTGATCCCAGAAGTGATTCCAAAGCATAACAGAAATTAAATAATTCCAAAGCACAATATAAATACTGCTATTTGTCTCTACAGGTTTTAACGTGTAACCAAACTAATGAGAAAGGATGCAGAGTCTAAATTCAGTTTGATTAAAGCTCTAAACACTGATTGAATCCAGAAGATAATTTAGAGGCAGGCAGAGAGAAGTCTAGTGCTGGTGAAGGCATAATGAGAGGGAGAAGAAAGGCCCATGAAAAAGCTGGACTGGTGTAATTACATCAGGGAACAGCATTGATGATATGTGCTGTAAAATGCCCGTATGCAAATAAGCACAGGAACTGCTCAAGCATTTCATTTTTCAAACAAAAGATGCATGGTAGGAAATGAGGATTTGTAATTGCACTGTGGGACAGAATTGGAGTGAGGAGTGTCCTTCCAAACACGAGAAGCCCTGGCTGTTAAGCAGCCCTTCCCATCATCCATCCATCTCCGGGAAAGGAGCGCTTGATTGGCAGCCCTTCCCCTTCCAAGTATTGAGTGAGGAAAATCTATCAGCTCACCTGTTTGTTCAGCTCTGCCAAAGCTGCACAGGGAGAACGAGGCTGATTTTCCCCCCTGTTCTGGGACACAGCAGTTCTGGGCTTGTTTTCAATGGATGGGGCCAATTAGAGCATCCTGAACAAAGGTTTCTCTGGTTTATGTTTACTGTGACTTTTCAGATGAGTGGTATTTTTCTATATCAGAAATGGGCTGAGGCTTGATATATTTAGGGGAAGTTTAGATGATGATTTCTCCTCTAATAATCATCTTTAAAAAAACACTAAGGTGAGTGAATGTTAATCTTTGCCAGCAAATTTCCTAATTTCCTTGTAGAATTTAAGTCCCTCTTCTTCATTTCCCTGCAATTTATCAGACAAAATTTGGCAATTATGAATAATAATGCAATGAAAATTCAATACAAAGCAAAACATCTACTATGGGATCTCAAAAAGGAAGCTAAAATCTCATAGTGCACTTTCTTGTAATTTAATGGAAAAAAATTGCATATCCTTTGAAGAAGAAATAAAAATGTTATCCAAATAACACTTTTACTTTGTTTTAAAAATATCCATCATCAACATAAGTTTAGGGGAAGCTATTTAGATGTTATCCATCATTAAAGGGCTGAATTTAAATCCAAATGGGATCCACCTCTGTTTTAGCTGCTCCAGATCTGGATGTCCTCATCAGATTCAGAACACAGGGGCAGCTGGCCAGGGGGAGCACAGAGAGATCTGGGCAGGTCCCCAAGGTGGGAATGCCAAAACAACAGAGAGAGCTGTGGGATAGCTGGAAAATGAGCACCCACTTCCAAAGAAGGGTCTCAAAAGATCTTTTTTTTGGGACTAGACACAGAGTAAAGCAATACCTGCATAAGGTAAAAAAATCTCAGCTCCAGTGATCCAGAGGCTTGATGAGTAAAAGTCAGAGAACTGATGTAACTTGGGTCATGGTAATTTTTGATTTTAGTAATCAATTAACAATGAAAACACAGATCCATGAAAAACATGAAAAAACATGTTTCTTCAGCCAAATCTTTCTAAACCTAGATTTATTCTTCAGTCTGTTTTTTTGTTTGTTTTTTTTCTGCACTCCTATGTTTTTGTGAGTTTTTTCCTATGGAGGTGGGAATGCTGAGTACTTCTGGACATAATGTTTGTCAGTGGCAATTGAAACCTGCATAATGTGAAATATTGCTCTTTTTTTCCTGATGATTCTTTCCCAAATACTTCACGTGGTCAAAGATACATGGAAAAAAGGAAGTTGGCCTTGCTGTTAATGTAATTGTATGAGAAGAAAGGTAATCAGCTGTTTTCATGCACTCTGATAATGAACTACAAGCTGTGTGAAATCTGCTTGCATAATAATAAGAAAGATGCACAATAAACACTGAGTGTGATTAATTACCCGAGTACATTTGTATCTAATTTAGCATCAAAGAGTGACACAATCAGAATATTTGGTCTGTCTGGAGCCTGGAACAGAAGTATGAATGAAAGAAACTCAAGTGCATTCTGGCAAATGCTACACTTAAATGTATTTGGTTTAGAATGCAAAGCCTGGGAGGTAATTAGTAAATGAAGTCCTGATAGCAATATGTGCATGACTGCCATTATTGTTAATGTTGAACATGTGCTTAACACCCTGAGCTTGCTACCAAAACTTTATTGAAGTAGTTACAAAAAGATGTCCAAAACGCTGCAGAGCCTGGAGTAAAACAGACTGCTAATGTCAAGTAACGTGTGCAATAAAGAGAGCACGCTGATTAGGTGATGTTTTTCTGAATCTCATCTTTGGAGGATAATTACTAATCTTGAAGTCTCAGTCAGCAGACACTGCACTATGCAGAGCACAACCTGCTCTGTGATATAACTAAATAAAACACCTTCCTGTGAGTCAGACTCCTACAGCCATAAAGCTGGTGAGAAAATAGGCTTCAGTCCTTGCTCAGAGCGGTACCATATTGAAGCATTATTGTCCCTACCATCATCCCTTTCATCATCCTTTGACTGCTGCTTAGTGCTACGCACAAATCCTTTAAAAATCTAGTTGAAGAAGGGCAAAACTAAGAAATGACAGAGCTCACAGTAAAAATTTTGACATCTCAGGGGAAGGTCAAGAAAGTTTTGCAATTGCAAATAAACATGGGTTGAGATACACCTATGTTAATTTGCATGGCTTTAAAAGGATGTGGGGGTTTGTTTAGGACTTCTGATGTCATCTCTTGTTGAAAAATAAATTATGATTGTCACTGCTTAGACAGTGGCAATTAATCTGTAATTTATTCTGCCACTTTAGGAGTCTCCAAGATGTTTCCCTGTCCTGCCAGGGGCTCTCTCCCTCAGTCCATGGCCCCACAGTCCAAAGTGCAGACAGGCAGCTCTCTGAGCCTCCACGTGGTAACCATGGTGAGCAGGCACCTGAGGCAAGTTACAACCACTATTCTGTACCCTTGAAAACAAAACCCTAGAGAAACTATTTATTAGGTTTTACTGAAAATAGCAAGCAGCAGAAAGAAGTTGGGATAAGGGAAGAATTATAACCAGAATGTCTTTCATAATGGAGCATTCGATACTTGGGAGCATGGGTAAAAAAAAAACCCTGGTGGCTGTTTCTGTTTACTTTCCCAGAACTTACTATTTCAGAGTTATTCCTTGTGATCAATACCAGCTGCAAGACCCACAGAGTAAATCCAGATGGCTGGTGCTCAAAGTCTTGTTAAATGCTTGGGTGGTGTTTTTATCTGGCTGTTCCTCAGCATGCAAGCCAGGTTCTGCAGGAGCTGCAGCAGGGAGAAGAATGATAAATGCAGAGAAAGGCTGGGGCTTTCTCTGCTGAGTGGGAGAAGGAAAAAGGGAAAGCACAGAGACAGGCATTTGGTTGTGCAAGGGTGTAATGATTATGTGCCACAAAGATGCAGTTAAATGAAGGACAGTTTAATAAAGGAATAAAGGTATGGAATGTATCCTCACAGAATAAACAGGCAAGGAATTTGCATAAAGTTCACATCCCTGTGAAAATCTGCTTGCCACTTCAGTTCAGCAATGAGCACTAGAGTGAAAAAACAGAGCAGAATGTGATTTGTGAATGCTCTCAGGTCTCACCTCTGTGTCTTTGAAAACAGAAGCTCTCGTGGAACAGGCTGCATGTCCACCCCATGTGAGGCTACCTAAAAGCTGCCTGAAGTACGTAACATGACTCAGTCAAAATATTTCCAGATGATAAAGGTGAAGTTTGCTCTAAATGCAAACACTCTAACACAGTTATGGGCTCAGCAGTCTCTATGCACAAGAGGAAGAAGCAGTTCTGAGCAAGACAAAGCTCTAGGAGATGCTTTAGAACTGTGCATTGTCACCACAGGTGATGTGCCTGTAGGAATGTAAATACTGCCAGAAAATACTCCTCTGAAGCACCCCCACACACAATGCAAGCTGACTGAGCTCACAAAGGAAAATATTTACTGAAAGCACAAAGAGACTCTTTAACTCACATGAGATCAGCATGCTGGCATTCAAAGAAAAGGTGGGGTTTTTTTAGTTGGGGAGACGAATATTTTAATAATGAAGATTCGCCTGATACTTATTCGACACTTCTGTGCATGTACCTTATTATTCATGGTTTATTAAACTGCTTAAAGTGGTCAACAGGCACTGCAAATGCCTCTACTTTAATGTTGCATGTTACATTAGAAATGGCTGGATAAACTTGTCTAAGACATTTAGCAGTGTGAAGTGCAACCCTAAAATTCAAGTAAATGAGTTTTTAATAGTGGTTGATGTGTTATGACTATGCTGTACCATAAATGTTATGCATACTATTTTTGAGGTATTTGCATATTGCTAAATTCCATCCATAGTACTGCTGTGTTTATTAAATTATATAAACAAATATTAAAATAAATGCAACAAGTGTAAAGTTCCCCTTCAGATCTGCACAGCAGAAACCCGTTTGGATATTCCAATGATGTTAAGTTTCCAGGGCTCTCACTGAAAACTTTAGGATCAAAACTACAAACAAAGCAGTCGAGGTGTTGGGATGTTTTTCTGAGTTCTGTTGATATGAAAATCCAGAATGGCAGATTTGCTTGTTTCCATTTATTTTCAGTGAAATCAGATAAGGTAGAACTTAAAAGTGTTAAAGCCAGTCTTTGATGGATGCAAAATTCCTTGTGCTGGGGTATTTCAGTAGATCTAAGCCTGTTTATTAACAGTATGGGAGCCATATCTATAGTGAGAATTCTATGTTTAAGCTAAAGTTGTCTAACAGTTCCCACAATCAACCTCTAATTTTCAGTCATTTATAACTCCCCACACTTTTGTTTGCTTCTGGCTACATAATTTAAGCCACATTACTTTGATTTAATCTCCTGCTGTAAGAGCAGCAGATCCTCTTGTAGCAGAGGTGCTTTTTGCTGACTTTGCAATCACAACTTCCCTAAAGAGGAAATCTTTGCAAACCTCTGTGTGTGTCCCCAGCTTTGCAGAGAGCTGTTCCATGAGGCATGCATGGTCCATACATCCACTGCACCCATGAGGGGTGACAGCCTGCTCATATTTCCAGTGGAAAATGTCCCTGCCCTTGGCAGAGATTTGGAACCAGATGATCTTTAAGGTCCCTTCCAACCCAAACCATTCTGTGACTCTGTTTGGGTCTCCAGCTGCTGGAGCAGTCAAATCTCTTTGCATTTGGGGGTTTCTGTCACAACAAGGCTCGAGCTGACAACAAAATGCTGTCTCATCCTTGCTTGTAGCTGTGCAGGTGCCAGAGGCAGGCAGGGGAACACAAAACATATCTGGCTCAAATGATGAAAGGTAAGGACAGAGAAGGATGAAAGGGAGGGAAATGAAGGAGCAGGACCAAAGGAGGTGATAGGAAATGGGAGGGCTGTGAGCCGAGTGTAACAGTAAGGAAGCTGATGATTAGGAGGCATAAAGATGAAGGGAATATCAGTGATGATGTGGGGATGGGGTCAATGCAAGGACACTTCTCCAAGCATCAGTGGGGCAGGAGATGGGGAAAATAGCAGAAAACAGGAGTTACAGAAAAGAGAACTGGAAGTGAGCGAGTTAGATCCACAGAATAGCCTGAGCCAGCTGACCACCAGCATGCCCAGCTCAGCCCCGTTCATCAAATGGACCATTTACACCCTGAGCACTGCTGGTGAGGGCCCTCCTGGTGAAATGTGGGCCTGTCCCATATATTGTCCAGCTGTGCTGTGGGCTGTGAAGCAAGTGCACAAAGAGGACACTGCAGTTCATGGCTCCTTTAGTGTTTAGCAGTCGCTCTAAACGTGCTCTGGAGACACACAAGCACTCCTGAAGGAGGGTGGGCACAGGATGTCCCTCTCAGATGTGTGCCTGTGCTTTTATGTGCTTGCAGTGAGGATGAATCTGAGTAATTCAGTCTGGAATGGATGTGCTGGGGAAAGAGGCCTCTCTGTGTAAGCCTGCAGTGAGCCTTGACAGGATGCCACTGCTGGGGGAGCAGTTTGGGACAAAGGAAAGGACCCCCAGGTATCACCCATGGGGTAGCAAGACCTGTTTGCCCCATGGCTGGCAGTGAGGGAAGGAGGGATGTTGGTGAGCAGTGTTTGGA
Source organism: Parus major (assembly GCF_001522545.3). NCBI lineage: Eukaryota > Metazoa > Chordata > Aves > Passeriformes > Paridae > Parus > Parus major. Next base: position 32,567,265 of record NC_031776.1, on the reverse strand, counting down.
AGTTTCCCCTTCCTCATTCCCATCCCAGCAGGGATAGGGGGATGCTGAAATCACCAATCTGCACACGAGGGGGAGGGCTGTGCATCAGGTGGCTGAGATGGGGAGGGCTTATGCCTGGGACTGGGAGTGTCCAAACTGCTCTTGCATAAGTGAAAAAACAGAAAATAATTTTCATGCTTTTATATACTGTAAAACCCCTTATGGCATTGACTACAGTCTGACCTTCCTTAAATGAAAATTTCATCTCAACAGCTTGTAGTATTTTCAACCTGGGAGGAGACCCATTGAAAAATTAATATTAGAGCATTTCAACACCAGCCACAGCTCTGTTTAACTCCAAATTATATGATTCTTGAATTAGCTACTGTCTGTTTTCAGGAGTTTTCCATTACAAAGGGTCAGGCACCAGAGGAAATAGTTTTCTAAACCAGAAAGGAATATTAAATGACACAGCTGATAAGTATGAACAGTGGTGCAGAAGATTTATTGAGTAATGTGTTAGGTTGATAAATGATAACATTTATTTGCAATTTGAGGATGTGACCCAAATGACACTCATTAGCTCAGCTGGTGTAGAACCGATTAGTTTTGTAAATGTATTATTTGTCTGGTGCAATTGGAAGGAGAGTCTGCTTTAATTGATTGGAAATCTGTTTTATTTCAGTGAATATTATGTATTCTGTTTTTAATTGTATTCAGTTTTTTTCATCCTGAATGCCAGGGATATTACAGTCTATTACTTGAGCAGCATAGTGCTAGAAAGCTGCAGCGTGTGCATTAATCCATACACAGAGGGGTTGTAATAAAGCAAAATTTCTGTTCCCCACTGGGATTCTTAGGAGTGCACTGGGAGGGAAATGAGGATGCAGCTGGTTTCCCTCCTTCTCCTGGTGGAGCTTGAACAATAAAACTTCAACTTCCCAAAAAAAGGTCAGGGATTTCAAAGCATGATTCCAACTGCATGGAGCTTTTTGCCTGTGCCCATCACCAGTGGCAGGTGAGGACACTGAGGAAATGTCTGGAGCTCTCTTCTGAACTCCAGCTGTAAGGTGCAGGGGTTTGGAGAACCTGAGAATAAAGGTTTGTATTTCCTTTGCTGCAAAAATTCCAGTGAATGTTAAGCAATTGCAATTTTCCATAGGTCTGTCCCAGAAAATGGAATAGAAACTGCTGCCTTTGTTTAGAAGAGTTCAAAAAGCCTAAAGGAAGTCATACCACTCCTGGAGTTGTGTCTGTGTAACATTCTGAATTAGGAGAGAGCCTTGAAAGGTATTTTAAGGAGAAACACTGGCCTATTGAAAGCAGGAAAATGTTTGTTTCCACAAAGATATTGATGTGAAACTCTTCAGAGAGGAAGGCTTGCATGTTATTGAAGCATTTCATTCCAACCTTTCCTAAACCCACTTATATATTTTCTGAAGGCTGGAAATGAGTTTTGTTTTGATACTTTACTCTCCCTTACTGCAGTGTAAACATAAGAAAATCAAAACTGAAATGAAAACCTGAGAGAAATAAAAGTTTTGGTGGACTCATGAGAACTCCAGCAGCCTCACAGACCTTTTGCAATGAGTGAGATCTCGGCCCTCACCCATTCCAAACAGCCACAAATCTCAGACTGAAAAAATCTGGGTAAAACCAGAAAACCATTTCCTGCCTGGTTGTCACAAACCTTTATCATGGATAGCTGTTTTATTTCGTTTCAGCTAATTCCTGCTTCTTTCAAATAAGCTGTTATTTTCTGGAGAGAGAAGATAAAGCATTTGTTTCAATAGGTGCTTTGTTTATTATACCACTAGGGTAGATGGCAATATTTTCTGTATCACAGGAAAAAAAACAACAAAAAGCTGGTATTTTTTTCCTGGTGCCCAGGTTTTCTAGGACACCACAAACTAATTTTAGAGTGAGAATACACATGGAACAAGAAATGAAAAGAATCAATGGCTCCTGAGAACTTCTGGTGAAAGGTGGAAATGCAGTGCTGGCTGGCTGTTGTTCCAGAACAAGCACATCCCCTTCCTAAAACAGTTCATTTCCCTCATGAGGAGAATTTTCCCTTCCTAGGAAGTATTGAGATTTGAATAGTTTTCCTGGGCAGAGGTGATGTCTTCTGTTTGGAGGTGTAGGATGCACACTCATGTTCTCATGCTGCCATTTCTGTCTTCCAAGGGCATCCCTCACCACGAGGTTGTGCAGACAAGAGGATTCCATCAGGATTCCATTGTCTGAGCCTTACAGAGCACTCCTGGGATAAAGGACCTTCCCCTGTACATCCCTGTTTCCTGTCCTGGCTATCAGTGTGCTGGTTCCTTCAGGGAAGGCATTTTTCATCCTGAACAGAACCTCCAGCTAGAAAGTATTTCCTGACATATTTCATTGCTCTGACTGTGTTTTCTACCAAAAACAGTTCAGCTATGATAAATTATTCTCCACTGATGGTAATTCATCACAGAAATTCCCGAGTGTGGTGGGTACCAGCCTGTTTGTTTGTTTGTTTGTTTGTGCAGTGCTCGGGGCTGGGTGATGGCAGTCACTCTGCTCAAGGCAGGACAGCACAGCTCCTGCTGTGACCAAAGCATCCTGGGCATGCACCAGGCTCCTGCCTCCTTCTCATGTGCAGCAAACACAGGAGCAGCTTGATTTTTCACTGAAATATCCCCTAAAACTCCCCTGTAACTTTATTTGGCTGTTTGCTTCAAAATTGATTTCAGATCCATCTTGGGCTGAGGTATTAACATTTTTCTGTCTCTCCACGCTATTCACAGGGTCACTTTAGATTTTCTTTTCATGGGTGTGACTTTTGTTTTCTTCAAAAAGCACATCTTTCTTCATGCAGTTGTGAGCTAGTGAAACCATGGAGCTCATGAAGAGAGCAGGGCTATGGCACATGCTGCAAAAGGCAGCTCAGTGCAGCCCTGTGGGCTCTCCACACTTATGGATATAAACCCCAGCACCAGGGTTTGTGCCAAAGCTTTGCTCATGAGAGGACAAAACGCTCAAAATCTCGGGAAACCTGGCCAGTGCTGCCATCTCCAGGGTGGGCTGCCTAAACTGCATCTCTTGGTTTTGCTCCTGAAGCAAAGAGAGGACCTAAGTCCATCTCTGCCCTAACAATTTTCATTAGTGTGGGAGATCTGTGTGAAAAGCACAGCATAAGATGATACTTAAATGATGTTTTAATAATCAACATAGAAATGTGTTAAATCTGGATTTAAATTTCCTGGAACAAATTTGGTTTGTGTATTTGTTCTTTTTTAATTATTTTTTTTTTTTACTGCTATTTTAACCAAAGACATCATGCAGACAGATCTTTGGAGCAGAAAATGAGAGGTGGAGAACATAAACCTGCTCACAAGTACAGAGCTGCTACTTGCGCCTCCATTATGACATTATCCCTTTTGTTGTTCACACATTATCATGTGCAGTGCAAAATAAATATGCATGGTAGAGCTGTTAATGAATATCACTTGGATCCAGTTTCAGGAATAGATCTCAGGCAGGCTTTGGAGGAAGTGGAGCTCTGTGCTCATATGATCAGCCAGACTCGAGCAAATCAAGCCTATAATGGCATTTCTTTATACTGATAATTATCATTTTAATCTAGTCCTAGTTTGATAATATTAAAAAAAAAATACTTGCTTGTGGTGCTTTATCTGTTACATGGTCTTTTTTCTGTGGAGAAACTTTCCCATCTTCATGGAAACACCAAAGTAGGACATGCAGCAGCCAAGCAAAGCAGCTGCAGCTCATACACAGAAGTGCAGCTTCTTTAAATACTTTAAAACATGTATTTTAAAGTAATGCATAGTGCATGTCTATGAGCTAGTCTTGAAGAAAAGGATGGAAATACAGGCATCAGCCCACTTGTATGACCTTGTCCCTGACCCTCCCTGTCCTGGCTGCTGAGCATCAGCTCCAGAACTCTTTTATGTGTCTGCTAATTCAGATCATGTCTGCCTCCAAATTCAACATCAAAATGCTTATTTATACAACAATGGTAAATACCACCCCTCAATTACTTTTTTTCCTTTCTTGTAAGCAGAACAAATTATTGTCTTTCCTTGGAACAAACCATGCTGGCCCCATGAGACTGAAGAAAGTTCTAAAAAATAAATGCAGCATTTCCTCTGGATTTTCAGCTTGTTCTTGCCAAATAACTCAGGGACATAGGAATTAATATTGCTAAACACTGAGAGGAAGGACAGAGTCATTTAATTGCTACCCCACAGACAAAATGAGAAGAACTTGCTATAATTATTTAATGCTGCATCACAATCCATGGGCTCAGTGTTTCACAGTTTCCTCTCATTAATAAGTCCAGAAGAAAAATTTGCCTTTCTAAAAGAGCATTATGCACATTCCAGAGCAGAACTTGAGTTGTTTTGTTAAGAATTTACTCAATTTTCTACCCAACTCTGTGACCTGTGTGGTTTATAATATAGGAACAAGAAAGTCTTGAGCCTTTATCCTTCTTTCCAAGCCAAGGGCTGGATGCTGCTAAGAATAACCCATGGAACAGCCAGCATTTAGGAAATAGCTTTGGGGTTTTTTTGGTTTTTGGGTTTTTTTCAGTTTTTTTTCACTACTGCTTCCAAATGGCAGCTTCTGCAACATTCAGCAGTGTCATGAGGGAAGTTCTTTCTGCTTAGGAAAAAAAAAAGGGTAAGAACTGAACCAGAACTGGACCCACCAGATTTTAAAATCATCTACCAACTCAAAAAATTGAAAAGCCACCCAGAGCTTTGACAATTCAGTCAGTTTTTAGAGCAGAGTGGGAAAGGTAAGGAGTTAAATTTATTCCATGGATGAGAAAGGGACTCAAGAAGTGTAGCAGATTTAGACTGAAAGAAAAGCACACTGGATGATGATCTCATTACAGTGTCTAAATATATAAAAAGATTATAGAAGGATCTGGTCATGACCTACCTGGCTGGACTTTGTGAAAATTAAGGGAAGATATATTGGCCATGACGGACAATGAAATCTGCACAGAAATGAAATGGGTAAAGTTTTAATAATAAAGTCTTTTGAACTGATCTGGAGCACAAAGTCTGGAGACAGAATATGCATATGAGAGACTTTTATAGGTAGCCCAAGCTGAGGTGTAAAGAATAGAGCTGCATATGAATAGAGATACACACGAACATTGTATTTTTATTACTGTTTCTCAAAGTTTTTTAATATTCCAAGTACTGAAAAAATTATCAAGACAGTCAAGAAGAACATTTTTGCAGAAGCTGCATTCATGGCTGACAGAGTAGAGGATGATGGTTTAAAACACACAGTCGATAGAAGAGTGGAAAAGAACAGTAAGTTGGGAAGGAACTTGCCAAAGCCAGCAACTTGACTCAGGGCTGTGTTTATCTGGCTCCCACCCAGGCCTGCTAAAGAGTCCCTGCTCCAGATATAGTATAGATATGTACAGTTTTAAAACTCTTTTCAATCTTATATCTGGCAGAAAATACGAAAAAGGTTGCCCATGGGTGTTTCAGTAAATGAACTTCTACTTAAAACAAAAAAGAAACAACACTCCCCAAGCTTTTTAGCTAGTGAAAAAAAAAATAAATCCATAAATATAATGTTCTTATTGGTGCAGAATTGAATAACCTGGACAGACAGCCCCAAACCCTCAAAATTAGGTAATTAAGACCAATGAGAGAATTCATTCAGGCAGAGCTTTTTACTCAGGATAGAAAATACCAAGAGTAAGTTATCAAGAAAGGTCATAAAAGGCAATGACATAAATGAATTTAAGAGACAGCTAGACATTTTTATGGAGAGAAGGGATTGAAGAATTCAGAGCCAGTGACAAATCAGAGAGATGAGGTTGAGATAAAATTAACGAGGACAGGCTTGCTTGTGGCCAGAGGCATTTCACTGTCCAGCAATACCTTATGTCCTCTGTCATCACATCCTAATCTAACGCTGACATCTGAAGATAGCATGAAATCTTTTACACCTCTTAGTATATTAAAAAGGAAAAAAGGCTTTCAGTGTTTTCCCCCACGGGGAAAAACATAAAGTTGTTTTTTCACTTTTCAACACATGCACGTCATTGCCACGGCTGCTGAAATGACTCGGTCTCCAGCAGTACGGCGTGGCCTGATTACAAACTCACAGTGCACTCCCTTGGTTGCTTTAAAAGCCTCCACAGAGGTGTTTCAATCATATCTCCTTCTGTTTGTAAGCAAAATCTTGTTTATTTTTATGTAGCTACTTTTTTAAATCAGGGAGAACAAGTGGAGACTCACACAGAGGTGTCTTTCTTCTCCTGGGTTAGCTCCTCGTGCAGTGGCAGCACCTCTGCCTGCTGATGGATGGGCATAACCTCACGGGGCTGAGCACACTTTGGCACTGTCCTTGGGCCTCCAGCAGCCAGGCACTGCCTCCAGAGGTGTCCCATGACCTTTTTAGGCCCCAGACTTCAAGGGCTTGGTGCAAAACTACAACCTTGAACAGAGGGAAGAGCAGCTCATGCTGTTAATTTATCTGGATTGGAAGAGAGAGCTGTGTGCCAGTCAGGAAAACGTATGTATCGTATCCCACACTGTTTAGAGTTAATGCTCATGAAGGGAAGATTGAAGGAAATGGGCCTTGACGTTTTGGAGGATGTAGTTTTACATTAATTCAGGATTAAAAGTATAGAGGGCAAGTAGAAGGCACGGACAAGGACATCTGGGATAACAGGGCAATTTCACAGGCTGACATGAGAACTTTCCCAGGCAGCAGAAAAAGCTCTTTCTCAGGTAACCTTTCTTAGAGTGCTGGGCACCTCTGGGTCACCAGAGTCTGCCTGGCAGCCCACACCTTTCCCTGGGTCCAGGAGAGCTTTCCAAGACCAGAGAGGCCAAGCAGCAACTAATGTGTATTCCACCCTCAAAAGTTCAGGCAGGTCTCATGTAGCTGTGCTTTGAGAGAAATAAAAGTCTGTGTTTCTATTTCTTCCCTGTGAGGGCGGGGAGGCCCTGTCACAGGTGCTCAGAGAAGCTGTGGCTGCCCCATCCCTGGCTGGACAGGGCTTGGAGCAACTTGGGACAGTGGAAGTTGTTGCAGACCATGGCAAGGTATTGCAAAGATGGACTTTAAGGCTCCTTTCCACCCAAACCATGTTATATTGGTCCCTGAACGCAAACTCAAGACTCTGGGGCAATGTCAGGCTTGGTGAGCTTTACCATGTGCATATTCTAAAGAAAATACCCATCTACAGAACATTTCTGTCATGCTGACAAAGTGCAGAGATGCTCCCTTATTAACAGAATCTTCTTCCTTCATGTTGATAGCTTCACACTACGAATATGGATTAAACTGACACAAAAGCATCTGTGTTTTTTTATTTGTAATCTTTCCCATGGATGTCTATAAATATGCAGCACCCAGGCCCCTTTGCAGAGAAGTTTAAGCAGATTCCTCTTTCTTTAGGGTTTACTGTAACCAACTGCTCAATCTAAACTGGGCTAATGAAGGCTAAACACAAATAATGCTAATTTGAAATAAAATGCCTGATGTGATTAGGCTTTCGTTGAACACAACAGCAAGACTAGATCATATTTTCCTTCCTTTTTAGCTGCTTCTGCCTTCATCTGAGTACCAAGATCTTAAATCCATCAGGAACCCAGCAGGCAGCCCACCTTTACAGACAACTTTACCCTTAAGAACAGAATGAAAACAGCTCTTACAAGCCATCAGGGGATGGGCAGCCCTGCCGACTCAGTGTGTTTAGCTAATATGGAACAGGAGGAGGTGGAAGTTCTTGGATTTATTTTTGTTTTAAACAGCACCTCTGCTTCACAAGGAGCTGTATTGATGGACTCTGAAAGAAAGCTGAGGTCAACTCTTTGTCTTGAAGAGTTAGTGGAGAAATATTTAACTGGGACCTTAGCTGTAATAATAACATCAAATTGCTGCTGAATGTGTTTCAGGAACTGTCATTAACCACATAGGTATACAACTTAATTCTATTTGTTTAAATAAAGATCTCCTGAGGTCACATTATTCTAGTATAAATTTGAAAGGCTTGGCTGCTGGAAACAGAAAGCTGGAGACAGAAAGCAGGGTTTGGATGATGTCCAAGATTTATTATATCCATTCTTTGGTGTGGGCATGTGGGGACAGAGATCTCACTAGGGAGAGATCTTTATGAGCTCCCTAAGCAGCAACACCATGCAATTCCTTTTTGCCATTCTGGGATGTGGCTGCAAAGTGAAATCAGCAGCTCCATCTTATCACGAGGATCCTGGCAGGAAATATTTATGATGGCTTAAGGGAAACTGTCTATTTCTCTGTCCTTTCCTGTTGATCAGAGTATAACTCAGCAGTGAAGACAGGCTGCTACCCAAAGATAGGATGAGGGGCTGTTAGTGCAAAGGATTGTGTAAGATTGAACTCATTAAAAGTGACAGGAAAGATTATTTTCACTTAGAAGAGACCTACAATGATAATGTAATTCAACTGGAAGAAAAAGAAACTCAATCCCCAATTTTTTCAAAAAGTAGATTTCAGTTATTTTTGAAATTTCATTCTGGCCTTTCTCCTAAGTGTTTAGGATACAAAACTGTACAATGAGGAGACACCCTCAAAACCTCATTAAGATCTTTAAGTGTACAATTTAGGACACATCCACTTAAAAGAAGTAAGTGTAAGATATTAAAGAGCAAAGTCCTTTGCACGCTGTCCCCACTGCATCACAGGTTTCTCACTTGGGGCTTTGTAGACCTGTCCACATCCACATGCATCTCACCTGAAAGGACTGAGTGGAGAGAGGTGTCTCATGCCTGCTTCTGATGGGGGCTCACATAAGAGTAGCAGCCCTTGCTGAATGTGGAGTAGAACTCCTAAAAGGAAGATAGCTTGGCATTTTTCATTAGTAGGCCAAGTTTAGTCTAGTAGTCTTGGGATGGGGCTAAGTCCTCATCAGCCAGGGGTGAGATCAATTTTGTGTCTTTCTCAGCAGTTTTATGTGACGATTGCAGTCAATATCCCTCCCTTTGACAGTATCCCACATTTCAGAAATAATGCAAGATTCATACCAGGAAAACAGAACATGCAGCCCAAAGAAGCAAGGCCAGCTGCCAAGGAATCATTGCAAAGAGGAGGAACACAAATAAGACTGGTATGGATGGTCAATTTTAAAGTGGGTATACAAAAGTCTGATAAAATATTAAAAAGGCCAGAAGTGTCTTGAGCACCTACTTCCAACTGAGGGGACCTGCAGTGATTTTAGACCTCCAAAAAGTACTTTCAGAGCGCCACTGAGAGATGGAGATAAAAATGGTAAATAACTGCAGTTATCCTGGAATAATATATTCAAAATGGAAAGACAAAAACCCAAAGGATTGTTAAAAAAATGTCAGAATCCAAATGAAATGCTTAGAAAGGAAGTAATTTCTTTCCAGTCTGGAACTTGTATTAGCCAGTTGTGCCAGTCCTGCAGATGAAACTGGAGAAGGGCATTCTTAGGCCTTGTTAAACGCATTGTTAATTGTGGATTATTGCTCCCAGTAAAATTCTTTGCTAACCAATATTGCATTCCTTTATGTAAATTCCACATCCTTTCACTTTGCACTCAGAATTGGAGGATATTGCTGGTAACTGATGGTCCATGAGACTTCACTCAGAGCAGGACTGACCTATATGAACAATTCTTTGAGCATGGAAGAAGGCATTGCCCAAAAAACTGCCAGAGCTCAATGTGGTCAAGACCTGATTTCATTTGAACCAGTCCTGAAATCAAAAAATACTACTGTGACTTTATCTCAAAGAAGAATTTTGCCTAAAATCTTCATTACATGCAAATTCCACCAGGATATTGCATAGTTAAGGCCTCTGAATACATTTGAAATAATCCTCTTTTCCTTTATGTAATGAATAGAATAGATAGAATTCCTTCTCCAGACTTTCTGAGGAAATTGAAGTGATGTGCTAAAGATTTAACAGCTTTTATTTCTCTTTTCAGATCTTAACCAAATATGAAATATTAAAGTACTAATATATTTAATGAAACTAGAAGTTGCTGTTATAATTAATTTCCTTTCCCAGAAGAAGTATTGCCAGCTTCTTTTGGAAAGAATGTGAGTAATCCTTTAAAAGAAAACCAGAGCAAATGTATGAAAACCTTTCTCTTCTCTTCCTTAAATCTCAACCATGAAGACTTTTATTAATCACCTGAAAAGCATGGAATGGCTCCATGAAGCAGAGCTGGTAGTAGTGCATGTGCATGTCTTCATTACCAGCACAGACACACCAAATGGTTCCTGTTCTCTTCCTGGCTGGAGACAAAGTAAAAAGAAGTCTTGCCAAGTATCTAAAATATATTTTTTTTTTGTATCTTCAGTATTGTAAACAACCATTTTTTTTAATCCTGTAAATTTATTTGTGGATTATGTTATAGAAGACTAACAATGCATTTAAAAAAATTCTGATAGTTGCCTCTGATAGAAAGAGCTGCACAGATAAACCAAACTCTTAAGTAAAACCCGTGAACAAGGAAGAGAGAAAATAAAAAGTCATAGCTAAGCAACAGAAATATCTGTATCTTTCCATACTAAGCACCAGAAGGGCTGCCATTTGACAACAGGTTTCTCCTCCTTAGAGACTGAGGTTGCTCAGCCCAGGCTAGCCCCAGCACAGCAGCAGGTGCGTGGGACGTCCCCAGAAAGCCACGCACTCAGGGGTGTGGCTGGTGAGGCGAGTGGGTCAGGGGTGCACACTCTACTGCTTTTGGTGTTAGTGAAAGCGCCAAGGACAGGGATAAAGGATGGAGAGGAGTCTTTGGTGTGAGACCCAGGGAGCTTTGCTCCTCAGGAGTAATCAGGGATCAAACAGCCCCAAGTACAGCTGGGCTCAGGATTTTATACAGCAGCAATGTAATGGGCGGGTACAATCAATCAGCCAATGGGGAGCTGGGGGAGGAGCAAGGGGCGGGATTACAGAGCAGGGACCAATAGGGATGAGGGGGAGGAGAGGACAGGTCACCCTGGCCAATGGGGCCTCGAGGGTCAGGAGACAGACAGGGAAGGGTCTAGAACAAAGGGCAGGGTTTGCAGTGATGGACAGGGAAGGGTCTGGAATAAGGGGCAGGGTTTGCAGTGATAGGTAGGGAAGGGTCTGGAATAAGGGGCAGGGTACACAATGATGGGCAGTCGGGAATTTAGGGTGATTGGTAAAAGGGAAGATTGACATAAACTCTTCTGGAACAAGGTGAATGATATCAGGATGAGTGACACAGGAGAGGGGTTGGGAGAACTTAAAGAGAAATTATTCTATTTCAGGGGAGAAATGAATTTGGGGCCGAACACTGGCACAAATAATTAACATCAATTAAGCATTTAACGATAAAAACACACCACCACAACAGATACCCCTGGCAAAATGGACACTTCATTTGATACACACAATATTCCTGGATAGAGATCATGGCTTGGGCTGGTTCTGCAGCCACACAGCCTCGCTTTCCTTGGTGCACACAGATGCTCAGCAGAATGGAGAGGCAGTGCCTGGGTTTCACTTCTTTTGAGAAAGTGGTCTCCACTTCAGTGGATCCACACTTGCCATCAGCCATGAGAAGGTATTGCTCCAGGGGGTTGTTTTGTTTTGGTGGGTTGGGGTGTTGTTTGCTTTTTATTTTTGCAGTATAAAATTTTGGAGTGAAAAATAAATCCCCGAGAACAGGACCCTCCTTTATGCGAGCAACATATGAAGGCATTTAAAATTATTGTAATTTTCTAGTTTGCTTGTTTATTCAAAAAGTCAATGGAGACATCTGGTGCTTTTGCAGCTAGATGAGCATGCCAAAAATACAGTAATAATAAAAAAGCCCATGAACAAAACCTTCCTCAGGGCCACAGCTGGGAGCGGAATGATGTCTGACATGAAAGTGACTAACCCTGTCACCTGTTTTCATTTGCCCTTTGGTATGCTGCAAAACAAGCATGTGAAAAAGGTAAACCCATCCATTGTTTAGCCAAAAACAATATAACTAGAAGAGATTGGTTAACTTATTTTTTTTTTTTCCTCTGTCTTGTTCAACTTCATCAAAGATTTATTTAAAATACTAATGTTTTTCAGCCTATTATTTGAAGTTAAAAGAAGCATATGGTGCTCTGCAACAAAAGATAATTAGATTTCTTGTCTGCCTTCAGTATTATAGTTTGTTAATGCACTATAATGGAGTTTACAAAGAGAATAGGCAGAATAAATGATAGAACAGATTAAGAGGTTTAAACTGATGAGTGTTGATTTTCTGAGTTTGTTCCTCGGAATATCACAACTGTCCTATGGTCCACCCACCGCAGCATCCTTTGCTCTTTAGGCACATTTGATAAGAACAAGAAAATCCAATAATCCTGGTGGTGATGGAAAGACCCAGTCACAGCAGTGTTTTCCTCCCAAACACTGCAGTTTTTGTTGTGGCCTGAAGCAAAGGCCTCACAGCCCTTCATTGTGTCCTTATTTGATGTTCAGTCAGCCTCCTCTGCCCACACCAATGGCTGATCACTTATTTTGAATCTTCCTAAACTCCTGCCCTGGGTAATATCTGACAGCAATGACTTCAACAAATTGCAGATGCATGGTCCAAAATCCAGGCTTTCCTTAGCCTTGTTGTTTGATGCTAACCACACAAATAAATAATAACTTAAGAGTCTTTGGAATCTTAAATAATCTATTGACACACAACACAAACACTGCCTCGACATTTTGATGTAGCCTTTATAACTCCTAGAAGGAGACCCTAAAAACCAAAAGTTTGAGGCAAGATGTGAAACCAGTGCTGTACATCTGCTGGGCTCACCTCTATGTGCACTCTGAATGAAAAAAAATGCATACGAGGCAATAAAACAAAATGCTCTATAATGTTACTCTCTCTGAATCATCCTGGGTTTTTTAGACATTATATGTTTTGGGGGAAAAATATAAAATTAAAGGTAAATTAATGTTTTGGGTCTTGAGTTTCAGCAGAATGTCTGATATGATGCAAGATGGAAAATTGTTACTTCAGGTAGAGAAGCTGGTGATGAAGTCATCAGTTTGACACCTGAGAAAATATAAGATATATTCAGCTGCACACTACTTACAAACTGCTCTGTGGGGCTGTAACTGCAGGTTTTTTCAGTGAAGATAATTAAATATTTAGGTGTCTTAATGAAGAAGACTCTGAAGTGTGTTGCTGCATACCTTGACTGTTATCCCTCCTCAGATATGGTGAATCCAGACTGGAATTGCTATGGGAAAGGATAAAGGATCTGAGAGGAGAACTTGTTTACGAAATCAGACTTTTTTCTGCTCAAACATTGAGAGGGGGAGATATGATTGCCCTTGATAATTGAATTTGCTGAGGTCACTACCAGTAAAACCTTTTCAAACAACCTAAACTCAGCAGTACCTGGGTCACAGGGACAAGGTTTGTACTGAAGAGGAGCAGCTTTCATTTCCCACTAAAATGGCAGTGGAAGTTAACATTCCTCTGTGGCACGTGTATTGCTGAGGTGTAGGAGTCAAATGAACTGCAGTCCTCTTGACAGGAAGGGAAAATATAGTCCTGCCTGTATAATGTCTTCCCTTAATGCAACATGACCCCAGCCAAAATTGATTTAATCATTCAAATAGTATTGTTTCATTTCCCTTATTTCTTGTCTAATTTCATTTTATGCTGAGGGGCTTGCATGCAATAATTATTTTTGCATTGACATACCTCTCAAAGGCAGGTTTTCTTATTTCTTAAAATAAATTTATGAAATGAAACATTAGACCTCTGCCCTTCTTGGCTAACAGGATACAGGCAAAGTAGTTTTTTACACTTACGTGTTAATTTAGAATATTAAAAAGACATCGACTATAAAGTTTTATGTGTCTGTTATTTTATTTTCTGTATGCAGACCTGCAGCTGATACTTTTATATTGCAGGCTTATTTTATATTCTGGGTTATTTGATATAATTATTCTCCTATAGCATAACGTGAAAGATACGGATGACTCTCTTTTTTGCTCACTAAAGTTTGCATAAATGGTTGCTACAGGGTCTGTGATTTCTAGTCATTAATGCATCCCAAGGTCTAGTTATGAGGCAGTAAAAGTAAACAGCCACTCATAAATGATATAACTGCAGGATTTCATCCCTTCCTTGGAGAACAAGCATAATTTCAAGGCTGTCTGTGATCCATCTTGTCCATCTGGTTTTCCTCATTTAGTATGAAAAATAACAAGATTGGTCTAAAATCCTTGAGGAAGGGGTAAAGTGAGAAACAAGCTGAGAAGCAACTAATAATAACATTGCACAAAAGCCTCAAACTGGTACAAGCATCAACAGAAGAAGTTGCTGCACTTGGTGAGTCCTGAACAATCCATTTAAAATGAGCTCTCCAGAGCAGGGGTGTGGATACACCTATTCAGTTTTGTTATTCTCCTATACCATAATGTTAACATTATGTAGGATTTTGATTTCCTGGTGTTTACACAAATACTTTCATTGAGTACTTTGATTGGTAGTCCCTAACAACTCCCCAGATTTTAAGTCCTTCCCAGACATTGACTCTCCAGCAGAAGGGGAGACACGAGCACAGGAAAATGACTGACTCCTTCAGAGCAAAGCCCTCAAATTCCTCCTCAGAAAACAAAGAATAAACCAGAAGCTGACTTGAAATGGTTTGTTTAGAAACCTGGCAACAAGGACCTTTTAAAACTTGATTAAAAAAAAGCAGAAAAGGAATATAAGCATCCCTTGCCAGCTCAGCAGCATGGAGGCCAGATTTGTTTAAGCTGAGGAATGGGCATGTTTGCCTTCAAGTCTTTTGAAACAGGTGACAGATATTGTGCCAGAAATAATTTACTGACACAATTGTTTCTTCAAGTCAGTGTTTGACCTAGACCTAGGGCCAAGTGTGTTTATTTTCCTAACATAATCTCAAGCCATATTTTCCCTGAAGGGGAGGAAGTTTAGAGTGAGGAAAAGAATTAATGTGCACAGGCACACAGAAAGTTTACTAGTTGGTGGCAATCCAAAGTTAAAAATATTTGAAACACTGTGCAAGCACATGTACATACCTTCTTGAGAGTTAGAGCCTGTTTGTACAGCCAAAAGCTCGTGTCCTAGCAGGCTGGTCCAGAGAAATCCTTCCTTCTGCTCCAGCTCCTTTCCAGCTGAGAGGCTGCAAATAAATGTACCCTGGCTGTCAAAACAGATCATGGTCTTTGACAACAATCAACATTAAGAAAATAAATACTGAGGTTGCATATTTTGGCAGCATCTTTTGAAATTGTGGAAAGAAGATGTGAACATGTGTAGACCTATAGGAAAGCACAGGTTGATTTCAGGATTTACCAAACTGCAAGTATTATCTTTGTTCTGAAAGACAGGGAAAGATAAAAAGGAGACCTTACCTTTTAGAGAAGGTCTTCATCTCTGTAAACAATTCCAGTATTTGCAGGAGAAGCTACCAAATATCCCAGTCTCTCTCTTTTTACCAGTTCAACATCTCTTTCTCACTCTCTCCTCCTTCTGTTTGCTATCTGTCCCTTCTTTTCCTTTACACTTATAAAACTTCTGATCTTATTATATCCACCGTCTAGAGAAGGTGCTTGAAAAGTGTTCAGAAGCTTTTAAATTGGAGTAACAATTGTGAATGACCCATAGTCTCAAGGGGAAAGGACAGTGTCATTATTCTTACATGAGCAATACTAAATCTCACCATATATTATGATTTTACTTTGCGTTAATTTCAAATAAAATTTTCAGCTTGGTTTCTGTTAGTTTACATCATATTAAAGGATTTGAGCTAAATGTGCTCATTCTTCTTTGTATTAATGCCATTGTTCCCTCCTTTTTTTCCCTCTCCCCTGGTGTCTCTTTTCCCTCCCCTGTGCATCCAGAGGGATGGACTTCTGCATCCTGTTAAAAGACAGGGCTCTGAGCAGCATGATTGAAGATGTCCCTTCTCATTGCAGGGACTAGGACTAGGTCACCTTTAAAGGTTCCTTCCAGGAGAAATTATTCTATTTGTGATTCTAAGACTGCCTTTATGCTGAAAATAAACAATTGTTAGCCACCTTTCTGATGCCAGGATGAACCCAAACATATTTTGCTGTTATTGTTTTTGGCTTCTTAAAGAATCTTTCTTCTCGTAGTAGAAGTAGCAGCTTCAGTTCAGTAAGATCGAAATTTGCTCCAAGAATTTCCCTGTGTCTGCTTGTTTCCTTCCAACACTCTTGAGATAATTGCAGGAGTCTGATGAATAACTAGAGTGGATGCAGATTAGATGTACTCCTCCGGATACTCTGAAGTGTGCTGGAGTAGTCAGACCTTTGGTCAGAAACACATTTACATTATGACTCAGACTTCTGACAATTGCTTCATTAGCAGATATTTAAAAACCAAAGAATAAAGATTCCCATCTGACCCACTCATTTATATTCCTCTGAACAAGCGAGGCCAGAATGTGCAGTGCTTTTGCACTCAGAAAATGTTTTGTTTGCACAGTCAGATTGTTAAATTCTCATCCATGCAAGGATTTCTCCATAATACAGAAATGTCCACCCTCCTTGAAATTGTGGCAGTGAAATGTAAACAAAAACAAATTAAAAACTGCAGAGTTTTCTTTCAAAGTAGTCAGGAAAACCTGAGCCTATTATATCTAAAAGAGTAATTAAAAGGAGTATTGCTCCTTGGTGAGGAGCAGTACACAGATTTTCTGACAAGATGCAATGAAAGATGTGATGACACATTGAGTGGAAGGTGGAAGGTGTCCCTGCCATGGCTGGGAGCTGGACCCAGATGTTTTGTAAGATTCTTTGCTACCCAAACTGCTCTGTGATTCTGCTGTAGCAACAGATGGATAGTCCCAAGGATTCATAATCACAAAACTCTTCTTGCACCATCTGAAGTGGTCACTTGCAGGGATGGGCTTGTTTGTTGTGGGATTTGTTTTCTGAAAACACCCCTTACTGGGCACTGTGACATTGCTCTGTGTGCAGAACTGGGCTCTGTCACTGGTGTGTCAAGAGCCTGGGCAATATTTAGTGATAATAAGGAGTTGTGAAATTTTTGAAAATGTGACAGTGCTGGTGATTCTGCAAAGCTTGTCTCAGCAAAGCAGTAATGATTCCTTGATACAGACAAGGCCAGCCACAAATCCTTGCTGTGGTCACTGATGGCAAGCTCAGATTCAAAGCTGCATTGTTGGGATGTCAGGGTGAATAATCTGAGAGCCTGAGTTCATGGCAGCAGCCTCGACTCGACCATCTTGATGTGATGGAAAACTGCAGGTATTTAACACTTGTATGTGTTTAGTGTTTTCCACACAGTAAGGACAGAGGGTATTTTATGGGTGCAAACTGCAGGTTTGTGAATACCAGAGCTGTGGGAGAGGGAAGCTTCCAGAAATCACTGGAAAATCGTAGCTGGAGTCTTATACTTGTGAGAGCTGCCAGTTTCAGAGGTAATGCCAAAGGATGCAGAGAAGAGGTTTTTGAGACCTGTATGGAACAGGGACTTTTATTCTTCTCTTAAAGTGTCTGATGTTAAACAGAAAACAAAAGAGAGGATTCAGATTACAATGAGGCAGATTGTGTCTGTGCCAAAGTAGGATCAAAGGAAGCAGTGTATTAGCTTGGAAAGCTTTAGGTCTGGCAGTTGAATAAAGTGGATGTTCTTCAAATCATTTCTTGGGAGGAAAATTAAAAATGCAGAATTTTAGCTTTATCTCATATGTGACCCAAGAATGTAGGTCTTTTATTTCTTATTCTAGATTAAATCCTGTTATACGGTTGCCTTTTGAAGGTTATAATTGCTCCAAGGAATCATGCTTATACAGCATTCTTCACCTCTTAAAATCAGTCTTAGTTTAGCAGTGCAGCCCTTTGATGGGAATATTTCATGGCCTGTGTAAAGTGGGTTAGGACTTTGCTCATTCCCTTGTCAACACATATGAATCCTGGCCAAAATAAATGTCATGTCTTATTGGCAGGGACCACTAAAGAAATCTTAGCCTTATTGAGGGGATTGTGAACGTAGGACTTTTCCAGCTCCAGCATTCATTTCAAAGATTGCAGCACTTTGGAGCAAAATGTAAAGATCACCAGAAGTTATCTGCTGCTGCTCCCTATATTATGTTTTTCTGGGGGAGAAGTAAAAGCCCTAAAGCTCTGCATTGTAAATAAGAGTTGTCTTCTACATTGGTGAGTGATTTAAAGAAAAGAGAGAGAAAGGTGTTCATAATTTCCATGAAAAATAAACTGAAGGTTTCTGAGGGCTCACAGAGGTAAAAATGCTAAAGCAGGATGGGAGAAAAAGTGTGTTGTGTTTTTTCAAGGTCTTCATTTTCAGAGTACCACTTTTTTCATGGTGTGCTTGTGTTATCCACTGAGGGATTTTCTGTTGTGCTATGGATTTCAGTGGAGCTCAGATCACACTGCAAAAGTTGCCAGTATATTGGAAAACACACAAGCAGGAACTGACATGGGTTTTTATCACTCTTATTAATTATTTTCAAAGTGCAAAATAAATATTTTTAGCTTAGGTTTACTGTAAGTATTTCTGAAAAATTTCTTCTTTCTCTTTCCCACTTTGGTTAAGAAGTGATTCCACTTGCAGATCAGCTGGAAATGTAACAAATGTGAGCATCCAATTTTCTAAATTAACATTTTGCAAACATTCTCAAGGAAGTTTGAATCCATTATTTAGTTTGCTTTGTAAGACAAAGGTACTTTGTTATTTACTGTGAATTTATTTTCTGTTGAGCAAATTCAGATAGTTCATTTTCAAACTGACATTGAAATAAACATCCAGTCATTACAATATCCATAATCTGAATATAATCATCCATGGAGCAAATGAAGAACAAGCAGAATTACAGAGATACAGTGAATTCCTTCTCTGGAAATCAAACTCTGCCAAAAAGATCCATTTTATTTTTTTTCCCTTGAGAAAAAGATGTATTTTTGGTTCTATAGAAGTAACTGCATGACTCATGGAAATACACTTTGATATTGTTATTTTTATATTCTCTGGGTGCCATGAAGGAGTGTTTATAATATTTATGAGTCAGTGACTGTAGAGACCAGCGCTTCCTGCTGATTAATTGTATCAGACAATGACGTGAGCAGAGGTGAGAAAGCTGCTGCCAAGAAAAATACAATATAGCAATGAGAAATACAAAAATAATAAATACCTAAGGATGCACTGATGCACCTAAAATCATATAGATGTCAATGTATTCAATATCAATGATGTCAATTTCAATGAGGAAGCATCAAAGAAAATAGCATGACTTTACATATAACAATTTGTGTAGGTGGGAATATCAAGATATATTGTAGGTTTACAGGCTCTGAAGTCAAAACCTCTCTCTGTAAAAATAATATAAAGATCATAAAGAAAATAAAAATTTGGTTAGATTTAAACTTTAAAAGGGTTTGTCCTTCAAATTTAAAATCAAATATACCATATAGGATTTCTTTCAGTAGGATTTTTTTCCTAACCTGCAGCTGACCCAATTTGGTCCAAATCAAATTTCTTGCATAGCAAGGCTGAGTTTTTCTGTGTGTCCAGTGGGCTGCTGCAAACAGGGGGATGAACTGTTGCACTGCTGGGCATTGTCAATGTGCTGAAATGTTTTTTAACGTCTTGGGCATGATTCTGTCTTCATACAAATATGTACTGAACCTTCTTTCTACTTTGAAGATTTATTTTTGTGTCACTAAAGATATGATGTCATCTGCTACCTTATTTGTTTATTTTACTTACATAATCAATTACACTTACCCACAGATATTCACAGTTGGCTTAACAGGGACAGCTCCAGGAATCTGCTGAATTTATGAATTTTGGGTGTGAGTCTAAAACTGTTCCTTAATTTGATGCTTTGATATATCTGAATTCTGTGCAGTTTGCCATTATCATAATTTTGGCTAGAAATGATTGAAGTTGTTAAAGCTTGATGATCATTCAGGCACGTGGGCCACCAGCAGACCTGAAACACATTCTGGTCAGCATTGCAGTGGGGTGTGAGTGAAAGAAGGAAACTCATAGGTCAGGTGAGATTTTGTATCTCACCTGAAATGAGAGGAGAGAAATGAGGTACAGGAAGGTGTGTAGGGTCAAGGTCTGTGTGTAAAGGTAGTGGGGAAAGTTAGGAGAAGAAATACCTACAGGATTTCCCTATCAAATCCAGATTGATGCCTTTGTTATCCCAGCCAAAGAACAGCTAATGAGCATCTAAAGCCAAATGTCTGCTGCTTTTGAAGAGCTGTGTGTCCAGCCATTCATTTTAGTTATTTTATCTAGAAAAAACATCTGGTTTAAACCATCATCTTTAAAAAAAAGATACCAATGTAAAGAAAGTCCCCATACTTGGATCCTAGGGATGGTGCCATGCTGCATCCTGGTCTCCAAGGATAAGGGATCAAGAGCAAGAGATATAGACAAGCTTGAAAACATTCATATTTGATGGGCTGAGACACAAACATTGCAATTTAGAGACTTGCTATTTGTTTGAATCCTACAAGTCTGATTAGAGACCCAAAATTGCCAGGAGGATTCCTTCTGAGCAGGACAAGAGGGACAATGACCTCATAAGCTTCCTGCTAATGCTTTTTACATTAATGTTATTATCACTGTTGTTGGTGTTATTAAACAGAGCTTTAAACTATACAGAATCTCGTAACAATAAATGACACTTTTGCGATATTACCTGTTTAATACTACAGCAATTGCTTGTAATTATATATAACTAATAAAAAGGCTTCTTGCCAACTTGATCTTTTTAATTAAGTGCTTCATGGCTTCCAGTAAAAGTAAAATATGTTCTACTGGTGTTATACTAGCTTGGGACATCTGCCCTGATGATGTACTTCTTACTTTTTTCAAAAGTTATCATTTTGTTCCTCACAAGACCTAAAGGTTACTGGTGTCACTTTCTTCAAATATTTGCACTGACTCCCTTTTACTTTAGATGCAATCATTCAGATTTTGATGTTTTGCCTGCTCCTCTTTTTGATCCTTCTAAGGATATTCTCAAAAGGAGCTTGGGATTCAACCAAGTGGCTCCCACCAGTTTCATGAGCCATAATGTCAGATCCTGAGGTTCAGAACTTTATCAAATATCAGTAGATATTACTCCTTGAGTAAGGCTTTATTTGCTGAACTTCCTAACATTTCTGAGGAGAATTTTCAAGAGCATTGGTTCCTGTTCCTGCCTCATTTCAGCACTGTCAGTTTTTATTCTCTTGCTTTGTGTCTGCACCCACTGATGATGGATTTTTGGGCCTAAACAACAAAAAAATATCAGCCACTGTCTTTTAGGAACCTCCCATCTCCTCCCACAGCCCATCCTAACCCAGAGGTGTGATCCTGCCTACAGTGAAACCACCTATCAACAAAATAACCCAGCCTTAGACCCCAAAACTTAATTCCTTGTTCATATTACTGTGTCCCTGCATTGGGATGGTGAATTATGATTTTTTTATAAGCAGAAGAATCCAGGATGGCAGCCCACCAAGAATGAACTATAGAAGATGTCAGCAGGAGGAGATGCTGCCCAGCTACCTCGTTAGAGTACCTGGGCTAATCAATCACCAGAATTCTTGCTCAACTTGGGTGCTTGATCAAAACTTATGGATGTTCAGTGATTGCACAGGAGCTGCAGGCTGAGTTTCAGCCCATTTCTTATATTTATTTTGATTGTGTTGATTTTTCCAGGCTAAGACGAAAGAGCCGAGCAAATCTCTCCCCATCTGTAGCAGGAAGAAAACATTTCAAGTACACACATATCTTCTGAAAACTGCTTTTCTCACAGTTCTCAGGCCACAGCTTTCAGTTCCACAAATGATTCATTTCAAAGTTAGGTTGACACGGAAAGCTGAGCAGATATTGTTTGCAGAAGGGAAAAAAAACAATCTTAATAGAAATGCTTGATTTTACCAGGGTCACTTTATACACATTTACAGTGGAGTTTCAGCCTCATGCTGGCCAACAGAGACTCCCTCAGGGAAATATTTAGGACATTTGTAGATTATATGAGAGAAATCTGGCAAAATATGTAATAGAATTACTCTTTCAATTAGACTATTTATTATTTTTAGCTCTAGAATGGTAGTAAATATGGTGTGCTTGCTCGTGGCAAACAAACTAACTATAGAAATGCAAAGTTGTGGAATTTCCATTTCATTTCCTGCCTCATTAATTTCATTAACTTACAAATAGATGAATACATAAAATTAAAAAGTAATTTCCTTTAAATATTTTTAAATTACTCTCTCCAAATATTCATACCTTTTAATCTGTTCTTTTAAGGTCTCTGTGTAATTGCTCTTACAGAGGCATACTTGGGTTTTTGTGAATCAGATATCAGTGTGATTGATTATAAGGGAGCTAATCAGAGGGTGCCATTCACAAGATAAATGCAACTGTTTCGAAAATATTTGCTTGTAGTCTGTGGCATTTCACTAACTCGGCAGCATGTATGAAATGATGTGTGGGTGGGATGTGTGAAGGTGTGGATTTATGTGGGGAAATCAAATCTAGCCATGAAGGAAACGCTATTTCTTCTTTTTTTTTTTTTCCTTTTTTTTTTTGTTCCTTATACAAGGACAAATTGCATGGGAATTATAGTGTTTCCCATTTAATAGAAGTAGCCTTCATGCTGATATTTTTCACAACAGTGACAAATGGCAGCTAAAAAGAAAGGGAGAGAATGTAATCAATCTTTATACCTTTAAAAACAGTTGAAAACTAAGATGAGAACTAAACCATTTCAAGAGAAAAGTAAATAGTTGGAAGCAAACAATTATCTGGAAGAGAAGGGAAGTGCAGGAGATGATTTGAGACTTAGTGCTGGGTCTTGGAGGAGGCAAAAACTCCTGTTCTGCTTTTCTGTCTTGTTTGGGACTCCAGTTTCCATGGCCACAGCACTGTAATATGTATGTCCAGAAAGAAGAATATTCCCCCAAAAGGCCTCAGAGTCTGAAAGCTGAAAATGTGTAAGGGGGAAATTAGGAAGAAAAATTGAACTCTCCTCCAATTCCCAGGGATTGATGACTATTAAACAGCAACAGCTGAAGGTGCAGTTCAGACTAGAAATCATCCAGGTATTTAACATGTATTTAATGCTGGTATTTTAGCTGTGCCCTGGCATGGTATTTGTTAATGTTACTGGAAAAGGCACAAAAATAGGAATTTAAAATTAAGTAAAATATTTGACTGAGATTTCGCATAGATCAGAACAAACAATAAAAACACATAGTGTAAAAACTACTATACCCTCTGAACCCACTCTAAAAGCTCACATAACAGACAAAAGATTAAATAGGGAGTCTTGAACATTTTGCTGAACACAAAGAAATTAACTCCTGGTAGGATTAGATCAGACTCTGCTAGGTGTGCTCGGGATGATGGAAGATTTGGAAGGGAAAACTCGGCACTTCTCAAATTGCACGAGTTGAGAAATGAGCCGGTCAGTCAGAAAATGGCCCCCTATTTATTCTGTTATTCAAATGTCCCTCCTGCAGCTGTGGGTCTCAGCTGGATTTCCAGACTTTACATAAGGCATTCTGCATCAGGTTTGGGTTTTGTGCCTTTAGAACCTGCAAACCAAATGTTTTCTGGCATAGAAAATGCTATTGCAATGCATGTTTATTGGAGAAAAAAGAGATGTACAGACGCTGACACCTCCAGACTTTTACAAAACCTTCCATTCTTCCTCTTTAAATCAAGTATTGATTTGGCCTGGGTTCAATGTGTGCTTTAAACTAATGCACCATAATGAAAAGTCATGGCAAGATTACTTAGGAATAAGATTTTCAGACTTAGCTGAACTGCAGTGTTTTCATAATTATAATGAAGACACTTAAGGGGATATTTTTCATGCAATGCCTGGCAGTAATCCAATGTCACTCCTATTAAAACCACCTGGTCAGAAATTAATCATGGTGTTTGAAAACTGTAATATTTAAGTAACAAATTATTTTCTCTTTAGTGAAATTTAAAAAAACCCAAACATATTATTTATATATTTTACATCTATTATATGAGAACTGAATGCCATTCTTTAAACAGGTGGTAGAAGAGGACAAAAAAATTTAGTTTTTACTTTAACCATAGCCACAATGAACAAATTGAAACTGTAATTTTTGGATAACTGCAGAGAGAAGTTATGAGATCCAAAATAGACATTGATCTTATAGCTTTTAGAATACAGTAAATAATTTTTTCCTTTGAATGATCTTTCACAGACAAGGCTTTCTTTACATGCAGACAATTACTGATTACTTTTAACTCCCTTTTCTCAATAATCTCCTAGTACAAGTTTTAGTACTTTCCTGAGGTCCTTTCTTTTATCACCTTGATATACCTGTCTAACCCAGGTTTGCATTTCCCCACAAGGAGCTTATAAGGCTTTTTCTTACACCCTGTTACCTGACTGGGTGGCAAGGTCTAATTGTTGTGCTGTGTCCGAGCTGCCTCCTTTCTTTCTGCCTTTACATCTGGACTCGTCTACCCAAGACTTCAAAAACCCCTCAGCAGCATTTTCAGAAGAGACTTGAGCTGGTGCCTTCATCATTTTGTGCTGGCAGAAGGTGGGAACATGACAGGCCTTGGCAGCAGATTTTCTTTCTGCTGCACCCAAAGGCGCTGTGGAAGGTGAGTTCTCTTCTGGGGAGCATGGACGAGCTGTTCTTGTCTCTGATACCCGTTTTACTCCGAGATTTGCAAACACATTAATGTCTAACCACCCTCACTGACATCTAAATATAGGCTCTGACCAGTCTTCTGTGTGTGTCCTTGTCTGGCAACTTTCACACATTTCAAGCATGATGTTTGTCTAACACAGACTTCCCAAACTCATCATGCTCTGCTGCTTCTGCCTTTTTCACCCACTTTTACTCTGTGCTTTTTCTCTTCTCTAGTACAGACTATTCAAAAGGACATAAAATCTAGAGTTGCTCATGTTGGTGTTTCTCCTCCTTGTCCTTTTCCCCAGCAGATCCTTCCCAGGCTGATTTCCTCAAAGCACTGTTTTGTACCTGCGAGTCCTGAAACAGAGATTGGGGTGGTCAGTAGTGGTGATTCAAATGTCAAGGGACAATCCCTTTTAAACAGAGTGGAAACACCTTCAGAAATCTGGCTTTCTCCTGGAGAAGTCAGGACTTCAGGTGGTTCATGAGAAAACCTGAGCAGAGAGCCAATGACCAAGTCTAAATGATGGATATTTCCTTCTCTGAAAGCTGGCCCACCTCTGTGAGCTCAGAAAGGCAACCTGCACCACACACTCGGGGTGCACAAGGTGACACTGGCAGCCAGAAAGTGTCTAAAAGCAAGATGAAAACTCAGTTTGCTGGGAACATCTTTGTCAACATCAAGATTCCCAAAATAAAGCTAGAGTTCAGGAAGGGTCAGGGAGAAAAAGTAGCAAAATGCCAGCAAAACTGGGAAATGCTATCAAAGCATCTGACAAGCTCAGCAAATACCAGAATTGCCTCTCCAGTGAAGTTTAATTAAAAAGTCTATTGTTTCCATTATTGCTTAATGATTCCTCAAAAAGTAGAACAAAAGTTTATTTTAGAGGTTAATTATTCCTGGAATTTTAAAGGGATATAAGAGTATTTCCCTCTATCTCATTTGGTAACTGAACCATTAAGGAGAGTGAAGCAAATGGTGATGTAAGAGTTGGTGAAAGCAATTTAGGTTTTAGAAGAAACCTCCTCATGTCAGATAACATGGTGCTGTTGCACAAAAACAATCTCCTAGCAAATTAAGTTAACTTTCTGTGCTGGAAAAAACTTGTCAGTGACTTCTCCCCATTTGCTGCTGAATTCTAGCTGAGACTCAGCATGAGGAAATGGTGCAGTTGTTTCTGCAAGCAAATGAGAAAATGGATCCATTGGGGCATAGCACTCACTGTGCTGCCAAGAAAGCCTGAATCTGCTCCCTCATACTTGTCTATGCTAATTGCCATGCTGGGTTTTGTCATCTATCCAATAAGCCATGCATCAAAACTCAGGATTCAACACTTAAACCTCATGCTAGTAGGGGAAAAGAAAAAAAAGTTCTAAATGACATATTTTTCAACATGGTGAGTTGTGAAATAGATTGTTGGATATGGGGAGTACATATTGTTTCACTTTAGGTAGAGAAAGGAGCTGTGGAGGTATTGTTCTGCAATAACAATAGGTAAGGTTGTTATATGCAGGTTCCTATATCAACTTAATTTTCTATCAACTGCATGTCTTTCAGAAGTGTATTAATCAATTTGTTAATATCTGACATGTGAAGTTCATTTTTTCTCATTCCTCTCCCAAAGAGTTAAGAGGCAACAATAACAAATGCCATGAAAGGCAGAATTTCCAGAAGCACCAAAACAAAGGTCAGTGCAGAGCCTGTTTCCCAGTCATTTAGATGCAGATATTTAACTATAATCAGGGATGTTACTCCCTGCTTAAGATTGTGCCATGACCTGCACTGCCCACGCTGAGGCAGTTCACAGACATTATCCAGGTTGTGTGAGTCAAGGACAGCCTGAAAATTTCTCTGAGATAATAAAGGTGCTCCAGTAATAATTTCACTAAAAGTCAATCACAGCCATGCAGAAAATGTAGCAATTCCAGTCTCTTGAAAATGCAATATTATTACCTGCTTCACAAGTAAAGGTATTTTGAAAGTTTCAGATAATGTAAATTTTGACTGAATAGAAAAGAAGGAGCCCATATTTAAATTTCATAAGACTTCCTGAAAATAAAACATTTTAAGAGGGTATTTGTGCAGGTACTTTTCATCTTGATGGTCAGTGGCATACCTGGAAGGTGCTGGTATTTCTTAGGCTAGCATTTGTGATAGAATATCTCTGTTAATCATCTGTACTCCAGCTTAAGTAAAAATGGGGGTTAAAAGTTTTGGTGAGTGTGTGCTGACGTGTGAGGTGCAATTGGTGTTCTGGGGACTGACCTTGCAGTATAAATTATGTTCCTATCAATAATTTTCATTTGATCTGATTACATTTAGCTATTCATTCACTTCTGAGGTTAGCTTCAGAAATATACATTAATATCACAAATCTTTTTTTGTTTATCATTATCACCACTTTCTACATTTTGTTGTTGTTAATATGAGCAGTGTTCACTTTACCACTCAGCTTTTAACTCCTTTAATTTCTGGAACAATGTGGCCATGTTTGCCATTAGAAGCAGGAGCATACACAAAATATATTAGCTCTATTTTTCTGTAGTTTTCAAAGGGCATTCATGTTTCACTGAAATTTTTAGCTGGTATCACTGTGTATTTGTATTTTCCTTTTAAGTGCACAGAGAGTACAAGGAAACTCTTGGAGCCTTGGGCTCTCAGTAATTTCAACCCTTTAACCTTGTTTAATCTCACGGCTTTTGAATGGGTTTGAACCAAGGACCCGACGGTGAGAGATCGCTTTCCACCAGGAACGTTTGTCTTTCTGATAGGCCTTTGCAGCCCTGCTCTCCATGGCATTTTCTCTTGCTCAGGCCCACCTGTGTGTGTGTGTGGAGGTTAACTGTGGGAATCACTCCCTGGCTTCTTTCCTCTCGCTGCTGTGAGCCACCAGCACCCAACAACCATTTTTGAAACGGCGGCGTCTTCATTCGTTCATTTACCAGCCTCGAGGAAATTGATCTCCTCAGGAGAGGATGATGGCACCTGACCTGCTGAAAACAGAGATTTAATGTTCTGGGACAGGAATCAGAGCAGAGAGCCTGGGAGCTGCACACAATTGGGTGCATCCTTCACTAGGACCTGTCAAAACCAATCGTGTCTGTCCTAAACTGGTGAAATTGTCACTATTGATAAGTGAGTGAAAAGGATTCTTGGGTGAAAAAGAGGCAACTCCTACTTACAGTGTAGTCCACAGAAGTGAAAGAAAATGGCTTCTATTTTTTCTTCTTTTATGTCAAGTGATTCTTTTTTGGGGACTTCAGAAATCATAAAAGAAGTGGAAAAGAGGAGGTCTCCCAAGGAAATACTGAAGATATACAATTTTACTTTTTTCCTAGATCTTTCCCTAGTGGAGGAAAAACAGTTATGCTCTTCTAGTTAAAATGTACCATATCAAGCATCATGCTGAAAAACAAATATTTAAGCTGTGTTTTATGCTAATTTTACAATAAGTTTGTTTTGAAGGAATAGATTTCTTTCCTTTCTTGTTAAAACTTACTTAAATTATCAGAAGTGCAAGAACTAATGATAAAAGAAACAGTCTTGTAGGTGAGCCTGAAAATCTCAATAATTTCATTTATTCAGGCTCGCAGGTTTGGTTTATTGTTTGTAATCTAACAATCTTCATGCTTAATCTAATCCCTTTAATTTTCTTTCTAATGTAAATCTCCCTGAAAATGAGCAGCTTGGAAGGCTTAGAAGCTGCAGACATGATAGAGGACAATCAGTCTACAGCAGTGCCTTTTAAAAGCTCTATGTTCAGCCTCTTAAAATGTCTTTAATGTTTTTCTCAAAACAGAAATTTTGTCAATGGGCATCAATAATTTCGGAGGCTTCATAGTGCCTTACTGATATTTATTATTTTAACAAGATCAGTGATGTTGTGAGGAACTAGTCTGTGGATATCAAAACATTCCTCTGCCCTGATAATGGCAGAAAACAAAAGCTATTTTATGTATGAATGTTGCAGCATCCTAGGTTGTCTTCATAGAAAATCCTGGGGGTGGGATGACATTCAGATATGTCTGGCAAGATGTGTTATTTCTCAGTGCTTGGCATCAGTTGGAAAAGCAAGAAAGGCAGGATGTGCATGTGTTTCTTTACACTGTAAATTATTCAACAGCAGCTTTTCTGCTTCTATCCACAGTTTTCTTGTGTTTTGCTTAACCAAATTGAGCAGAGATAGAGATTCTGAAATTCTTTTTGTGGTTTTGTTAAGATATGGGGATAAAATAAACCAATGATTTCTGCTTTACTTGTCTTATTCGCTTTATAATTTTTTTTTCTAATGTAGACAATTTCATTCCCAACTGTTTCTGATGCTAAATTGTGTAAGCCTTAAATAAAGGAGAGAGATAAATAATGACAGAGAGAGAGAGAGAGAGAGAGAGAGAGAGCAACAAGCTGAACCACTGTAATGAAAAATGATTTAAAGTTACTCAGACTTTTGCTGTAGGGTTGTGTAGTGAGTATTTGATGTTGAAATGATTGGTGTGATCATTGCTGGTAAGGGGTTGAGCATGGGCTAATTTATAATACCAGACATTTCCTGTCTAATGCCATTGGTGTTGAGGGTGATACCAGTGTAAACTCTGTTCTGGAGTCTGCAGGCTCAGCAAATGGAGCCCAGCTAGAGATAACTGATCTTCCCCTGCCTAATTTCCTATTTTATCTTCTTGTCAGAACTCTGGTGCCAAAGGACTTTGGTATCTCATCCCCCTGGGAGACATGCTCGTGTTTACAAAGCACAGCTCAACAGGTAACAAGCAATATTGTTCCATTGGGGTCATGTTACATTCTTGGGACCAAAATATAATTATTCACAGTCAGAACTCAAACACACTTTCAGAAATTTTGTATTACAGCAATCAACAAGTGTGGCTTTCACACATGTTTTCACTATGTCATGTTAAGGTTTTCTAGAAATAACTTAATGAAAGTGAGAAAAAGCACTGAAAAATTATGAAAAAGGGGTGGAGTGCACATGTGAGGGAGAAGAAACCAAGGAAAAGAGAAAGAGAAATAATGGAGTAATAAAGAAAGAATAAAAGAAAAAAGAAGAAACAAGAAAAAGTCCAAAGAAATAAACTTGCACACTGTATTTGGTAACTATAATTGCTGTGCTCTGTACAAAGGCTTCTGTTTTTGATTAGAGACTTAAAGATAGGTTCTACTGAAAACAGTATTTAAAATTCATTATTTTTATCCTTTTCCTTTGAATTCCTCATAATGTAAAACATGTACTCTGGTGCTTTTGGAATCTTTTGTTCTTTTCATTGACTTACTCCATTTTTATTTTAATTTTACTGCCCTTGTAGTCTGGATATTCTCTAAAAATGTTGCCTATCTGCTAAGAACAAATGCTCCTACATTGCCTGTTTCCCATTTCCTCTTTAAAATTTCTTTTTCTAAGTGAAAATACAGTTTTGTTTGTCTGCTTTTTTCTTTTAAATACCTGCCTGCTTTTGTTTCTTAAGCAGATTTCTTACACTGGCACAGTGCCCATGGGTCAGGTCCACACTCACTTTTCTTGCCCAAATTTAACCAAAGGCAATGGCGGTGTGGGATTAGTAGATACCACCAGTGCAAAATTAATCATTATTTTTATTTTATAATCATTATTTAATCATTATTTTATAATCATTATATAATCATTATTTATTTTATAAATATTAATTTTCATGCCATTGCCTGAAGATCTAAAAGAGCCCACTTAGGGATGTTAGTAAACTTCACTCCTGTTGATATTTCTGAAATGTCAATTGCTTTGTTCCACAGGAAGAGAATTGGAGAATGTTTGGGTAGGGCTGGAACCTTAAAGCTCATCCAGTTCCAACCCCTGCCATGGGCAGGGACACCTTCCACCAGACCAGGTTTCTCCAAGCCCCATCCAGCCTGGCCTTGGACACTTCCAGGGATGGAGCATCCACAGCTTCTGTGGCCAACCTGTGCCTCACCATCCTCACAGCCATGAATTTCTTCCTAATACCTAATCTAAATCTCTCCTCTTTTGGATTAAAATGATTCCCTCTCGTCCTGTCCCCATCTGCCCAGGTAAAAAGTCCTTGTCCTTTTTTATAAACCTTCTCTAAGTACAGAAAAGTTCAATGTGGTCTCCCCAGAGCCTTCTCTTCTCCAGGCTGAGAAAATAATACATAGGTACAGGTTCTCACATCCATTTGTCCAATGTCACCCACCTTTGAGCTTATGGTCTGTTAAGATGTCAGATTAAATAAAACCAGAAAAGCATCTTAGCCCACTGAAACCTGTGCCTTTCAACTCTCTTCTGCTGCCCAAAATTCATTGAGCAAATGGCTATTTAGTTAGACAAGTTGTTTTGATATAGGCTTATGGGTCTCCATGCAAAGAAACAATTTTATTGAGGGAGAAAAGCCTCATGATGGTACTTGTTTTTATTGTGGGCTTCAGCGTTTCAAGAGTTATGGACACCATCCAACCAATGCTAATGTGCAGAGGCAGTATCAGGCTGATATACTGAGCATCATTACTTACTGTGGACTTTTTAAGAAGTTAGGAATTGAAGGCTGAATTCTCAAGACAGTCCTCTCAGCAGTTCAAGGACTTGGGCTTAGAGTTACCCATAAATTTTGTTTATGTTTATTCAATAAGGACTAAGTCGGTGAATGCTGTGAAGAATCATTTACTTAAACATAAATGGGAATTAATTAGCCCACCAAATGAAGGCAAAGGGAATTCTGAGGCAAGGATGCACTCATAGGCACAGTAACACATCATCTCTTTGCTTGATGTGCCTAAAATTTCTTTTAAGGTCGGCTGCAAAATAATCTTTTCTTTTGTTTATCAGCCATTTTACACAAATATCTCACTTGAAAAGGGAAAACTTTCCTATGGCAGCCATTTTAGCAGCTGATTTCTCCCTGGAAAAAATAATTCCTCTGGAAAATACATTTTGCTGTTTATTGATTAACGATAGATACTTGAGCTGAGTGCAAAGATTCAGCATCAGGTACATTTCCAACCTCCCTCCCCCCCAGCACATCAATTGGTGCAGTCTTCAGTTTGCCAGTGCTGCACTAAAAGAAATTAATGGACTATCCTACTTCATTTCATGGCATCCAGGTGATGGAGCACAGAAACTGCTATAAACACCAGGCTTCAATGGGGTTGCTGGCATGAGCAAGGTGTACAATATTTGGCCAGCACTTCACATCATCATTAACCAGGCAGAGTTAAAATTATCACAGCAGCCAGTCTTGAGTGGAAGCAGGAAAAGTGGTGCAGGCTGTGCAACCTCCTGACTATTAAATTGACCCATTGTCGCTTTTATTTATTCCTTAACTTAATTTTGTGCTATACTGAAATAAATGAGACCACTTACAATGTAAGAGGAAGGACCGATTTATCTGGCCAATATAGCATACTAAAATTATATGTGTTCCACAGTTTATAATCGAATATGATGCACTTCCTGAAATAAACCCTCTCTGTATGTAATGATACTCACTAATGGGTCTGCTGGGTACCCAAGCATGGTAAATTCAAATGGTGACTATATGGGGATGCTGTAGGTTTTTCCTTGCTTTTGCTTTATTTTAATAGAGAGGAGAGTCAGGAAAATAAGAAGAAATTTCCTCTAAGGTAAACCAAGAAAATCACATTCAATTATATCTTATAAATCTTAAGCTAGTTTATGTTTTTCTAAAGCATCCACACTTAGAATCACATTTTTAAAACTGTATTTCCCTGAATGGGATTAACAGAAAAATGACAATCACATTCTTTAAAATTGTATTTCCCTGAATGGGAAAAATTACATTCTTCATAGACAGGAAGAAAATCATGAAAACAGTTGAAGATGAAAAAGCAGATGGAAAACACAAATAGAAGTAAAATCTTTTGCTGCTCATGACCTCATAACGTTAAAGTTGTCACTTTTGGTGTGCAGTCCCTGTACCTTTTGAGGCTCCTCAGGATCCTGGTGGCTGTGAGGGAGAAGAAGACAGGGTGGGAACAAGAATTCTCTGAGTGGCAGATAAATTTTTTAGAGATGCTGGGTGCTGACAGGGTAATTCGTGGCAAGCCTAAGGACAGACATAAATGCTTTTCTTTGCCCTTTCAGATGAAGCAAATGCAGCAGATCAGAGGATGTTGCACTGCAGAAAGGGTGTGATTCAGCATTATGACTTATTTATAGTTCACACCTTGTAAAAAGGGAAAACAGAGGGGCAGGGGTGGAACCACAGGCTGAGTAAGGTCAGCAGAATAACATCCTTAGAGCTTCATGCCAAAATTCACCAGCAGACAGATTTCCAAGGCTTCCTCAGTTCTTGATCATCAGTAGCTTTTGTTAATTCAGTGGAAATTGCAGGTGAGCACTCGGTATTTTGAAACTCCCTTGGTACAATCAGTACCCTGAAACTCCCTTGGCACGTTTTCCTTCCTGTGCTATTTCCACCTGCTTTTTATTCCTCTATTGATTTTAATGGACTTCAATTACAGTATCTTGTTTCTGAATCTTTAGAGCTTTGTTTATACAGAACACAGACTACTAGATCACTAGAATAATTTTTTTCTCCCCTCAGACTTCTTAAGCATTATTTTTCACACTTGTCTATTATTTTAATTGAGCTAAATTTAGAAACATTTAGATACCTTTCAAATCATCTGCAGTTTCACTGCTGTTTAATGACTTTTTCTTTATGGATATCTTGTGATAATTGACAATTACATAGTAACACCGTGTGTCATCTAACTCTGATGTTCTGAAAGCTCAGAACTGCTTCAATCTGTAGTACAGTCACAAAGTAAATTCACAAATATTCCGTCATTAGTTACCATTCTACCACTAGCAAATGAGAGAGCTTTAAAGCAGGAGAATTTTATTCCCCATTCATAAATTTAAATCACTTCTCACCCTCATATTTCATGTTTATGGAAATGTGGCTTGAATTTTGAGTTTAGCAGCTCTGAGTACTGAAGTGGGAACTTCCGACTCCTCCCATCATCCACTTTCCAACCACTTCAAACCTTCTGCACCCACTGCCAATGAGACAAAATATTAATTATGCATGAATAAAACCCTGCAAACTCAATTACATTTTCGGGGTATGATTGCAAAGCTACTGCAATCAATGTCAATAACCAAAAACCTTCAAAAGTGGACATTTTAATTCAGATTTATGCTCTCTCCAACTGGCCAGACTTTCAATGTCATTCTCATAAGTTATGTACCTTGGAGTCCTTAGCATTGCCCTTAGAGAACAGCTCAGGGAGGAGAAATCAGTAAAGCAGAGTCTGGCTACAGTCTGAGTCTAACTTTCTTTGTACATATCCACAGCAATCTCATCAGAGGAAAAGGGCATATTCAGGCAAACCATGACCCAGTCTTCTGAAAACTTTAGCACATAAACCATAGCTCAGTTCCCAGAAAGCTGCTCTGTCCTGGAAACTTCCTCGAAGGATTCTCGTTGAAAGGAGAATAAAATGCAAAATGAAGGTTTTTTTGCACTATCTGACAATTTCTCTCAAAGGGACACTCTTTAGGAGAACAGAGAACAATACTGTGCTTTTCCAGACAAAAATTCCAATTTGCCTTCTCTCTGAATAGAAAAGCTTCAAGGCTGTTGTTAACAAAATTGCCTGGTGACTCCTGCCACAACAGGATTAATCAGCAGTACTTTTTGAGAGAAATGACAGTGAGAACCCTGATTTCTGTAACCAAATTCCTGCTAAGTAGTTGGAATCTTCTCCTTGATGTGAATATCCAGTTAAAGCTGCATAACACGTTCTTCATTGTAGCCCTGAAATAGTTCATGACAGAAGTAGTTTGACATACACAGAAGATTTCTCTCCTCTCACAGAACTGAATTTCCTTTTGGTAAATTTACTGTTTAGGATAATGTCCCAAATATATTTTAACCAGTTGGAAGCTCATAAAACCATACTGAAGTGCAATGCTAGCCTGTGATTAAACTTCAGCTTTCTTTATCTGTCCCTGTGCAACGGCTGGCAGAAAATTTAACCTGAGACTAGGCAAGCTACAAATGATCCTTAAGAAAACAAATCCCTAGTCTAAGGCAGTATCTGCTGTTTCTTAGCCTTGATTTTTGGAGGTTTACTGTATCACTTTGGCAAATGTGAAACTCTTCCAGACAGCCTGCCTTGCCACCTCTTCCCTTCCAGCAAGGCAAAGGTAACTTTAAAAAAAGGCAGCCTTTCAGCAGCATAATGTATTTCCAGGAGCAATGCCCCACATCTTTATTCATGATGTGAGTGATGATGGGAGTGGTAATAATGAAAGGGGGTCATAAGGGTTTCCCATTGTGAACTGGTATAATCTAATTTCCTACAGGGTGTTTATCTAAGTCAGAAATAACCAAGCAGTTCAAAACAATTTGGCAAGTCTCTGATGAAGGGAAGTCTGGGAAGAGCAAAGGGTTGCTGGAGAATGCTAAATTGCATTCACTCAGCTCTGCTAAGGCTCAGCTGGGCAGGGTTTTGCCAGGATCTATCCAGTGCAAATTGTCTTATGATTTTATGAATGTTAAGAGCCATCAACATTTAAAATAAAAAATCCAACTGTGAGGATTCGGGACTTTTCATTCATAGTAACAACAATTTTGCCACTCTCAAAAAAATTGCATAAATACAAAAAAGTCTATGGGAGGTTTTAATTAAATGAGAAAATGTAGTGCTTTGCACAGCCCCCTCCAAGTGTACCAAAAAGCATGAGCTACCCACTCTCCCATTAACATACTTCTAGGCTGTCAACAAAGTGGGGTTTTTTCTGCAGCTCTGTTTTGAGTGCAATTTTCCTGCCTTGCCCTGCCATTCACAGGCTGTCTTTAAAAATGTGGACACTTTGAAATACGGGGAGCCCAGCATTTCATTTCCATCAAGGCAAACTTGAGTTTTTCCAACAGAAGGACAAATCTGTATTGTTTTGTTTCTATTGCTAGCAATTTTTGGGGGGCTATTCACCCACTGAGATTGCTCACCTTCTCAAGATGTGATCCAATGTTAATTAAGTGAATATCAGGTTTTGGGAGGCAGTGGTGGAGCAGACACCTGCCTGGCCTTGTGAGCAGGGCCAGTCCTTGTCACACCAGCAAAGATGTGGCTGGAGAGTCTCTGGGAACCAGAGCTTCCAGTTGAGAAACAATTCCCTAAATCACAGCATGGGAATGTGGTACACGATGTAGAAAATGGCTTGGTTGAATTAGCATATCTGACAGCCAAGCAATTTAACTAACATTCAACCTCATACTTAATGAATAGTCCATATGTCCAGAGAAGCAGGTAATTTATTGTCTAACATTTTCTTTTGATCTGTCGTTTGCTCTTTCTCTGTAGAATTAAATCACTTCTCAAGGGAAGGAGGCGAAGGGAAGAAGTCTTTTTATTTTTAATTAGAATGTGCTAAATGGTAATAAAGTAATGTGAATACAGCAGAGACCTCTTAAATCCATAACAGTAAATCTATTGCTGCAACAAGTCCATCCTTTATCTGGTGTTCATTTAAGAAGCCTTCACCTGATGTGCCACGCTGACATGAGCTGATGCTAATGGAGTAATATATTTAAAGAATTCAATAAAGCATCTGTTGTAGATTGTGATATGCCTTGTAATTTTATTGACAGAGGTTTGTTTTGTCCTGAGACATATAAAATGCTTGGTTAAATGGCTTGATTATATAGTACTTTTAAAATATATTCACTTGACTGGTGTCTCGTACCGAGCAGCTTGTCAGCAATTAATCAAGATGATATTTAAAATGCAAATAATTGGATTGGCTGTTAAAAATTAGGATTTCATTCCCTTGGGAAGGAATTCTGATGTGCATGGCAGAAGCAGTAATCTGAAAATGATGTTTCCTTGTATGCAAGTGTTAAGGTATTAGGTGAAACAACACAGAAGGATGATTTAAAGCCATCTATGTAGAACAGAAAAGACATAATTTTAAAAATAAAAATGCAACCAAAGTTATTTTTTTCTCTGTTAGTTAAGTAAAATACACTGGAGTTTAGACATATTTCCATGATGCTTTTCTTTTGTTTTGTTTCATATTCATAGACAGCTCGCTGCTACTTGAGTAAATGTGGATTTTGGCTAAGACAGAAAACTTCTTTCACCTGAAAGCAATTATTCCCACTTTGGGGTATGCAGTCACCTATTCCCTCAATCCTGTCTGATCCCAGAAGCTGAAAAGCTCTGGAGACATGAGGTGTTTTCTGTGCCATTCACACCTTTGGCCGAGGGGACACGAGCGCTGTTTGGACACGGCACAGATGAGTTTGACAAGACTTCTCTATTTCCAGGTCAGCAGGGGATTTTCTTTTGGAAGCACCACGAATTTGTGTTAGATACGATGGCTGCCTTATTTCAAATGGGTCTTTTTTTCCAAAAACAACCATTTTCCCTTCTTCTTTCATAGGCACTTGATCCCAAGCCAAGGCCTCCAGCAGCGCTCCCCTGCCCAGGCTCAGCAAGGCACAACGCCGTGGCTTTTGTTAACCATTCCTCTTCCCTCTTCCTCTCACTTTTAGAGCAGGTCTGTTTTCCTCTTTTCAGCAGGAGAATTTGTGGCTTCATGTTTCAGCATGTCTTGTGGCAAGGAAAGTACATAATTTCTTGCAGGGATTATTGGTCCTTGAGGACAGGGCTTTGAGGTGCTTATAGGATGCAAGTGTGGACAGATTGTGGAGCTCTTCTACTCAGTGCCTTGATTTAATTACTCTTGGTGCACTTTGTCCCTTTATTTTTAGTGGATATATTTTGGAAGATGTTGCTGCTTTTGCTTTGCTAGAAACAAGGGTGATTGAACACATCCTAAGGTTTTGTACCACAGCTTTTTGCTTTAATCTTAAATGACAGCTACATCTGTTGGAAGTTTGTTCATATCTTCTTTTTAGTTGTTTTGTTTTGTTTTGTTTTAGGTTTTTTTCGTTTGTTTGTTTGTTTTTAATCTTACCAGGTTGAAGGAGCCTTTTTAATGACAGTTTTGTGAGATTCAGAGAGTTTTTGAGATGCTCTTCCCAGCCTGTGAGCTGTTCCACACTGGTTTTGTTCCTTGGTAGAAGTTACAGGTGACTCCAGAGCTTTGGTACCAGCAGCACGTTTCCCTTGGAGGGAAGGCAGAAGCAGATACTTAATTTACCCCAGTTGTTCTATATTTTCCAGGTTGGGGCTAGTTTTTTTGGTTTGGGCTTTTTTTGTGACACTGAGGTTAAACTCAGGGGGATTCACACATGGATTTAGATGGTGGATTATGGCCGAAGCCTGCCACAATTTCAGCAGGAGTTTCAGTTCTCTTTTCCTTCTCCTTGAGTCAGGTTTTGCTTCACTGTTGTAATTTGATGTCAGGGTTTCCTTGATTCATTTAGCATTTTATGTGTTTTCTGCACTGTATGTCTCAATATTTCCATCATGGCATTCTCATTCGCTATTAGTTTAGTCAGCTGGAGGCTGCAATAGAAACTACTTGTCCAATTATTTTGAATTTTTCTAGGTTTATTCATGTGTTGACACATTCATGTTGAGTGCAACACTCCTGATAAAATAACCAAGATGTTGCCCAGTGTTTACATTAAGCAGCAGAGAATTCCAACACTAGAAAATATGTGTGTGCAAACAGTCTAAATAAAGAATATTGAGAGAATGCTCTAGCTAGGAGAAAAAAAAAAAAAACGAAGAAACCCATAAAAATAATCTTTGGCTCAAAATGCTAAAAAAAAAAATCACTTCTATCTTCTTTTCTCTGGCCTCTGGTGTGGCCAGACTGGTGTTCTACTGCCCAGAATCATTACAGATGTGCCCCCAGTTATCAGTCACAGCATTTCCCTCCCAGCTTGTGGTGTTGATCTAACAACTTTTAGTTAAGATATTTCTTCCCTCTTCACTGCTCTAGATGTCCCAGGTTCCCTCCCTGATCACAAAGGTGGCCACAAGAAGGGATGTCAGGGTTTGCACACCCACAGCACAGGTTAGAGACCTCTCCTGAAACTGTGCAAGCCAAAAGACTCTATTTCTGCCCCTTTTGCTTCTTCTACAGGATTTTTTCTAATTCCAAAATCCTTTCACATGATACAGTAAAAATCAAAATGCTATTGCAGTAACTGCGTCAAAATGTTATTACATTACAGTCAATGTGGGCTGGGCTTTCAGCTGTATTTTTTTTTTATTTTGGGGTATTGCTGGTCATCAGCTCTAGATGGGGAACTTTTAATATCTCTTAAGCTTCTGCTCTTAAGGCTCAGCAAAGTCATTAAAATTAGGACATCAAAAAATGCAGAACAGCTCCATAGATGCAATTTACAGCCTTATTTAACTATTAGCTATGATTACTCTAATTGAACAACTTCATTAGTTTTTCTTTTCCCCACTTAAAGGCAATATGGAACCTTTAGGCAATTAACAGCAAATAATCAGCCTTCAAGCAATAACACTAAGCCACTAAAACCATAGAATCTAAAACCATAGAATGGTTTGGGCTGGAAGTGAACTTAAAGCTCTCCTGATTCCAACTTCCCTGCCCTGGGCAGGAACACCTTCCACTATCCCAGGCTGCTCCAAACCCCATCCAGCCTGGCCTTGGACACTCCCAGGGATGGGGCAGCCACAGCTTTAAAATTTAAAACAGCCTAAATGCAATCTGATAAAGGTTCAGTGTGAAATTAGAAATAAATATTGCAACTAAAATACTACTTTTAGTGAAAACCGTTACGAGAGGAGCAGCGATATTAACACTAAAATGTAGTTAGGTGTGGGTAAATGTCAATCTTCTTGCACTGAGTATTTTTTCATGTCCTACTTGCAATGTGTGCTTTCTCTAAACCATTTTACAATTTTTGTTACTTATTTATTAAAAATTACCTGAGCAACCTTGTTAACAGCTGCAGGTGTTGCTAGTTATATTTGACTTAGACTACTCATTCCTTAAACACAAAATGCTTTTGAGAATATCCATATGGATAATTATATCTATAATGATAGCAACATCCATATCTGTTTCTCTCTACAAATGTAGATTTTGATATAAATGTATTAGCAATATATAGATATAATATTATTTATGCGTTCATATGAAATACACAAAAAAGTACAATAATATATTTGGCAATAAAAAGGAATACAGTTTGTTTGGAGTCTATCATTGCAAAGTATTTTATGGACTAAAGCAAACACAGAAATACACCACTAGAAATAAGCCATAGTCATGGACTACTGCCAAATAACTGTATTATATCTGTGTGCTGATCCCCAAGTTAATACAGTTTTTATTTTCCAGTGAAAAAGCAACTTAAACATATTTACATCCACCTATCTTTTTCCCAGAGCATGTAGTTACTTAAAACACGGGAAGAATTGTAACATTTCTTAGTCAGATTTGCTGGAAAGAGAGTGGATTTGTGGCTGAAACCACAGGAGAGGCCACTGATTTTGTTTCTGTTCCTTGACCTGTCCAATGACTCCAGATTTCATGGGACTCCAATTCCTGATATTAATCTCTCCCAAGATGGAAAACCAAAGAAGGAGAGAAGGGATTTTACTTATTCCTGGCAAACAGAGAGCTTGGCTGGATCTGATCAGAGAGAAGATGTGGGGAGAATCACAAGACTGCTTTTTAAAATGAGTAATATATTTGTATTATAATTTATTTTTCAAAGACAATTGACACAAAGTTGCATGTGCTTAACTAAGTGCATTTTAAAAAAGAAGCTGTTTTATTTGACTCTCTACCTAACACAGCACTTTGCCATTTAATCAAATTTCTGTGGCAGAGAACATGGGGGTGCCCTTCAGTGAAAGTGCCAGTGTGAAATCCTCGAAGAAAAGAGGAGCAGCAATAGCCTGACTATTTTCTCAAGATGGTTTGGACCAGCAGATGACCAGATGGAGGAGAGGACAGGCAAACACTCCACTGCTGGCAAGCACCCAAAGCTTCTTGAACCTCATGTACTCTTCCCTAATAAATATGTCATTTCAATACCAGCCATGGTAATGCAGCGATAACAGCAGGAGAGTAACTCTCCTTATAATTGTGTGAGACATCCAGATATATTCCCCTGTCCCCCTGACTAATGTTTCCAACATGACTTGTTAGCTTCTGCAATGATCAGGCAGCTATTAAAGATAAAACTGTGTTAACCTTTTCAAAAATTAGAAGTGCATGACTGTAACTGGAACTCCAGTGGCTTCCCGGAGACCGCAGCCAGAGGGTGAAAGATCATCCTGCTGAGACATTGGGAAGGGGTGTATCATTTATTTAGTGTGTCTGAACCCCATGTGGAGGATGTGGCCCTGTGCAAATGCCTCCTCCTTGCTGTGTGACTGCTCTAACCCACGTAGGCAGGCAAGCAGAAAGGTCCTGGATCAGCTTTTACAAGAGAGGTAAATTATTTCTCTACTTAGCGTCTCTCCCTGGAACACTCCAGCAGATTGATCATGGAAAAAGAACTCTTGAAACTCTGAAAGCAACCGTGTTTTTCTTCATTTTGAGTTGGGCCCCAAACCATCTTAATCCTAAGGGCCTTGTGAGAGCCAACCCACCCATCACAGTTTGTTCACATTTGTACCTTCAGTCACAGACCTGTGAGCCTGACACGAACATAATACCTGATATAAAAACCCCTCAAGGATGGAGCAGGGATGTCACATCATCCCATCAGCTGACAAACTAGAGGTGTTGGATATTCAAGAAAATAACTTGTCTGATGATGCAGGTGAATGAAAAATCATCCTTGACTTTCGTAAATTGTAATAAAAAAAACCCAAAAAACCCATAACAGGTCTTTGTTTATTGATAAGTATAATCTGAAGACTACAAGTGACAAACAGGCAATAAATCCCAACTGGAAATAAGAATGACTGGCAGTCCAAAAATTCCCCAGCAGTCTACAATGAAAACCTTTCTGGATTTTTTTTTTCTAAATAAACTTTTTACTGAAGTTATCAGAGCTGCTGATGGAATAAAGCTCATAATAAAAATAGATAATAGCAGAATGAAAATTGCAGAAATGTAATATACAATCCCAGGCACATGGAATATTTATAAGGTCTGACTTCTATTAAGGTAGCATCTCAGT
Organism: Parus major; assembly: GCF_001522545.3. Classification (NCBI taxonomy): domain Eukaryota; kingdom Metazoa; phylum Chordata; class Aves; order Passeriformes; family Paridae; genus Parus; species Parus major. The sequence goes on along the minus strand of NC_031776.1, from coordinate 32,525,541 downwards.
TGCATTTTTGAGATTTTAATATCTGCAAGTAATTCTCTGTCTTCCCACAAGTACTGGTAAAAAGATCACCTAAATGAGCATGTCCAAATTAACTGTTTCCCCTCTCTCAAGGTTAGTAAACTCAGCAAACCATTCCTTTGGGGAACAGGGTCTCCTGCCTGCTTTTGTGCAACAAAATGGAAAGAAGCAAAATCCATAAGGAAATACACAAAAGCCTGAGCTGCCCTGTGTGAAAATGTTTCATGGTTTAGGAGCTGCTGTTATCTTGGCAGAGCCAAAATACAACCCATAAAAATTCAGGCAACAAAAGAATGGGGTAGGCAATGATGAAAAGTGCCTGTATTAGAGGTAAAAGAGAGATTTCTTCCTGAGGTTGGATTTTGGTGATCATTTCCACCATCAGAAACTCCCCCTAAATGGGCAGTGACTCTCACAGGGGATCCTCCAGCAGGAACAAGCAGTGCAGGTAACTGTTCACCATTTCTGAGTGTATTATTTTCATTTTATTAGGAAACAGAACAAAAGTAAACTGCTACAGAAAAGCACTTTGGGATCTAGCCACAAGTTCATTTTGTTGTAGCATCTTCTTCCTTCAGCTGCTCTTCCCACCTTTAGCTATGAGACAAATACATGTGATCTACCATGTTACACACATTTCTCATCTTGCATCTCAATCAAGGCTTCAGAACCACAGGACAAAATAGGCTTCTCTCATAGCAGTGTGAACAAGGCAGCCAGGGATATTTTACATATGTTCTCTGATACTGCAGTATCAGAGTCCCATCTGCTCAATAAAATATTTGCTTATGAAGAGAAATGGAAAATAATTAACTAGAAAATCTCTTGAGTACTGTGGCATATATCTTTTTTCAAACATAAACTCCGTGAAGTCAGAGATATTAAGAAGAAAAAAAAAATCTATAAATCCCTCTGATAATAAGCAATGAAATTAAAATCCAGGCAAAATTAAATTTGAAAAGATTAATGTTCCTTTTCATATTTTGATGACAACTATAAACATAATGCAATTTTGTGAATTTACAGCTTTAAAATGCAAACTGATACCCCACAATAGTGCAATTTTAGTCACGAATAAATAAGTACTTTTTATTCTAATGTCCCTACAGATAAATTTCTCAGTAGTAATAAAATAGCTTTGAACTTCTCAACTACCATTTAAAAACGAGTAAGTAATCTATAACTGAAGCCCTGTTGTGTTTAAAATATCTGTAGCAGCACACTGATAGAAGCTGCCTACATCAAAATGTATGTCCCAGATACCTAAATGCAAAGTTTGGGGGATTCTTCTCCAAAACCATTTTGGAAAATTCCTTGGCTCAAACTGCATATTTATTTTTCTGAGTCCTCTGAGATATAAGCACTTTAGTGGCAATAACCTTGTTAAGCCTTTTGAAAAATCATTAAACAGCCTACAAGAACTCTGAGTTCAGAAGTGTAGAAGAAAATGGAAATTCTGGTGGTGCAGTTGGAATATAGTGTCCTGGAGCAAACTGTGGGGAGTTGCAAGGCAGAAATTGGAAATATCTTTCATTATTAGGTTTGCATACTGGACACACCACCCAAACCACACACACAACTGAAAAAAGGGAAAACTTCAAAAGGAGCAAGACAATTGTGAGAGGAAGCACAGTGTGAAGGAGGCTCAGACACTTTATGGAACTTGAACTGAAAGTCAAGTGGCAAGGGACAATTCATGCTCTTTTCCTCAGTGCCATGACTGTAGTCACAGTACCAGAGCTTTTCAAAGTAAGATTAAATTTTCCCTTGCTCAGTGAAAATATTAGTTCTTTATAAACAATAATGGAAATTATGTCCCCACCAGTTTTCTCATGCAGAAGCTGTGCTAAATTTTCCCTAGCTGTTGTTTTCTCTCTGCATTTCCTCTATGGAACATTTAGAGAAATGGACACTTTTTCTCTCTGTCTCTACTCTGCCTCTCAATCTTTTCCAAATTCTAGTTATGCTTAAGGAACCTCAGTGGTCAGATCTCCATATTTCTGAAATCAGAATCCTTCTGCTATTATTAGATAAAATACAAATAAAATAGACCAAAATTTTTCCATATGTGTTTGGCCTATCTGCAGAATGTTATGTAAAAGGACATTTTTTCAGTATATTTTCCTCGGTGGGTTATTTTATTTATTTTATTTTTTTTTTGGGTGGGGGGGTGTTCAGAAATCAGTTCTCATAAAGAACAAATGTGCATAATAATCCAGTCTTATGAATAAGTAGTCAAAACAACCAGGAGTGAACAATGTCATGTTGTTACTTCAGAAGTGACATAGTCACACTCCAGACTAACATTTTGGGAAACTCTTTAGGAGATTTCAGATCTGAAGATCCTGTTGCCACTGAAATTAGACCAAAACCTGCATTTACTTTTCAGAAAGGGGTCTGGCCTTATGTCAGCTGCCAGGTGGGGGTGACACAGAGAGGGGAGGGGACATCTCCCATTGAGCTACCAAGGGCAGGGAGGAGTCAGAGCCTTGGTGCTGCCACTTTAATTTCATTTAAATACATTGGTTCTTGATAGCAAATGAGAGATTTTGCTGCACCTTGTGATGCATTGGAACAGGACATTCCTTGAGTGGTGAGTCCAACATTCCCAGCTCCCTTGAGGGCCGGGATCAGAGGTGGGACAATGTAGAAGATTTTAGCTTGATCCAAGAGTGCTGGGTCTCATTTCCCTTTGAATCATGGGATCACGGAATGCTTTCTGTTGGAAGGGACCATAATTGTCTGGTTCCAACCACACTGCCATGGGCAGGGACACCTTCTCTAGACCAGATTGCCCTGTTCAAATTGGCATTGAATTCTTTAAGAGATGGAGCATCCACAGCTTCTCTGGGCAGCCTGTGCCAGTGCCTCACCACCCTCACAGGGATGAATTCTTCCTAAAATCCCATCCAAGCCTGCCCTCCTTCAGCTTAAGGCTATTCCCCTTGTCCTGTCTCTCCATGTCCTTGTGCAAAATCCCTCTCAGCTCACTTGGAGCTCCTTGAGGCACTGGAAGAGTCTCTTAGGTCTCCCCAGAGCCTTCTCCAGTCTTTGGCAATTGCCCTGGAGCCTTGTCTGGGACTCACTCATCAGAACTCAGGTTTCCAAAGTAATCAACACATTGTGAGTCCTGTGGAGGAGAAACATATCCAATACTCACCACTGACATCCATACAAAAATATTTTTAAATGAGGAATTATATGGCCATTAAATATTTAATATTAAGTAACCGGTGGGAATTTTAATATATTCTGCTTGAAGTGAATGATAAAGAGTTGAAAAGAAATGCAAAAGCTAGTTCATCTGAAAGCATGTAGCAATTTCCAGTTGTATTTTATATGTGAACCTATGAAATGTATACAGAAGAAATTAAATGTATAAAATGATTTATAGGTGGATTAAAAAGGCTTGCAATTTTTTTTCGTTTCATACATCTTCAGGGAAACAGTTATAAATCTCTGTAACTTAAATTGCTTATCCAAGTTCTACAGAAAGAACATAAACAGAGCAAGCAATTATCTGTAATAAACTTTTTCTTTGATATTGTGGCATTCACATTTTGGTAAAACTACATATCATAATTTATTTTGTGCTGTATTAGATTCTGTTTGCTGGGCTCACGTATTTTTTGCAGTTCTGCAGAAACTGTCATCTTCCTGCTAGGGTGATCCAATCATTAAGTGTTAATAAAATAATAATAATGCAACATAATCTGTCCTTCTGGAAATTAATTTATACACATATAACGTTGGGTTTTTTTCCCTCATACACCACAGAATTTTCTAAACTCCAGAAAAATGCCTTTGTAAGCATGGTTTTGGAGTGGTTAGAAATTCAGTTTTCATTATAGCCAGTGCTGACACTTGAAATGATAATTTGAGCAATGTTTCCTGGGGTTCAGGCATCGACTGTTACACTCAACAGAAGAGTCTGATGTTTTTCTGACAGCCATCTAAAAATGTTCTCTTTGAAACAGTGTCAGCTTTGTTGAGGAAAAGCTCCATAATGGTGGAAGATGTGGGATTTTTCAGAAAAGCAGCCTTTTGCCTCAATCTACATCCTAAAATACAAGCAAAGTGTTATCATTTGCTTGGAGCAATGCCTGGGAATGGGAATCAGTGCTCTGTGAAGCACAGAACAAGACTGAGTAGAGGTGATCCAGGAGCAGGCTGGGATCAATGCTTTGGAGAGCAAAACCACTCATATTGATCACGAGATACAGAGTATATTGCTTGTGGTTTAGAAAAACCCCCACAGTCTGCTTTGAATAAAGAAAAAGACAATCTATAGAGATTTATTTCAATATAAACAGGGTGTCACTTGCACTGTATGAGGGTTTCAATGGAGGGGACACTTCCAAGTGGGATGAAGATGTGCCAGCATTCTGGTTCAAGACATGGAGTTTGCAACCCTGGTTCTCACCTAAGGAAATTCAAGCCAGAAATGAAATTTCTGCATCATGCTCCTCTGGCATGTTAATCTGTGCAGTGGCATCTCTGCACAGTGCTTGCTTGTTGTTGTGCTCCAGGGCCTGAACTCTGTCTGTTAAACTTTGTGCAAATTGCTCCAATTTTGAGGTCAAGGGAGAGGGTTTTGCCTTCAGCGATTGAAGCCTCGAGTCAGTGGCTCCATGGACACACACAGAGTCACTGCTGGCATGGGTGGAGTCACCTTCATGGAACCTTCATGGCATGGGGGTGATTTCCCCAAGAGCCCTGGGTTCTGCCTTTTCACCCTCATTGTCCATGACACAGGAGTGTCTACCTGTCACCATCCCAGTTTACATCTGCAGTGAGGAAAAGAAAAAAATCTCTCTACTTGAAACTAATGAAACAGTCTTTTATATTTCAGGGATACCACTGGCTGAGTTAATGTCTGTCTTCTACCCATGCTGAGAAGCCTCAGAGCAGTGGTAACTTTTCCAGGTGTCCTGAGAGCAGATGAATCAACTGGCTACTCAACCCAATTCACTTTTGTTATTCTAATTTTTTTGTAAAAGTACAGAATTTTTACTGCAAACATCTTACATGCCTACTTACCTTGAATCTTTCATACCTTACTATTAGCAGCAAGGGCCAGATTCAAATAACAAGCTGATGTCTTTAAAGAAAACTGCTTCTGTCTTGTGCATCCTCTGTGAATTCCTGGGATCAGTAATATTTTAGTAAGCCCTATTTTCAAACAGTGAAATAATTAAACATGGGATGGCTTCATTAGTAAGGCAGATGGTTAAATCTTCTTACCTTGGTGCTCTCTGTTTCACCACCTCTAAAGGCTGATCCAATCCATCTTAAAAATATATCTGAAACATCAGGAGTAGCTTAGGCTGGATAACCTCGATGGTTTCCATCCCTGGGGGGATCCTTCAGTCATTGCCCCTTTGTAGGATGCTGTTGATGACATGACAGCTATTGAATTACCAGGGTTTTCTGTCAAATACATTATGCTAATCCAGTAGCAGCCTCTCCTGAAGGTGGGTGATGTGAATTTTCTCTCTGGAGGAGTGATTTTTCCCTTAACTGAATAGGTAATGGCTCTGCTATATGAAACAGATAAATTTCAGTGATGTAAATCCCACCCTGAGTCTGTGTACAAAACAAGAGAAACTTTTGGGGGTAAGAGACAGTGAACAGAGTCTTGTTAAGAAGAAGAGATGCCACATGAATCACAATTCTATCCTGCCAGTGGAAGAGCATTTCCTCCAAGCACGTGCTCCATCTTTAATTTCTCAGAGCTGATCCTCAGGAAAGGAAAATACCAGAGAAACACCTTCAAAAGACAAGCCAGGAACTAAATCTTAGAAGGTGACTGGTTAATAAAAGTCTGTAAAAGCTCTGGTTTTACAGTACATCACAATCTCCCTCTTACCCACTCTGCAATACCGAGCACCTTCATATTTCTCCCAAACTAAGGTCATGGTCCCTTGTCCTCTGACATCAGCCCTCCCTGCACTGATGTGCCAGCTCCCTTCTCTGCCACAAAGTGATTAACACAATTAGGCTGAATTATGAGCTCTTATGTCTGGCCTACATTAGGCTGAATTTTGTTCTTGTCAGACTGACAAAGGGACTCTGGCTTGAAAGTCTCTCTGTTTTCTAATTATATTAGTTGGTTTAATAAGGGATATTACCTTTCCTTACAAAAGATATTTCTCTTATGTTAAGTAATACGTTCAGTGATAGAAACGCTGTTGGTATTTCATCAGCTCAGTTCCCCCAGACTAAGAGAAGGGCACATGGAAAATGTCATTTGGATGTCACTTACCTCACTCTTCTTCCTTGGCTGAGCTGGGTCCCTGCTTTGGTGCCAGGGAGTATCATCATATCAGAGTTTGGGTGCAATCAGCCTGACCTGATTTCTGGTCTGTTTGGCAGCTCTGGCTCTCCCTGGAGGTCCCTGGCCCAGCTCTGAAGGAGTGAGTCACATTCAGAGGTTGAGCTGGGGAGGTCTCGCCGGTGCTGGTTCATCTCCACTCTCCTCCTGCACAGGGGTTTTACTCTGCACCTCAGTGAGATACAGGCTTCCATCAAAGCATCCTTCCACCAACACAGGAGCAGAGAAAGGTCTCCTTGATATGAAATAGCAGAACCTTTTTTTGCCCCACTCCCTGGTCTATTCCAACTTCTTTTAGGCAGGGCGAGTGCTGCTGTTTTAATGCAAATGCTCTGTACAGAAAGTACAGGTACATTAAACCATGCCTGTGACCGGGTTTGACTTTCACTCAGCAAATAAATGGGAGTAGATAGCTCCTATCCCTCAGGAGCTGCTGGCTTCTGAAAAATTGAGAGTTGCTGGGGTATGCAGATGAAACATCCTTTTCTCCACACCAAGATGTGAAGGCAGAGAGCTCCTTACCCTTCTGAGTTTCAGGCCAAGGGGCTTCGACACACACAGAGCAAGCAGGAAGATGTGTGATTAGGTAACTTCCAACCTTCAGAAACGTTTTCATTTCAAATTCTGACTTCCTGCCATGCAGATATCCTTCTGTAAGCAGACTCTGAGGCAATTTATTAACAGCTCTGGAGGAGTGATATCTGCAGAATCTGTTTTTCAGCTTTTGACAGCTGAGCAGGGCTAATGTTACTGTTTCAGTGTCACTGCTAGAGCAAAGTATATTCTGTATATTCAATGAAGTGTCCTTTGAAGGTGCAAATGAAACAGCTTATCTGAGGCAAAAAAGCTAAAAAAAACCTGCTAATATTTTAGATAATTTATCAGCAGATAGGAAAAATATGGGAGGGAAAAAAAAAAAGGTAGAGCATATTTTCCAGAGGTTTTTTAACCACAATCAACTGGAAGTTTCAGCCTGTGTTTCTTTCTGGCTCTTCCTAAGTAAATATTTTAATAGAATGCATTACAACACATACACACACACAAATCTAAGTTAAGAAGTACTTTAATTTCTTAAAATCAAAAATAAACAACAGTGAAGATGGTTCTACAGCCTTGAAAGCTTAAAAAAGACCCCTCGGACAGACCTGAGCTCTGAAATGAAGGGTTTTAAAGAAGTGCTCTAAGTATTATATAACAAAAAGTTATAGAGGTAATCAGGGAAGAAATAAAGGGATTTTTGATCACATTAGGGATTTAAAATGAATCATGGAAGTCTTAACATTGTTCTTGAACTTCCCCAGAACAGAGGTCTTCCTTTGGATGAATGTTACAAGGAGGGTGGAAGAAGAAGCTAGAGCAAAGTAGGATTGACATGCATGATGAATTACAGTTCATTAATCCAATTAATGAGTAATTCCAGAAGCTTTAATCCCAGCTAAAGCTCTTTATCATAGCTCTGGTGGCTAGTGCTGCACTAACTAAGAGCCTGTCAGTAAATCCATTGCAAGCCTCTATTATACGAAGCCTGCCATGCACTGCCAGAGCTCTTTTGGAAGTATTTTGTCCAAAGCAATAATGAGAAATACAGAGAAAGGAGCAGTTTCTACACTTATTTGACTGGATTCACATTACAAAAGATATCAAGGTGCATTTAAAAAGACACTGGCCAAGTGAAAGTAAAATCAAATATTGGTAAGAGCTCTTGGGTTAGAAAGCAAAAGTCTGTTCCTGTTTCTGATGTCTGCATGCAGGATTTCCTCATGCACATCCTGTTGACTGATGGGAGCCAATGAAGTGCTCTGAAAACAATCTCTGCTCCATTTTTGCTGTCTTTAATTTATTTGGCAGCACTACTTAAAAGTGTGATGGTCTCTGCATGGTTCAGAAACTGAATCCCTCCTCAACTCTCACACGCCAAGAGGGATAAAGAAAGGGAATAAAGGGTGGGAATAATATGAGTTTACACACTGGTTACCCTCATTCTCTGCAGACAGCCCACTAGAAAAGAGCACATAAGAGGGAGTTAAGTGTGAGACAATCTGAACTTCTAGTGGGTGTCTAAAAGGGTCAAACAATTTGTACAGCAGGAAAAAAAGAGTGTGGCAGGACTTCTCAGAAAACCAGGAACATTTTCTCTTTAGGAAGCCACTTCAAATTCCTACCTAAAGTCCCTGTCAGAGCAGCCTCACCCCCTCCCAGCAGCTGGCCAGCTCAAATATTTATTCACCCAGTGTGATGGGACTAGCAACAGCTGGGCCTTCACTGAGACCCTTTTGAGAACCCTCCTGTTGACAGCTCTGAATACAAATTTGGGCAGTGATTTTGATTTGGGGAGAACTTGGCTACCCAACATTAGGACCATAAATTCATTTATTTGTAGTGCCAGAGAAGACTTGCCCAGGCTCAAGGGTTGCTCCCAGCTGCTTTGAGCAGTGATGTCAAATTTTCTTCTGCATTCTCAGTTAGTTAAAGCTGCAGTAGCAAGACACAGGATCTTACTGTGATGACTATTTCAGTAAAAGTGCTTCCCTTCTGGTGTTGCCAAAGTGCCAGCGGTGGGATGAAGACAGTTCACACCCAATTACACACAGTGACGGATTCATATTTTTTGGTCAATGAGTTTGAAGCCTTCTGGAACAACACTGCACAATGATCCCTCATCTTGAAGCCCAAATAAGATGATTAGTGACATGCAGAAGCAGGAGTCAGAATTTCATGCATATCAGAGCTAGTTCTGACCAGTCTGCCTGGTGCTGGTAAAACTTCCTGAACTGGAGGAAACTGCAATCACTCCAGCACACAGGAAGAGTTTGGTGGAAACAAGCAGCTATGGAGATTATTGGAGCAGGAGCACAGTTGTCTCAAAAGCATTCCCATTTAGCAAACACAACATCACAATTTGAAATCTAAGGCTGAATACCTGTGCTGCCAGTTGACAGGACTTCAGATTTCAGGAGCTTGGAAACACAATGAGGGCTCAATACACTTCAGTGTGGCAAAGCACATTATTACAGCTGATTGGTCTTTCCTTACACATCTGAGTCGGGGCCACAAAAGTGTGTGGTATTTAAAATCTGTCTTTGATCCTATAAAAGCCTTCATGGGCTCTTCATTAAACCCCTAAAATTTTGTCCCAGATCATCCAAAGGGATGGTTTCATACTTCAAAAAATACAGCAGCCTCTAGAAAGAAAATCTATTTGATCCACACGTCTCGGTCTTGTTGTGTAACTGTAGTCATGACTAACTATAATCATGACAGCACAGGGATCAGTATTTCACTAAAGGAAAGGGAGGAAGAAGAGGAGGAACCCACCTCTGCAAATCCATGAGGAAGAGCAGATGTTCCCCGGGAACATTTCCACGTGGCAGGAGTTGCAGTTGATGCCAGCAGATTTTCTGGATCCCACCTCTGCCCTCTTTCTGTAGGTGCCTGGGAAGAAATCAAACACAAAGTAAAAAAAAAAAACAAACTAAAAAGAATAAAAGCACAAGATTAAGATAGAAATGGAAAGAAGAAAAATCACCAAAATGATGGGAAGAAAACCATCATGCCATTAGTCTTCCAAATGCTTTTAAAGCTAAATAGGCATTTAGATTTATTTTCTTGCACTTTTGAAACATCCGTGGTAAAAGCTGTAAACAGTTAACCTGAAAGAAGCACAACAAATCCACTCTGTTCAGATCTTCTGATATGCTACCGCTTGTAAGCTCCCTTTAAAAAATGTCTTTTGCAACTAAAAAGCATGTCACATGTTTGTAAATGGGAAATTAAAGATAAGAAATCCTGAATAAAGTCAGGCTACTGGATATTTACATTCAAAGTGCTTTGCAGCTATCAGTCAATTACCTCAGCGTGTTTTCTGGCTGTCTCCAATCTGGCTGAAAAATGCAAGCTCACGACTTCTCTGTGAGATAGGTGTTATTAACCTGTTTTCAGAGCTGGAAGCTGAGACAGAGGAGAAGTGGGTGGACCCTGTGTGGAGCTGGTGGCAGAGCTGGAAATGGAACAGTTTGTTTTAACACGTTTCCACCTCAGGATTTTGTGAGCCTCCATCATAGAGGTGAATTGAAATTTTGGTGTCACAGGACAAAATACGCCTCCTGCTACTCACATAACCCATTTTTCTTCTTGGGCTAGTTATATTATAAATATTCCTTCTTCATTAAATGCTACTTTTATCTCAGTATTTCCCTTCATGGCTGGCTCCCCACTGCTTCAGGACAGGAATCTCTGTATTTTTATAACTAGACTCTATATTTTATTTTTGTTTAGGCAAGATTAGGGTGAGCAGTGGGAGGACAGAGGTGTGGGCTGGTGGTATTTCTCAGTATCAGTTGTCAGCATACAAGGCAAAATGGGATGCACATATCCAGATTTCTCTGCTTGCCTTGCTGGCAGATTGTATGATTCCTCTTTGCTGCCTTTATAGTCTTTTGGCTTTTTCCCTTAAAAAGAAACAACCAACCTTCAGTTCCCCAGGGAAGGAACTGAACCTGAACACAGGTAGTGTTTTTTACATCCAATAAGGAATCCATTCTGGAACACTCATTTTGAATCTGATGTTGGTCATAGCAACAGCTCTTCTCCTCTATGAGCAGTGATCAGTCTGCCCTTCCTACTAAAGCATTGCATTTGTTCTTTGCTGTATATAGCTAAATCATATTTTATTTATATTTTTTTTTCCAATGACAGCTCACTTTGGGCCCAGGTAAAAGTGTTTTGGAGTCAGAGGAAGATTAGCTGCTCTGCATCAGAGGGAATTACTACACGTTTTTCCTCACCATCCAAGGAATTTTTGGATCTCCCATCCAAACTCCAGGCAATTCTCCTCTAGTGGAAGGTTTTAAATAGTTAAATGAAATGGATTTCGATTTTTTTACTTGTTAGAGTAGCTCCTAATACATGACACATCATTTTTTCTTGAACAGCATGGTGACGTGAGTCTCCTGTTAAAGCCTAAAGATGGAATAATTGAACATGGATACGTGACCTTGAAAGTCATGTCTTTCTGAGGGTCAGTAGGGGCTGTGCACATTTATTAGTGTTTTTTTCAGATTTTACTCTTAATATTTACCAAAGCAGAAAAATTTTCTGTCAGTCAGTCAAGGGCAGGACTGCATAGCCTGTGACTGTTGACAATTTGCCTTTGTCATACTTTCCTTTACATTTGATTTAATTTGCAAAAATACATTTAATATTTTGTTAAAGAAAGCTCCATTGAAAATGTTTTTGTATTACAGATTCATCTGAAAACATGCCTATGAATAACAGGTTTGATCACAAGCACTATAGGGCAGCTTCTTCTTATCAATGATAGAAATGTGATAAAAAGGACACAAAAATATGATTCATTAAACAGGACATAAACTCAGAGGTTGTAAATGCAATTTGTTAAATTTTATCAGTCATGATCATAACCAAATCCTAATTTTAGTATGATTTTTTTAAAAAAAAAATCTTTGTTTTCATTGCACTTAATATAAAAAGCCCTGAAAAAAAAAAAAGATTGGTTCAGGTTCATATTTATCCACTTCTTAATCAGAGAAGAGTGAAATGTGTGACAAATGCCAATACATATCAAAAGAAAAATTTTAACAGCACTATCTATTTTATTGCTAAATTATTTCAGAAGTCTCATAGTCATGAACACTGGAAACTAGACTAGACAACACACTGATGAAACAATAGGCAAAACAATCCTGTGCTAATAGAAAAGTGAACAGGATGAATCTTTTCCATTTTCTTTAGTGGTTTTCTGCTTGGCCTGGAAGTTATTGCAACCAAAGGAGAGATAAAATTTCTTGTTGAGATTTTGCTGGCTCTTTCAATGTTATTTTATTAAATGATGGTGCAATTAGACTTTTTTGAATGACAAACAAAGTAAATAATTTTAAATAAGGAACTTTAATATGTTGTTCTTTACCTAGACAAAGGTAGACAAAGGTTGCTCATGCTGTATTTGTTGACTTTGAAGATAAATCACCTTGTCAGGGAATGCCTAATTGCCAGCCATTACCATATGTGCTTGCAGCGTTTGAAATATGCACTTGTGTTCGTAAACGTAACTCAAGCCAGAGTCAACTCTCCACACACAGCCAAATTTTGATTTTCTGGTAGAATTTTCCTGCCTGCCTCTTCTGGGGGCTTGCATTTGGATGAAGTGCAGTGATTGAGCCCAGCAGATGAAATATTCCAGGTGTGAAGGGCTCCTGCAGTGCAGCCATCTCCCAGCACAGCAGACTCCGAGAGAGCTCGGATATTGCCCCACTCAGGGCCCAACGTTTTATGAGACACAGATTCTCCTTCAAACTGAGGTTAAGCCATTAAGACATTTTGTTTTTGCTTCCATCTTGCAGAAGATGTTGGGTAGAATGTGCTGAAGTGGCAGATGGGCCATTCCCAGAGCAGTGTGTTGCAGTGTTTATTTAGCGAGAGCTGGTAATTCATCCAGGACTGATATAACTTGCTTATGAATTTACTTGAGCTTGGGACAATGCTTTCTGCTGCCTCACTTGATCACCCCTGAAATTCAACATGTTTTCACTAGAAACCCAAACTGAAAAGGAATAGGTAATATTGTGTGAGTAAAAGTACTTTCAGTGGATATTTTTAAAGCATAGTAGATAACTTTTAATTACACATTCATGTACATTGCAAGCATTGCAGCACAAAGCCAGTCCAAAGACCAGCTAGAAGCAAATAATATTTCCTGCTCTCATTATTTAAGCCAGTCAACAGTTCCTAAAAATCTTAAAAAGTCAGGTCATGATGCTGATTAAGTTTATGGATGTAAAGAGCAGCTACACAGGGACTGCATGGAAACAAGCAGGTAAGATCAAGGACATGCATTTACTTACCCTTTCATGTGCACAAATTTGCTTTAATATTGACAGTTCTTAACAACATTAAGTTAAGGATCACCAGCTTGCAAGGGGGCTGGCTCTCAAAATGCCATCAGGACATAGAAATCCTCATCCTTGCTCCAGATTGCTTTCCTACTACAGTGGTAGTATTCAAACCATGCCTTGTAATTGCTTATCTCTTTGGTGTCACACACATACACGTGGCATTATTGATATTTCCATAAACTATCTTAGTTATTCCCACTCTGACATATTTATTTGCTGTACTTGATTTTTTAAGATATTTATTTATATAGCTATGAATTAAGTAGCTACATGCAGACTATAAATCAAATCATGTTGATCCCACACAGGTAGATTTCAGTGCTAATATTATCCTACTGCTGCATTTGTGACAACAGGAGAAATTTTATCAGAGAGGAAGAACAAAACTGCTCCCAGGCTGCTACTCTGGAATTGTCAGCAGCTCAGGAACTGCTACATGAGAAAGAAAATTTTGTTGAAAAGTCAACTCTCTTCTTAGATGGAAAATATATTTTATGGTGTCCTTTTTTGTTGTTGTTTCTGGTTTTGTTTTTGGTTTTGGTTTTGTTTTGTTGGGTTTTTTGTTTGTTTTTTTGCCTGTTTTTGGTTTTTGTTTTTTTTTTTTTTTTTTTTTATTTTGGGGGGTGTATATTTTTTTTAAAATAAGCATCTTCTACCATCTCCCATTTCTATCAGTTGCAGGTTTTGGATCGAAGGCAAAGGGGGAGCAAAATTAAGGCCCAGATTCAGATTTGCACCCCCAGAAGAGTTTGCAGGCAAACATGAACCAAAATGAACTCTTGAGGATTTCCAGGTTCCTGAGATAACCTCTTTAAAAGGTTAAGCCTAGCCTAAAGCCCTGCAGTGTCCCCTGCCCACAGATGATGCCATGCAGGCTGGTTTTGTACCCCTGAGAAGCAGGACCAGGGGAATCCAGAAATGTCTCTTGGAGGAAGACCTGGAGGTCATCTCCTCCAGCCTGAATGAAGCAGGATGATCACCAGGAGCAGAAATAACAGGAATGTGCAGGATGATCACCAGGATCAGGTATGGCCAAGACAGGAATGACTCCATGTCCTCCTGGCCAAACTGCAGTCAACACAGATTGGATTGCAGAGGGCAGGGAAGCAGAAGAGAAAGAAATAAAATGTTTTCAGGCTCCTTCCTCCTCATGTTACAGCTGAGAGCTTAAGCCTCTTGCAATGAGCTAAGTGCAGCCTTTATATAAATCATGCCTTTTGCCCACTAATCAGCTGCATTAAAATTAATAAAAATGTAAAGAGAAGATCTTAGATTAATTAGCAATTGAGTATGGACTAAACTTTTATTATCTGTAGATTTTAGGCAGCTGCAAGAAGATCTCTTTAGTGCATAGCACACAGCCAAAAAGCAAAGACATGCATCTATAAATCTCATAAATTTATATTGCACTCTGAATATATAGAATTGCTGCTTCTATGTAGCACACACATTATTGCAGTACTGAACAAAACTGCTGTCCCAAAATTATGCTTTGCAATTCACCTTCCTAGGAAATATTGCAATAAGCAATGTCCAGTTTTCACTCTGGGTCTGTGTTGCCTCTGCTTTTCCAGTTTGCTTGAATGAAACAGAAGGAGGTCAAGTGACTGGTCCAAAATTGTCAAGCCACTCCAAGGCTCAGCTGGGTACCAGGGCTTGCTTACACCACACAATCTCCTTGCAGCACACAGCATCCCACAGGGCAGTGACAGCAGAGGATAATGAGATTGCCAGTTATTTTTCTCCATCAAATAAAGTGAGATCGCCAGTTATTTTTCTCTATGATGTAGTATTTCTTATATTCTAGTTTTAATTTGGAAACCTTCTAAGCTGAGGCTGCTACACAGATTTAAGAGAGGAAATACCACAGAAGTGCTCTAAGTAATAAACAGTACCCAACCCTTTATCATGACCTGCTTGTCACAGCTACATTTGTTTTGCAGTCCTCCTGATCTGAATTTGTGAAATGGAGTTCCTGGATGAAGCACTGCAGAAGGGATTTTGAAAGCACACTGACAAAGGGATGGAGAGCTGGAGTCTGTTCCCACAAAATCAGCAATAAAATTGACTTCAATGAGCTCAGGGTGAGGTTGGGAATGACTCGAGGCAGCAGTGCACCACTGGTTCCAGTGACCTGTTTCAGTGGGCTTGAAAGCCACTTTTTGAGGCAGGCAGACTCCATCCTGCTTTGCCATCAAACTGAGGTCAGACAGAGCCAGTGAAGGCTGGAAGATCTGACACTGAGAACATCTAAATTCCTTTGTAGGCTGATCACATTTTTTAAATGCAAACATTGAGGCACTTCGGAAATGAATTGCATATGAGAAATTTAAATAAATTAAGAGCTGTAGCTTACTGGTATCCCAGCATTTTTAATGTAATTAATAGCATGTCAAATGGATTGCTCTTCTAAGATAGGTGAATTATCAGAGAGATGGCTCTTATCTACTACAAATACTCTTTTGTTACGTGCTGGGTTTTCTGAAGGTCAGCCATGCTGTGATGTGAGTGACTGTTACAAATATCACAGAGTTCTATCTTGTACTGTTCCTCTCATTATTACAGGAATTGTATAAATACTCAGCCTTTGACTCTCAGTTTTGACAAAAAGCATGGTGTGTCCCCAACACCAAAACTACAACAGCTGCAGGGGGAAAACCAGAAAAGTGGGTTGGTGGTTTTTTCCATTTACTGAAACTGTAGAGTGAAATGACAATTTGAGAGATTAAATCCCAGTCTGAGTTGCAAGTCAAGTTAAACAAGGAAAAATTTTGCTTTGATGAGTCCCATTTAAGAATGTTGCTGTAATGAAGGATAATTATGATGATGGAAATTAAGGACAGAATGATGATAATTGAAAACTCAGTTGTGGCAGATATTAAAAGACCCCGGAGTTCTGGGGCTGTTAAACATTACCATTAAAATCCTGGTAATTAGAAATACTTGACAAAGGATGGGTGAACATTTAGTAGAAGAAAATCTTGGGTATTACTTTCTGATAATCCTGTTAAATTGCACACTGTATTACATGTTTATGTCTTCTGTGGCTGAGACTGCTCCATGGCATAGTTGCTTTCCAGCCTCTAAAACTTCCATCTTACTGCTTTGGAAAGAGATTTAACTGGGAAAAAAAAATGAGAGAGAGAGAAGAGAAAATACTAGAAAATTTCTTGCACTTCATTGTGGTAATCAAACATGGACAAGATATATAAAGGCCTAATTCCCATGAAAGCCAGCTTGTGACCCCATTTTTGTTTTGTGCACTGAAATGTCCCAGTACCTCTGCAGCTGTCTAAAGTTCATTTCAGGGATGTAGGGTATGCATTATTCCACTCTCTTTGGTGAATTTATTTGGCTGCTTTTTCTCTAAGTAAGGAAACTGCTTCTGTCTTCTACTTTGAGAGATCTCCTTAGTTTATTTGTCTTTGGGTTACAAGGAAATCTTCTTCTGATCATCAGTGTGGAGACCAAGTGCAGTGAAAGGTCATCTAAAAGACCAGGGAAATGTAAGATTCAAAGGTAATGTTCACAGTGGAGGGTACCAGGATGGTTAGGTAAGACTTGAATAGTTTATGAATTATTTTTAACTGTTTGAAAATGAAGAGGTTTGGGGCCTGGACCACAAAGAAGAAAGAAATCACTAGACTATTCCTATTTGAGCCAATTTAGAAGAATTTACCACTTGACCAGCAACTAGTTCCTATTGCTATAGGGTCCAACCCTACAAACCCACAGTCCTGGCAGCCCCAGTGAAGAATCCTGGTGCCCACAGCAACATTCTGAAGTGTGAAGTATTTCTGCACCCCCAGGCTCCCATCCTGGCACTGCTGGGGGCTGGGATCAGCTGTGCATGACTGATCCTGCTCAAGTCACCACTATTTTAACTCACAAACCTGGTTCCCCTCACAAAGAACACCTCCTCTCTGAGTGGCATGTTTTTAATGTGCTGTTTTATTATTGTCAGATACAGGATATTTATTGATGAATTTTGAATACTGTATTTAAGGCACTTTTTTTTTTTTTTTTCTGATTGCAAACATTTTACATAAAAATTGCCTTATATTACAAAAATTATATTCTGTAGTTCTCGTGAGCAGTCTCCTCATGTCCCTCACGTTTTGATGTGCACCTGAATATTTAATATTCATAATCAGTTATTGCTTTCTTAGCATTCTGATATAGAGTCAGTGAGACCCAAACAGGTATGACAAATTTCTGCTCCTGCTGGCATCAGGAAAATTACCTGCATCATGTTCCAGACTTTGGGTTCATATAAAGTATTCATGAAGACACACAGCAGCTAGCTAAATACATGCAGCCTCTCATGAAGTCTGCACTGAAACATATCCTTCCTCACCCATCTGGAAAGCCTCCAGATATTGTGTCAGGACACAAATGATTGAATATTATCAATTATCATTGAATATTGTTCAGCAAACAATTTTTTCCAGCTGCCTTTGGATGATCATTCCCAGCTGGTGACTGACCATGTCAGGCTTCAATGCCTTATAAGTTTTTAAAGTAAGCAAAAGATTAAGTACAGCTTAAGAGGGAAGAGAGAGACTCCACCCTAAAAATGCTATTTCCCCTCTCCATCCAAAGGCACAAACACCATCAAATCTGTGATGGGGTTCACTACTCCCTTTGGGAATCTTGCTCCATGGCAGCCGAAGAGCCAGGAGAGGAGCTGATGTTTGCCAGCAGCTTCACAGGGAAAAGGACACAGCACAGACTGCAAAAAGGAGATGGAAGAGAGTCAGCAAATCTAATGAAGTATCTGCTCAGGAGGGGAAAAAACAGAGCAGAATAAAATGTTACAATAACTGAAAAAGAAAGAAACAGCTTGTTGCTGGTAAAGGTGATGAGTAATGGGGTTATCCCACATAAGCTGTGGAAAAGGTTGGAACTCCCAGGAGGTAATGACACCACAAGACCATGGCTCAAATGCTGCTTGTAGCTGATTGAAATATCTGGAAAAGAGATTTTTTAAAGAATTATTTCTTCCTGATAGTGAGAAGGGGATCTCCCTCATGTCACCAGCATTTTTTTCAAGACAACTGTAAGAATGCTTAATTGAATAGATCACAGAATGTTGTTCCAATCCCTCTGCCATGGCAGGGACATCTTCCTCTACACCAGATTGCTAAAAACCTCATCAAACCTGGCCTTGAACACTCCCAGGGATGGGGCAGCCACAGCTTCCGTGGGCAAACTGTGCCAGGGCCTCACCAGCCTCACAGGGATTAAATTCTTCCTAAAAGCCAATCTAACCCTGCCTTTTGCTAGGCTGAAGCCATTTCCCCTTGTCCTGTCACCCTCTGCCCTTGAAAAAGTCCCTCTTCAAACTCCTTGTAAGTCCCCTTTGGGTACCAGGAGGCTGATATTTATCAGTAACATTTATTCCTACAAGAAAGAATATCAGGATGCTGCAGGAAATAACTTGTAAATGCAATAGTGTGAGCTGTGAAACCCTGAACTGACTTTTCCAGTGGGATGGTTGTTGGGTTCCCAGGGAGCTCAGAGCAAAGTAGTTGAAATAATACCACCATCTGCTGGGCAGCTGGATAATTCAGGGAGTGGAGAGCTCCTCTGGAGATGAAAGTGTGTGTGACTCCCAGCCACAGCTTCTCTGGTGCACATCAGAACACGCCTGGCAAGCCCTCATCACGTAATTCTTAATTATTTCTGTTATTGATGCCGACTGATGCTTTCCCAGGCTGCTTGCTGTGTGAGACACAGCTAAATAGATAGACAACAAAACATATCTGCCTCACACGACATGAGGAGGGAATTGGGGAACATTTTTCACACTATTTCTGTGTGGGGAGCAGCACCCCTACAGCAGCTGTGCCCTGTAAAAGATATATGAATTTAATTCCCATCAGGACTGATCTCATTTGCTCTCCCAGATCTGTTGCTAGGTCACATGCAGCTGCTCACATCCAGCCTGGGAAGCAGGAACCCAGAAATAGCAACGTCCACTGACAAGTTGAGATGCTTGCCACGGCCAGATGTGGAGAACAGCATGTCACAAAGACCCAGGAATGATTCTTGCAGGAATTATAAATGCAGCACCACTTTCTGGTGGGTGTAGCAGACTTTCTGCAGCCTCATTTCTGACACAAGTATTTCCCAGGGAGGACGTGAGGCTCCTGTGACACATAGGTGGCATTCAGCAGAAATGAAAAGCCACAAGCCTGCCAGCTCAGCTAACGTGGGCAGGGCTCATCATCTCCTCTAGCCTAAGGCACAAACAGGGATGATGTGCCTGGCATTGCATGAAGCTTTTCCCCGCCCTCCAGATGACCAAAGGCTTGCTAACAGTTGGATCAGGGGAGAAAAGCTTTCGCAGGAACCAGAAAAAAAGGCTAAAGCATGTGCCTATTACTGTGGGGAGAAAATCTGCTGGGGTCCCTAGAATGAAGATGAGTGACAGCCCTTGTGTGAAAGTCAGTGAGATTTCCCATTTCTGCAAGGGAAGAATTGTTGGAGCTACAAAAGACCTACCCCCACTCCATCAGCCCATTGTTTTTTTAAAAAGTTACAAAAGCTGTGATGCCACCAGCTACTTCAGACCCCCATGGGGAAAACAAAAAAACAGGATGAAGTAATTCAACCTCCTGAAAATCCTGCTGGGTGCTACTGAAATTTAAAATGCTTCACTCTTTTGGAAAGAGATGCTCAGAGGAGATGGGAGCTGCTACCTGAACCACAAAGGTTTGCCTGGAGGCAGGACGGTGCCACCTGCAGTGAAACCCTGCTGGAAGAGGATGGGGAGGCTGGATGAAGAACCCAGCTGTTTTGGGATGGAATTCCTGGAGATTGGGGGAATATGTGATGATAGAAAGGCTGAGGGAAGGCACAAGCTTAGGCCAGGTCCTGCAATAGTGTGGGCATGGGTGTGGCTGCTGGGGGCTTTGCCAGGGCTTCCTCCTGGGATGATGAAAAAAGACTCCCTGGGGAGTTCTGTCTCCCTGGGGATATTTAAATTGCGTTTTTCCCGTGGGTTTTTTTGGTGTTTTTTTCTTTTAGGTTAGTTTCTGTTTAGTGTTATTGTGTATCTTTGCAACTGTTGGTAAATCCCTAGCCTCCAGAATTTACTATGACTCTCATTAAATAATAAAAATAAAAGTCCTTCCACTATATTTATATTAACTTATATAATGAAAATTATCTTATTATATTAACTTATAAATGAAAATTAATGGCATCAGATAGCCAAGGTGAAACTTTCCCAGATAGAAGGAACAGCAGTAGGTCCTGTGCATTTATAATGATGTATAAAGATGAAATAATGATTAAATACCATTGGTGTCTGTCACACATGAATGAAGCTGTACCAGGAACTATCTTATCCAGAAAGGACTTGGCTGACTGTTTTTTATGTGTTTTTTTAAACCCAGTACCTGTCCCCCAGCTATCCTCTGGTTCATGCCCAGATATCACTACACAAGATGCACCTGCTTCAACACAGTTTCTGAAATGCAGAGGATGTGGTCAGAAAGGCTCTGTAAAAATTAAGAGTCCATCACAACTATCAAGGAACTTTTTTCCTTGAGACAGCTGAAAGCAATCACATTACTTAATATCACAGTGTCAAATTATGGGAGAGATTATTGCCAAAATTCTTACCAAATAAAGTGGGGAGGGGACATTTTCAGCTCAGCTGTGAAGTGGCCACATCTGAACATCTGACTCACTCCTGTGAGTATTGCTGACCTGAATGACCTTCAGGCTGTCACCTTCAGGCTCTGCTTATTATATTTGTAAATAAAGTCAGGGTGCTGCTTCTCCTGGAGCAACTGCTTCAGAGAGCATCATGTGGAGGAAGGAGATATATTTAAATGCAGCATTACAACTGGGTCATCTGAGACAGTTCATGTGCTTTGCAATAGTTTTCATACAAATACCAAGTGCCAGATTTTTTTTTTTCCATATTTTCCTTCCCCAGATTTTTGATTTTAAGCATCCTGTTTCTTTTTAAATTGTCAGTTTAGCTGAGCCACGTGTTACCATCAAGGCATGCTGCTGTAGTTAACCCAGGAAAATACTGTTTTCTGAGAATGCAAACACTAATAAAGCTATTGGTGCAATAAATTATTTTCTCTTGTAAGGAGATCAAGTAATCCAGTGCTTACTTCAGAAAAGACAATACAACATATATTGTGAGTCCATTAGCAGCAACAACAAATGTTTTCTGGCTCTAGAGGAAGAATTAATTATTTACATGTTTCTCATTAACTTTTTACCTACTGTTAACAGTAGGTTTTAAAAAAAGTCCCTTTCTCTCTGTGATCAAAGTTTTCAACAAGCCCATCTACAAGCAGCATATTTAGCCATTTTAAATTATTTGCAGTCTGTCACAAAATGACACTAGCAATTTGTAGGCACTGCTGAAATGCTGCAGGTATTCCAGAAATTCCTCACAAACCCTTTTTGAGACACCAAAGCTTTCATCCACTGCCCATGGCGTGCTGTTGGACGTTGTGCAAATGTTAAAATACCACTCATATCTTGTCTTCACCTTATAAAATAATAACAAACCTCATGAGAGGCTGGAAGCTGCCTGTAGACCCATCCATGGATCTGGTGGGCATGTATTTCTCCAGAGTTTAATCTCTGTTTAGCACCTCCTGGTAGAACAGGTAGTGCAATATTGGCCAACAGAAAATGGGTTCATACTGCTGTTCTAGGGGGAAAAATTGCTAATTTTTTCCAGCTAAACCTGGAGTCGGTTTTGGTAGGACAGTCTCAGAGAAATTTGTGATAAAATGGTCTACATAATTCATCTGAAAATCTTACAGAATCATCAAAATTCTCAGTAATTTCAGCCAAAAAAAAATGGACCAAATTGTGTTGTGTTTTGTTACCATTTTGACTCAGATCCTAAAACACAGAGAAATCCAGAACTTATCAAAAATATTTCCATTTATTCTTTGATTTCATGAACCACTTAGACCCACATGTCTCTGTGAGCTTGTGCAACTGAATCTTTTACTACCTGATTTGCCTTCCAAACTATTTAAATAACTTAAAACCAAAGCCACAACAGCAGAGGAGGTTAATATAGTGGGAATTAGATTTAGTGATTCACACCAGAAAAGGAAGCATGCCTTTCCAAACTGGCTGTTGAGGTTTGGCATGGCTGAAGTGCCTCTTTCCCCACTCACTCACCTCCAGGGCTCTGCAGGGCCAGGAGGATCCTCACTCAGGGGCACTGGGGTGGGGTTTGTCCAAAGGCTGAGAGTGTGGCTGATACCCCAGTCCCTGCTCCATGAAACTGCCAATTTCTGCTCTGTGACCCTCTGCAAACACCAGGAAGCATTTGTGATGTGACAAGCCAGACTGTTCATTTCATCAGGCGTTGCCCAGCACCAGCTGCTCCTGAGGAAAGTTCAGCAAACTTGATAATGAGCACTGGGGGAATAGCAGAAGTTTCCTCTTCAGCTGAACGATAGTTGGCTCATATCTTAAATATTTTATGTCCATTATACGCTCAAAAATGCTGTGAAAGGTCTGTGTAAGCTCTTGGTTTTCATATTGGTGTTTGGCCTACATTAAGCACACAGAGAAAATTCAGTGTTGTGTAATGCTATTGAATATCACAGATTTAAGATTTATTACCGAAGGAAATTGCACTGAAAGAGCTTACTGGAAACAAAACAAAACCTCTGACTCGGTGATGGATGACTTGGTTCTCTAGTCTTACACCAATTATTTAACAAAGCATTTGTTACATTTGACTTTAGGCCAAGCAACGATGTGAGCTGACATTTTCTAGAATATTTTAAAGAATTGACAATTTGCAATACATTAGCAAGGCCAAGAAAGAGCAAAGCACGTTTAGATGGAGTTATAAAATCAGATACCTTGATAACTTTGCCAATGGTATTTAGTCATAATTTAGCCATTGATATTGAGTCAGTTCTACTAAGTGTGTGACAAAATGCTGTAACAAAATGAATCATAAGCTCCATGTCCCTTAATGCAAATTATTGAGTTAACTCTTCAGCAAGATGCCATTACCTGCAGTGATTACACGTTCACAGCATGCAAGTCAGAAGCAAATCTGGCAGGTGCAAACATCTGCTTCTTTTCTTTTTTACAGCTGCAGAGAAGTGTCCTGTGTGCTTCTACTTGGACCAGAATTTTACAAAGCTGTGCTGGGAAATAATAATAAAAAAAAGCTTTCCTTCCTCCTGTGCAATTTTCTGAGGACTTATTTAGCTTCATCCAGGTTTTCTAAAAGGGTTCAACTGAATTTTTGGAAGTTCTGCAGATCACTCTTTTAGGCTAATAAATAAAACAAGAAACACTGATCTGGGTGTTTTCTTGTGGAAAACAGACACAGAGCAGGTCTGTCTTATTTGCATTGTGAGTTAATTCAGAAAATGAGCTTTGAGCTGCTCTGGCACCAAGTTTGAGCCCAGGGGTCTGGTCAGCCCCTTCAGCCCACTCAGCCAAAGGTGAGGGGGAGAGTTGGTTGGGATGAAGCCACAAAAATCACCTTTCCTGCACAGCTGTTAGAGAAATAGCTGCTTTAATGGCCTTTCAACCATTAAAAGGCAGAATTAGAGGCTGAATTAGAGTATTCAATTAACAAGCAGTCAGCTGTGTAAAATCCATCATGTGACACTGAAGCTGTAAAATCCAAACAGGTAAATGTTATTAAAGTCCCCAATAAAGCAAAAATGATTTTTCTTGGGTTTACATAAATAAATACCAGAATGTTTTTGTAAGATTTGCTGTGATACACCACTAATTTCATGTACTTGCATTGCACTTTGGGTTGAGCCACAATAAAAAATAAAGCTGAAATCTCTGCTGCACTTGTATTGTTTTTGTGAACCTTGAGAAGCAGCAGCTTCAGAATTTTTGGGTGGTTCATAGCAAAAATCATGTTACCAGTCCAACTGAAAGGACAGAAAAGCAACTGGAGAAGGGAACAACAGGAATAACTGGCTGAAGGCAAGATTTGAATTTTATGGATATTAGAAGCCAAGGGCCATTGCACTGAAGGTGAAATGTCCCTTTAAAAGGTGGCTAAAACAGCTAATCCAAAATGAGGTCATAAAAATGTCAAAATGGACAAGAAGGAAAAAAGTTGTGCAGAAGGAAAGGAATCATTCAAAAGCTAGCCTGAGGGAGGTCTGTGTGCAGGAAGAGACAGCAAGGCAATTATTTAAGAGCAGCCCATTATCTACTGCCCAAAGAGCCACACAGGTTTGTAACACAGAGTTATGATTCCAATTTATGTGCTATTTGAAATGAATACTTACCTTGGTGAAAAAACCCCACATGAAATAAAACCTATTCTAGACCCTTCTAAAATGCTACTGGTCTATAACAATAAATATTATTCCATTAGTTTTATATTACTGGCTTTTCAAAGGCAGGTGAATTAGATGAGATCTCTTTACACGAGATGAATTTAAGAGACAACTGTTATTTATAAGAGCTGAAATAATGTGTTTGGAGTGCCTCAGTTTTTATTTAACACCTGCTTTTTCCCTGCACACAATTTTCTTCAGAAAAATTCAGTAATGAATTGATTTTTACCTGTCTCCAAAGATGAAAATCTGGATTTTGCAAAATGTGTGGTGGAGAATACTGAACGGAGGAAGCCTTGTGGAAAATAAATTATTGGGCTGGCTAGAAATTGACCCTTAGCTCCCATGAGGTCTTTCTGAGCTCTGTTGGAAACTTGCTTTTCCTGTGGGGTGATGTGTATAAATCAGATTAACTTCACTGAGAGCAAGGAAGTAAATATATCTGAGAGAATACAGCACTGTATTTCCAACATTTCTATGGTTTCTGGTGTTGTCAAGGTGGCCACTTGGAGGTTTATGACAGTATTAGCAGTAAAAGAGAGGAGACTTTGCAAACAGTGTCTGTGAGAGGTGGAGGAGAGTCTCCCACCCATGGCTGGATTAGGTGTTTATTTCAGCAGCTCCTGTTCCACCTTCCAGGGCAGCACTAATCACAAAATCATGCATTCCCTAATAATTATAATAATTTATGATTTAATAATTTTTGTTTCATACATTAAACAGAGGTTTATGAGGTTTTCTTTTCGAAATCTATGTACACTGTAAAATCCCCAAAGAAGCTTTAGAAAAAAAGCAAAAGAAAAGCAGGGAGCAGCAGGTCCCTGTGGATGAGAGCTGAGGTGCCATGGCTGATTTATAGGCCTGGAAAATATTTGCAATGCCCATATTATACTTGTTCTGGGGATAAAGAGAGGATTTAATTCACTAGTGCTATCAATCTGTTACCTTTCAAGGCAGTAAATTCACTAAATTCAGTAAAAAAAGCAATTCAGCTTCATGGAGTTGTTGTTATAGTATATCATTTGTCATTTACTGTATGTAAGTACCAATAGCACAAACATTTAAAATCATCAAAAGAACTATAAAGAGATGAAAGAAAAATGTTTCGGAATAAATCTCTGTCTTTTCCAAAGCAATCTACTCTGTGATAAGGTTATAGAGTGAAACATATGTCACTAGGAGCTTGACATAAAATTCTTATTTGTAATTGCAAATGTTTTAACAAAATTGTTAAACCTCATTTCATATTTGTGTATGACACAGGCTGGAAGAAGAGGAGGAGTTTTAAGAGCACACATTGATGCCTTTACAGTGATGCAGTGAGGATTCTCCAGGGCATTTCTCAGGGGTCCTGAAACAATATATTATTTGTTCCTATGGGGGAACCTAACTCTCCTCCTAAATCTGCTGGGATGCCTGTCTCTTAGGGCTTTAATCTCATAGTGATGAATACTCCCATTAATACTTATATTAACCCATCAACTCCGAAAAGAAATGACATTTGCAGCATTTTTCTGTCTTGAATGAATGTGGAAAGACAATTGAATCAAATTAGGGGAGTGATCTACACTGCAATACTCTCATTGCTCTGCCACTTGTTTTCATTCACCCAATAGCTTTGCCATATTTTACATCTCATACCATTTATATAATATTTTCAGTACAGCTCTGATGGTTTTTTATTTACTCCTAGCATCTCTGGCCTGTTTGACATTCTGAAAGCCAGGAAGAGGCAGCATCTGTGTGGAAGAAGTGTCAGCACCCCCCAGGGCTGCCCCAGAGGAGCCCTGCCAAGGCCAGGAGCAGGAATGGAGCTCTCTTTGAACACAACATCTGCTTGCACAGCCTCTCCTGCAAGATCAAATTGTAGCAGCCAGGATGGGAAAGGAGGATGAAAGAAGAGATGACAGATATATGGACAGTCAGTTCCAGTGCTGGTTCTGGACTGTTTTCAATCCAAGCTGGTGGTTCTGCTCTGACTCTCATTATTACCCCTGGCTGGAATTGGCACTGTGCTGGCCCCCTTTAGAATTCTGATTTCTTCAAAAAGGAAAGGTTCCAGGAGAAGGCTGAATGAAATGGTTCAAGGGATGGGCAACACCTTTCCACTTCATGCCTTTCCACTGCTAATGCTGATGAAAACCTCCTGTGGAATGTCTTTCTTCTGCCCTTTCAAAGGAAATTCTTTCCAAAATGGAAAGTTCACTCCATGGGAAAATTCAGTCAGAAACTTTCTGAGCAACAGAGACTGCATGAAGGCTAGGAGCAGCCATTTCTCCTTCTTTTACTATCCAGACAAAACAAGTCAACACTTGGGGAGGAGAGGCAAAGTGTTTCAATTACACTTACATAGTCAATATTAATTTTGAAGAAGAAAGATCAAAATGCAGTTTGTTTGTTTTTTAATTGTTTATCCAGTTCACTTAAGTTGCACAATAAATGGTGTTTGCAGAGGCTGAAGCAATTCCTTGTAGAAGGAATTCAGACTGCCAGAGCAGTTTGTAAAAGTGAAATAAATACTGAGCTGATCTAGGAAGAAGGAAAAAAAATTCATTTCTAAAAAGTGTCTCTCTTTCTCACAGATTTTGTGGAAATCTTATGCTTTTCTGAAAATGGATTCTGATGTGAAATCACCAGCCATTTCCAATATACATAATTTATACGTGAGTGTCTTCTTTATGAATATTTGCTAATTGCCAATCTCTTCACACAGAATAATCATTTTTGGGTTTGAGCTGCTGAGCAGCAACAACCATTCTCAGAGATGTCTTGGGGCGCTCTGGAGCAGAGGTGAATTGCAATGTGATTTATTTTGATATTTCTGCAGTGATTTGGGGTTCTCCATTATACAAGGAGCTTGTCTAAATAATTCACACATCAGTCCTGACCGTGCCCTGGCACCTGGCAGGGGTGCCATCCAGGAAGGGCACTGAGGGGCCACTCTGCAAATTTAATCAGGGCATGCTGTGCCCAGCTAAAGTTCAGGTGCTCAGAGCAGCACAAGTGGCAAAAGAGAGAAGAAACAGAGGCTGCTGCCCCTGCCCTGCCAGAGCTGAGGGTGCTGCAGGCAGGTCAGGGATCACACCCTGCCTTGGTCCATGCCAAGGGGCACTGCAGTTACAAGGAACTGATTTATTGCCTCTAACAGGTGTGGTTATGCTGTGTCAGAGCCCAGGCACTCGTGGTCCTGCTGCCCTGAAGAAACCTGGAGATGATCATTAGGTTCCTGCATTTGTCTCTGCTTTAGAGTTTGGAGTCTCGTATTTTTGTTCACTGGCTAATGAGGAGTGATTCTCTAAAAGAGTTTTCCCTCTCACAGGGGAATTAGGAGCTGAAAGATAAACACACCAAACTATCTAACATAGAAATCATTCTCTGTAATCCCAGAGTTCTGAAAAGGGCTCTGGGATTATATGTACATATGGTTATGTATAATGAATTATTACCCTAAAAATCACAACTAGTTCTCACCTAAATTAAGAGCTTGGTCCTCTAAATTACATTCAGCACTTGTTGCATTATTTTCTGAAGAATCAGCAGTGCTCTGTTCTGTACACAAGAACACAAAGCAGAGGAAAGCACAAGCTCTAATGTATTTCCCCAAAGTGGGCATGAGGTGTTATTCCCATCCCATGTCATCTGTGCAGTCCTAAGGTAAGAGATAAGGAGCAGGTTTTTTGGCTAACAGAGGGTTTGAATACTGCACTTTGGTGATCCTAAGATTTTTGGAATTTCTCTAAAATATCTTGACAAAGATGACTAAAAGAAATAAAGAGAGAGGATCCCAGAACTGATCCTCTTCTCATCCCTGTCAGGAAAATCCTTTGGTGGGAGGGGTCCTGACTGGAGCCTGCTGGGACTCAGTCAAAATCCATTATGCCAAACTTTCCTCCTCCTCAGAAGCTGCAGAAAGGACTGGAAGAATCAGAGGACACATCCAGCCCACACCAACAGAGAGGGCCCTGCTCTGGGGACACAGGGAGTTTATTTCTTGTCACTGGGCTTGGCAGGTATTTTCAGTCAGATAAAAAAAAAAAAAAAAGCAAACAAAAATAGACAGAGTTTTATCACATGAAATGTGCAAATTCAGACTTGCAGAAAAAAATAAATCTGTATAGTGAAGACATCTTTTCCCTCTGAAGGACATGTCCTGCTAGGAAAGTGTGTGTACAGGCAGGGCCATGCCCTCTGTGTCACCTGTGAATAACAAATCTCTTCTCTGCCTAGAAAGCCACCCCAGGGACAGCCTCATGCTGAGGGTATTCCTCACAGGAAGCAGAAGGAAATAAAGGATTGTACAGCTCCCTGCTGGCTCGAGTGCAAAAGGAAACTGCTTGCCACACTCACTTTTTGAGAAGCAGAGCATGAAACACCCTTCTCCTTTCCTTCCTGGGGTACCCAAGCAGAAGGATACATCTACCTGACCTTCAGAAAACACCTGAGGGATGGGATTCATCACTTACAATTCCATTTTAGCTCAGGCCTTCTGCAGCAACTCTCAAACCTCCTTAGTGACTCTGGAGCCTGTTTCATACTTGGAGCAAAGTGTAAAATAACCACATCTTTGGATGCCTTTATGAATTTGCATTTTTATCATTGTGTTATCATTCAGCTCCATCGTGACAATTCTGCACCTGAAGAAAAAGGGAAAGATTGTTGCTGTTAATAAAAAGGGAAAGATTGTTGCTGTTAATACTCTTCCTCCAGCCTTCCTCCTCCCTGTGCTGATCCCCCAGGCTGCTCCATCCTCCCTGCAGAGCCAGCCCCTCCCAGCGCCCCACCCCTGCAGCTCTGACACGCCAGCAGGGATGTTCAGGCAGACACTGTCTCTTTCTTATAAAGCACAGACATCTGAACACCCCACGTGTGTATCCATCAGGCAACTTTTGGCCATTTCTGAAATGCTCCAGCTGTGACTTTTGGCTTGATTATCTCCCTGTATCCATCCCTACCATTGAAAATCCATTTAATACTAGGACTGGTGTCAGGGAGTCACTGTTGTGTTATTGACAGTGAGGAGAATTGTTCCAAGCATCCACTGCCCACACTTGACCACACCAACTTTCTGTGGAGTTCCAGGTTCTCCTCTTTTTCAGGTTTATAACTGTGGAAACTCTGAGAATATATTCTGATATTTTTATGCAGGTCCTCCATGGTTTTAGTTTCACTTTTTTTTTAAGAATGATGTTTGGGGTGGGGGGGTTGAGGAAAAGAGAAGCCAGTGTCATTCTTTTTATTCTTTTTTTCTGAATTCTGTAAGGTCTTGGATTGGGAGAATGGGAAATGTCTCATTGTCTGACCTGCCATTGTTTGTCTTCCTGAAATGAAGGAAGCCGTATCCAGCCCAGGGAAAATTCTTACTTGAGACAATGGGAAGCTTCAATTTCATCTTTACCACCCTCAAAGGCTCCCTTTGATTAAATCCTTTTTTGGAGAGCACAGATAAGGGGATAAGTAAGTCCAGCGCACCTTGAGAGACCAAACTTCAGAGAAATGTGATAGTGCTGATGCCTTTTTGGGGCTACCTAAAACAGAGGCCAGACAAAATTAATAGACTAAAAAGTGTTGAATATATTTGTTGAAGGGCCTAGAGGTGCATTTAGTGCAGATGAAGCCTCCCCAGGGGCTACACCCAAAATGGACACTGGGCATGGGTTTTCACACTTTTATAAGTTTGGTCCATTTGCACATTGGGGATTCATCTTCCAATTACAGCTTCAGGTCATTTACCCCAAGTTTGCTCCTCCCAACTCACTTTTGTTTACATTTCTCAGGGCCTGAGGCAGTGAGGTGTCCTTGATTCCCAGGCCCAGAGAGGAATTGTTCTGTCTGACCAAAACGTGAAGACAGCAGCTGACACTCCATATGGATTTTAGAGTTATACACTAAAGAACTGCAGGATTACAAATATATGAAAAATATAAAAGCTAAAATCCTAAGGCATCACTGCAGCCTGAGTGATGGAATCCTTTGCTGCTGTTCTCTGTTCTGTTGCTCTGGCTGGTGCACTGACACGCTGAGAAGCCTCTCATTGTTCAGGCCCCTCACACGTACGCACAACACCAGATATGACCGCGGCGATCATCACTCGGTGCTGCCTGCCTCAAAACCCTGAGGATATAAAAAAAAAAATAACCTCAAAAACCTGAGGCTGGTTTATAGCCCCAATTCCTGCGGGATCAGCTCCCTGCAGGGAGGCACAGGCTGTCCTGGTGCTGTGGGTGACACCGGGCGTGCAAATCCCAGCAGCTGTGGCCGCAGCAGCTGCAGGGACACGTGTGCCCTGGGAGGGTGTGAGAGGGGGACAGGGGTTTGTCTGTGGCTGCAGGGCTTCCCTCCTGGAAATTCTGGGATTAATGACACATTGAGCCCTCTCCAGGAGAGTGGATTGAAAAGAACGAAAGAAAGGCGGAGGGGGAAAAAAAAAAATTGAAGCAGGCGGGCAGGCTGATGGCTTTTCCTGCAAAGTTTAGGACTTCAAAAGTTAACTTGTAAGCAACTACAGATGCATGGATAAAAGCTGTCTTGGACACTATGCAGCAGCCCTCTCCTTTCCAGCATCATCTCCAGCTTGTTGCCTACCTCTGTTGGATTCCCTTGCTGGCCATTAGCTCTGAGTCAGCAACAGTAGGTAAGGATTTTGTGCTTTTTAATTACTTGATGGTTGTTTGGGGGATGGAGTTCATGTGTATTTGAAACTGAGATGATCTTGTTTATATTTACTTTTGAATGTGGGTTGGAGTGACAGAAGGCTATTATTAGAGAGTCTCCGAAATAGGATGGAAGTAAGGTTAAAATAAACAACTACAGTAATAAAGAAGGTCACAGTGAAAGCCAAGCACACTTTCAGCACATGATGTATATTGATCATTACAGGAGGATATTCTCTTCCCTTTGGCACATACTTTTTAACAAAAAAAAAAATAAAACCTGTGAAAATTCTTACTTCCTACTAGAAAAAAAAAAAAATTAAGTGATTTAGGGAATATACATAACATTTTCCCATAAATGGAATAAATGAAATGAACCATAAAAGAAAAAAAAAAGGCTTTAAAATAACATTCTATTCCTCTAGGAAAGAATTATATACACCATATATCAGAGGAACATTATAGATTAGTTAATTACACATATAATAATCATACACAGCCCTAAAGCCTCTGGCAATAAAAAGTTCTGGAGTAATTTCTCTACTACTGTACACATTAAATGTAGGTCTTGTTTCACTCTAGCAGAGAGTTCGAAGGGGACATAGATTTTACATATGTGGCTTGTTTATACAGCTTTATTAATTGTACACAGAAATACATTGAGAGTCATGGTAGACATTATTCAGCTAGTGAAAACTGGGTTAATAAAAGAAACTGAGAAAAGCAAAGAGCGTAGTGCTGTGAGTGATTATGGATTCAGCTTTGGCAAATTCTGCAGAGGCAGCCCCCCCTTAAAGGGAATGTGTTGTAATATTTTACAAAATTTAATTCCAGTAGAGTCCCAACTGGTCTGAACAGTGACTGTCAGCCAGCACTCATTAGCTCTACGAAGATAAAACAATTTAGAGCCCTCCTCACTTGAATATCAAAGGGTCACACAGAAAGTTTTGCAGGGCTGAACACAAAGCAAATGACCTTATCGCCTTTATCTTCAAACAATGCCTTTAATTTCTGAAACCTTTTGAAGGGTTGCCAGTTTTCTGGAGTGTAGCAGCTACTTATCTGATGGAACAAGCTTTTCATCAGGGGAAACGACCTTTTAACTCCTAGTAACTAAGTAACTGTATTTGCCACTGTATTTTTCCTACTGCAGGTAATATATATGGACATACTTATTAAACTGAGAACACGAAGGAATTAAGTATTGTGCTGTTTCTTAGGTGATGCAGAAGGATGCCTCAGACTTGTTGTGGGTTTTGTTTTTTTTTTTCATAGAGTGAACTTGCAGTAAATGAAACTGCCCAAAAAAGTTTACATTCTGACAGATTGTGTTGTGACATTACAAGGATATTAACAGAGCTGTTTACTTTTGCACTCTAACAAAACTACCAATCCCATAAGAATTTCATGGTGAATAAGAAAGATCTGACCAAAAAGGTTTTCACAGATGCTTCATTGAAAGAGAGAAGATGAAAAAGTAATTTAAAGACCGAGGAAGAACATCATCTTCTGCTCTTACTTTACGTAATGAAGCTCCCTGTGACTGAGTGAATTCTCAATATTTGGGGTATTTACATTATTTCCCATGACTGAGAAGCACGAAAAGGTTACCAACAACATCCGTAGCTGCTGTCTATTACAGGACTAAGTAAAGCATCAGGGACAAAAGCAACTCAGTGAATCATTGATGTGGGAGGGCTGACACAACACAGAGCTTGTCAGACTGTTCTGGGATGAAATTCTGTAAATAACTCAATCAAGAGAAAAAGACAATAGATTTTTTTTACAGTGGTATCTTACAGAAAAAACATTTATCTTAAAATAGTTGCTTGTAACACCACCAGCGGAAAGGAAATTCTCCCCATCCCCTCTGGAGTCTTTTCATAATGTACAACTGAGAAAGTTTTTAATTTGGATATGAGTTTCCTGCAGAGGTACCCTTGAAGCTCCCAAAATCCACTGGGGCTTCACTGCAAGGTGTTACATATGTAATAAACTCAGATAGAGTTAATTGTTTCCAAGCTTACTCCTGTACATTTCCCTCAACTCTGAAACACCTGAGGAAAAATTTGAGCATATCCAGAGGTGAAGGAAGAGAGGAGAGGATGGTGTCAGAAGGTAAAGTGCCTACAGCCAGCATGGAAAGATGGTGTGTTTTCCAGTGACCCAAGTGGTCTATTGATTTAAGAAAGTAAATGGAAATAGTCTAGAATGGCATAAAACCACTCAGTATGTCTTGTAATTATATGAGCCCTGGTCTTGCTTTGTACAGAAGAGTGAAATGAAAATCAGAGTATCTAATTTGCTCTGTGTTCTACCCACAAGCAACCCATGATTTCACTGTGAGCTTCTGCTGTAAAACCTGAGTGCCATGGACTGTCCATCCTGGAAACAAAAATCTGCTGGAGCTGAGAGAGCATTTCCCCATGAGTACTTTAAAAGGAACTAATCAAACTATTCAGGACTTCTCCTACCTGCTTCAAGTATCTTCCAGGGATGGCAAACTCTCCCCTCCCTTGGTCAGGCTCAAACATTCCAGGGCTTCTTCCACCCTCTGTGGAAGAGGGGTGTGACCACCCCAGGGAATCCCCAGGATCTGAAATCCCAGGCCTGGAAACAGCTTACAGGGATCAAGCTCTCAGGCCATGAGTGGGTTTGGTCAGACCATTCCTGTGCTCTGGAAATAACACTGGGATTAATCTGGCTCCGTGGTTTAGCTCTGTGGGAAGCGCCGCGGGCGTTTACAAACAAACAATAACCCACGGAATGCTTTCCTATGGAAGCAGAGCCAAGAGTCCTGGCCACACCAAAGAAATAAAGGGAGAGGAACAACCTTTACAGTATGCTTCTCTCCCTACATTACTTTTAATGTTAATCATCAAAAGTCATTTACAGGCTAATATTTTATTTCCCTCTTATTAAATCAGTATCAAGTATCAATTATCATGGAGAACAGTTTGAGTTGGAAGGGACCTTAAAGATCACCGAGTTCCAACACTCCTGCCATAGGCAGGGTTGCCACCCACCAGACCAGGCCCAAATTAAGCCAGTTTGTATCTTTTAAACTAAGATTGAAATCTGGATTTATCTGATTTTGTGCTGTCAAAGGCAAGCAGGGGCTGTACAATGATTTCTGCTTCCTGATAACTTTTTTGTTCCACTTCTTTTTACCTGAAGTACAAGGGCTGCGCCACTTCAGGGAAATGTCATTCATAAGGAAGGAAAAAGTGAACACTGTTGCAGTCCAGGGGTGAGGGAACCTCTGTCACCTTAGTTTTTTGACTCTCCTGACCTGTACTGGTATGTCACCATTGGATTTTAGGACTTTGGAATTTTTAGAGAAATAATTTTTTGCTCAAGCATTTGCCTTTTAATCCCCTGATGAAAATTAAATGATTGTTTTCAAAGTTACACAGGCTTAAAGATATGTTTGGTGTGAGAGCCTGCCCTTCAGCTGCATCTCCCAAGCATTTTCCAATTTCCCATTGGCCTGCCAAACATGTTCAAACCCCTTAACAGCTATTTACTACTCTGCACTGTGCTAAAATCGAGAATCAATTTATTAGACACTGCTCATAACAGTATAGGACATTCATGGCCAAAATGTTTCCTTTAATGGTCCAGTTCCTCAAAGTTATTTTGTCTCTGAATGCCAAACCTGAAGAAGTATTGTGCACATCCAGCTTCCCTGGCAATCGATAGGAACCACGAGGAGTCGAGACAAATCAGTGTTTGCTCCTAACCCGACAAGACAGGTCGCTGAGCAGAGGGAGCCTCATCACTCTGCCTTACTGATGGTCTGGGGACCCAAAGTGGCTCAAGGTCATCAGGAAAATCCTTTGGTGAGGCCTCAGCAGTCACAGCCCAACCCCATCAGCCCTGGCACGGCTCAGAACTGGCACAAAAGCCAATACAGTAAATTGGAGGGCAATAAAAACTCTCAGCCTCTGGCCAACTTCCCTGAAAAGTCTGAAGTCAAATGGCCATGCTCAAACTCAAGGGGACACAAAGTATTTCTGGTAGGTTTTAGTCTGCTTAACGTGTTCTAGGTGGCCAGTACTTGAAATTCCCCCCAAATTCCCTTTGTTTTAATTAAAAATGATCCATTTACCTTCCAAGATGCTATAAATTCTTTATTATACAGATATAGTAGGTGAGCAGAAGGAAAAGTTGATTCTAAATTAACTTCATTAGAGGCAGAATTTATTTTCCAATTGTTCCTAGACCACTTCTGTAGCCTATTAAAATAATTCAGGCTTTGGAAATGGCTCTTTCCTCTGGATATATATCCTCTGGATATATTCCCCCCCCCCTTTTTTTTGTGCCGTAGGCTTGCTGCCTCAGAAGGCTGGGAACATTGTGGAAGTACCATTTTGTTGCTTTTTCATTGGGTTTCTACTGCACCTCTTTGAATTTTTTGCTGGGAAGAGTCCCCAAGGCAGCCAGATTGCTGATTTTGTCTAAAAATTTGCTCCCCTGGAAGATTCATACTGACTTTTTTGCTACTTACTACCTGGATGAAGTGTCTTGTCACCTAACAGATGGAAGTTTAGAGCTGGACATTGGCAGTCCACAGCAGAAATGGATATTGTCTTTAACATGGTTTCCAGCACGTTGCTTGTTTAAGGATTTTAAAGCTTTTTTCAAAGTAGTATATTTTACCTTCAGTTATGACCTTTGTTAATGTCACTGTGGCAGCTACATTATGTGTTTGCCTCAGGTAGAGATTATTTACGGTGAAATACGAAAAAAACGTGGATTAGATTGAAGAATATTTTTATTTGCCTTTGAAACAGCAATAGAACCATGTGTTAGTGCATGCAATTGTTTGTACAGCTTTTCTGGGAAGAGCTTTGTACATTAAGCTCTTAGGAGATTTACTTAATGAGAGTATGCACTCATTTGCTTCTTTCTGACACATCTTATTTTGATTATTCTGACGTCTATTACTTTGATTGCTGTGTTCACACTGCATGGCATCCATGGGGAGCCACGAGGGAATATTCTACATATTGAAACGGAAAAAAAAAAATTGATTGCCTAATATAGCTGAGGGATTGTAGTAGTCTGCTCTGCTCCTTTTGCTGGTTTTATATTAATTCATTGATTGAGAACAAGTTTGCTTATTTTGCTTATTCCCCTATTTCTTTATTTATTTTTTTTTCTATGAAGCAGATTCCAAAAGCTGGATAGCAAATTATCTGCCTACCACAATAATGTAATGCATCTCCTGTGGTAGCTGAAGTGTTTTACAACTCAGCTGTCCCTTGGCAGCTTTGTGTGCTGACTGTTCCACTAAATGCCCCCTCCTGCAGTATTTGCTAATCATTTCAGTAGCCACTGCACTTCCCCAAACTGGTGATTGCCCCAACTTTTCCTCTTCCTCACCCTAATAAGAGGAATAACATCCCCCAGCAAAATAAATCTAGAGGATGATACAAAGACAAGAGGATTCTCAGAAGTTTCTGAATAGTTCTCTAATGATTTTAATGAAAACATGAAAAATCATTTGGGATCTGAACTAGACAATTCCTTTACAGGAAGGAGCCGGTCTTATGTCAACACTTTCTTCCTTTTCATCTCCGTTTGAAATTGTATTTTGCTGATGTTTGACCATCATGCAAACTTTTAATGGAATTTTATCTCCCTGATTTACTGAAGATCTATATGTAGAGCAAAGGAAGGTAAAATTCAGTCAGTGGCTTATTTAACACCTAAGCTAATTTTTTTAAATTCATAACTTAAAAATTTCTTTAGAATTAGCTTTATTAGACTTCACTGCATCCATCAGATATGTTATTTGTTGAACTGGTCTGGGTGCCAAAACAGACCAATTCACAAACATGATTCAGACATGACTTTAATCTTCTTTGTCCCTTTCCTCCAATTATTTACTTTATAATCAACCATGGACCTGCTATAAAACTAGTTGTCTGTGACTGAGCCTCCCTCAACAGCACAGCACAGATACTTTGATTCACTCAGGCTGACTTATCATCAGCTCTGTTCTTTTCTTAATGGACTAGAGGAAAAAAAAATATAAAAATTCACAGAGCCATTTGCTCTGTTTTTCTATTAGATGTTAAGATTAAAGCTAGCAACAAAGACATAAACAGGATGAAATCTAATTAATTCCTTGGTTTTCTTTTGCAAGAAATAGAAGGAAAATGAAGAGAAGGCTATTTCCTACCCCACTGTGCCTGCAACTCCCTCTTCAAATGCTAAAATACATGGACATTTGATTTTCTGAATGTGTGTAAAGCAGAATAAAGGTCAAAGAAATCTATTATTTTCCCTTAGCTAGCCCAGAACCATCCCAGAAGTTTTTTGCATCAACAGTCTTGTGGGTGCCAGACACCCCATCCCACAACCTTCCTGAAGGATTTGGGCTTCTTTTCTCCCATATTATCCTTTCAAAGTCTCACTCATAGCTGCTAAATATACAAACCCTCCAGTTTCAGATAAATTTCAGTCTTTTGCCAGTTTTTTCAATTGCTAATGCAAGAGAATTTCACTGGGAAAGCTGGAGTGAGTACCTGGCAGCCTTCCCCATCTGGAGCAGAGATGGGTTTGGCTCACCCTCCCCTCCCTGGGTGTGGGTGCCATCACCTGTGGGCTCAGCCTCTGCCCAGGCAGGACTTATTTGTGCCCCTCAGCACAGCTCAGAGCAAGGAAGCTCTGGCATTCCCTTCAGGGATCACAGCCAAACACCACGAGCATGTGGAAGTTCTCAGTGCTGGATGTGGAAGGATGAGGTTTGTCTTAACCCCTGTCCCTGGTGTGTGCTCCAAGCACTGATGCGCTTCAGGACAGCTGGATTGGGGCTGCAGGTGATCCCAGCACAACCCATCATCTCCCAGAGGAATTTTACAACTCTTTTCTCCTCTTGACATGAATTGCTGCCTTACAGTGCAAACAGCTCTGACATAAATCATAAATCCACTACCCGCCCCAGTCCCTCGCTGCTGCTTTGTGCTTCCCCAATAACTGATGTCTTCATCATGAAAATCCCCCACAGTTATTCCTGCTGCTTCCCAACGTCTGTTATCCACAAAGATCTCTTCTTCTGATTGCTATTACCTCTACTCTGCATGGGTGTGGTGACACTTCCTCTCATTAATACACCTCTGACAAGTTATCCATCAGCTGTTTCCAAACAACTTCATCCTGTCTTAGATCTGAGCTTGCAGCTTTCTTCCTGAGGATACCAGCACCCCCATTAGGTGCTGGAATGAGGTGAGGGGACCTGGAGAGCTGTCCTTGGTCATCCCCACACAGCTCCCAAGGACCCTGGCACAGAAACACTCACAAGGGCAAAACAAACATGTTGGAAGAAGGCAGAAGCTTCTTCCCCCCTCAGAAAAGCTGGAGGCAGAGACTCTAAATATCTGTATGTATGATGATGAGTTGGAAAACAATCACCTCTGGAAACAAAAAATCAGGGAGTTGTGGTAGCATCAGGCTTCATTTTTTTTTAAGACCCTTAGCATACAATTTAATGTTGTTCTCAATGGGGCTAAACTGAGTATGAAACTAAAACACTGCAGTCCTGAAAAAGGGGGCACAGGTGGCTGTGTGGGGAACTAAGCACAGGAAACATCCCTTTGGCCACCACAGTTATCCCTGCTTCATGCAATTATCACAGCAATTAGTGCTGCAGAAGTGCTGTGGGAAAATTTATGGTGACAAAAAATAAACCTCACAAATCTGCCCATTAGAGGGGGTTTTGTCTCTGAATTCCATCACT
Source organism: Parus major (assembly GCF_001522545.3). Taxonomy (NCBI): domain Eukaryota; kingdom Metazoa; phylum Chordata; class Aves; order Passeriformes; family Paridae; genus Parus; species Parus major. The sequence goes on along the minus strand of NC_031776.1, from coordinate 32,486,551 downwards.
GCTGATACAGCCCAGCCCCTCACTGTGCTTATCTGTAGAAAAGCTATATGTCTTCCCAAAGATATCCTATTTTAGCATGAGTAACCACTGCTGATCCACACAGAAAGGCTTTCTTCTGTCTGATTGCTTCCACAACTGCAAACATTTAAACAGTTTAAAACTTTTCCACTGAGACATAAGTAGGAAAAGCCAAAGTGTTAACTGATAGTTTGATCTTGTGGTAATCACTGACAGGAAAGATGTTTTAGGGTACAGGAACTGGATCAATCTCTTCTGTCACTGACAGGTGCCCTCAGAACTGCTCCATCGATTATGCCAGAGAGAATCTCTTATCTGAACTGCTTCACTTTCTATTAGTAATTAAATGCATCTTGAAATGAGAGCTTTGCTGTCAGTCTCCCATGTGCTCAGTAAAGGTATAAATACCTGTGATGGACAGCAGCTTCAACCATTGTATGGCATAACGGATATATGCTATTTATATATAAAAAAATAATAATAAAGCAATTCCAGCACAGTTAAATGAGTAGATAGACTACTTATCAATTGATCAATACATGTTATTTTGGTCAAAACCTTATGCCCAAGTGCATGAGCCTTCAAATTCTTCCTAACATGAAACCTTCACCAACAACGAAATTTGCATTCAAATTTCTGTGAACAGTTTCATTAACAGCATGTAAAATAAACAACATTTAAAATTCCTGACCAGCTCTAACCAAAACATACTTCTTTTCTTTTTTAGAAGAATAACAAGCTGAATAAAAGGGGCAATAAATTTCAATATTAGTAATGATACTTGTTTGTGAGTCCCCAACAGTCCAGAAAGAAGTGATTCATGTTCATTTGTGCTTGGGAAGCAATGTTTTAACACACCAAATTTCAACTTCTTTTTTTTAATCAAAGGTCCTTTTCTGCCAAAAGAAAGCCATTGAGTAATCCTGAGTCCCCTATTGTTTTATGCTTGAGGGAAGGCATAAGACAATTAGATATTCTGCATAAAGAAAAACAGATAAAGTGAAATTAATTTCTACTTTACAAAGAGCATCATTTTGCTTAAGGCATGGGATTCCTTAATTTGGGAGGTTCTGGAAGGGTTCTGAAGCAGGGGCAGCAGGCACCCACTGGCACACAGCAGACAGGGATATTTTGGAGCAAACTCTGTGTGAAGGGCTGGGGGATCTTGGGTTATTTGTGCCATGAGCTGAAATATGACATCTTAAGAACCCTCATAACTTAAATAATACTTCAGCCGGTAAGATAAGCTTGGGAACACCCATTCTTTAATTTCTGAGGCTCTGAGCAAGGGACTGGCAATATATTCTCTGCATCCAGAGTGGGCAGCTGTGGATTACAGAGGCTGCTCTTGATCTTGCTCTTTATTCATATCCAATAACTTCTTCAAGGCCACGAGCTTATTCCTGCTCTTTAAAGCCACCTTCATTTCCTAAAGTGTTGCCTAGCACTAAAGTGCTCTGTTAAGCTGCTGCCATGTTTTTCCATTCTGTTAGAAATTATTGTCCTATATAGTTTGATTTTAAGAGTGCATTCTGGCATCCATTTGGGGAAAAGGCACTACGTAAAAGCAAAATCAATTCGAGGGACAGTTATATTTCCGGAGCTTTTTCATTAGCTGTAAAATAGATACATTCGAGGAGGGAGGAGGAAAGAATGTCATTTCTACCCAAACTGAAGGAGGACAAGACAAAGCGTGGGAGAACTTGCATAAATGTTCACTGAGGGGAGCACAGACTGTGCAGCTTTCTCTGGGCAGATCTCTGTTCTCAGCACATCCCAACACCCCCAAGGACACTGGCATCTCCTGTGACAGGCGTCAAGCCATTGGAAAAATGCAGAAATTGATGTATTTTAAAAAGAGATTGATCTCTTGACCTGTTCTTAATTTTTGTTAAAGCCAAATTACCACTGGCTGGATATTCACAGGAAAATTTTGCCTTTATTCAGCACTAAGAATTTGGCTTGGCCTCATTTTATTGTTCTTTCCTTCATTCTTTTGCAAAACCCCACTGAACTCCACCCATGTTACCTTTGCTCTTTTCTCCCAAAATATCCTGAGAGATCCATGTTTCTACCTGAGCAGGCTGTCCTTGGAAAAAGTCCTCACCACCTCATATGATATATTTTCTAAGATTTGCAAGCAAAGAGCTGGAACAAATTCTGGGAAGCTGTAATCTGTAGTCCTATAATTTTGAATATAAAGATATTGCAGTAAGTTTTTATCAGAGTCAAATCATTGAGGCTTTGTTAAAGCCCAGCTGAAAAATTAAAATTCAGACTGCTAAATTAGCCAGTACTCTGACACAGGTCACCAAACCAGAAAGGCAAACATCTTATTTTAGCTTGGAGTAAAAATTTCAAATCATGGTGTGTATACAGTATCAGCATGCAATTATGGGAGTGAGGAATTTCACACAAGCCTTTTTTTTTCTCTTTTTTTTTTTTTAATACAGGCGTTCTATAATGGCATTTTCATTAGCAGGAAATACCTGTTGTCTGTAGAAAAATAATTTGTCTTGCTTTTTGAAAACCAAATTACCCTCTCTAAAAGATTAGCTGAAAAACACTGTATAAATTCATAAGCATTGCAGTTTAAATAACAAAGTTTTGCTTCTTTCTGGTGACCCCTAGTGATGCATTCTGTGAGAGAGTTCAAGAGTAAACCCAACATGTTATTTATTTCTGAAACGCAGATAAGGCATCTGGAAGATTTTATCTGTGTGATTTTGCCACTAGCCCATAATTCAGGGAACTGGAAAATAAAGGCCCAGAAAACTTATCAGTGTGTGATTGTTGATTTGAAACCCAAGTGAAGCTGTGCAGGAACGTGAGCTGGCACCAAGCAGCAGAGCAGCATTTGTAGGACAGCCACTGCCTAAAATCCATCTCTTGGGTTTCAGGTACCCCTTTCATGGTGTGTTTATCATCAAGAAGTTTTATATATCTCTCCCCATATTTGCCTCATGATCTCAGTTTTGTTATTTAAAGAAAATCCTGTCCTGTTGTGGCTCCTCTCAGGGCTCTCAGCGAGGCAAGATAGCAAAGCAAACAAGAATTGGGCAGCAAGATGGGAGGAAAAGCAGCTGTTGAGTAGGATTCCATTTTTATTTTCCCAGATATCTGACACAGAGATCAAAACTTATTTCCAACTCGTTTCATGAGGGTGCCTCAGAAGGATGCCTCTGTCCCTGTGTGCCCAGCCATTATGTTCTGTGGCTGAGATGAGCACATGAACCCAGCAGGAGCAGGAGCTCCGTGCCACGCTCCAGGGAAAGGCTGGATGGGAGAGCAGGAGCCCCCAGCCAGCCCTGCCCTGCTCCTGCAGCCTCACACCATGGCCCAGACCAGTAAGAGACATCCCCCAGTCATTCTGCCTGAGCCAAGGGCTGTGACAGGAGCTTGAGCAGAAGGTTTTGGAGCTGTTGTGCCTCCTATCCCTGTCCAGGGACTCTGCTGCCTTCCTGCCCATCCCAGCTGCTGTCCTCCAGCTCCTGCTCAGTCTTTTCCTTGGACATTTTGTCCCTCTCAGAACCCTTGTTCCAGGGGAAAAGGGTAGGAAAGCATTTCTTGCTTCATCTCTAATCATAGCAACAAGGCAGAACTTTACATTTTTAGTATTATTGTAATGCTAATTCATCATTTAGTTCTTTTGCATGTCTCTATGTCCTGCTCAAACAATGGAGTCTCAGTTTGATGTCAAATAAAAATAGAAGAGTGTGTCTAATTTTAAACTCCTGTTATTTAGCATGCAATACCGTGTTAATTTAAGGCTGTTGGTCCTGTCCAGCTCCACTGATTTTCACTGGGAACAGAACAGCTAACAGTGAACAGGGGTTGGCTCATTTTTTCATTGTAACAGCTGTTCTCAAACTCATTTTCATTAAAAAATAATTGAGACCAGCCTTACATGTCACAGATTCCCCTTTGCATAGTTTTACATTTTTTTCTCCTAAATCAAACTATTGAAAAAATAACATTCATCATCTTAGTATTTGCATTACTAATGCAAAGGAAGGCAAGAAAATTCCCCTTCTGTTTTTATAGCAGAAAATTTATTGCAGCTTGCCAGGATCTGGAGTGATTAAGTCATATTAAAGACATTTCTGTCTTCTGAAGTTTTATATCTGGTTAAAGAACACGTTTTGATTTTGTATGTGACAATACTTCTTCACTGTAATACAAATATTTCTGTCCTTCCCCAATGGGTCACAATGAAGTCAATAAAATATGCACAGAAGAAATGCAAGCAGCATTTGGCTCAATATAAAGATTGATAATGTAACCACCTAAAAAAAGTACTTTTTATCATCATAAGTCTCTCCTGGTTTTTTATAGTTTTCAGCGAGCAAAACAATCCATCATACTTGAACTTCATACACGTTCCTGGAGCCAACATTTAGTACAAGTCAATTTTTAATTATGATATTTTTATAAAACCTACAATTTATTTCCTGACTTTGTAAAACACTTTAAACAGCAAGCCATCGATATAAATTATGCAGATCTCGAGGGACCCCAAATTCATTAATCTGGCTGGATTTCCCAGCAAAGCAGAACACAGCACAAGTGCCTGGCTCTCCCTCTGACACCCCAGAGCAGCAAAGATGGGTACAGCAATGAGGCACAGTGGGAAATCACCACTTTGCTTTACAGCAGTGCCATTTTTAACCTTTTAAATAAAGTGCCCATTATGCTTACAATACCTGTTGCACTCTCACTTTTAGGGCTAAAGGAAAATGACTCTTTTAACCGTGAAAGGAGTACAAAGGTTCTCATCCACAGTACTGCACAAAGAGTGATGATCCCCTATTCCAGAACGCTGTGTTACAGCCAGCCTGCCCATGAACTTGTGGCTGTCCCGTTCCTGCAGAAAACCACAGCCAGCCCTGTTGGCAGCAGAAGGAGATCTGCCCAGGAGGGCTGGGAGCAGCAGAAACCCTTTGGGAGCAGCAGCCTCGTGCTGCTTTCCCCCCTGATTTTCTGCTCTGAAGGGAAACCACAAATGTCTCTCGTGCCAAACCCCTTCCCCAAGGCCTTTTGCTGCTACAACCCAGAGGCTGCAGAGCTGCTAGGATGGTCTTTCCCCCAATCTGTGTGAAACACAAACTCTTTTCTCCTTCCCATCTCCTGCTACTTCTCCCTTCCCAGGGTCCCCCAGCCGGGGACTCGGGCAGCCTGTGAGGTGTTCTCTCCTCTCTAACCCAGCACCTGCTCCTCTTGCTTAAACCTCCTGTCTGTGCCTCCTTTAAAATCTTTTTTTTTGTTTGTTTTCCAGCTGTTCTCTCTTTTGGTGGCCACCTCAGTCCTCTCCAGCCCTATCTCTTTAGGCACAGCTGTGCTGGCTCCATCCCTTCCTTTGTGTGGATGGACATGGCCTGCATTGAATCCTCCTGGAGCTGATGCTGCTAAAGCAGCACTGAACTGTGGAAAGGACAAGAACACAGCACAGGGATGAGTGAGGATAAGTTTTGCTCAGGCACAGGAGAGAGAATTGCAGGATTTAGCCTGTGTTCTTTAATAAAAAGAGTAATTTGTGTGTCTCTATTTTTTTCTTTCCAAAGTAGGATGTGGTTATTGTCTGGGTCTCAGTCTGCATGAACTGACATCACCCAAGCTCCTGTAGACCAAAGAGAAGAGGAGCTGTTAGAAGGCAAAGCATCCTGGCTGTTAACCCTTTCCTGCTTCTCTTCTTTCAGTGCCTTTTCTTTCACTTTGTGAAAGTCTGTGCAGGAGACCAGCAGGTGAGAGGGAGCAACTGCAGCATCTGAGGATGTTTGCTAAAATGTGGTTGTAGGGTAGAGCACAATGGCTTAAAAGAAAAAAACTCCAATGGCTTTTTTACCTTTCCTAGGGGACAATTCCCACACACTCCATTCTTTTTTCAGTGCTTGAAACAGTTTCTCTCCCTATTTACAGAGTAAGATATACAGTCTGTGCTTCAGTTCATATTTTCTGAACTTCAGATGCTCTTCCCCATATTCAAACAGCTCACAGGCAAATGCATATCCTTATTTATACTTCTTCTATTAACCCAGTTACATGGTGACTATAAAATTCCATAATAAGAAATAAGAGCTCTCATTGAGCATTCACAAAGCCCTCCAAAGAGCAGAGGAAGAACAGGCCATAAACCTCATAAATCCAACTTAATTTATTCATAGTAAGAGCATAAAAATTGGATATTTTTATATTCCAGGATATTTATGATAAGATGGTGAATGTGTAAACCTCTCCCAACAATAATTCGATAACTGATGATAAAATAACAAAATAGATAACAGGTTTCAAAATTCTGGCATCAGAAGAGTGAAATATTGTAAGCAATGACACGATTTGTAGGCATTCAATCAAATCTGCAGTGGGTGAGGGGAAGAACATAATTTCAAAACTTTCAGAGCTCTCTGATCCCTGGATCCAGAATCTTCCAGCTTCACTCCTTCAGGATCTGCAGTAATATGCAGGTATTTTCCTTTCATTAAAAATACCCAAGTAACCTGGGGGTACAGATTCTTTGCATCACGCTCATTTTTGGTCTCCTGAAAGTTTTTCAGGCATTATATCCATAGGAGAAAGGGGGTGGTAGGAGAGACCTGTCTGTCCAGTCAGCGTGCCTGGGAACATCTCTGGTTTCTTGCCTGCCACACAGAGGACTTGTTTTGGTCACACCCATTTTCAGAGAGAGAAAAGAGAGGATTTGGCAAATGCCACCACACAGAGCTGCCTCAGAGACAGGGTAGAAGCCCCTCCTGAACCAACCATGCCATGGCTCAGCTGGAGTCCCCTGCTGTAGAGGCAAGGGACAAATCCATCGTGGGAAAAAGATCTTTTACTCAAATCACTTAGATCTTTACCTTTCAAAGGAAAGAAATTCCTTCTTCTCCACCTCAGATTTCAAATATAACATCAAATATGTTCACAGATGTTGCTCTTAAAGCAGATGTTTTCTCAACATTCTCCCTTACCCCGTTCCCCTCCCTGCTGTGCACATATCAGCAACACAAAACTCATCCTCATTTTCCCTTTTGCTAGGCTAAGCAAATTAATTTCAACCTATACTTTAAAAGCAAGCTCTTCATTCTCCTGATTATCCTAATAGCCTTTCCCACTGCTTGTGCAAATCAGAACAAGCAGGCAAGGATCCAAATGAGCTCTGTACAGTGGCAGTAATTTAACTGTTGCTCTACTGTATTTCCAGCACTGAAAGCAGCTTTTCACATTGCACTGGAAACATTCACCTTGTGATCAGATAGTATATCCCTTTTTTATTGACCCAATTCTATTGTTAATTCTCAGGCTTGCTAATGTACTGCTCTGCCCTGGAAGTGTTCAAGGCTCATTTGTGTGTGTGTAGGACTCTGAAGGGTTTTTGGAGATGATTTTAGATAACTGTGTATGAGACATGTGCCTGCTCAATTCAATGTATTTGCTAGAGGAAGGAGGGAAATGAATGTGCAGCAACAAAGGAAATTCTGTGACTCAGCTAGAAAGGCAAAAAGCAGGAATCCAGTAAATATCAGTCTTTAAGGATAATAGCTTTCACTGTTCAGCTATTCTTCACAGGTTCCTTATCTAAAGCCTCTGTGGCAATCACTGAGAGAGAGAATCAACCCACTGAGCCTCGTAGGAGAAAAGGATGTACACTCTGGGCCCACTTTTCAACCACTCAGCAATTATGAATTCTTTTTCTTGATCATTTAGATTAGAAATCAAGCAAACAGGACTTTGCTACCTGCAAGCAAGGTTCTGATTTACAGTATTTCTGCTCATAGAACCGGTTTCTCCCTTTTAAGGATGTTCAAGTACATGTCAAGGTCAGTTTTCTGTCAGGGGCCAACAATGCAAAATTTGTGCTTGCATAATTTTGTGTGATTATGAAATCCTCTCGCTGCTCTCAGAAACTGCAGCACAAGCAATCATTCCTGCTTTGTTCTTTCCCATTTAAGTGGCTGCGAAACACTCCACGAAATGCAAATACAGATCCTCCTGCTTCCTGCCTGACAGCAGCTTACAAAACTGATGGAAAATCTCTTCACAGCTCTGCTTTATTTTATTTTTTCCCCCCCCAGGCATCCTGGTGAGTCTATCTTTCTCTAGGAAAGGTAAGAATTCCTGCCTGCCTTGTTAAAAGTCAATTTAGGGAGCAACACCCAGCACCACCAAAGCCCTGTGGTTTGCCTGCCTGCACCTCCCAGGAGAAGATGCCATCCACACATCTCACAGGGACCAATCCTACCTTTCCTTCATAATCTAAGAGGGGTTTTGTGACAGCAGGAGGTGCTACCTGGGGCTTCAAGCAGCAGAACAACAATCCCATAGCCCAGATGGCCTTGGAGGCCACCACAATCCCTTGCTGTGCATAAAATACAGAAAAGTCAGACAAAATAGAGACATGTTGAAATAAAACACCTTTTTCTAGAGCGAATTAGATAATAATTTGATCCAAGAACTGAAGGAGAAGATTACTTATTGCTGTGTGGTGTCTGCAGAGAGCTACAGTTTCATCTTAATGATGCTCTGGCATTCACACTTCAGTCCTCAGCAAGCACTCACAATTAACATAAAAAGGCTGCTACTTATGCATTAGTTTCTGTATTTGACTTGAAGAGGCAGATGAATAAAACTAAATAAATGTGAACTTTCAGACCATGGGACTTAATATGGTTTTGGAAGCAGGCGATGGAAGTTTTAATTGCAGACGGAAAGATTTGGAGATGACTGAGATCGCTTCCATTCGACACTAATGACTGTGGTTTCCCAAATCAAAGCCCAGAATTTACAGCCGGGCTCAGCACCCACTTTGCTTAGATCCTTTTCTACAAGCAGTAATGACCACTAATGAAACAGCCAAAAGCCCAGGTGGCTCTCCTGCAAATGTACATTTCAGAGCCTTGAGACCTGATCCTGCAGCTGCCAGCTTCACCCTGGGAAAGCCATTAGCAGCTGGCTCCACGTCTAGGAAAAGAAAATGAAATATGTTGCATTTTCACAGCCATCAATCAGCAGATGCAGTGCCAAGAAAGCTCCATAATGATGTAGATATCACCAGTTGACTTTGCAAAAAAGAAAAAAAATAAAAATAAAGTACTTTTCAGGGGAAAACATATGTAAAAAGAACCCTGACAACAGATGATCTCAGAGCATATTTGTGTGTGTGGTGCCTTCCTGGTTTAGCCAGGAGAGGATTGAGGTCAGAAAACACCTCCCCAGCCAGAGGACAGAGCTCACCCTGCTCCCCAAGGGTGGCAGGAGGAGGATGAGGAGGGAACATCTCTCCTCAGCCCCTTGGTACCACTGGAGCCATGGCAGGGGGCTCGGCCCCAACCTCACATGATTAAATAAATGAGTGTCTTTTCCTGTCCCGCTGAGCTTTCTATTATTCTGTGGAGAAGAAAGTTCTGAGAGCAGAAGACCTTAAAATGAAAAAAAGATGGAACTTTAGAGTTGTGCAATGATGCAAAAAAGCCCAGAAATATTTAATTTTTTTTAAATAAAAAAATCAATAAATAAAATGTCACTTTTGGCATTTTATTGGGTTTTCTTTTCCTTAATGTTCTGCAAAATGGCTGAAAATTATCAGCAGCATCACTGTTCCTAAGTGTTGTACTTCCAAATGTTTTTACGCTTTTACCCCTTTTTATTATCTTTACTGTTTTCCTGAGAGAGACACTGAAATGCCTGGCATGACTCATGCTGTGAGCAATCCTTCTGTGAGAACTGAATGAAAACAGGCTGATAACAAGGGTGATTTCATTAAAAAGAGCTCAGCCCGGTGACTGGTTACACGGGATGTTATTGAAATTATGCATGCAGAACTCCAGCTCTGTCATATTGGTTTAGCTCAAGCTTTCCGTGGCACAGAGGAAAGTACCTTTGTCAGTTCAGTGGAGAAAGGTTGGAGATGATTGAGGTAAAACAGCAGGAGGAGACCAATATGATTAAGTCACACAGCCAACTGCCCGTGTATAACACAGTAATGGAGGGGAAAGTAGAGGGCAAACTAAAATTAAGTCAAAAGGACACAGGAGACAAAAGGCTACACATACAGGACATGGAGAAGATGCACAGTGAGCTGATTTGCACAACAGGCAGAGTGCAGAATTGTCATGCCCTGTATTCAGATATTTCCTGTTAATATTGATGGGAGCTCTGTGCTAACTAGTGCTGGAATGAAGTCTGTTTAGTGAACATGCTTAGAGAGAGGCATGTTTAATTAATTTTACAGGCATGGGCAGAAAGGTCAGATGACAGCCTGTGAGTAAAATCCCCAGCAGCCAGACTGGACAAGAGAATAAAAAAAAAAGAGTACAAAAGGAAAAAAAAAAAAAAAAAAAGAAGTATTTGAGAGAAAAACAAGGTCAAGTCTGGACTGACTCCGGTGGTTGTTCACACCTCTTCAGCAGAAAATAAAGTCTTAATTTTGCTGCAGGTCAGCAGGTAAGAACAGCCTTATTGCAGGAAACCCTGGTCACTTCAGAGACAACACAGCCCACTGGAATTTTTTCCCCCTGGGTAGAAAGGTGTAGACACGAGTCACAGAACAGGTGCTCACATGAGATGTGGGACAAGCAGGGCTCCAGCCCTGGGGACAGCAGCACTGCCCGCTGCAATCAGTCCCAGCACACAGCACAGCACTGGAAATGTCTGCAAATGTTCACGAAGGGTACATTTATCACTCTGTCCTTTCCCAGCAGATAAGGAGCTATGAAAAGATGGAGCAGTGACAGACACAAGGTACAGCCCCAGGCAGGAGGGAAAGCCCCAGCTCCTCCCAAGGCAAGGCAGCACTCAGTGCCCTGAAGGACCTGGCAGAACACCACCAGGGCAGAGCAAATATTTCCCTCCATCAGCACAGGAATTCACAGTGGGAAGTGCTCACCAGGCAGGAAAGCCCAAAGTGCAGCTGTTTGCTCCTCTGCAATTTTCTCCTCGAGCCTGTAAATCGTGACCCAGCCCCTGTGGCATCACCGTGCCCTGATTCCCTGCAGCTCCCAGGAGTGATCACACCCCACTGCAGAGCAGTCAGCCACTATTTCATGGCACTCTTGTTGTGAGCACGTGGCTTTAATGCGTGCTTTGCTCAAAGTAGCAAAACCCATCTTGGAAATGCCATTTATTTCCAGAAAGGATTTTTTCTTCTTTATTATACTAACTGGGTACCTAATTTTCAGTCGTTAATTTACTTTCATCACCTTTATAGGGTGAATGCAAAATAATATCAGTGTTAAAGGTAAAGGAAAGTAGTGCAGATCCATTAACAGGGAAGAAGAGCAGGTAATATAAAGGGAATATAAATGCATTCAAAATCTTTTTTACTCCATTTTTCTCAGAGATATTTCATTACAATCAGATATTTAGCAGTTTATTTCAAGACCTTAATAAGAACACAAGGCACAATAAAGAGAGAAAGAACTAAAAATGGGTGTGCCACCATGAGTAAAAACCAAATCATTAGAAGCAAAAGTTGCCTTCAAAAATGAACGCAGAACTTCTGACATCCAAAGGGCAAAAACAGAGACAAAAAATTCAGTGCTTAACAAGAAAAAGTGAAAAAAAGTATGATTTGAGGTGCTACAAACCAGCCAGACTGCCTTCCATGCAGGTTCCTAATGATTTGCAACTTGCAGAGTTATTAGGAAAAATTAAGGATGGAATTTGTTACTGAGCTTAGTGCACATAAAACACAGCGACTCATTAGACCTGTGCTCATGGATTGGAGAGGCCACAGCTGGACTACTGTGCTAATTTTGATCATCCTACTGAAATAAAGCTGGACAAATTAGAGTTCAGTTCAGAAAGTGAGCGGCAATGCTACCAAGGGACCTGGGAAATGTGACCTGAAAGGAAAGTGAAAAGGAAATAGTCTTACCTTAGAGAAGGGAGCACTGAAAGGGGCTGTGTTTATTCTTCTTACATGTGAAACAGAGAGGCAAGAGCTGGCTACTCCTCACAGCCACAGCTGGTGGAGAAGGAGGGAGACCAGCCTGAGCAGGGCTGGAAAAGGGTCAGCAATGATTTAAATGGTGAGACACTTTGTCTGGGACATCATTGCTCACAAAAGTGCCCTCATCTGGGACTAGGAGGAGGACAGGCAAACCCCACAGGTGCATGGCTTAACAACCTTAAATCCTCCCTCAGAAAACAGGGAAATAAGGAAAAGGCTGGTGTGGATTATGATGGATTATAGTTGCACCATGTGAGCCAATTCTCTTCTCTTACAGCATTACTGGTGTGTGAGTAATGGAGACAAGTGTGAGGTGTGGGGTATCCTGCCTTCACCAACTTCTCCAGGACAACAATTTTTGTGGCAGAGCCAGGGAAATGGGGCTGAGTGTGTCCCATCTGCTGAGGTGTCTGTTCCCTGAACCCAGAGCTGCCCAAAGCACAGCCAGGCACACAGCTGCTCTTCCCTTTCATGAAGAGCACAGAGACCTTTTTTCACTCTTTCACACTGAAATGAAACAAATTCTTTTGAAATGTTTAGTAAAAGCAAAGAAAAGAGCAAAAAGGCAAAGAAAGAGAGGGAAAGGGAGAAATATCCTCTTCTCCTCCCCTTTCCCCACATCTACAACCCCCTAGTAGCTATCAGCCCAGGAGGCAGTGACATTAATTTGGGAAGTTTTGCTCAGGCAGACCCAGAGCAGAGCCCAAGCCCCTCATTTTGTGGTTTTTCATGTGCTTTGATTATGCCAAAGTACAGAACTTTCTCCCTTTTCTTTTCTCCCTTTTTCCCCTCCAGCAATTCTGTACTAAAAATCACACAACAAGAGCTTCAATGGAGAAACACACCCTGTGAAAATCTCAGCTGTGGCGAGTCAACATTTTCCAACAGAAAATAAAAAGATTTTCATCAGAAAGCTCACAGCCAGCTCCAACATCGAGATTTCAGAGGCAGCTAAGCTTTAAGTGCCTCATATTTCTGCATACCAGGGTCGTCAGTCAGGCACCCAGAAAACAAGGAGCACAGGAGTAATGATCACCTCTGACACAGCTGGAGTGACTTATCCAGCATGACACGGCCCTGTGGCAGCCCCATCCATCACCTCCTCGGGGCAGCATTCCTGGAGTAATTTTTTTCCTCCAAAACATCAATACTAGCTAACATTTTTTAAACACTGTCATCCATTTCAGTCAATCTTATTCTTCATAATTTCAGTTTCTTTCTATTGGGAAATTGGAGTGTATTTCACAGTGTGAAGTGTCAGGAGAACAACTGCGTCAAGGAACAACATCCTTTCCCTTGCCACTTATATTTGTTTGCTCGAGCAAAATGCACACAATCACCCCAGCAAGAGATTAACTGTTCTGATGCACCACCACAGCCTGAGAATCTCTCAGACATACTAAAACCTCGACATTCAAAACCTCTGCATGACCAGAAATCAGATTTTTAGGTAGTTTGAGATTGCTACCCATCCTTCTGCTGCTTTTTTCTTCCTTCATAACATTGGATCATTTAGATAAAATCTTAATGGTGAAGCTACTGCTCGGCTAGGTTCTCCATGCCATTGCCTTAGTCTGTTTATATGCAATAATCTCCCCAAGAGCTTATACTTTTCACTTTTATCAGCCAAAAAGCATACTGGAATTAACATATAGTACCTGACTCTCTTTACTTGCAACTGACTCCAAGTACTCAGGGACAAGCTGTTAGCAGGGAGAGAGTAAAACAAGCACAGAAAATCCGTGCCAAGCCCTGACCAGACAAGGGTGTGAACAAGGTTCCCTTGTTGCTGAGCAATAGGGGACTGCCTGGAGTCCTCTCCTCAGAGGGACCTGCAGATATTCCCCAGGGCAGCTCTGGAGGTGCTGAGCAAATGAATTTGTGAGGTGTTTTAGGGAATTTCTGGGAGGTAAATCCTGCTCCGAAGCAACTCTGCTAAAAGCACACACCCAGCAATTTAGCAGCCCTAAAGTTCACAGAGGTTATCTCATGTGTGACAAATGGGGCTGTGCAATCCCTGGGGTGATTTGTTGGATGCAGGGGGATTAAATGACCTTCCCCAGTCCTTTCCTGCCCTGTTTGCTTTGACTTTCCATTGCAGTGCCCGAGTGTCCTGTGCTTCCCTGCTCCTGGCTTGGCTTGGACCTCAGGACAGCAGGGACAGGCAGTCTGTCCCCAGAGCATCCCTCTCTTTCTCCTTCTAGCAAGGTTTTACCTTGTAGACAAGGATGTTTCCCCCCTCTCAGTGTAAGAGGTGCTAACTCAGCTGTAGTGTTAATTTTACTCGGCCAGAAGAAGTGATTAATTGGTCTGTTTATTCCTTTTAATCTAGACATTGTTTGTTAACAGGTCCAACTTCTGCTTGATCTGTCAGGATCAACTCTTATTTTAATTATTATAAATATATAATATCTGTATAATATAGTTATTATACACCTATCTTTTAAAAAGGGTGAAAAACAGTCTTCTGCATATTTCATGTGCACACACAGAGGATCACATGTCAGTTCTTTACATCCCACTCTCAGGGGAAAAGAGATTTAGCTTAATGACTATTTGCAGAGGCTTTTGCAAAGAGCTGGACTGTCACTTCTTGTGTAATCACAACCAAAATAACCTGCTGCTGTAAGAAATCTTGGAAAGGACTTTGGTGATGCGAAAATACTGCAAATAATATTTAATCTATATAAAAATCTATGTCATTCTTGGCATATACCCACAAAGTCTATCTCCTAAGAAAAGGTTTCCCTTGAAAGAAGAAAGGTAATTTTTCCTGCCTTAGAAGAGGATTTTAAAAGATGAGACACATTCCAAGAATAGGTCTGAGAAGAAAATATGGAGACTACAATCCTATGATCAGAGTGATAATGTTTTTGGTCGCTGATTAAAGAGAAAAATTCCACTTTGATGTGCTCTCTGCAGTCAGGAGTCATAAAGAATAAGGAACAAATACCAAGAAATGAGCTTGAGAGCAACACAGAAATTATTTTGTGGCCAGCTGGAGTCAGACCTGTCCTGCATTATCTGTGCCAGTGACTGGAACCCCAATGGCAGGTTGGAGTGGCTGCCAACATCAACAAATTTACATTGTGACCATGAAGAATTGCAACCCAAAAGGTCCAAATCTGTAGTAAGAGTAAGAGTCTCTCAGGATGGATGAAGACTGTTGTGCTGTTGAAGAAATATGTAAAAATCTTGTTGGAGTGTCTAGGGGAGGTATTAATTTACGTGCTTGATCACTACTGCGTGGGAGATAAATTAGAATTACACCTCCTTGCTTGAGGTGATCTGCATTTTGGACCTGGAATTTAAAAAATTCAGAATTTAAATTAAAAATAAAAACAAAGCACCAAGAGCTCATACTACAAAGCAGCTCATGTGAATGAAGGAAATTGAGATAAGGAAAGCAAAAACAGAGGGATAATGCTCCTTGGAGCAAACCCAACTCTGTGAGCACCCTTGGGAGAGTGTTTTGGGTTAACAGGGGTTAAAATGCTATCAGTGACACTTTTTCCCACATCAGCAAGATCTACCATAATTTCATGGTACAAGCTATTTAGCCTAGAGAAAAAGAGCTATATTTTTGGAAAGTTTAATTTTTTTTTTCCTTTCAATGTCTTTGTAAACAAAATGCCCCAATGCCTCCTGCTTCCAAGATCTTTAATTTTTGGTTGAAGAGGAGTTTAGCTTCAATTTCTACATTATCAATCATCCTTTGTGATTTTAAAGATTATATTTCTCTGGGAAAATGGAAAGATTTTACATTAGATTGAAAAAAGTAACTTCTCCTCAGCAGACCAGTGAATTGCAAATCATCTACAGACTAAATCTTCTGTGTGCTGGTAACATCTGTTCAACAGTTGCCTTCTCTCAAAATTTACAGCAGCACACCACAATAGCCATGTCTTTCTGTCCCTCCTACATGCAATCTTTCACTTTCTGCTTCGCTCTGGGTGCTGTCTGCACTCACATTATTGCAGCAGGAAAATGTAGAACATTAACATCTGTTAATCCTTTTATACCTCAAGCCTTCATATGTTTGTCCAACTCTGCTTTTCATTGTGCCCTCATGTCTCTGGAATAGTCTCAAAATTCCAGACACAGCAAAATAACCCATGAGTGTATCCTGGCCCTGTGGTGCTGCTGGAAGGCTATTTTAGAATTAAGACAATTCAGTGGTTTAAGTGTGTTTGCTGGATGCCTAGGAGCAAACTTTTACCCCACTTTGCAGGGATTTAGCCATTCAGATGTTATTAATATCAAGCCATGCTGCTGAATCTACAGGTTCTGTGTGGGAATAACCTAGATTTGAGTGCCTTGCTTAGCACCAGACATTTATTTCAGCAAATAATAGAAAGGATGAAATGGAACTTGACTTTAACCTACAGTGTTACTGTGGCATGACAGAGGAGGAATGAGAGGCTAAGGAATATCTAGCAAAGATCTTCACAGTAAATTTGTACCCTGGATTTTCATCCACACCGCATTTTAAATCCTATGTGGGTTAAAAATAGAATCCTAGAGTAGCCTGAACTGGAAGGGACCCACAAGGATCATTGAGGGAGAGCTGAGATCATCACAGAGATCGTGGTCAAAGGGTAAAAGTTTGCTTAAGTAATATGGGGTGAGGATGAGAGCCCAGCAAGGAGGCAGCAGAACATTTTGGTATTAGACCTGTAAGTTTTCTTCAAGAATTCATGCATTTTATAAACAGAATTGAATATTTAAATTCAAAGACAGGAAACAGCACTGGGAGTTGGCAAAGTTAGAGTGTTCTTACTTATATTGAATAGTTTAAAAATATTATAGAAAAGAGTGGTTTCAGTGGGAGGGACTCTGGCATGAAACAGCCAAAGGTTCAGGCCATTGCCCCAGCACATGGCAGTCGTGGTTTGAAGTCAGGGAAGATCAGCCAGCTCTAAATCTGCCCATGAAGCTCAAACCCAGCAGAAAATGTCCCTAAGTCACCCTGCTCCTCTCACCTGCTTTTTTACCTTCTGCTGGTGTTCTGTAGCCTGTGCTCCAAACACAGCCAGTGCCTCCCAGAGCATTTCTGCTGTTTGCAAGCAACACTTAGACATCTCAGTTCATCATCAGGGTTAACAGGCTCCTCATTTCTGAATGCAAAAGATGAGCATTGTGAGGGATAATAAAAGAGAAGCTGCTCTTGAAGTCACCTGTGGGTAAATGTGAAGGGTGTAAGGGCTGCACAGCAAAGCAGGCACCACCACTCCCCAGTCTGTCACAGGCAAACCCTTTTTGTTCATGGGCTGGCAGGTGAGTTATGCAGACCCTGGGCTTAAAAACTTCATCACATTTCTGTGCTATCCCAACCCAAGCTGAGGGTGCAGTGGGAGAGGCAACAGCCACTCTTGCACGTGGAACCACAGCTGGCTCTGCTCTGTTTGCTGTCCACACTGTGGCTTTTAAAGTGGTGTTTGAAGTTTTGAGGGTAACTAAACCTTCTCTAAACTGGGTTAATTGTAGAAAACCATAGAAATATTGATGCCAGTGTTTCCAAGCTATGTGTGCTTGTGCAGGGTATCAGCACATGTCAGACAGGTTTACCTATACAAACCCTCTGTTCTCCAGCCAGCTCCGTGAATAGAATCACAGAACCACAAAATCATCAAGGTTGGAAAAAACCTCTAAGATGATTGAGTCCAGCCTTTGGCCAAACACCACCTCTTTAACTAAACCAGAGCATTGAGTGCCACATCCAGTCAATTCTTGAGCACCTCCAGTGACGGTGACTCCACCACTTTCCCTGGAAAGTCCATTCTAATGCTTAACAACCTTTTCAGTGAATAAATTTTTCTGATTTCCAGCCTGAACCTGCCCTGGCACAGCTTGAGGTTACGTCCTTTTGTCATAAAACAACTTATAAAACACAACACAGAAATGACCAAAGCCTGACACTCACCAGGTTTCACATAATCAAATTTTACAAGTTTCAGAAGCAACTCAGCAATGACTGCAAATTGCTAAAGAATAAAGTAGCAAATGATAAATTGATTGCCTGCTGTTTCTTTGTGCATTAATTTGTGTTATGGCTTTCCAATCTGAAATTGCTTGACTACATTTTTGCCAATTGTTTTTATTTTTAGCTTAAATTGCGAAAGAAATGACTGTGGTAACCTGAATGCATCAAGTCTAATGAAGAATTGATCTATTGTCATATTGTTTCTGAACACTGGTTTCTGGCCTATCTTCTCAGGATGAAAATTACAGTTATTAGCCAATTACCAACTAAGAATGCAAAACCGAGTCTTGTTTTGATAACAGAAAGATGGAGGAAAACCTGAAATACTGCTTTTCTGCCTATAATCACCTTGTTTACCGAGGGATGGAGATGCCCAGATAACATTTCCAGTTGAATTATTCCCTAGCAAAAGAACTGAGATCTGGTTGCTTCCTCCTTCATTTCAGTAATGCTATTTTTTAAACCATGTATTTCACTAAAAGGTGTAACTTTATTTTATAATCTAAAAGCATGCCGTGGCTGTTATCAGGCAAAAAGGAAGAGTAGAATGAAAAGCTCAGCATGGAAATGGCTTCATGAAAATAAAAAATCGCTAGGATTCATCTCATCTGGTGAGAAGAAACTGTGCTGCATTGTCAGTGTGTGAGGAGGAGAGTGGCTCTCATTGAGAATACCCCATCTGGCAATCTGATTTTCTTTTATTTCCTTTCTAAAGGAAGGAAGTGCCAGGGCTATACCTCCTGTAAGAAACACCACGTTGATCGTGGTGGAAGAAATCCCCATCCCATTCCAACCCATCCCTGCATGGGAAACCCTCCCACAGCCTGATCAGCCTGACTGAGCGACATTTCTGCTCATTTCCTCCCTTCTGAGGACACAGACCTCCCCAGCACATTTTTAAGACAGCAGAAGCTTTAAAACACACAAACCTACACCGTGATCAAAGTTAATTCGGTGTAAATGAGAAGAAATCAGTAGGTTTGTCTTCTGCACGGCTGGTCCTGATCAAAGCACAGCTGCCTATAATACACACCATATGGGGCAACAATTGTCTGCTGTTTATTCCTGTTCCTCCCTAATCCCCTGTGTCCCCTGGGAACGTGCTGATCTGTACCTGCAGCTCTGGCTGGATGGACACAGAAAGGCGTCTGCCTTTACATATATATATATAATTATGGAGATTTCTTTTTCTTATTATTGTAATTACATCCTAAATGGTTGCACAGGTATCAGCTGTAAATGTGGTGAAGACTCAGCTGATTCCTGCTGAGCTGAATTTTCTTTTACATCACAAAGCAGCTTATAGCTGAAGGCCTTATAGGCTCCTTAAACCTTGCTATTTTTATTGATGATCCTACTACCCCTGACAAATAAACAGAGATCTGTGGAGCAACCAAAGCAGAGATGACCCTGAACAAAAAAGGAAAATCAGTGCCTGTTAGAACTGGGAACTAAATTCAACTAAATAAAAATGGTGAATACATTTATCTGGAGGGTTTTGTATACAGGAACTGAGAGAAACTGTTTCATGGTGTGAATAGGCATTACCAGAGCTCTGTCAGGTGCTAGACACACAACCAGGTGTGTGAGATTCCCTGGAACACCATCGTGGCTCAGGGAAAAAGCTGCCTGGAACTGATACAATCCTGTTTCTAGGGGAGGAAGGCACAGATTTATTTTAGGTTTGAAGATACCATGACTATAAACACAGAATCTGTGCCTTCCAAAAGTTGAAGAAACAAACAGTGAGGATTGCTGATAAATTTGGATTTTAGAAATCTATTAGGCTTAATGTCGCAATTCCACGGTTGGGAGTACACAGCTTTATCTTATCACAGTGGCCAGGCAGGCTGCTGGCTATTTCTAGCTCATGACCTTTTATTTCAATATTTTTTAAATCCATCCAGAGTGCTATAATGCATGAGAAGAACTTTCTGCATCCACAGCAGGAGCTGCTATGTGCTCGAGCCTGTTTCACATCAACTCTCTCAAAGTTTCACACAGCAGGCAGGCCACAAGGGGATGAAGGACAGGGTCAAAGGAAACCTAAATTTTGGTGGGATGGAGAGATCCTTCGGTGTTTGTGCAGTAGCTGTGAAGTGGAGCATGTCTGTGTACATAATTGCAGCACTGTAACAAATAAAGCCTTACTCCAAAGGCAAGAGGGAACGCGGCCATTTATCCTAAATGTCAGAGCCCTGACAGAAAAGCCCATTATAAACACGTGAAGGGCTGAAGCCACAGTTGTGCCAGTGAACGGGATGAATAACAGCAATGAATAATAGCAAAACAATAGCAGGAAAAATTGCCTCGTCACCCTGCATCCATTAGGGGCTAAATCACAGCCGCGGAGCTGGAATTTGGCAGCGCTGAGCCTCCCGCACTCCGAGTGCCCTTATCTGCTCTCCAGCCCCTGCTGCATCCTGGAAGCACTGGCAGCAAGGGAATGGTGACACTGGCCCCAGCATTATATCACCCACATGCAGCACTGCATCGAGGAAGTGCAGGAAAGTGCGGCCAAAATTCAGCATTGTTAATGGGAGCAGCCTGGAAAAATGTGTGGCTCCAGAATGGTAATTAGTGTCGTGGCTGAGGGGTAGGAACAGCTCCAGATCTCAAGGGGGTAAACCATGGAAATCAAATTTCCATCTGAATAGAGCCCATTGGCTTCTGAAATCAAAACCTGTGAGTTTGTTTTTGCTGCT
This sequence comes from Parus major, assembly GCF_001522545.3. Classification (NCBI taxonomy): domain Eukaryota; kingdom Metazoa; phylum Chordata; class Aves; order Passeriformes; family Paridae; genus Parus; species Parus major. The sequence continues at coordinate 32,465,904 of NC_031776.1, read as the reverse complement.
TCTATTTAGGAAAGCTACATCTGTGACTGTATGCTCAACTGAGATTAGGAGGTAAGAAAGACCCTTTTCCTTTGATATCACTTTTTCATTCTGAGGGATGAGAGCAAAAATAAACCAATCAATAACAATAATTATAATTACCTTTTTATTGATTGCTCAGAAGCCCTTATAGGCATCATCATTAACTTAGAGATAACTTGAGGAAATTTATGAGGTTTTGAATTCTGTTGTGACACAGCAATAGTAAGTGATTTCTATATTTAGATCCTCAGCCTTCCTGGCCCTAGGGCTGAGCCAGAATGAGTGAGGAGGAGACTTGGTCAAATCTAATAGAGCTATTGACACAATTTGGCTTTGCTGATTTTTCTAACTGGCACATTCAATAGATGAGGCTGCATTTTGCAAAGTACTGGCTTCACCTGGACTGCACAACTGCTTTATATCCTTGTGATGTTTCCTGTCCTTTTTGTGTCTACCACGTTATCCATGAGCAATTTTCACACTGATGAGAGATGCCAGACAGTGATTCTTGGAGACTGAAACATTTTAAAGGAAAACACTTCTGCTGGACACTTCTTGGCTCATTTACTTCATCTGACCATATATATTGTCCCTGAGGATAAAAAATTCTTTCATCTTCTCTATTTATGGAGCACTGCAGAAAGTGCTGTCCATCCCATCTGCTGTGACAGTTCTCTAAAGTCCACTGTAACCTGCCAGGATGCTCCTCAGACTTTGCTCACACTCTTCACAGGGACTCTTTCTTTTCACCTATGTGGTCAGCCCATCTTGACACCTCTTCTGGCCCCACATAAAGTCCTTTTCTGCCTGTCTCTGCATCCTCCTGTGTGGGCTGTATACAGCTCATTATTCTGCAAATTATTCAGGGGATACACAAACTGGATGAAAAGTCTCACATAATCAATTCCTCCTTTTTAAACCACAAGTTAAAAATAGAAATGCAAGGCAAGATAAGAGATACGAGCATGAATAAATAATTGTTTGCTCTGGAACTGAGTGTTGGCCCTTGGTTTGTCAATAGTTTATTGCTTTACTCCACAGAAGAGCAGGATGACAAGTCACCTTGCTCCCAGACAAATGAAATTCAGATGCATGATAAAGCAACACCTTCACATTGTAGGAGGGGTTTTTCTTCTCAGATCTGCCTGTTATTCAGTACAAATAACATGTATTAAATGTCATATTCTTTTCAGCAGGTGCTCAGCCTCTTGCCTCTTCCTGGGTCAGAATTTCTATAATTACATTCATTTTGCACAATGGTTCATTTATCTCTATCAATTTTTCCGTATGAATGCTTTGTGACTTGTTCAAGACCTGGCCATTATGTGTGTGTGGTGTTTGTACAATGGGCTTCCTTATCATTTCAGTTCAGTAGGAGGTTCCTCTCCTTCTGAAATTCCTGAAAATAGCTTTACTTATTAACTATCAAGGTTTTTAAATACAGTTATTATGTTTTATCTACCAGAGGAGCACTCATGGTTCAAGCATTTTAATGTAGTGATCACTGTCATTCACAACAAATTTCTATCTCTGAATATCATTAAGAATGAAAATTTTTGTCATCAACAGGCAGAATAATTGAAGCAAAATCTTTAAAGCATTGGTGAAATAAGGCAGGAACTTTGATCTTTAATAAACTGTCAGGTGTTCCTTAGCTACAGGTATCTATTAATAGATGTTTTTCAACTGGAATGTGCACCCACCAAAAGGAATTTTTAAATGTTATCAGATCAGTTGGATTCTACTTTTATTTTGAACATGTCTGTGAAGAGCTTGGAAAGAATTTCCCTTTCCCAATTTTCCTTCTCTACATAAACTCTCTTTCAGTGTGTGGTAAACCATAATATGGGGAAGTGATGGCACTGACATGCTGAAAGTTTCAGAAACTCTTATCTGAGCTTTTCAACATCACTGCAAGGCAGTCCCTGAGCATGGAAGGCTGGAGATTAAAATGTTTCCTTCTGTTTCTAAAAGAGAAAGAGAAGAAAGGGAACACAACCTTTGTCTGCAATTAATTTGGAGTTATGGCTTATTAGCCTCAGCATTTCAGACTGATTTTTCCAAATGAAAATGTTTCATAATTTTCCTGTGAAGAGAAAGTCAAACATGCTGGAAAAGGTTCTGTTCAACTGTGGACTGTAAGAAACAAAAAGCAGAAATATGAAAATCTGCCACAGAGGGAGGGACTTGACAAATTTACTGTATGCTATACAAATGTCAAAAATACAAGGACTCATACATAAGTTGATTTATTTTTTTTCATATATATGTATGTATAGATGTATTTGGGGAGGAAACTCCAGATTGTGTTCCCACAATGTGGGAGATGATGGCAAGAAGGAAATCTGAATGTGGGGACACATCTCTCCTGGTCACAGAGCAATCACAGCCCATCACCAAATGCTGCTGTTGGTTAGCATTGCCTGCATCAGCCACTGCCTTTTCATTCACCCTCCACACAAAAGTTATTTTACAATTTGCCAGCTATTTCCCCAGGCTTTAGGATGCCCTTTAGATATATTGTGTGGCTTTGCCCAAAGCAAACGTGCACCTCAGGCTTGTGGACTATATTTCTTTCAGGGTTTCCTGGCTGCCATCACCTATTGATATTATTTGATTTGCAGCCGCTATTCAAAGCAAACAAACAAAATCTCACAACTTCTTAAACCTTCCTCCACGTAAGCCACTGATATTTACTGGGAGCAAGAGGGACAGGTAAAGCTCTATTACACTTGTACTCAACTGTTTTCAGAAATGAAAGCAAAGGTTTAGCAAGTTATTTCCTTATGATTTTTCAGCCTGCCACTCTTAAATTTCCTAGCTTTATCTCTGATATGGCTGATGCTTCATCCCACAGCCATGAGCACCAGCCAGGAGGGACACACCCTCAGCAAGTTCCTGGTGGTCCCAAAGCAGCATTTTTTCCACCAATACCCCTACCCAAGAGGTGTAGAAGTGACTCAGCTGCTTGCAGAGCATCCAGCTACCAACCTGCTTGGCACAAGCTGCAGCCAGCGGTGCTAAATGTGTGTGCAGGGAGGTATCCCAAAGCACAGAGCACCCCAAAGTGATCCCTAAAAACTCCTTTGCAGATTCTTGTCTGGCTGGTCCCTGGTACAGCCCTGTGGAGCCTCACTGCCACCTGGTACAACATTGGCCAGCACAGAATGGGTTTCCAGGCTGTCCCCAGGACCTGCTGGCACAAATCATCTTCCTCCAGCTCTGCTCACATGGATGTTTCCTTTAGCTGAGAGCTGTCCACAGCAGCATATTCAGTTCAGATAGCCACCTCCCACTCATTTTCCATGGGATACTTCTGGATGTTTCTGTCTCCTGTAGGAGGCTCTCCTCTCCCCAGCAAGCCCTCAGGCTTCCCCTCCTTTCCCACACATTAACAGGTGATGCTCAACATCCAGGCATTAACAGCAGAATTCCTCCTGGCTTCGATGGAGACAGGCTTTTCCCCAAGGAACCTGCACCAGAGTTACTCAAATGTCATTTTCACTTAGCAGATACAGCAGGTATTATTATTTGTTTGCTTTCAGTGTCAAAAAGGAGCTACTCAGTGTCTCTTAGCCACAACTTTCTGACAAAAAATTTAAAAAAAAACAAAAAACCCCCACAAAAAAAAAACAAACAAAAAGCTTTTGAGTGCAGTAAAGCAAACAAACCCTTATGTCTTAGCAACAGCTCCTTGTCTGTATTGAGTTGGTGGCAGTTCAAGAAGCAGCTCTTTGCAGCAGACTAAAGCACCAGGTACACCCAGCATTTAATTCTAGCAGCTCTGGATAGAGAGCCACAAAATCTCACTTCAACATTTAATTTCTTCCTGAAGGAAAGCAGAATGGTCATAATGACCAGCTCCCTAAAAAGCCAGCTTTTTTTTTGTGGTTTTTTTTTTTTTTAATGGTCCTCTTAAATACACCAGCAGTAATACAGGTGGATTAAATTAAATTTGTTATCTTAATGAAAGAAATATTTCCTTTTTAAGACAACCTAATCTGCATGGCCCAGAGTAGCAGTGGTTCCATACTAGGCATGAATGTGGATGTGAAGGGGGACAACTGGGATGCTGAGCATTTCATGACTGTCCATAAGCTTGACACCTGCACCTGCATTAAAAATGAGCAGGAAGGTTTCATCTGATTTGAATGGAGCTGCAGCCACCATAAGGTACAAGTGGGCATCTCTCAGATGAAGAACCAACAGGAATAGGCTGTGCCTTCTTGTTGTTTCCTTTTAAATAACATTTTTATAATAAAGTCTGATTACAGTGATGCCTTTATTCATTTATTTCTGCAGGAAAGCCAGTGGTAATTAACTTGTACCACAGCCTGCAATTTGCATGTTAAAGTTTACAATCATCCTGTCATGGGGCCATAATAAGCACCATTTTACAAGGGGAACTCAGTAATTGAGGGTTTGTTTTGCCCATGGCTCTCTGCAATAGCTGGGTGAGGGTTTTTGTGCCACCAGCTCGGCGTGCCCCGGTCTGATCCGCGTCAGGCAGGGAACAAAATCCGTCAGGTTGGCTCCAGGGGAGTCGACAGCAGATCAATTTTCCATCCTGCCTCCTCAATGACAGCCTGCCAGCATAACTAAACCCAGGCACAGGTACATGAACAGACTCAGGCAGGGAGTTCAGGGTAAAATACACCTTCAGAGGCGGCTGTTTGAGCCAGGGCTCCATCGGGACTGAACACATGGCTTTTGTCCCAAACCCTGTTAAATTTACTGGATGAGCACTGCTCTCCCTAGGGACCTTGCATTTCTCCCCCATGTGCTCCTCCAAGTGCCTCCCTGGCCTTTGCCAGGCCCATCTGCAGCGTTCAGCTCCTCTGGTGTTAATGTGAGAAAGCCTTTCCTAAACTACTGCAAACAAAACCATGCCAGGGATGAAAAATAATTAGCCATGTGTCAGTGTCTGATACATTTGCATTGTTTAGACAGAGTAGTTAATCACTGGTAAGACCACAACATGTGGTGTGAATTTGGATTATAACTAATACATATCGAGCAGAAGGCTATTAGTTACATCTAAAGGCATGATTTGATATTATTATTATTATTGAGAAAGTGGATGCAATTGATTATATCACAATGTCCTTGCAGATTCCTGTGGCAATACCGTGCAAAGAGCTGTTTGCTTTTAGATTCCTTTTCCTTTTGTTCAGACAGGAGTTAATTCAGGCAAGAAAAAGGCATCAGGAGCCAAGATTCTGTTCCCATTAACAGAAGCTCTGAGTGGTACTGGAGGGGTCAGCAAGGGTCTGCATTTTTTTAAGGGCTTTTAAATAAAGGGTAAACTTTTCATTTTTGTAAAATAGTTGGTCTGCTGAAATGTCACAACTTCCCTTGGGTTGGGAATTAGCAAAGGACGTGTCCATGTGGTCTCCAGAAAGGACTTCTGAGGGAAGGAATTTGAGCCCAGATTTAATTAGAGGTGCAATATTTCCTAGTGTTCCCTCTCTGAAATGTCTCTTACCTATAGGAAAGGAAAGCTTAGGGCATTTCTTTTTTATTTAAAAAGGCAATTGTATTAATTCAGCTGAATTTTGCATTGGAATTACAATGGCTTTGACAGTTTAGTTCCCTGAAAATTGCAATAAAGCCTTCGTTACGCTACATTTTGTCCCCATTTGTCTTGTATACCATTGCCTTGCCTTTGGCACAATCAAAATAATCTTTAAAAATACTGCCATAAATGGATTGACTTTGACCTTCTGAGTATCTTGTCAATAAAATAAAAATGATAAATGTGTTTCAGGGTGCCACTGGCGTAATATTAAAGCAGAGTTACAATCTGAAAAGTGACATTTGAAAAATTAAGTTATGGGGAGGGCTCTGTCAGCTGTGCCACATAAATAAGCTCTATTTACAGTGAAAAGAGGTGATTTTTGCTAACTGCCAGGTTGTGCAATTCCTGTGATCTGGCCTCTGCCTCTTACATCATCATTAGCAATTAAAGATTACTGCAGCAAGAAATTAGCTGAGCCTTCTGTTGCTGAGACACAGAGCAGAGCAGCTCCACCTCGTCCCCTCCTGTGACCACTCTGCAGCGCTGACGTGGGGAAAAGGGACCTGGAATGCCTCAGATAACAGAGAAAAGGCCATTTTTGCTACATGATCAGCTCTTTGGAGATAAACAACTTCTAACAGAATCACCACAAGGCTTCTTTTTATTAGGTGGGAAGAAAAGAATTGAATATTGTGTAAAAAAGTCAAGAGATGTATGAAAAGAAACAGGGCAGGCGAGTAAACAAACACACGTCAAGGGGCAGCAGCTTTGATTCAGACTTGGAGATGCACACACACAATCCCTGATGTGTTTGGCTTTTTGCCTCAAGTGAGTCTGACCTGTGGCTTCAATATTTGCAAGCCTAACTTGAGCTGATTTCTCAAAACCCTTTACAGTTGTTTCTATATCATTTCTCTTCTTTTATTTTGGTAACATTTCTTGTTCTGAATCTTCTCAGCACATATTTAAAAGGATGCAAAGTGCACTTTACACTTGAGCATCAATTTATTTCATGATTAAATCGCTCATGCATGTAATAAATTAAATTAAAACCCCACATACTTTCAAAGGTCACAAGGCTTTGGAACCTCTAAACACTACTTGATTTCTGAGGAGGAGTGACTCAGATGTTAATCCCAAAAATTAGGCTGAAATCACGTTAAAAGGTGAAGGGGCTTGGTCCTGATTCAGATATGACAAAAATCTAGACAACTAAAATCTTTATATTACAAATCTTGCACTTTGATATATTTAAATCTGGATTCGTTTGCCTTGAAAACTAGCCCAGTCCTAAAAAGAATAGGAACAGAAAAGGGTATAGGATTTAAGCAGCTATTAGCAGCATCCAGTGGAATTAAAGTGATTAACTTTTAACAGCTTTCCCTTTTCCAGGCTCCCCAGCCCCCGAGTGCTGGCCGGGGGGACACCGCATCCTCCGCAATCCCCTCAGGAGCACCAGCTTCGACTCCCTGGAGCTGCAGCGAGCGGCCAGCCAGGACCTGGTGTGTGACCACTCCTTGCCACCGGCATGGTACCGCCTCATGCTGGGCCAGCAGCCTGTGGAAATGCCCACCAGATGTGTCGAGGTCAGGAGAACCGGGGGAGATGCAGGAAAACCTCTCGGGGAGTTTCCCTCCCCATCCCTCTCTGTGCTCTCCTAGACTGTGTAACCAGTGGGGAGAGGTGGGTGGAAATGGGAAAACCACTTGGATGATGATGATGATGATGATTTATTCATTATTTATTATTTATTATTTATTTATTATTTATTTATTATTCATTTAATATTTATTTATTATTTATTCTTTATTCTTTATTATTTATTATTTATTATTTATTATCTATTTATATCATTTATTATCGTTTACTGTTTATTATTTATTATTTATTATCTATCATTTATCGTTTATCGTTTATCGTTTATCCCTTATTATTTATTATTTGTTATTTGTTATTTGTTATTTATTATTGTTTTTGTTGTTATTACTATTACTATTATTACTCTTATTATTATACAAGAACAACAGCAACAACAATAAAACCAACAGCAACAAAACTGCCACCACCACCACCACCACCACCAATACCACCACCACATGCAAGGGCATTAGTCAAAGACCAGGATCCCTACGGAGCAGCCAATATTCAGCCAGGCTAGGAAACAGTCCAACATAAAACCAGGTGTTTTCCAGCTCTAAAGAGTAAACTATGTCACCTCAAGCTGTGCTTTTTCCAAGCAACTGTATAGCTTTAAGAATGGATTCTGCAACTTGACTCTTTTCCATATAAATTATTATGAGTTAGGGATTTCTTCTGCTGATGGAATCAGAAGGGAGAAATCATAAAAAAATAATATTTAAAGCGACCTCTGGGGAAACTGAAGGAAAAGCTAAAGTTGAATCTTTTTCTGCATTGAATAATTTCTTGCATTCTTTAGTTTCATAAGTATGCTAATGGCTTTGTGGAGCAAAAATCCCTCCACCACATAAGACTACTTTATAAAAGACACAAAGCAATAATTATCTGGTTTTATGTGTGTTTAATATGTATGACAATAATGTTTAACTTGCAATCATTGTTACCAGAGCAACTTGAGCCCCTCACTAAAGTCATTACCACCTCAAATATCCCAACTGCAGGAGGTTAGCATAATTTCAAACATAAAGTTAAAAATTATTCAGAAAATAATAAACTAATTACCATAAATTACTTAGAAGATGAAATATTCAACCTAGAGTGCCAGGATGTTTGGTACTGGCTGAGTCTACTCTAGCTGGAGAACCCTCTCAAAATTAGCAAAAACATTTTATACCCATTCAAACTGGACCTGTGAACTTGTCACAACTGAAATTTATCTTAATCATTTAATATTTAATGAAATGTTAAGAGACAGCTGTTATTTCTGTAGAATTTCTAACACTTTGCGTATATAAACTATAAATCTTATTAACATTAATAATTTCGCAGGATTATTATTGAAAGGTTAATTTCATGCCATCCTCAAATCTCCCAATGTGCTATGAAGTTCCCCAGGTTGCTCTATAAGTGCACATATATATTCTATAATATTATTTAATTTTTCATTATATTTTAACAATTTTTGAGTGTGTAGCAATGCTCAGCTGTATGAGATTGCTGTCTAACAATGCATGCTTTGTTTCTTTTAATCTCTTCTCTGGAGTTTTTCATTCAGGTTTGTGAAGGTATATTCATTAGTTTAGTTTTTTATCTTGTAACATAATTCTTGCCATTGGTTTCTTCATTATCCTCTGAATGACAGTAAATCTCTGCTTTGCCATGCTGATGAAGGATTACATCTGTTAGATGTCAAAACTGGAAGAATACGCTTCTTTTAGATCTTCACCTTCTAAATCTGCCTCTACATTCTATCTCTTCCACTTAATTAAATCATTGTTTGATTTGGTTTTCCATTTAATTTCAGCAAAACCTCTGGAACAAAATAATTTAAATTAATAACTGCGCAGCTTCCACTCCTTAATAAGCAGTTATTATTGGACATTCCAGTCTGGCTGGAGCAAGCTGATTTTAATTAAAAAAGTCAAAGACAAAACCCTGAACAGACAGAAGAGAAAAGAGACCAAATAAAGCCTGACAATACAGGTGCAGAATTAAAAAATACATTACTCCAGCACCTTGTAAAATATGTGCCCAGTGATATCGTGTTGATACTGGCCAGATACAATTAGCTGCTTATCGATGGATGAGATTAACTTCTTAATTCAAAGTGCTGGTAGGTAAGGATTCCTGTCACCCAATTGAGCTCAGGAGGGATTTAAGGCTAATGAAGATTTGGAGGTCCTGCCCAGTGTGGGAGGACAAATGGCACGTGCTGAGGGACACGAGGGACAGAGCTCCCACATCCCAGCTCCTCCAGACAGCCTCCAGTGCCTGCCTTCTGAATCTTGCCATCAAATAAACCTCCACAATAAAACATGTCCCTGTCTGAGTGTTGTTCCATAACCACAGGGAGTCCTACATTCAGCAGAGAGCAGAACCAGGCCACACACAGGGGTTGTGAGAGCCCCAGAACGCTGGGGCCACAGCCCAGGGGCACAGCAAGCTTGGCAGTGAAAACAGAGCAGCAGCTCTTAAAGACCTGCTTCTCATCCCTCATTTAATAAAAAAAAGGGGGAAAAAATGGAGAAAAGACAGAAGAAAACCCCACAAGCTACAAAGGGAAAAAAAAAAGACAGAAGAAAAACCCAAAAGCTTTTATGTCAGAGAAAGTGAAAATATTAATTGCATTCCTGAACTTGCCATCCCTTGAATCAAACTGCTGTCCATAAACTTATTCCTCCAGTGGCAAAATGTTTTTGATTGAAAGAGCTTTCCAATTTAGGCTTTGCCTGCTGAATTTCTCAGGGCAGGTAACAAATGATCCTGACCTTCCTCCCTCTATTTCTTCCTTGCCTTTCCCCTGTGCTCCCAAAGGAGGCACAGCAATTACTGGATCCTGGACATGCACTCCTGGCCACAGCCACTTCCCTATCCAAAAATATATTGTAGTAGAAGTCCAATAAAAATTTACAAATTTTAGATCCTCAGGTACTGAGGCTGCTGATAGAGATCATGGTATGTTCTTCAAGAACTGACAAATTTTCTGTGAAAGGCAAAGACAACAAATGAATAAAAGTATGGTGAAGCTTTTACTAAGATTAAGGCACCAAGAAACAATTATTAACAAGTATTAAGAAGCAAGAAAAAATACACAGCCATGGCCAGACTGCAGTAAAATAACCTTCAGAGGAAGGACAAAAGATGGAAAAATTAAAGCTCAACAGAACATCTCTTAAAAATACAGATAAGTACTTAACAGCCAGAATGGGAAAACATACATCAATTACAGAAATTCCAGCTTCTGAATTAAAATAATACAGGGTATATACACATCTAGACTCATGTACATATGGGCAAGCCCCATGGGAGGCATGAACACTAAAAAGAAATGTGAAGGAACGTCACATGCTAATGTTATTGAAGATCTGCTCCACAGATTTTATCCACAGATAAAAGATCAATCTGTGGATTACAGCAGACCAGTGCACACTGCTGCCTATAATGTAAATTCAAATGCCACACCATGTTCACAGCAAAGCCAGAAATGGCCTGAAAATTCTCTTCTTCCCATGGACAAGTTCCACTGGCCCCAGGTGCTTGTCCTCACCAGCAGCTGAATGTCTTTTTCTGGAGGAAATGGCAGGAATGAGGAATAATTTCATTTTTGCACATTAACAATCTCCAGCAATCCCTGGTTCAGAAACTTCTGGGTTCAGGCATGGGTTGTTCAATTTTCTTGTGAGGGTAAGACAAAGGGCAGACATCGACCTGCTCTTTTGGTGATAGTGACAGGACCTGAGGGATTGGCCTGAAATTGTGTCAGGGAAGGATTAGGTTGGATATTAGAAAATGGTTCTTCACCAAGAGGTGGTTGGGCACTGGAAAAGCTCCCCAGGGAAGTGGTCACAGCTCCAAGCACTCCAAGGAAGTTCCACAGATCTTGACAGAGCTCAAGAGGTGTTTGAACAATGCTCACAGGCCTTGATGTGACTCTTGGGCCAGGACTTGGACTTGATGATCCTTGTGGGTCCCTTCCAACTCCACAGATTCTGTGATTCTGTGATTTAAATTAATTTCTTTCCCATGAACCAGCCCCATAACTGCAATTTTTTGGCACACGCAATTCTGTAGCAAGCTTTTCTACAGGCTGCTTATGGATATGAGACTGTTTGGGAAATGCCCAGTAATACCTGCCTGTGATGGGGAATCAAGATAATTTCCAGTACCCTTCTTCAGAAATTTCATCCTCTAAATGAGCAAAACCCTCTACAAATCTGAGTATGCTCTAAATTCATGTACAGCTGTAAATGTGCAAGTGTAAATTAATAATTTACATTGAATAATGTTATGCAGTTATGGGTTGGTGTTTCCTCAATAGTTTCATTTAGCAATATAGGTTTACTTTTTTACATGTGTACTAGGATCAAACATAGTTTTAAATGTTAATCTTTGGTGTATAAAACAAGGCCATGTTAAAGCATGTCAAACCTAACCTGCTCATGATGCTTAATATGCCACTCCCTAGAGAAGGGGATTTATTTTTCTATAATTTCCAGTCCTCTTTAACCTCTTCTAGAGCATTTTATACTCACAATCAAAACACAGTACCTCAGCTGCATGCCATTAATCTATTATTTTGTTTCAATTATTATTTTGTTCTGAATCCAGCCCCACTTTGATTTGCAATTGTTCCATGAATTTAAAAGCAAGTGACACTTTCAAGGTATTATTTAATCTGTAATTCTTTCTTGAACATATACATGAATATTCCAGATCATAATGGTAGGTATGAAGGACCTTTGTTTTTCTTGTTTGTTTTTCAGACATGCAAAAACCCTTCTGTAGAAATTACAATTACAGCCTTTATTGTTCAGAAGCATGTGCTTAAAAGAAAAACAAGACAGGCACCAGTTTAATTGCTACTACAGATATTCCTGACGTAAACTGATTTCTGTGGAGTTTGGCCCCAGACTGGAGTTAAAAAAAAAACCCCAAACTTATTTACTTTAACTAACTACAAAGACATCATTAAAAAAAAAGCTGAAGTAAAGTTTTGAGTGGATAACAGATGTAAAATCACAATGCTTTAACTGCCAACCAGCAGCACACCAAAAAGCCTTCCATCTCCATCCAACTAAAACAATGCATTCCTCACATATGGTGCTACTTATTTTTAACAGCATAATTTCAGCAGTACCCAAGTGACAAGAACAATCAAGCTTGATTTCTTTGTGCAGTTATGAAGAACCACAGTGTTCAATCAATCAACTGGTTGATACTCCAAACCCCAAGCAAAAGGAAGGAAACCTCATTGGATTAAACAATAATCACTTGTTCCCTTGTTTTGGCAAAAGGGAAAAATTTTTTTGCTGTTGTTTAGGTTTTCTAAATTGGATTATTTAAATTATTATCTGATGCCTAATTAGGAATCAAAAATACTTAATGAATGCTTACCTGCTGCATAGAGGTGTTGCAAAGATTAATTGTGTAAGGTTGATAAAATGCTATGAAGATTAAAAAAAAAAAAGAATTATGATTGGATAAAGTATGGAAAGATACTAAAGAAGGCTGTCAACAGCCTAAAGAGTCCCTTTAGTGTTGGAGAAGTTCTCCTTTGTGCAAGCTGTGTCACTGGACACCTAACCTCGTGGAGCTTGCTCTCCTGTAGAGGCAGCTGTGCAATTCCTCCTTCCCTTTGGAAATGCTGCTGGGTGGGGTGTGAGGCTCCCACGTCTCTCCAATATCCTTGGAGCAGCAGTGACTCCAGGTATTGCAGGTAAATGCTCTGTCTTGAATTCCAATCCTTCACTACCTCTGTATTCAGTTTTCTGGTACTCTCCCAGGTGACAGCTACAAAACTCAATGCAAATTATTCCACAGTGGGGACTAGAAAATGCTGTCTCTTTGAAGCCTCTTCTCCTAGATCTAAGTTTCTTTGCTTCTTTGTTTTGTTTGGGTTTTTTTGGGTTTTGGGTTTGTTTTTTTCTGTTCTTATCTCTACTGCTGGTTGAACACATGAATATACATTTGCCCTTGCCTTCCCAGGTCTGTCTTCTAATTCACAGAGGCCTCATGTAGCAAATCCTTTTGGCTAGTATGTGGCAACTTGCCTGACTCAGAAGGACCACATGCAGCTCATAACAGAAAATAAATTCCTGTATTTCATAGAGCTTCCAGGAAAACAGAAAAACTTGATTTATACCAAAATCCTTCCTTGGCCAGCCTGTAATCCTGTATCACAGTTTGGTACAATGACTTTCTGTCTCACACTCTGATTTTTTTTATCCTCATAAGGGTTGGTCATTGCTTGTAATTTGTGCACATTACATAACAAACTGCCTTGCTCAAGTGGTTTTAGTGAAAGATTTGCCAGGGCAAACACAGAAGATCCCAGTGTGGGTTTATCAAAAAGCTGCACACTGACGTCAGTGATGCTAATCCACACTTTCTCCAGCATTGAAATGGCTCACAGACTTCTGGTGAGGATAAAAACAGAGGGGGAAAAATCACCATCCTCTTCTTCCAGCATTTGTTTTTCCTGCATGTGTTAACAGGAGATCCAGGCCCACTTTTATGTATGGATCACTTTCTGTCTTTTTTCACAGCCAGAATGCACTCACATCTATTTATCTACATGGCCCCCAGCACAGCAGAGAGAAGGGTGTCTCATTAATGAATTATCTTCCCAGCACTGCTGCAAGGCACCAAAGTGCAATTCCCATCTCAGCCACCTCCACCTCCGGTTGAGAGATAAGAAAGTGAGGTACATAGAGAGTCAGTGATTTGTTATTTGCCCAAGGTCAAGCAGCCAGAGAAACTGAGGCACTGTTTGTGCCTGGCCAGAGGCAGCCCAGCAGCTGCACTCCCAGTGGAGCAGCACTGACGTGTTGGCACCAGTTACATTGGTAAAGGCAGCATCAGATGGATGCTATAGCTCATTCTAAGCAAAAAAAAGTTCTTTTACGGAGAATTGTAAGAGTATTTTTTTCATTTGGGATGGGTAGGCTGTGCTGTGTCTCCTCACCAAACCGTTTCCTATAAGACTCTCTGAGTTTCTACACATCCACTGAAATCCAGTGCTCACTCATCCCTGCTGCTCTGCTCCCATAACTAATTCTTCCCATCTTGTGTGGTTCCAAATACCTCCAAGGTGAGCTCCGTAATGCCTGCATTTTAGTGTAATTTCAGACAGGATGTTCCAGTCCAGTAATCTTTACTCACACATGCAGAGGCACTGAAGCTTGTGGTTTCCCCGTCTAAGAGGAAATTCAGGTTGCAGGTATCACATCCAGATGAGCATGAAGCAGAGACCTCTGACCTCCAGTTTCCATCCTTCCCTCTTCACCCATGCTGCTTCTCTGGATGTTGTTTTCTCCACTCTCCCAGGTCATTACAAGTGTATGCTTTGGAAACATGCTTCTTCACACCACATCTCGCACTCTAGGTCAGAAGTTCATCAGGACACAATAAATTCCCATCATCTGTATTTTTACCAGCACAGAAAACACCCATGTACCTCGAAGCTGCAAACAAACAAACAGAACAAACATCCTAAAAGTTACTCACAACATGGCTTTTAAAGAAAGGAAGGGATTGGTCTAAAATTCCACCTGGAAGAATTTTTATGTTGGTCCCCTCTTCTCCTTTGCTCTCACAATGCTGGAAGGCTTCTCCTCCCCAGGGAGCTGCTGCACTGTGTGAGCTCCAGTGCCACCTGTGAGACCACCGAGACAGCCAACAGGGAAGGCAGGGTCAGCCTCTTTTCTCAGCTGCTGCCCATTTCCAGGGGGAAAAAACCAACAGACTTGGACAATTTCAACAGCGTCTTCCTGGAATCCTTGTTTTCAGAAGCCTGACAATAACTAGCTCCAAATGGAAATCAGACTGTGTCATGTCACATTGTTGATTTTTTTTTTTTCAACTCCCCTTTCTTTCCTGGGTGTGCACCCCTTCTCCCCCAGTGCTGCTTTCTGGCTTGAACAGGAACAACTCAAACTGCAGGAGGGCACTGGTGCGTGAATTAATAAATTTATCCTTTGACTTTCACCGCTTCCCCTGCTGTCACAAATAACTTCTGATCTTGAAAGTTAAGCAGCAAACCTGGGCCAGTGGGAAAAAAATGGTGGGTTTGGGGTTTGTTTTTTTTCCCCAATGTGATTTATAGCCAAACACTTATACTGGGAGGAATCACATTCCCCAAGCTGGACTAGTAGAGATGTTTCACTGTTACTGGCTGAAGAAATGCAAAGCAACAGCAGCCATCACGCCCTGCTGAATATGGATGATATCTGAGAGAAAATTATTGTCAGTATTTGGTAATAATTTCCAAACTTTAGCTCAAATATCTCTGTGCTTTGCATATTGGCAAATGCTAGGTAATGGTGCAGAAAAATGAGTCACCATTGTAATTGGCTTTGTATATTTAATAGGACCCTGATTACACCTAATCTCCTCACCAAGGTGTTTAAATTAAAGACAGCTTTAGAGAACCATGTTCCTTTAGTCAGGGGAGAGAGCCTGGTACAGAGGGCAGCTCAAATCTGGGATTCCTGAACATACATCCCTAAGTTGGGAAATGGAAATCAGTCTCTCTCAGCCGTGACTCAATATGATGTCATTCAAAACATTTAGGACCAATGCCTTCTGCCTTGGGATTTCCTGTGTTAGGGGCATTCAGGGAATTTGTTAATAGATAAAAGCCTGAAAGCAAAAATAAAATTAAAAAAAAAAAAAAAATTAAAATTAAGCCATGCATATCTGCACATATGTTTTGTCCACCCTTCACAGGGTGTCTCAGGAGTGGGGCAGCTGTTTTGGAGGCAGGTCATCTCGCCTGCTTTCATGCTTTCATCTTCTTCATACAAACCAACAAAAACCAGAGGAAAATACTTTGGAATCCTGTTATTGTGCCCCTTAAGCGTTTTATCTGTGTAATGCCACCTC
The DNA here is from genome assembly GCF_001522545.3 of Parus major. NCBI lineage: Eukaryota > Metazoa > Chordata > Aves > Passeriformes > Paridae > Parus > Parus major. Next base: position 32,449,844 of record NC_031776.1, on the reverse strand, counting down.
TCAAAACTGAGCAAGACATTTTCATCCCCACTTACATGGCTTTTTCACCAACCCTCCAGGTTCACCACACTCAGGCCTTGGGTTTTATTGATCTCCACAGGGTCTTACCACACTTGTAAACAGTCCCTTTTGTGTGCACCCTCAGATGAACAAATGTGGGACACAAGCTCCGGTGTGGCTGTCCCTGAAGTCTGAATCCCTGCCAGCTCCTGGGGAGAGCAAGAGGCTCACGGGCTGTGCCACCTGGCAGGGCTTCGGGGGCACCAGGGACTGCTGCCTGTTCCGGATCCCCATCGCCGTCAGGAACTGCGGCGCTTTCTTTGTCTACCTCCTGCAGCCCACTCCAGGATGCATGGGCTACTGTGCAGAAGGTGAGGACCAGTAAAGTATTTATCAATAAGATTACTTATGCCTCTCAGGCTGGGTGTTCAAAGGCCCCGGTGTTGCAATGTACATCACAGTGACCTTGCGAGTCAAGCGTCACTCCCGCTAAGGCGCAGAGCGTGTAGAAAATAAATCAGTGGCAGTCCAAGGTGTTCCTGAAGAATAGCTCCTATTACCAGTGCAAAATGTAATCTGGTGTGTATTACTGAAGCGTTCTTTGCTTGGTTACAGCTCACATGTAACCTTTCCCACTGTCTTTGGCTCCACTTTGGCTTGAAGTTGCAAAGCGAGTGAGCAGAGGCATCTCAGCTGTACCGAGGCACTGTATCCAGGATACTGTCTCTAAGGCCTCTTCTTATCTTTAATAACCCAGTATCCCCCCTCAAAAACAGTAATTCTGAAACTCTGCAAGGGAAAAAAAAAACAATCCCAAACTAAATTGATAACATCTTTTTCATGACATTTATATAATTGTTCTCGTCAGAAATAATTTTCAGCCTGCTACGAGAGATGCAACCCCTGTTTGGTAGCTAGGAAACAAAGGGAAAGCAGAAAGCAATTGCTCATTCAGTTAAACCTCCTGAACTTTGGAGCATGGCCAGGTGCATATAGATTCCATCAGAAAACGTGTTTCTTTCTCAATATGAAAAAAATTACCTTTATACTTTTCTTTTAGTGATTTTGGACAGAAACACAACACTGAGAAGCTGAGGTTATCAGCTTCTCAATCGGGCAAAATCCAAGCTTAAATAAATTTTAAAGAGAAAGATAAATATTTTCTTATCTTTATCAATATTTTAACATTCCCACTTGAAGAAGAGGAAGGAAGAAAGGCTCAAAGAACATGAGATTAATTCACCATTTGAAATTTAAAAAAATCCATTAAAATAAATGAAACCGATTCTTACTCAGAAATTACATTTTAGCTCAATAGAGTCATTTTTCAGCCTATGCTTGGATTTTTTATAAACTATAAGATTTCCACTACTCTTGTTCAAAGGATTTTTTTGCCAATACATTTTGGGTGAATAATCTTGTCCTATTTGATGATTCACCCTGTTCAGTGTTGTAAAGTAACCTGCATTTCTAATAAGAGAAAGCTTATCTCTTCCCATCTATCCCAGTCTCATTTTCAATGAGGTTCAGTCCTTCAGAGTCTAATTTCTTGCCTTTAGGATGTTTTTTCAGTCTCGTGCATTGGATAGAAAACACCCAAATCTGGAGTATTTTTACTGGATATTTTTACCTCACTTGCTTAAATTCAGCTGTAAATATTGCACCAGAGGAGGCTCAGCTGGGTCCAGCTGGCATGGTCATGGCTTTGTGTCAGGGTCAATTCCCCAGCCCCTTCTGCTGGAGGTTCAGGAGCAGGACACCAGTCAGCTCAGCTTCTGAGTTGCAAAACAAAATGAATTTAAAACTCTATAACTTGGCAGAAAGGACACAACTGGGAAAAGCAGCGTTCATGTTTGCAATTCCACTCACATCCTCCCGTGAGCTGATCACCTAACTCTGTCCTTCTGGGATAACTTCCTGCACATGGTCATGGTGCAAGCTGCAGTTTGAGGCAGCTTCTCTAAGAAAACTAAATAGAAAAGGGCATAAACAACTAGTCTTTATTCATCTTTTAAAGTAACTTGTTTCTTTTTCTTACCTCTTGCTGTTTGCCCTGGACAGATGTTAACACATTGGTTTTCTGTTCTGCTGGAACAGCTTCATATTTTATTCTCTTGGGTTCCCACATATTATATTTTCTACACTCCTCCAAAAAAGTTACTTAATTTATCCTTTCAAAGCATCTGAACCAGCTTCATGTTTTGTTTGAGTCTGGGTCTCTAGAGATGAAAAACATCCCCTTACACTATTATACCTCTCTTTGTTTCTACTTTCCAGGTGAGTTTAACAGGAAGAAAGGTTTCAGACTTTATTACTTGTTGAAGCCTACAGAAAGCAAGCTGTATTTTTAGAGAAATGGCATTATTCTGGGCAGAGGGAGACTCTACTGAGCAGACCTAGCCTAGATACATGCTAAAACAGCCTGGAAAGGATCTTCACAGTAAGGCAAGAGGGGCTGGCTGCTTTCTGGGAGTCAGTTTACCTCTGCAGCATAATGATTTCTCATACCTCTCTGAGCTTATAGCAAAATTTGGATCAAAAGGATGTGCTCCAGGGAAATGCAAAGCTGATGACCTTTGCCAGAATAATTAATTTCTATTAATCTGAATGCTTCATTTCGATGATGTTTCTGTCACTGCAAAATAAAAAAAAACCACATTCAAAGCCAGGAGGTCAGATGGTATAACAACAATAGGTAGTCAGTACACAATTAACAATTTTTGCATTTCATATGAAACACACCTTCTTAGTTGCATGGTTACTAATTAAGTCACAGGAACATAAAATGTAGTGTTTCTCCCCTGTTTAATTACATTGACATCTTCTTGTTAGGTGAACAACTGTGACATCAAAATAACATTTTGTGCTACATCCCTCTTTTGTTTTCCTCTTCCAGACAAGCTCACAAGCCTGGCTTTGCAGCCAGTGATCACTCCCGAGCTCGTGCAAGGCCGACTCCACCTGAAGTGTAGCTACAGCCCCCGTTCCCCTGAGCCCCCAGCGCAGTACAGGGTGCTCTGGTCTCGCCTCTCCAGCCCTGGCAAGAGGGAGCAGATCCACCACGAGACAACCCCGCAGCCGTTTTCCTACGTGGAGATGGACGGCGCAAATCTCCGCTTGGGAGACACGGTACTGCCACCCTGCCCTCAGCAGCACGGCTCACACACCCTGATGGGATCAAACCTTTTCCCTAAATCTTTGTTGTGTTTTTATCAGTGCTGCTCCTTCCTCCTTATGCTTAGGGCTGCTGCCCAAAAAAGACCAGAAACTGTTTCCCGACAAGATTGTTTAATACCATTAACCCGGTTCAGGACCTGTAATATTTCTTTGAATTGCAGTGAGTTCTTGGAAGGTATTTTACCACATTCTAAAGGCAAATTGAATATTTGCAGTTACATTACACCTTGAATTCTGTGAAGTTTGTATAAGTGGTGGGTACATGTGCCTGAGCCAATTTTTGCTTAGTACTTTTTGTATCTTGCGGCAGTGAGATTTTGCAGCAGAGGCAGGCTCAGCTGCATGCACTCAGTAATTTTTATATCCATGGATCAGAGACACAATAACATCTTTTCACATTAAAAAAAAAAACCTGGTACTTTTAAAATAGAGGGAGATTCATTTTATGGCTTTTTCTCATGTTGTTCTGCCTCTCTGATTCCAAATTCCTGGTTGAATAGCATACTGAAAGATAGAGTTCATTACGAAACAATCTTTAAGAAGTATATTTGATGGCTCACACAGCAACAATGATCTGCTCTCAACAACAACAACAAAACAGAAACCAATACAGATGTGAAAAAAATTGACTTGTGTATGAATTCATGGTCTTTTATGGTACAGAAACAAGACTTTTAAAGTTAAATTAGGTTCATAACTTTTACCGGCAAAGGGACATTAGTGATGCTACAGCAAACTGAAAGAATAAATAGGGATAACGGCCTGGTGTTAAAAGTAAGTTGGAAATAGTCTTGGCATTTTGCAGCTCTTCTTTGAGATCATGGAATCATAGAATAGCAGCCCAAACAGAGGGTTCAAGGTTCATCTGGTCTAAATTTTCTTGCCAAAAGCATAGTCTAGACGAGACAGCCAAGCACCCTTTGCTGCTGAACCTGAAGTGTTCTGGGATGCTGGGAAGTCCAACACTGCTGTGATTATTCCAATGGATAATTGATCTCATTGAGAAAAAATTATTTTTTGTGTTGAATCTGAATTTTCCCTCATCTTCTCCATGTTACTACTTGTAAAAAGGGACCCTCCATCTTCTTTGTATCCACTCTTTAAAAACTGGAACATGGTGATGAGGTTTCCCCTAAGCTTTCTTTTATCAAGGCTGAATGAACCCAGTTCTCTCAACCTTTCATCATATGACAGTTTCCCAGGCCTTGGCTCATCTTTGTGGACCTTCTCTGGACTCTCTCCAGCCTGCCCACAAGTTTTGGTGTTGTGGTGACCCAAACTGAACACATTATTCCAGATGTGGCCTGAGAAATTCTGACAAAGATAACAATTTCTTTAACCCAGTTCAGAATCTGACTGATGATTCTCTCACGTGTTATAAAACGAGGCAGATAATTCTGCAAGTTTAAGAAAAGTTTGTGCTATGAAGAAATAGTCTCATCAAAATAATTTCATTTGCAATCACTTCAAATCTTGTTTTAACAATCCTGAGGGATTCAGAGAAAATATGGTTCTGTTAACAAGTAGCATTGCCAAATCTCTCTAAGACTATTTTTATTGTATTAAGTTTCCAGTAAGCCCTTCTTTGTCCTCTGCTGTAGCTACGTGTTTAATTTAGTGGGTTTAGTGAGACTAAAGTGTTCTCTTCCTTGCTAGGCTTCTTTAAAGGTCTTCATGGCCTATTTGACTAATTATAATTATCCTTAAATCATCACGGGTGAAAACCAAGCAATGATGCTTCAGCTGCTACTGAGAATTCACTTTTACAAAATAAAGATTTTAAAAAAGCATTTCACTCTGTTTGCCATCCCAGTCTGGGTGTCTAACTGGAATCAAAAAGGAGAAGACTCTCACTTCCAGTGATACAAATCTGAAGAAATTCAGCATTTTTAGGGCTACCCTAGGGGAAAGGTGATGCCACTAAAAGGGAAATCAAACCCTGGGTACCAAACTCCGCCACACAGAGGCAATGGGTAACTCACCTGCCCAAGGGAGATGCAGGTGGAAGAATATTCTCTCAGGCAGCATTAAAGAAAGGCCACATTCACAATGATAAAAGCTATAAGAGAGAGGAGACAATAAATCAGGAGCACTTTCCAGTATTTCTCCCTTCTCCATGCAGAGCCCAGTGATGGCATCCCCAAGGCTGTGGACTGCCAGGGTGCATGAGGGGTATTCAAGGCAGAATTTGTCCCCCAGGACAGAGAATTTGAAGCATTTTGACAACTACTTGTCTTTTTTGAACCTTTCTAACTCATTATCTCTACCTGCACAATAACCTGCATTTGGTTCCATACATTCATGGCTTGAAATCAGCATCTTCTCCATTCCTTTCTTGACAAAAAACTACAGCCAAGCAAGACAACTTTTTTTTTTACATCACTTTCTGGGTGGTTGATGTCAATGTTATTCTTTGTCTGTAAAAAAGTCTCCAGGTAATAGGTCAGTCACATAATGGAACAGCTATTGATATATTTTAATACACAGTCAAACCTTAGAGAAGAGTTGAGATTTACCAGCCAACATTCCTGAACTTGTATTGACTAAACAGCCAGTTATTTTTTAATAGCCATCATGTGTCCTTTCTTTCCCCCATCTTTGGGTTCCAATTTTGTTATTTCAGACAGTAATGCTGGCAGCATAATGTTCATGAAACTATTGCAGTCTTAAATAAATCTATAACATGCCACTATTTCTCTATAAGCTCTGAAAGAAGCCTATTCCATCTGATATGAAAATCCTGGCATTCCTAAGCCTTATTTATGTGATAGTGACAGAGGTCATTTCATTCCTCGAGGCACAGCCATCTATAAATTATAGCAGCACACTGTGAGTAATGAGTTATGCTAAAAAAGAAAGGTGTTTAGGAGAAAACTGTGCAGATTTTGCTCAGCGCAGCAATCCAAAAGTTCACACGGCGAGGAGCAATTGTCACCCTACATAAACCATGGTGCTCGTTGTAAAATAAGAATGTTTAAGCAAAACCAGCCTTTCTGAGCTCTGTGAGAGAAGTGGCTGCTTTGAGTGGAGGAGAAGGAGATTATGCCCCAGCCAAAAAGATATCAAATTACTGCCTCAATATATAAAATAACTATTTTTCTCTCACAAGGGAAAAAGTGTGAAATTTCATAGAGTGGTTTGGATTGGAAGAGACCCCAAAGATCATCCAGTTCCAACCCCCTCCATGGGCAGGGACACCTTCTGCTAGACCAGGATGCTCCAAACCCCAAGGTGGCCTTAAACACCTCCAGTGTTTGAGATGAGGCAAGAGATCTTACAGTCCTGTTGTTCTTGGTGCTGGAGAAAGCCAAATCTTGCAGAGCACTTACACTTCACCTCTCAAGGAAATAGGATTTCTGTCTTATTGTCAAGAGCACTTCAAGAGATGTCCCAGTTCAGCTCAGGGGAGAAAAGCAGCTCATACCAGATGATGGATCCACTACATTTATTGCACTTAGATGGAAAATCCTGGGCATATGGGCTCATAAATGTTAAATCATATTAAGTCTATACCTGTGGAAATACTCAAGTACTTAGAAGGCCTTCCTGAGGATTTGCCCTTTCTCCTGTCCCAGAAATAGTAAGGTCTCACCTTACAGACCCTCAGTCAGCACTGACTGTCAGCATCTTGCCTTTGGATGAGATGAGATCTCAGCTCCTGCCCTTGGCTCAGCTCTCACTGACCCAGACTCTGCCCAGTTCAGAGGTCTGCACCAGCACCTGGACTCCAAAGTGACAAAGTGGCATTTCCTCTACTTAAGTACTAATCCCCTCCCAACCACTGGATTTGTCAAAATCAACAACAGGAGTAGGAAGACCTGCCTGTTTGTAGGTCACAGCTGAGTTTACAATTTCTTCCTCAACCTTCAGGTAGAAAATGAGAAACATCCCTGCAGAAACAGAACTCTAGGTGAACTTGAACAGAGATTTTAAAGCAGAAAGGGTCAGAGAGCTGATGAGCAAAACTCTGCAGATGATAAAACACCTTACTACTACCCTGGGAAAATTTCCTTCCTTAGCAGAATAATGACCTAGAGTCAGCTTGCACACACTGCCTGGCCGTCTGACAAGTGGGAAGAGCTGCCTTCTTCCTGTACAGCCAGCAGCAAAGTGAGCAGAGCTGGACTACCCGCAGTGCCAGGTCACACAGCTGCACCTGCTCCCTCCTTCCCACAGCCAACAGCCCCTCACAGGGAGTGATTTGTGTTCTAAAGCTGGAAGGTCTAGTTCATTAATTAAATCAAAGACAGATTCTCCCTACTTTCCCCTTCCTGCTAACCCTTCTGGAAAGCCTTCCCAGAGACTTTGTTCCTACCCCTTTCTGCAAATACCTACAGCCAGATCATTTTCTCGAGCTAATGAGAACTATTTTTCTTTTCTTCCAGCTTCCCTAGAAATGTCATCCCTCAGCTCTGCTCATCCTTTGCTCCTTTCATCAAGGCTGTAAACCACAGCTCCCTCCCACACACCCTCACAGCTCCCACAGCGTGGTGACTCCAGGTTTTCCTAACCCCAGCCCATTAGTGTTTCATGGAGAAGGCAATGGGCTCCAGTGCCCTGGCAGCCATCAGGAGACACCTTTCACCTGGCCTGGTGGTTCCAGCCCTCCAGCTCCCATCCAGGGGTGTTAGCTGTGACTGTGAGCCCTGCAGGGGCTCTGCCCTCTGACACGGGGGATGCACCTCCAGGAGTGAGGTCCAGAGTCAATAACCATCCTCAGAACAGGCACCTGCAGCTTCCAGCAGCACCCAGATTTCCCTGCTGAGGGAATGGCCAGCAGTAGGTAACCCTAATGGTTCCCTCTGTTGAGAAGGGAGCTTCCCACAGCTGTCTTTGTTAACTGAGCCCCTGTACGAGCCCAGGGGGAGAGGCTGATGGACAGGAGACAGGGCAAAGCTGGATCTGCTGGCAAACATCCCATCCATGCCCCAGCCTGCCCTCCCCATGCTACATTCAGAATTAATTAAGGGAAAAGGTGGAATTGAAGACATTTTTATCATCAAAATAAGTAGAAACAACTATTTGTTTTCTACTATTTGTTTTGATTTGGAGGAAACTTAAATTCTGAAAGCTATAGGGAAAAATAGCCACATTTTAATGTTCAAGTTATTAGGGAGAAATTTTCCGGCTATGACGACAGGTCCTAGGATTAAAATATTCTCCTAAATTGTTTCACAGAACTAACTGACCCTCACCAAATTAATGACTGACTTCTGCTTTTAGCTAAAGAAGCTCCTCATGGGGTTCATGTCAAAATGGGTACAACTCCATTGGAGTCCATGGAAGGGGAAAATCTGCTCCAACAGACATAAAGGGAGACACTTCTTAGCTAAGAAGATTTTTTGGTAAGAGTTTTGTGCCTAGAAGAAGTTTTCTGCCCTATGGGAAGTTTTCCCAGCACAGGAAAGCATCCCATGTTAAGAAGCAATCCAGTCATCCCGTCCAAGGACACCTGTCCCTTTAAAAGATACGATGAAAAAATAAAATTTGATTTTTATTTTTTTTTAACAGATCCAATGAGTTTGTGGAAAAATACTTCCTAACTTGTCACGGCCATCAGCATACTGCTGTCAGTGGTGCTTTTATCTCTTTGCTTTAAAAAGGCTGCATCCTGAGATGGGCATGGAGGGGGAAAGAAAAAGAGAAAGAAAAAATTGATTACTGAAGTGCAGAAAAAAGAGTTAGTATTTAGCTGAAGGCAAAAAAATACCTCCTCCTTGGAATGACTATCATAATTATGTGACAAACTGTCAACCTGTAGCTCAGCAGCTGATGAACATATCTGCTGATTGTGAGGTGTGCACCCAACAAGGAAGAGGCAAGACAAGGGAAGGAATGATATAAAAAGACATAAATGAAATGCAAATTGTGATGGCTGTCCATACATTTTGAATTTTTAAAGTTTGTGCTGACCTCCAAAAGAACTGAAGATTGAGCTGGGATGGACTGATGGTCTACAGATATCTCAGTGTATCATTAGGGAGTAAATTTTTAATTGAGTGTTTGGTGCCTTATCAATAAAATATACCTCGAAAATAAATATGAGAGGAAATACAGAATATCATTTTGGGGAAGATCACCAGGCAATGCCTTTGGCAGTGCTGGGCATCCCTGTGCCTGTCCCTGCTGCCTCTGGCTGCAGCTCCCTCCCTGGCACAAATGCTCCTCGTGCTGTGCTCAGGGGGAATCTCAGTGTGAACGTTTTTGATTAAAAGCACTGAAGCCAAAAGTGCAAACAGCCCAGTGAGTGCAAAGACATCATCTGCAATGCGGGTGCATGTGATCTGCTCAATGAGCTCTGCAAGGGGGTCAGTGCTGTTTATTTTTTGTTAGGGGGAATATGCATTATCTGAGCTCTTTCTCTGTTGTCACCGCCTTGTCAGATCCTGATTTTGCAGACTCTCCCTGTGGCAGAGGCAGGAGAAGCTGCAGGAGCAGGATCAGCGCTCACTTTCTGCCTTCCCAGCAGAAGAACTGTTTTGAAAAGTCTGTAAGCTGAACATGAACCTTTAGGGAAGGATTGGAGATAATAAATATCTAATGATAACAGGGGCTTATTACCTTGAGGAGACAGCAACCTGCTCTCCTTCAGAGGCAAACAGGATAACTATGAAATATCTGGGGAATTTTAACTGTAAAGTATCTGGGTGAGGTGAGATCTGTGCCTGTTTTTTTCCCCCAGTACACCCAGTATGACCTCAAGGCTTCCTTCTTGTTAATGTAACAAACGACACCATTTTCGCTGGGCCAAACTGTCTGGGGCTGTCTGCAAGAGAGTGAGAAAAATTGTGATGGTAAAAATATCCCAAAGGGCACATAAGCCTGGGACTGAGCTGAACTGGAAATAATCCACTTGAAGAGCACAGAAAACACTTGTTTTTCCCCACAGCCCTACAAACCACCCTGTATTGCTGCTGGGGAATTTCTGCTGTGCACAAATGAGGTAGGAAAGAAGATTCTTCAGTTTGGAGGAAACTCATGATTTGATGGCAACGAGGAGGGATTTTTAGGGTGCTAAAGGAAATATTGCAGGCTGTAATTCAGCCCATACAACACATGAATCTGGGAATATCCTGATGTAGAACCTGCTTTGCAGGTAGTGGTTGTGAGGGTCGTGCCTGAGCCAGCAGGTGAGAGCTACAGGCATCAGCATGGCCAGTGAGTGACGCTGGAAAATCTATCCAAAGGTGTTTGTCATAATGGAAAATAAATTGGATTGGTCCAGTTCTTCCTCATGGGTTACTTGAGGCTTAAAAAAGGCAGCAGCTATAAATATGTCATCTGAGTATCTATAATTTGATTTAACATGTCACAATCTGTTACTTCGTTTCCAAGACTAAAAAAAAAAATATTCAGAAGTACAGTTTCAGAGTCTATTGTCATTTGCTTTAAGGAAAATTTCTGTATTTTAATCTTATGATCCTAGAAATGATTTTTGCAATTTGGTTTTTCTGAAACCAATGGAACATTAAGTTGGCAGATGGTGTGCGGGCTCAGCAGAGATAAAAGTTGTGTGGCTGTGCTAGGAATACAACATAAGTGTCCTGGTACATTGTGTTTGGGGGAGCTTTGGTTTGGGTGAATTTTCTTTTTTCTTTTTTTTTTTTTTTTAATACAATATAAACCCCGTAGGCACATCTGCATCGTCTTTTATAATACAATAAGGGAAAAAAAATGAGCTTTTCTTATTGCTGACACAGTTTCTGAGACTGGATGAGTGTCAAACTAATTTAAACTTTAAAATAAAATGCTTACAAACATAGTACAGAGAGAAGATATTTGTTTCAGTGGACAGACTGGAGTCTGGGATCCCAAGAGCAAATTTCTGAATTCTAGTAACCCCTATAAAAAATGTAATTCTTCCTTAGCAAAATGAGTTCAAATCATAAACCAAGGTGTTTAAAAACTGCAGATGAAAAAAAAATCGTAAGCGTAAAATGTGATTAATTGTTGAGACAAAAGCCATACTTATTTGCTTATTAAATGCATCAAAAATTCTTCCAATTCTAAAAACTTACACATAAATATTCTCAAAGCCTAAATCCCCAAAATATATTTCAGCAGTAGAATGAAAGATTAAAAACTCTGAGCAACAGGAAGATGAATATTTATATGAATGTTACTCAAGAAATGCTACAGCACGTGCTGTTTATTTATTTATTACAGGTATTTTGTACAGTCTCAGCTTTTAGGAGGGGCACTCCTGAGCAGCAGTCACTGCCTGAGGACAGCAAAGGTTTCTACGCTGGGATTAAGGTAACACCCACGGCCCTGAGTCACTGACTAGGGAATATTTGAAAATCATGATGGAGAAATGTAAGTTCTGATCATCACAAGCAGTGCTGCCTCGATTTTCACTTTGAGAAAATGGCTTTGTGTGATGGGAAGACACACCTACAAACCTGCAAGGATGCACAGTTCTGTTGTAACTAAAGCAGAACAAAGGGAAGACAAAATGTGCATTTTTATCCATTGTCTTGTTATGGTCAGGCATTACAAAGCAGAAAGTTTTGAAGATAAATTCACACTGAGTGCAAGGACCAGGTCTAACCCCAGTCAAGGATTAGGCTCTCAGCCTGGCAGTCCAGAGATCTGGGGATCTTCTGAGTGTCTGAATGTCATGCCTCCATGAAAGGGGCTTCAAAGCCCATTCTGTGTAGTATCTGAAGAACAGTTTCTGAGGATTTTTTTTAAATGTCAGAATTTTCCAGGGACTTGAAATTCCCATTTCTTTCTAGCCCTGAGTGCTGTTTCTACTCTTTTCCCAGGACAAGGGGCAGAGAGAAAAGGCACAACACAAGCTCTCTCTCCAGGGGCAGGGGTCTCCAAACCTGAAATATTTTATGTGCAGAGCAATTCTTCTTCCTGCCATAGTAGGGAAGGGGAATTGGCCAAAAATTGCAATTATTTTGCACAAACATAGAGTCCATGACCATGAGGTTATGCCAGACTTACTGTATTTCTCTTCCTGCATTGGGATAGGAGATCCTTTAAGCCAGGGATATTAAAAATTAAATAAATTCCACAGTATTATTCTCAGGCTTAATAAAAGTCAGCTTTCAGGTTTGGAGATGAGAAGCAATTACACATTATATATGGGAACTGCAAACATTTTCCTAATTGCCAAAAATGTTCAAGTATGTCAACAGCAATTTTACCTTATACAGTTGAAGATCAATATTGAAAAATTTATTATTATTGAGGAGATTATGATAAAGATTATTATTATTTTGAAAGTAATTATATTTCTTAGTAATTGATTAAAACCACTTAAGACTTCATAGATATCAGTGTTGTCTGATTAATCTGTCATCTCTCTTACCTGTCAAAATGATCTAAAAATTGTTTTCTTATTTCCAGTTTTTACCAGAATCACTAGAAATTGCAGAGGATGGCAAGGAGCATGTTTTGACTGTCCTGAGCACGGTACCCATTGCCTGTCCTGGGCAGGATGATTCCTGTAAGATTACTTTGCAACTAAGTACTGAAGACTTGGGTAAGAGTTTTACATATTGACATCAAAACTATGTGATTACTTTTCCCAGTATTTAAGTACCAACGAATTCTAATAGAAAATATAATATATAAATAATACCAAAGGGCAGAAGCCATAAAATCAGCAAACTAGGCCATATTTTTATCTGCAAAATAAAACAGCTGATAATATCTGACAGGTTTTTGAGAGAAAAAAAACCCCCAAAGCCATAAATCTGACTAGCAATAACCTGAAGAGTAGTCTGTTGAGATTTATGGATGAAATAACTGAGAGTAGAAGAACTTATTTTAAATTCCAGGAGCGTAAAATTCCATTTTCCATTTTAAGTTTTTTTGTAGCAGGAATGTTCTTAGGTAGAATAATTTCATTAATTATCAATAAAAAGCTCCCCTGCAGATTTATTATTCAGTAAATGCATAGTGAAGCCTTTTTTCTTTCTTTTGCTGGCTTATAGTTTTTGTCTAACTTAATACAGAAGGAAAAAAGTCATTCTTGTTCTTATGTATTATTCTCTTTCTAAACATTTAGGGTTTTATTTTATTAACTTGAAAACATTGACAATGTCACTGAGAGAACTCTTGCCCTTTTATTCAGTAAATGCTGTCTTCAGGTCAATCAGGTGGAATACCCTTCCTACCTAAGGGTGGCACGTTGGTATTTATTTTCCATTTGCACTAAATAAAACACCCAAGCCTTTTTCTAACAAGTCACTTCTTTCTCTTCCCTAAGTGTCTCAATGAGAGAAATGTTTAGAGATAGGATTACAGCTGCAGTTTCTCTACCCACAAAAAGCCAGCTCTAAAAAATGTTGGCAAAAGCCAGGTCTGATATTTTTCTCTTTTTAATTCCCTTTCCTAGCTCTCCTCACCATCAGCCAAGTGCTTAGACAGAAGAAAGAAAAATAATTTAAATGACATCATAACACAATGATCTTAAACTGAGCAGCACCTTATGGTTCCAGCAGCTGTGTTGGCTCTTGTACATGGAGTACTTTGCATTTCTCCATGGCTCAGTGCTGCTCTGTTCTACATATTGCTCTTGGCTTGGAGTCTGTGCTGCTCCATCAGGAAAACATCCGCTGATCTCATGGGAAAGGATTTCCTTGGGTAGCAGGGTAGAGGAGAGGCTGCCTCATGCTGAGGGATTGGAGGCTGTTATGTGTTATGTGGGACACCCCCACAGACCCTGAGTCACACACTGACTGCTCTGAGGATCAGACAGGAGTTAGCCCAGGCAAGGCCATTTGTTGAACTCACATTTTCTTAGGAGTCAATCAAGGCTTTCAGAATCTCCCTGACACTGAGAGCGAGGAGCTCTCGAGTGGGGGAGGCTGAGCTCAGCCCATGGGACTGAGACTGACCCCTCACCAAGGTCTCCTCCAGTCCCACAGTGTGCACTTGGCTGGAAGAAAAAGAGGATACAAGACTTGCAAAAGCAGCTCTATTTTCAAGCTGTCAATGAGCTTGATGCGTTGGTGCCAAGAGGTGCCAGGAGGAAGGCACAACTCATCCAATTAACTCATATTTGAAGGAAGTTGTCAGTGAAGTGGAAAATTTCTGTTAGTTTTGATCAACTCATTTCTGCAGCTTAAACTAAAGGCAGCTCTAGCCCTTGGTTGCTCCATCCTGAGGCTATTTCCTCAGATGACACTGGGGCTGTTATCTATTGAGCTATCTATATATACTTAAGGCTGAGGATCTGCTGCTGTTTGTCTGCACAACCACGTTTGCTCCGAGACTTTATTGTCTTTAGGGTCCATTAGTTTATCTGAAGGAACACTGCAGGCTTCTGAAAAATGTGTGCTGGCCACAGTGCTGGAAATTAAAAATAAAAACCATTTTAGCTGCGATTCGTTTATACCGAATAAATTAGCTGACAAGCTCCTTGTCTGGCTGAATCCATATAACTACACTGTTGTGCTAATTATGTAGGGAATAAGTGATAAGAAAGCTAATTACAAGCACAGAAATATCTCTCCAAGTTCAGACAATATCATAATGAATGCCAAGGCACAGCAGAGCCACTGGAGTTCAGCTCCTGTTAAGTTTATCGCTACTATTTTGACAAGATGATTTTCTTTGATTTTAAACTTTTGTTCTGGGTTGTGAGCACAGCTCATGGGGCTGTAATGGCAATAACTATTCCTCGTGGAAACCTCCAATTTAATTGAATCAAGAACCTTGAAAATGAGCCAGGACTTTTCTATAAGATGTGAGGTGAGGCAGCCTTTAAGGATTTGATATGAGGGATTATATGTCATTAATATCTGTAGATTTTATTTCAGTTCCCATAATACTGCACAGGGTTAATTTAAATTATATTTCATGAGATTTTTCCATAAGGAATAAGACACTGATTATTTGATTGGGTTAGAAATGTCATCTTAAAATACTTTAATGCCATTTCTATAAATTATTAAGCAATTCTACAAATGGGAAGAATGATATGAAAATCACTTATTTTAATATCAGAAAATCACTTGTTTTCATCTCAGATTAATTTTATGGCCCCCATTTCTAAAACTTTATTCTTATCTGACGATAATTAGCGGTCTGGGACAGAAAACTAAGTATTCCTCAAGAAACACTGTAAGTCCTGAAATCAGTAGTTAGATTCTGGCTGCTTCAACGGGACCACAGTTTAATTTTCTATCAACCAAAGGATTCATTAAAGCTTGAGTGGCTTCTTGAGAAGAAAATTGGCTCAGAACTAAATGCTGTGGTAATTCAGTGTGTGTAAGGGAAAACACACTTATGGAAATAAAAATTCAGGTTTGCCCTTTACCTGAGACCTGCACGGGAAGGGTCAGGAGCTGAGAGAAGTGGACACTGCTATTCTGGCTGTGTGTAAAGGTCTGTTTAGGAAAGATATGATGTGCAGGACCATTGTCACACTGATTTTGTCACCACACATCATTTCTCTACCCACCATAGATACAGACATAGCCAGTATTTCCAAGATTATTTTTCCTCATTTTTTTAGTGAATTTATCAGCACAATACTTCTGTGAAGGATATAAATAAAACTATCATTGTTTTACAGACTGGGAAGCAAAACACCATAACCTAACTAAGCCAAAAAATACAAATACAGACCTGCTACATTTGCTTTGCTGTTGTGGATCCACAGTTCACCCAAAACTCACTTGAGAACCCTCCCTTTTCACATCAAAACACCTGTTTATTTTAAATTAAATAACTCCCAGCAGATACCTCCTTATACTCCAGATAATGAAAGAGAAATGTTTTCCAGAAGCACAGATTCATCTCTTTCTTTGTCATGAGAACTGCTTGTCTTCATTCACTGGGCATGGACCCATAAAGATAACGCTGTCATCCCAGAAATATTAGCACCTGTGGAAAAATAGACACCACTGAGGTTTTAGTAAACTTTGGGGATAAGAAACCAGCAGAGTGAAGAGTGCAGAGGGATGCCAGATTCAGTCAGACACAACTGCCTTCATGCAAAGCCCATCTGGTTCCAAGACATGCTGTCCCTGGAACGAGGCGTTTGTGTTGAACAGAACCCGGGGTACGGGCGACACTTTGGATAACTCTTGTCAGACTCTGTGTTTGTGCTCACTGCAGGCAGCCAGGTTCCAGGGCCCCCAGACATCGCCCTCTCGGCCTGCCAGGTGGATCTGCTGCCGGAGCCCTGCTCGGGGAGCAGCTGTGCAGCGGCCACGGTGACAGTGACGGCCGTGACGGACTTCGCGCAGGACGGGAACCGCCTCAGCCGCGTCCGCGCTCAGCCGGTCACAACAGGGGATTTGCTCTGGAGGGCTTACACACCCAGGGATGTGAAGGTTAGGTCCTGAAATCAGTTGGAAATGTGGCAAATCTAAATGAGAGGTTATTTTCTTTTTTTCTTTCCTTTTTATTCTTTTTTGGGTTTTTGTTTTTTTTTTTTTTTTTGGTGGGGAGGGTTTTAGGGTTGGTTGTTTATTTCCAAAGAGAATAAAATTTTAGGGATGGTTGTCATAATGGTTTGGGTTGGAAGGAGCCTTACAGACCATCCAGTTCCACCTCCTGCCATGGGCAGGGACACCTTCCACTGTCCCAGGTTGCTCCAAGCCCTGTCCAACCTTGGGCACTTCCAGGGAAAGAGCAGTCACAGCTTCTCTGGGCAACCTGTGCCAGGGCCTCCACACCTTTACAATAAAGAATTTTTACCTAATATCTGATCTAACCCTGCCCTCTGTCAGCAGAGTAAAGCAAAAGAGTCACTTTATACACCAAGAAAATAAACATGGAATTCCTTGTCCTTTGTCAGATCTAGGGTTGACCATTAGTCAGCACATCAGTAAGGCCAAGAGCTGGAATACAGAGGTGACCAGGAGTGCTTCTGTCTACTGGAAAAGGGGACAGGGAGAACAGGGGTTAGAGAATGACCACCTTTTTGGGAAGGGGGAAAGGGGAAACCAAGGGCTTAGAGAACATTTTCTGAAAAAGCAAAGGCAGAACCTCAGAAAGGAGAGAGGAGAAGGGATTCAGCAGTGCCATGTCCAGTTTGTGACTGTGCCATGAATCTCCAGGACACCTTCAACAGCACACGGCTGCTCCATCTCTGCATTTATACAACTACAAAATGTCCAAAATAAAAATAATAACCAAGCAGGAAGGCAAGCCACACTTTCCCTGTAGAAAGCCTGGCCAAAGAAATGTGGTGAGCAAGGACCAGCCCTTTGTAAAGTTATTTCAGGACCTCGGGTGGGAGGTTTGAGCGCTGTAATCCCACCACCCCAGAGAATTCACCAGAGCACAGATTTGAGTGAGCTAAATTTCTCAGAGCAGGGGCACATCCAAGCTGGCATATCTTGGGTAACTGAAAACAATCCCCAGTGAAATCCACAAATTCCCTGACCTAATTTTTGTGGATTTTTTCATGACAGAATGAGATTAAACTGGACCAAAAGAATTTTGTCTTCAAAGGTAAAATGCCTAGCATGGTTGTATAACATTTCATCTCCAGAAATGGCTTCTTTTAAACTTTTTAAGATTCTTAAACTAGAAATTACAGCTAATTCAGCATAGTGTGCTCACACACTCATATTTTTTCTTGAAATTACAAATGCTTTCATTAAAATATGAAGATTTATCAAGTGTGAAATTGAATTAATCAATTTTAATAATAAATTCCATTTATCTCAGTTAAAACTTGATCTATGGAAACATAGTAGACAATACCTTCCCCCCACCATTTTCCCATTGCTGCTTTGTAGTTAATTAGAGGCCTTAATGTAACATAATTCTTGCAACATAGCAAGAAAATTCCATGTATTAAAATCCACATAATTTTTAATCCTTCTGACTTGTTTGGATATTTTTGATTTATCTGAAAACTGAACAGAAATTGTAGGCAGAACATCCTGACAGATCTAGATACCTCTAAGCAGGATTTCCTCGGCAAACTACTCCTGCCTTCAACCAGGAATTGTGTTTTCTGCTGACATCATGCAAAAAACACCAGAGCAGGAAAAGCCACATGGATTTGTTTGTGCTAAATTTTTTACCTAGGAAGTGTGAGGCTGTGGAGAAAATGGGAAAATTCTGAGAAACTTCATATCCCACAGCAAATCCAAATGATACAACTGACCCCAGAGTAAAAAGTTGTTCAAAGAGGGGTTCATTTCTTCAGTCCTCAAGACCATCATTCTAAAAGTTAGGTGTGCCAGACACAGGTGTGCATCTAGAAATGGTTTCTGTGTCATGGTTAAGGGGCATTTTGAAATATAGATGATGGATTGCTGCCAGGTGAGGAATGTTGTCACGAACAGAGGTTCTATCTTCACCCTCTAATTCATTTATTTAATTTCATCTCTGTTCCCAAAAGCCAAGTTCTGCTTTGTCACTGAAAGACTGCACAGGGATATAGCAGCCATCCTTCTTCCCCGCTCCATGGACCCTGGTAGAACTAACTGAAGTGCACCTCTGGACTCCTCATGGGCAAGGAGGGAGCAAAGAATTAACAGCCCTGGCCAAGAAATCAGTCTGTCAGGATGGATAATGGGAAACCATAACACTCCATCACTCCCACCAGAATGACTGGGAGCTCTTCATACCACAAATCACTGCACAACCCAGTCCTGCATTTTTGGGAGCTGGACAGCAGAGCTCTCAGCCATTAAAACAAGCACCCTCTGGAACAGACCTGGCAGTGTGGGTCCAGCACTGCCTGAGATTCAGGTGTTACAGCTTCAGAGCCCTGCCTCTGGCTTCTGCAGGCACCTCTGCTCCTTGCAGGGCTCTCACAGCTCCTCTGTGACCCAAGGAGTCAAGGGCTGGTGCAGATGAAGAGCTCTGTAGCTGTAGTAGGTCCTTTCCTGTTTCACCCACATAAAGCAGTGTGATTTGGAGTCTCCTCATCAATATCTGATCAATATCCACGTCAAATAGATAAATCAGCTATTCAGGTGCTGTAATGGGAAATTTGAGGTCAAATCAGGGGACAGGCAGCTACTACTAAAACGTGCTAATATTACTTAATTACAGCATAGCTTTTTACCATACTTCAGGCATTAAAATTAGTAAAATTTAATGAGCACTCTGTTCTCCTGGTAACTTCAGTGAATGATCTGCTCCTTAGAAAAAAGTTTTAATAAAAAACTTCATCTTTTACCAGATAAAGGAGGACATTACATCAGATGAACAGGAACACTTTGAACTCCCTTATTGGCTATGATTAAACTCTGTTGTTTGAAAGCGAAGCCTATTTTGTCCCCATCTGCAATCGTGTTTCAGAATTCAGATTGTAGTTTGTACTTAACCCTTGAATCCTGCCCTGAATGTTTTGTGAGGAACAGTAATGAAGAAAAACTGCTGTGTAGACTGTATTCATTGCACATTTCATTTTAACTAGGTCACAGTTCGAGACCTCCCAACAGGGAACTGCTACTCTTTCACTGATCCACACATTATCACATTTGATGGATGGTGAGTATTTTACTTTGAAATAATTTGGCTCAATTACTGCAGTTATCTGTTTCTGGATGTAGCATGCATTTGGGTTTACATTAGAATATCAAAAAAGCATTGAACAAATTTGCTTACAATGAGGAATGTGCTCCTTCGGCGGCACACGTGGTTTCCTTCCAGCTGTGTACTCCTTTTAACAAAAGGACTAGAAATGGATTAATCTTTTTTTTTTAATGGGTTTGAGTCTGAATAATTTTTACAAGACAAAGGTCCAAAATGTTCTTCCATTAGAACTATTACTAGTGGCCTTGAGAGGGTGTCTACACCACATGGTGTTAGTGACTCCCCAGTGCCACCCAAGGGACACATTGTGTCACCAGGGCAGCACAGCACACAGGGACAGCCTGGTCCTTCCCAGAGTTCAGCAACATCTGGTGCAAAGTCATCAGAAAGATGCTTTTGATTTCTTCTACTTCCAGAGCCGGTTTATGTCCAGCTGGAGTTGAAAATCATAAATACAACCAAAAAAAAACCCATAAAGACAGCTCTAATGTCTCAGATAAAAAAGTCCAAAAATTATAAGTGTCAAATATCGGGAGAAGAATGCAAAAATAAAGTTGTACATCTTCCTGTAGTGTCCAAATGTCCTTCTGTATCACCCAGTAATAAGCTGCTTAAAGACTTTCTCAGCCAAAGTGGTGTCTTTGTGTTTGTCAGCCTGAACTGTACAGCTCAACTTTTCCACATTTAACTCCCCTAATCATTCATTAATCTATTTATCACAGCTAATTGACATCACTGAAAGTTTTTAAAATTTGCGACTGGCACATTTGATCCAGTGTTGTAAATATTTCAGATGCCATTCCAAGTTTGTCACTCTGCCATTAACCCCCTGGTGGCACAGACAATGACTTTGGGTGTGCAGCATCCACAAGGGCTTGGCAGGCGTGAATTTCTGCTATCCTGATATCCCAATTTCAGTCCAACATGCTCTGGAGGTGGCATCTGAAATTATGTCAAAGCTGGAGAAATCTTTTGATGAAATGTGAGCAAGAATGGCAGTGACTCCATTAAAAGTTACACATCTGCTTGTAACAAAGATTTCAAGTAAATTGGGCAGTCTGAGGTAGGAGATTAGCTCTGCTTATCCATGGTTTCCCAGTCCCCCTTCTGCTTTGCTGAAAAGCATTTAAATGTGGTCAGGAACTTGTTTCATACAAGTTTGGGTTCTTTTCTTGCTTTGAAAGCTTCATTAGAGCTGCAAGAGGTTCAAAGATATTCCCACGTCTCATGTAGCTGCAATTATTTCAACTCTGGGATATTAAACTAGATCAGAGTATTATTTCAAACCTCTCTATACATTTATATTCTAAAATACTCCCTTTTGATTTAGGGCTGGGAACATACAGTGAGCTGTCAGACTGCTGTGTTTAGGGATTTATAAACAGCTGAAAAGAACCTCTTGGAATGGGAACACCCTTCCAGCCATGTAGCACATTTTTACATTGCCTCCATGGGAAAAAAAAAAAAAAGGTCTAAAACCAAATAAAGCAATTTTATTTGAATAACTCATTTTTTAATCCTATTGTTGATAGCACACAGAAATGTTTCTAAGCAATTTATGTGCTGTTTTGACACAAGGAGTTTGGAAAAGCCCATCCTTCTGTGTCATCCTGCCTCAGAGACACACAGACTCAAAAGAGGAAAAACCCAGGATCAGCTTGGCCCCTCAAAAACTTCACATTTTTCCTTGTGGACAATCGTTCATCACTGCTCTGTCCAGTGCAGCTTTAAATGAGCCACCTTGATGGGGCTTCCTCCATCTCAATAACTAGGTTATTTCCCTAAGATGTATCACTTCTTGATATTCAGCCAAGTTTCTTACCCATCATTTCACAGTCCCATTACTCCTACTTATATTCCCATTTATTATTGTAAATAATTTCTCTTTCAATTATTATAATGGTTAGGCTACCTTATTACAGAGAAGTTAAGTAACTTCTCTGACTGCCTATCTAAAAAGATTTTTACCATGTTAGCAAATGATTTTAAAGCTTTGTACTTAAGGAGTGAAGAATGCAATTCCTCCTTCTGTCCTGGTACAAAACTATAATATGAAGGCAAAGGCTGACACAGAGGTCTGGAAGTGAAGCATTCCCCTTTTTTCATGGAAGGAAATGTGAAATGTGTTGGGAAAATGTGTTTGAAATGAGAACCTTCTTGTGGTTTCAATATTTAAACGAAAATCATTAAAAATTTAAAATTTAACTTCAATAAAAATAGTTCTTTGAATAAATTTTAAAAATTGAAAAATGATATAAAAATCAAAAGGCTGGAAGTGCTTTTCTTACTGGCAGTAACATTTTCTTACTGAAACAGCCACTTCCAGCATATTTTTTAACTTCTATTGTGCTGTTTCCAATGTTTTTAATCTGACATAGTGAGCTCACATTAAATCTGAGGCAGTTAGCTATTCATTAGACAACTGAAATACCCAACTCCCACTCCTTAATAACACTCCCCTTTGCTGTGCCTCCTGCTAATATATGTCTGTAGGAATATTTATCTTGTAATCTTTTCATTCTTTTCACCAAAGGCAGTGACTGAAAATCAAAGAGGAATGTGTCATATTTTACAGCATAAGCACAATCAATTTGTGTATATTGGAGCGTAGATGTGAAATAACGTTAATTATAGCAGCTAAAATCCAGAGAGAGCACTTCCTTTTATAGCAAAGTACCTTCTAAATTAAACAAATGTGAAAGCCTGGTAAAGCAAAAGTATAGCCCTCATTACTGGTTATGGCACATTATAAATATAAAAGCTTTTCATGCCATAAATCGCAGATTCTTAAATATGAAGTACTAGCTTAAAACTAAATATGCAGAAAATCCTTTTAGGCCAAAGTAAAAAGGGGAATATTTTTTGATTGGGGAACTATATGCATCATTTATGGTATTTTGCATTTTACCATACCAAAAAAAAAAAAAAATTAATTTTTTTTTCAAATTTCTCAAAAATTTACACTAATCTATATTATCCCACCAATATTATCTCCAAGGAAATGACACTGCTTTCTGGTTGGCTTTAGTGACTTTAATCAAAGGACCTCACAGCAAAGTCCTGGGCATGAGCAGCCCTGCCAGGTGCTGGGGTTTTGATAGTCTGCAGCAGTTTAGTTGTCCCCAGGCATCCAGTTCTTTCTGAATACAATCCAACATCTGCTCTGAGAGCAACGTGATGGGATGAACACTCTGAAAACAGGGAACATCCTTCAGCATCACCCAGCTCTTCAGAGAGTTAAGACTACCACGAAATAGTTCCTTGTAGCAAGGAAAGAAGGGGCCTGGAGGGTCATGTCAACAAATCAAATCATTTGATGGCAAAGCTGTGGTGAAAAATCTTAAAAAACCTCTGAATTAATACAAAGATGAAGTGCAGCTTGGTGAAGAGGAAGTGCAGGGTGTGAGTTAATTGAACACTACTAGGTAGTAGTTGTTTACATATGTCTATACCCCCTTCTGTCCCTTTCTTATGATTTACCAATATAAATTATTCCTATAGAAGTTCACTGCCATAACCAAACACCCAGGAGTGTTTTATAATTATTGGACAAAGACATAACTCAAGCCATGACTTTGTTCTGGGACCAGAATTTGCTTCCTCCTTTGGAAAACAATCTCTGTCCATTGCTGCAGACTGTCAGGAGGCAATGTCAGAAGGCAGGATGGGAAGTGCACTGTGGAGGGAGATTTAGACACAAATAGTGGTGCTTGGTTCACAAGGAACATGAAGAACTCCCTCGTGCAAGAGCTGCTCTAGCTCTGCTTCAGGTATTTATTACTACAGGCAACTTCTCCAACATCATCCCAAGAATCATTAACACAATTACAACTGTATAAACATCACAAAAGTTTACCTGACTACATCTAATTATCCATTCAACTGATTTGAAGGTGCCTGAAAGCTCTAATTTAGGCACAGGGCAGGTTCGTTATGTGCTATGTAAGCTATGCCATGACTTAATTGAAGGACTCAGGGTGACTTCCAGGAGGGTTGGGTTGGGTCCACTGTCAGGGATTATTAAGCAATAACTAGCTCCCCTTGATATGCAAATGCAAAACCAGCCAGAGATGATTAGTGTGGGTACAGCCAACCTGATGCCTTGTTTCCCATCAGCCTCCCTAAACACCTCTCCTCCTAAACTGATCCTGTAGAAGGAAACTGTGGAGGGTGCTCTCCTAAAATATCCTCTCTCCTCTTTCTCCCCCACAAAGGTGTCCAAATGGAGCAGGAACTCGATGTTTAAAGAGATTATCTATTTTTTATGGTGTCCTAAGTTCGGCTCAATCTTAGCAGCAGCATCTATGCAGTGTACTACAGGAATTTATGTATCTGATTAGAAAATAGGATGAGACAGAACCATTCAAAATCTTATCTGGTCACTTCATGGCCAACCTAAGTTTTTCAAGATGAAAGATAAAGTCAGATGTGTTTTTTAGAGAAAAGGAGTTGGAATTAAAATTTTTTACTGTGTTTTAAGCTACAAAGTCATCTGCAGCTTTTATTCTGAAGAGGAACAAAATGTAGAAATATACATGTGAAAAAGTCACAGTTCACAAGCTATTTGTTCATCAATATAAGAAGAATTAATGGCCTAAAAAATGTGGATGTTTATATGGCACTGCTTTAAAAATAATCCTGTTATTTAGCAGAAGCATTTTATACATTCCTTTTTATGTTTTCTTTATTGTAGAAATAATAAAGCTTATTATTATAAGCTTATAGTTTAGTTTCCATATTGCTTAATTTCATAAAAATCATGTTTAAAACTAATCACAGTGTCTTAAAAGAAAGCAGAATAATCCATTGTTTTTAAAGATGGAAGCTGTTGGCTTATAGGGGAGAAAACATCAACAGCATATATTAAGTATATGGCTACTATTTCCTTTTATATAACAGAATAAAACAGAGTGAGAATTAGACAAGTTTATGGAGTGAGAGCACAAAGAACAAGCAGAAGAGGGTCCTCTCACAAGCCTCAGTTGCGGAAACCCCAGAGGTTCCAGATGGTTCATGTAGAGGGCAAACACTTGTGAAGTTACTAAAGTTATCCTGCTCCTGGCCTCACCAAGCTGGGACATTCCTTTCAGAAAAGAATGAAAGTCTTAAATCGTTCTCCACGCTGGTTTGTGCTGATTGCTGATCCATTGAGTGTGAAAATTGTGCTTACGGGGAAGTCGTTAGGGGGGAGGAATAAACTTCATTTTAGATGGCTTTCAGTAGAAGCCCAGATTTTCATAGGAAGCCTTTAACTAGCCACAGCCAGACTTGTAAAATTTGGTGATTAGTCACAGAACAGGTTATCTGAGCACTGATTTCCCTTTGAAGAACATCGTAATCTAAAAGCATCCAGTTAGAACCAAAATACATTTATTAAGACCCAAAGGCAGGAAACTTCTTCCCATTTGCCATATATCAAATGTTTATCTGTTTTATCCATGCCCATTTCCATGGCAGCAGCTGGGACACAACTCCTGCTTTCCACAGGAACTCTTAGGCACTTCCAGCTAACAACTGCTGTGGCGTTCCCTTGAATACAGAGCCAGAGAAACTGGTCACATCCCATGTGTGGATGGGTCCCTCCTCCAAGGCCAGACACCAGGCTGCTCTAATCGCTGCTGTACGAGTTCCAACAAGCACCCAACGCAGGTGCACGCTGAGGAGCCCTAACCCTCTCTGGTTTTTGATTTGTGGCTGTTTAGGCGCTATGACAGCTATAAAATCGGGACGTTCCTGCTGTGCCGCAGCGAGTCGCGGGCGTTCGAGGTGCACATCCGGCAGTGGGATTGTGGCGGCCACCGCTCCGCCACCGCCTGCAATTGTGGCGTAGCCGCACGAGAAGGGGGTGACACCGTGGTGCTGGACACCTGCAATGGCCACTTCCAGGACAGCAGGCCCCAGCTGACCATCAAAAGCACCGAGGCATCGCCACAAGTCAAAATCCTGAAGTCTTACGGAGGCAGGAAAATAACAGTACGTGCTTGGATGGTTGAGCGCTCTTGTGGTGGCTGTGCTTTGAAAACACGCGTTTAATATTTCTGAATTATCAATGAAGTTGCTATGAAAATATCTGAAGCCACCAGAGCACCTGCAGCCAAATGTACTGCAAAACGAGAGGCAGGGAAGTAGCTGGTTAAAGTGTTGGTTTAACAATCTGTAAAATAAAACTAAACAAATACCTCTGGAAATTTCTTGGCGACACAGTGGAGCTCTGATAGCACTACTTACTCTCTGCAGCACGGCAGCCTGTTTGCTTATGCCAGCCACTACCCAGCCACATCACATAAAGCAAATTTCTTTGCAGAGCTCAAGATATAAATATTCAAGGAAAGATCCCAGGTAGCAGAATAATGGAGTTTTTGAGTGGAGCAGTAAGACGCTATTAGTCAGATCCAGAGAGCCCCCAAAAGCTATGAAAATGGGCTGCAAATGTGCAACATTTGCTGTAACATAAAGCATTTGCCTAAACAAATATATGGCCACAACTTACTTTGCATAAGTATCGCTTATCAACACTAATCCACTGAAATCGCTGGAAAAATAAGAGCAGGCTGCACCAGGGATTTTGGTAAGGAAAAGAGCCGCAAATTATGGCCAAGAAGATAATTTTATCCTAGAGTTGTATCATCAAGATTTATTGCCATGAAATGTTTTGGATGAAGATTGGTCCAGGGCAGAGCCAGAATGATGCAGGAAGTGCCTGTGCTTGGCTCTCCTTGTGATCGCACTTGGAATAGATCTCAGGAAGGTAGTAATTGAAAGTCTGTTAATTATAGAATAGAGAAAAAGCAGGAATCAAGCTGTCATTTCATTTTGCAACTGAATGCAACATAATTACTGTTTTATTACTAGGATAATCTTTGCATGGAATCCCTATTCTCATTTACACCTGAGGTAAGACTCAGGGAAACAAATAAGGGCAGAGTGGGGACACAATATGAATCCTTGTGTGATGTGAGTGGGAATCTATAGGCACTGTGCAGCAGAGAACAGAATCCCTGAGCACACCACTGAGAAGGGTCCATCCAAATTCTCCCAGCCCTTGTCCATCATTATCCTCATGCAGCCTGGGAACTGTCTCCCACAACATTCAAGGAGGCTTGGAATGGGGTGAGGTCATGCAAAGTGACAGCTTCCAGCAGCCAGACACTAAATAACTCTGCAAACTGAGGTCTCAAAAAACCTTCTTTGAAGCCTCAATTAGCAGCATTAAATCCAGGTGGGATGTATTGCCCGGAGCAGCAGGAAAGGAAAGGGTTAGAGCCCTCCAAACTCCTGAAATAAATCCACACCTGGAAATATTAATCTGGACAGCTCATGCAGTTCTGACTGCAAGGCTTTTACACACAGGCCTCTAGAAAAAGCCTGAAGTAATGGGGAACAAAAATAGGCAGAATTATAATTTAGTGAAGCCAAACTCAGAGTAAACTCTGGATTCAATTACAAGAATAAAGATATGAGCTTGTTACTCCTTCACAGATATGAATAGATCTGACGGGGAGGAGCTCCAAATGGACCAGAAAATCCCCACCCAGAAGAAAGGAAAACAAAGGACATTATTTGGATGAATAAATTATATTTAGGCAGGGGTCACTTAAAAAAGGAAAATAATTATTTCAAAATTATTGTAATGAGATGTTTGCAACTCTAATGTATTTTTAATATTAACTGAAAATGTTTAATTTTGGATAAAAAGAAAGTATTAAGGCTACTTACCAGGATAGTATGTTCCTACTCCCTCTTAAGGGCCAGATAATTTTCAAATAATTTTATTTTTACCTGTAAAAATAAAGCAAATAAAAAAATACATTTCAGTTGAGCAGATATTTTCTTTTTGCTTTTTTTTTTTTCTTTTTCTTATTTGGCTAGTAAACCAATCTGAAAAATCCATTATCCACAAAGTTACTTCTTGTTTTGAACCCTGCCAAGATATTTTTTTCCTTTTAAAGGTCAGTGTAAGCCTACCACTTGTCCTTTAATGAGAAAATCACTTTATCCACTTTAAAACACAATCATTTTCTGGATAATCCGGCCTTGGAAAATGAAACGATTGTTCAGAAGGAAGAAAGATCTTTTTCAATCTTGGCAGTTTCTCTAAAAAAAAGTTATTATCGTGAAATTATTAATATAAAAGGCACAAGGGTGGCCTTATTGTCATGGAAGATGCTTCAAAAATTAGCTGGTAACTTACCACTGGGAGAACTTCAATGGATGCAAATATTAATTTAAGAAGAAAGTACTCATGCAGTTATACATTTATGTAATGCTATCAGATATTAATGCTGTGGCATCTGAAAGCAAGCTAAATAATAGCACAAATAAATATTTATAGTGTTTCTAAGTGATCTTAAATTACCTCCGCCATCACTAACATCCTGCTTTGATATTTTCGTTTATGGAAAGAGACTTTTTTTATTGCATAAAAATCTTGGTAAGAGCTTCAATTCACTGGGTTGTTTGGGGTTTTTTCCTGCCTCTTCAGATCCTGTTCCCTTCGGGAGCGTTTGTTCGAGCGGACCTGAGCGAGTGGGGAATGGGTGTGACAGTGAGGACAGCGGGCAGGGACTTCAACAGCACCCGGGGCTTGTGTGGCCTCTTTGACGGGATGGCTCACAACGACCTCAGCAACGTGCCCCAGGAAGACTTCATAGAGGAGTGGAGGTACAAAGCCAGAGAGATCCCACCCAGGGGATGCTCTTAGCAGTGTGTCAAACCGTCTTGATGGGTTTATTTCATTACACACTCCCCTAATGACCTGACAGGGAGATCTGCTTAACCTGAGGGAGAAGCCTGAAGACCCATCTCCATCCCAGCAGCACAGGGGTTTAATTTTCAGTCAGCACAAAACACATCAGCAGTCACCAAGAGAGAAATTTTCTATTCACAAGTCATGTCATGTTAACAGCTGTGTTAAGATCCCTCTCAGCTGTTAAAAAAAATAAAGCTCTCACCCACACTTGAAAATGTAGATAGCTGACAATAGGGATTAATTAAGGGTTTCGCTTTTCTCTTGTTCTTTTATTCCTGAACACTAATTACAGTATGTGAATATAGATTAAATGTTACATTTTGACAAAGTCTGGTAATATATGTACCATGCTAAAACTTAATATCAACTCTACTAATGATGACAGTGAGCTCTGAAAACTTGTACTTTCTGGGACAGATGGTCTGGAAATAGAGCCAGGAGTCTGACTCTCTGATATGTCCCTGTCACAGTCCCTGTCCCTATCCCTATTCCTGTCTCTATCCCTAGCCCACATTTTAATTCCTGTTGCTGAACTTCAAACATGCCTAATAGGTGTTCCTAAAACCAAAATGGATTTGCTTGTGTAGCCTGTTTTGTGAAGGAAAAAGAAGGCAAAACACTGTACCATGGCACTTAATCCATACATGGGAGTTCAGCACAATCCTATAGGAACAATGAATTTTTAGACTTCTTGCACTTCAGAAAATAAAAGAAACACCTCTGCCATATTCTAGTTCTATTCAGTGAGCTATCTAATGTCTATTTTGGCCTGTCATTGTAAATTCTACTATTTAGAATTCAACAGCCATCATTAGTATCCTAATAATGTGGTAATCAGTCAGAGATTGCTTCTGGGAAGACAGGTGGAGAAATAGCTTGGTGCAAGAACCAATAACTCACTACCCAAAAAAAGGGCTAAAAGGGTCCTTGGGAGAACTTGCTCAAAGCAATTTTGTTGAAAGAGCTGAAGCCAAAGTGCAGTGCAAAGGAATTTACTTATGAAACACTGAGAAGTTTTCTAGGGCTATATGATGGAGATTCTTCAGGGAAGGCAGAAGCTCCTGCTGAGTGAGAAGGGCAAGAGGGGTGGTGAGTTTCATCTTGCAGCACTCCCAAGGATGGGTTCTCACAGACCCCTCAGAACCTGGTTACAAAAGCAAGCCAGTAGAGAAACTAAGGTCACCTCCAGGGGAGACTGGATCGTTCTCTGATCCACTCACAGGGAAACGGCCCAGAAAAAAAACAAAAGCTAGAGGGTGATTTTTCTGCTGCTTTATAAATTTCATTTTAAATAACCCTGAAAGTGTGCTAGGTTTTCTCCAGCACCTGAAGCTAGTCTGAGTGCCCACCATCTGGCAGTGCAGAGCTTTCCCTGGCTCCCACCTCTCTCAGGCAGCTGCAGGGCTCTGCACACACGGATCAGTTTTATATGCCAGCTTTCCAACACAAAATTTAAACAATAAAACAACATCAGAGCTTCCCAGCCATTAAATAGCAACCAGAGAAGAGATTAATTTAAAAACATGTGATTTAAGTAGGCAAAATAAAATTTTCAAACATTAAAAAAGATATAAAGAAACCAGCAGAAGTGCTGTTAAATTTTGGACACTTTATAATATAATCCAACTCAGTTTGAAAAACTTTAGTTCTTCCTAGATTATAGTAGGTGGCTCAGAAGAATAATAGTCTGGTCATCTCATGCAGGACACAGAGGGCACATCTGAGCTCAGTGAGGAGCTGCTGGTATGTGCATGGCTGTGAGGAAGGATGGGGTTTCCATTCTTTCCATATCATGCACCCCTGTTCTCTGGACAGGGGCTGACAAAAAGAAGGTAATTAGTTTCATGCATAATTAACAGAGGATTTTGTTTCAATAAAATATCAAGGCAAAAGAGTTTCATCTTACTGAAATTTTCATTGGTATGTTAAGTTTCTGGCCTGATTCTGGACCAGTTTATCTGGTTTATTTATTGCTTTTATTAAATAAATTACATTTACAATGTCCTCTAGTTTATGCAGTATTATACCAAAGGAGGAGCTACTTCTGCTGCCTTAGTCTAGGTTTAAATTTACTTGATGCTGATTCAGGGAAGATTCAGGGGCAGATAACTCCTCTATTAGAACCAGAGGAATGGAGCGTGAAGGACACTCATTCAGACACTAAAATGTGTTGTCCAAAGGACAACTCTCTCAATCATCAAAAATGTTTTATTTTCCTAGACTATAGGGAAGCGTAGAACAGCTTGTGCTGCTGTCACCATGAGCATGAAAACCACACTTTTGTCTCGTATTGTCTCCTGCTGAGCCCACACTTTGGGCAAAACAGTTCCATAAATGTTTGTGCTCATCTTTCAGGAGAACAAATAGGTTAATTTTTCCAGTGTCACTGAGATGTTTTATTTAAAAGTTATGATAGTGTCAATGATCAAAATAGTAATATCAGATATGCCATTTTAAATGTATTTTTAAAAAATTGGATAAAGGCAATTACAATTTCCAACAACAGTATCTAGTGTTTGGCTCCAATATGTTGGCAAATGCTTTCACTTTTCTGAAACCCCAGCATTCTGGCTGCAAGACAAAATTAATGCCAAAATAATTTAAATTTTTGGTGCTATTTCAAATTTGTCTGCTAATGACATGCTGCCAAATATTGGGACCTCCTTTTCTATGAAGCTCTAGGATTTCTCCTGTGCTGCACAAATAAGATCAGTAAGAGATATGAAATTTCTAAAGAAACTTAAATCACAGCTGCTTATTCAAACTGAACTCTCTAGAAGTTCATCCATCATTAAAGACTAAATTTAAAAGGGGGAAGAGAATCATCTCAGCTTATATGATAGCCAGCCCTATGATCAATAGAAAACTGCTTTGTGTTGAAAGAAAAAAAATCCAAAAAAACTCAAGTAGAAGGAAAGAATGAAATGAAGTATGCAAAAAAAAAAAAAAATTAAATAAAAGGGGGAGGAGGCATTTAAAAGAAAAAAGTTAGCAATATACATCTTAGAGGAAACTGTTGATAAGGAGAGAACAGGCACACAGATAAGGATGATTTCATAGTATAGGATTTGAAATAAATATTATGTTTTTGTCATTCTCCAAGAATTAGCTTGGTCACCTAGGGACAAATCCAAGACCTTATTTCATGTATAATACACAAAGGGTAACCTGCACCTCAGAGAAAGTCCTGCAAAGAGAAGTCAGGCAGCTTGGCAACACTCCAGCAAACCACTTAAACATCTGGTACTAAAAAGTCTCTATGAAGTGCTAGAAAACACAGAGGATAACTCAAGCAGGGCAGTGTAAAAGTGACTAAAGAAAACAGAAGTTAAACTTCAGCATTTTCCCAAGTATTTTCATAGACTGAGAATTCGTGCTTACCCCAGCCTCAGGTAAAGGAAGTTTCCTTGTATGATAGACTAACATGTTGAAAGTTTCTTCTCTCTAATCCCTTCCTATTTTTAAATCAGAATTCCTCCAGGGAAGAGTTTATTTGACAAGACTCCAGCACCCTCTGAGAGGAAGGAAAGGAGAAGTTTCTGCAGATGCCAGAAGGGGAGCACCAAACCTGTGCCCGTGGCAAACACAAAGAATGCCTTTCAGACTCCTTCCCCTGAGCCCTCTGGTTGCCATCATGACCATGTGGATCAAAGCTTTGCAATCCCATATCTGGATGTTACATCTGAGTTTGTCACTCACACAGAAACACAGCCAACTTTGAGAAAAGATGGGAAACCACCAACCAAGACTTTTGGTCAAAGATATTTTTCTAAATCAGTCCGAAAGCGAAGAAGCCCCGAGGTCCCACTAAAGCCCCTCACACACAATATTTCCATGACTAGCAACAGTTCCATTGGCTCTACCAAACCAGCAGGAGACCTAAGGAAAGCAAAGAGGCAAGGCCAGTATTATGAATACTCTTCCTTTCACCCGTTGCATGACCCAGCCC
This sequence comes from Parus major, assembly GCF_001522545.3. NCBI lineage: Eukaryota > Metazoa > Chordata > Aves > Passeriformes > Paridae > Parus > Parus major. The sequence goes on along the minus strand of NC_031776.1, from coordinate 32,417,496 downwards.
AGAGAGACTCAGAGAGCTTTGCGTATTTTTTCCCCGAGGACTACTTTGAAGGGGTACGGATGAAATTTCCACTTTCATGGCCCACTCCCAATGGCCTGACTGCTACCAAAGCTCAGGAGATTTGCCACCAAATTCTTGCAAAATCCACCATTGGCTTGGTGTGTAAAGGCCTCCTGGGGAAATACCTGGATGAAGCGATTGATATTTGCCTTTTGGACCTGCAGCTCAAAGACGACGTGGCTTGGGTGAGGGCACTGATAGCCCTTTTGGAAAATGAGTGTGAAAGGAGAGTGCTGGGAAACAGGAACAGAGAGTTCCCTGTTGGAAACCAGCCATCTGCTGCCCGGGAGGAAATCCTCACTGCTCTCCGCTGTCCCGCGCTGTGTAACGGCCACGGACACTGCACGGAACTGGGCTGCCAGTGCCTCGAAGGCCACAGCTCCTACGACTGCAGCATTGCCAAAAGTAAGTACAGCATTCTTTCCATATTGGAATTATTAGGTAGAACATCTGCACAGAGTTGTTTGCTCTTCAAGCAGTGCTACCAGTAAGGCATTTGATGAATTAGTAATCAGGTTTTGACCTTGAAGAGCCGATCAAAATATCTGGTTGGTTGGTCCTTCACTTTTTTGCCTCAGTAACTTTTTAAAAATGGATTTTACAAGCCCCTTAGCAAATTGGTTTTGCAGAAGTGATTTTCTTTACATCTGATCTATCACTGGCATGCTGACAAGTGAGCTTCTCACAAAAAAAAAGGAGTGTCCTGCTCACCTTGTGGTCAATATTCATGTAAACAGTGTAGAGATTTGTCTTTCTTCTTTTTTTCCTGGTCAACAGAGGATAAAGTTTGAACATTAATTTCAAACACTGTACTAGTAACAAAACAAAATTAAAAGTGACAAAATGAACAAGTAACCCTGCCAAAGCCATCAAATAGCTACAGGACATACTAGAACCTGCAGACCTGATTCTGCAAATATTCATGAATTTCATTTAGACAGAAGACTGTCCCACTGGGTTTGTTTCATCTTTACAGCTCAGTCTCTCAAAGGGTGATTCCATGTGCCATGTGAGTGCTGAGTTCTTTAAACTAAGCTTGTGCAGAAAGGTTTGTGGTGATTTCAGAATGTGAGCTCTGCCTCAGCAAACCACATAAGCTCACACTTGAAGTGACAGAGGGACTTCAGGCTCAGCCATACAGCAGAGCTCCTGCAGCTTAAGGAGCCACGGTGTTTCAGCTAAACTGAAATGACAAGGTGTGCTCTCTTAACCCATCCCAAATGTGGGGGAAAGCCTTTTTCTGTGATACATAGGTTGGTCTGTATTTAGGACAGGTAAAGATCACATCCAGGGTCAGTCACCATGGCTTAGCTGAGACATCCAAATCTCCAGCCAGCTCCAGGAGCTCAGTGGCACATCTGATACCTCAATGCATTTACTGTCACAGATGGGATTGTGTTCTTCATTAAACATGAAACAAGACTTTCATGGGCTTAAAGCAGTTAAAACATATCTTAACATCTGGGTTTTTTTGTTAATGGCAGGCTAAAATTTTGAAGAAAAACTTCCCAAATATGGAGGAATTAATTCTCTTTCACACAGAGAATAACTGACACCAGGGGCTGAAAAGTGAGTTGAGCAATTTTGAAGCAATTGTCCAACACACAATTCAGTGTTTAACTTCATTTCTCTGAGATACAGAGGGGTTAGGGGGCTTGCTTAGGCCAAATTTTAAAATTTTGTTTTGCTATGGCTGAAATCTTTCAGATTAGAGGAAAATAGCTTCAATATGACCTTTCAAGTAAAAGCTAATGACACCTTGTCTTCTTGCTGTAACATCAAATATAAACAAGGACAGAGAACAGAGCTCAGCCTGAGATTGCACAGGGAGGTGAGAACTGGAAAACAAACACACATCAGCTGTGGCAAACATCCCCAAAGTCATTGCCTTCCTCTGCCCTGACTGCTTTGGCTGTCTCTAGCTGCCTCTGCATTGTACATTTTCAAGGTTCAGCTGGACAGGGCACTGGGCCATTCTGTCTAGACAATGCTTTTTCCTGAGTTAGAGAAAAATTGAAAATAAAAAACACAGAAAAATTAAAACCAAGGTAACAACTAGCATGCTTATTTTTCAGGATATTCTCCCTTGTCTTTGGTATAAATGCAGAGAAGTTAGGAGAAAACTTCACACAATAAATTCATTTCAGCGTTAACTATGGAGAGGAAAAAGTACTGCCACAGTCTAGAGTGAATCAATGGAATGAACAGCAATGAGGTCCATCATTAAAGACTATTTATGAATTCATGTATTAGTGATTTAGAATATTTTTATATATATACAAAAATAGAGAAGCTGTTTATATATATATATATATAATTACCTGATATTGTGAATGTGATATAAAGCAGACCTACACATACAGCCAAAGGTTGGATCCTCTACAAGGAGAAATAAAATCTTAGTTCTGGCATGCCAATCATCCTGACATTATACTACTTAGAAAAGGTCATCTAGATAATTTGGTACAGTCAATCAAGACAAGCTTCCATAGGAGCTTCACCTTTAGCTGTTCTTGATTTTTGAATTTCATTCATTCTATATTTAAAGATATTTGCTTGTTTTCACATTTTACATGCAGAAATGTTCTACACAGACAATAGAATCATTTAGACTGGAAAGGACCTGGGAGATCATGGAATCCAATCCTTAACCCAGTACTGCCATGTTCACCACTAATCCATGTCCCCAAGTGTCAGATCTTAGGTGTTTTTTTGACCATTTACAGGCATGGTGACTCCACCACATCCCTGGGCTGCCTGTTCCAAAGCCTGACCCCTTTTCAATGAATAAATTTTCCCTAATATCCAGTTTAAACATCTCTTGGTGATGACAGCAACAAGATCCTCTTGTCCCATTGCTTTTTACTCGGGAGACCAATCCCTACCTGATACAACCTCCTTTCAGGTAGTGCAGAGAGCACTAACATCCCCCCCAAGCCTCCTTTTCTGCAGGTGAACACCCCCAGGGCTGTTCCCCTCCATATCCCAAGGTACACACATGATGGGACACCTCTTTCCAGGGAAAAGCACAGCAGTACCACACAGTAACAGCCAGCCTCTCAAATGTCACTCCAAAGGACTGGAAGCGCTCAGACCCGCAGTTCTGCTGACGTACTAAAGCCAGGCTCTCACACCAGAACAGGTTATTAAAGATGAAGAATTAAGATCAATCTCAGAAATAAAGCTGAACAGCTTGAGCCCCATCACTGGCCTGGCTGGCAGAGCACAGGAAATCAGCACTGTGCAAGCACAGGCAGCATAAGCCCCCAGGCTTTGTGACTAATAAGCAGAGGTTCTGTAGGAAGGGAAAGAAAGGAGGAGAAATTAACAATTGAATTAGGTTCCTGCAGGACATATAAAAGTGCTGTCTCTTTCACTTTCTTTTCAAAAAGTCAGGACAGAAGAAACAGGAGAATGAGTGTTGATCTCAGAAATGCTGAGTTTTAAGTGTTATTGCTAGTGAAAAGTTATTTTCCAGGAAAAGTTACATGAATAATGAAGAAGAAGGCAACTCCTTTTCCTGGCTATATATTTTCCCATCAGTTCCAAAACAAATCTCCGTCTAATTTTCTCAGGTTGGAATTATAGATGTGAATTAAAACTCCCCCAAGATCAAGGAGGCCATCAACATAATTCAAACATCTTTTCCAAGGTCACCCAACCTCAGTTGTGCTGCCAACACATAACAATATATTCTGCCACTGGTTTTGGCCAGCAAACACACAAAAAGATGGCCCTGCAGTATTTTTAGGACTCAAGAATACAGGCCATAATATTTTTGGAGTAATTTTAAATGAAAACACAAATAGAGAAGATGTGAAGTGTGGCTTGCAGACAGGCTCTGCCTGACTCCAACAGGAGCAGTCCAGGTGGCCAGAGCTATAATTATCCTCACATGAAAATCGCTATTTGGAGTTGAAAGGCACCTCTGAAATTTGGCAGCACTCCAGAAGCTTAGAATTTCTTAATGTTGCTTAACATTTCATAACCCCCACCCCCCACAACACCTGTATAAGGTGCTTAAAATGTCATTACCACCTGTAATTAAAGGCAGAATCCAATTACAGCAGATAGCAAATCAGGTTGGTGCTTACCATTTGTATATATTGACCATGTTGCTTATTAAAAAAAATCAGGACTAGTAATGCACACATAGAGCAATGTAATATGCAGATTATATGAAGCTCTAAAGAGCAATTACAAGATAAAAGGTAATGAGGAATAATAAGGACAAATTAGTTTCAGTGAAGTAATGACACTTGAAGTTTAAAATTCTATGTGGAAAGTTCTGGGGAGAAAAAAAAATTAACCAGAAAAGAAATCAAAGCAAGCAAAAAATGGTGGTGAGAAGGGAACACTCACCTACCAGACTTACAAATACCCCATTTTCATATCAATAAATTTCATTGGTGTTATTAAGAGTGGCTGTGAACCCAACTGCATTTTCAGAGCTGTGAACCACAACTACACAGGTCCCCCAGACCCATCTGCCACAGCAGCTACATCGATTACACCCTGTTATTTTTAGAGTGGTTATATAGACCTTCCTGAAATCAGCAGTCTGCTTTGGGTCCTGTTCATGTGCTGTAATTAAATTATATGAATTAAAGCAGGCAATATTTTTTAATTTATATATATAATGAGAAAAAGTATGAGGTCAGTTATTACAGTTCCTCAGGCTGGGTCTTCCAATGGAAAATGTCTCTCCCCTTTGGAAGGATAATCTCAAGAGTTTTGATCAGACCAGGAATGCAAGGTCAGGCACATATTATAGAAATCTCACTGTTTATGTAATTGTGATTTATTTTCAAGTTTAATTCTCATTTTCAAAGATAAAGCATGAGGAAGATATTGAAAAAAAATACTTAAATTTTTTCAGGATCCCCAGGTGAAAAGGAGCAGAGTATTTCAGTTGTCTACATCAAACTCCAATCTGCTTTGGAGACTTTGTATGGGAGCATACTGACTGAAATAAATACTTTTCTCCCACTTGAATCAATTCAGCAATCTTTAAACTCCAGATCATAATGATTATGCAAAGGCTGTAAAGAAGTCAAGTAAACTAATACTTTTTGGCACTTTCAATATGTGTTTTGTTGATGTGATGAAGAGGGAGCCATCAGGGTGTATTGGCTCAATAGATGCTGTCCTTGCATAAATCCAGCTATACAGAATAAAAAATGCATCTTAGACTTTTCAAAGGAAATATAGTCCATTTCCTGAATCCCCAGGATATCTACAATGAAAATACAACTCACTGTGTGTAAGGCTGGTGCTCCCTGAGGCTGGGACCAGCTTGTGGTGACCAGACCTTCAAGGGAGAATTCCATTTAATAATACCACAAGGACCCCAAGAAACAGAGTTACCAGAAACTGTGACCCTTTCCACAGGAATTGATCATTTTTCAAATTGTTTGGGTTAGTAAACAAAGAAAAAACAAGCAAGCTTTTTGCTAATATGCCAAAACATATTCTGTGGCAGAGAGGATGCAGTACACTTAAGCAATTCCATTGATTTTTCAAAATTCATGAGTCAAATGTGCTTGTGAGAACAGCAAAAACCATGCTTACTGTTTTAAATTTTTCTCACAATTGCTATAAAAAAATGTTAAATTGCTTTATTCCTTAAAAAGTCCTTCTCCTTTTCAAATAGTTAGTCATTGGGCTTAATGCTACTCTTTGTTATAACAATTCCATTGACTTTGGTGGACACAATAATAACAAAGTCACAGTTCCTATCACTTTGATGAAGTTACACTATCAAAACAAAAATCAGATCTCTTTTTCACAAATGTTCTTTTATTTTTCCCTTTTTCCTCATACTAATTGTTGACTTTTACATTCCACAATATTGAATTTTCCTGTCTATCCAACTGAGGGAGGTTTGAAACTTTCCACTGCCTGTGGCCTCCCCGTTCCCTCTCATGTCTCCAGCTCTCTCAACAACTGATGGGTGTGAGGCAGTGTTCTTGTAGTGAAGTTTAGAAGCTGGGGCATCTGTTTCTATCAAATACATTTTTCTTCAGTAGTGAATTCTGTACAGCAGGGAATGTTTCAAGCAGATCTCTCTGTACCATTGCAGCATAAACCACACTTTCATACACAGCTCCCATCCCACTGGGACTGTGTTCTTTACACTGGGCTTGAAGATATTAAGGATATATTCTTATTTCCATAAAAGAGGTTCTATACAACTTGAAAATGAAAACTTTTCTTTTGAGACCTGTTATCTCCACTTACAATGATTTTTTTGTCTCAGCTTACTGAATAATATTGGAAAGTAGATAAAGAATAAATATGAAGATGCATATTATTCAATTCAAGATTACATTGGGTTCAGTTAGTCAGCTTTTTCCTAGTTAAAACAATTTATGATTTAATACTGAAGGAAAAATGGGATAAAATATCTTTTAAATGTTCATTTACAAAACATACTTTCATTCTCCCAGCTATCTAGAGTGGAGTGGTCCTCATCATCACTGAGGGCCTGGCACAGGTTGCCCAGAAAATCAGTGGATCTCCCATTCCTGGAAGTGTTCACAGACAGGTTGGATGAGACTTGCAGCATCCTATAGGAAGAAAATGATTCTCTAGCATCTTCAGGTCTGGGCCATAAGAATTTACACAAATACATCCTCCTCAGGCTAAAATCAGAGCCAGTATTAGCAGACATAATTTTAAAAGGTATAACGATTAAATATCAAGCTTTGAGATTACTTGTCAGATTTTTGAACATAGGACTTGTCACCTTTTGCAAATCACACTCTTGTCCTTTTAGAGGAATGAATACCTCCAACCACAAAAGTTTCAGTAAGAACTACAAAATTTACAAAAGAAAAAATAGTTTAGAATGAAAAGAGTAAAAAAGCATGAACTTTAACAACCACTGATGCATTCTCACTGACACCCACATACTCTGCTCAGAGAATCATTTTTCTCAGTCACACAAAACATATTTGTGGGCAATTCTCAGGAATTGGGAACATCTTGCTAGTTTTGAAGCCTTTCTTATTTTCATAGCAATTTTACTTTAGTTTTTTCCTGGTGCAGATGTAATAAACAAGCATCTGAGAAGGAAAACATCAATACCAGCTTTAAATTACTGGTTTAAGTCCCAGTTCTTTCCATTTGAGGCACAGAGCTGGCTGAGCAGGAAGAGGACAATTAGCTTTATAGTTACAAAGCCAATAGAAAATTAATTTTAAAAGGATATCAAATCCTTGTGATAAGGGGCAAAGAAGGTTGAATGTTCAGTGATCCATACTATTCCTGCAAACCAGATCAGGGAGATTAGTGTTTTCTGCAGATTGGTTTATTTTCTTTACTGCAAACTAGTGAAAACAGTCCAGTGAAACATGTAGCTAAACAAAACCATTTTCCAAAGAACATAGAATCAAGTTGCTAGAAAAGTTTACAAAATTATAGGTGTGATTCAAACTGACCAAAGCCAGACATCCCAGGAGCACACCTACAACGTTTTTACATCAGGCTGTTTGCAGGTACCACAGGAAATTTCAGCCTTAAATCTTGTTAAATCCAAAAGAAAAGAAAAAGCCTTGAAAAAACAACTTCCTTCTTTAAATACTCACAATGCACATACAAGATAAAAAACAAATTCACAACAGTTTAGAAACCAGAATTAAAACTTGCAAACCATTCAAAAGTCTGATGTAAACTGACCAAAGCCAAAAAATTTAGAGCAAGCTTTTAAGGCCTTTATATAATATTTTATGTTGTGTGAAGAGCCCACAATCCACTAGATACAGAACATTCAACAAACTATAAACAAAACCCTGACTGTAATAACCAGATTTAATCTAATTCAGTAACTTTAAACATAGGAAAATTACTAAAACAAACTAATTGGGCACGAGAGTGGACATAAGGACCAAGATGACACCATGATGACCCAAATCCCTTTAGTGGCATCACTGCACACACTCACAAGGAGCCTCAAGATGCTGCCAAGGGTTCTGCCCTAAAGTGCCATTGAGGGACAGTAACTGAGACCTGCTTTGCTGTGCCAGTGAGAACCATGGATGTACAACAAGAACCTTACCTGAGGTCACCTCTCCAGTCCATCTGGAAAAGGAAATATTCTGTAGTCAACAGCAGAATCCTCTTCTTTTCTATTGCTGAAGTACATTGCTAGCAAGCCTTTTAAAAATAGAAGGATTGAATAAAACTCAAATGTCATAGCGAGATTTCTAAAGCAAAAAATAATCTACCATATTGTTGCAGCACATGGATGCTTTCAGTGTGAAATTGAGCCAGGCCATTTCTCACATGCAGGGAGTTCTTGCAAAATGCTTTTCCCCCACACTCTCCCAGGGCTCATTTCTGTCTATCCATGCTGGATACCAGGGACTCTCAAAGCAGAAAACCAGATTCACTCCATGCCAGCCAAAGGTCATCAATCTAGAGTTTGGTACTATGGAAACAGAGCTGTTCATGTTGGAAAAAATCCCTAAGGTTGGTGAGTCTTACCATTAATCCAGCAATTCCAAGCCCAGCACTAAACCATGCCCCCAGGTGCCACATCTACACAGTTTTTAAATCCCCCCAGGGATAGTGAGTCCACCACTTCCCTGGGAAGCCCTTTCCAGTGCTTGGCCACCCTTTCAGTGCAGAAAGTTTTCATAATATCCCATCTAAACCTCCCCTGCTGCAATTTGAGTCTGTTTTCTCTTGTCCTGTCACTTACTAGTTGGGAGAAGAGACCAACCCACAACCTCCTTTCTGGGGGCTGTAGAGAGATCATCCCCATGATGAGCCTCCTTTTCTCCAGACTGAACACCCCCAGCTCCTTCAGCTGCTCTGATCCTCTGACACCTGGGTTTGGAAGCAGGAATAAAAAACAGTTTTCATTTAGAAACCAGGGAGGTCACTGACGTGCAAGACTTCTGGCAAAGAGCAAATGGCTGCTGACAGATTTTTTTTAGGGAGGATTATAAAATGAGCTTTGGGTCATGGACAGCACAAGTTCCAGGATAATGCATTTGATGATTGTGTCTGGGATTAACAAAATAACATTATATACAAAAAAAAAAAAAAATACATTATTTATGCAAACATTTGAATGGAGGCAGACTCAGACTTGCTCTGTCCAAGCTGTAGAGATAATTAAGCATCAATTTGCTCTGATACCTATGGTAGCTGGAGCTCCACATCCACACCAGAAAGCTCTGACATGGAAAGTTTTTCAATCAGCCACCTGATTCCAAGGAAGGGGCAGCTGGGCCTCATGTGCCATTTACTTTCACACTTCAGCAAAGATTTAACCCAATCCAGCACTTATGATCTGATTCTTGGTTTGCTGTTCATGGCTTAGACTGCTTATTTATCTTCCCCTTTTTTAAGAAAAGCAGGGCAGTTCCTTTCCTTCTCTTTATTCAAACAAAATTCTTGCTGGTTTCAATTTCAGGTTTGCTGCTCCAGCCCAAAGCTCATGTGTAGTTTTCAAACATTGCAGAAGAAAGTTTATTTGTGCTGGGATACTTTTCTAATCAAATGTGTAAATCCAACATGAACCATTTCTATCCATCAGTAAGACTTCAATAAGTGTAGTTTTGCAATATTCTTGATTTTGTGTCAACTGTCTTCATTTTACTTCTACGAGTGTGCATATTATTTACATAATACACTGTAAAAAATACCTGCAAAACCAACCATGTATTTATGTGGGGGGTTTCAGTCTATTATTTAGCCCATGCTCCTTGTCAGGTTTGATTCATGTAAATGATTACAGAATGAAACCACACTGTCAGCAACTCTGAATTTACTGCTCTTTTCTGGAAATTCCTACTGGAGATGGGAGGAGAAGGAAGGGAAGGCAGGGGATGTGTTGTGCCTTGAGGGGGGCACAGCACAAGCATTGAAAACCAAACAGGAAAAATCCTTTATTCTGTCACCTGAGGCCTGGATGCCTTTTTGATTTCCACCTTCAACTCCAGACCCTTCTCCCCATTTTATCTCAAGACAATTTCATTAAAACAAGACTTTTTTACTTTTTTCCTCACCATTTCCTGCTGTTGATCACTGTCCCAATCTGCCAGGTGACAGGTGCATTTCTTTGCATTTACTTGCAGTGTGTACAGACTGGGCACTGGAAATGCAGTGGGATGTCCTTGCCAGTGGATGTGAACACACAGCTCCTGGAATCCTCCTCCATAAGTGCTGCACCCTGTCACACATCTGAGCCCAGGTGCCACCCTGAGCTTCAGGATTTTTATCTACTAGTAAGAGTCAAAGTACATTTTTGGCCTATAGGCCATACAGAGAAAGGAAGGATGATGTTCTGCCCTGGATTTTGTTGTATTTTGACATTCACACTCCCTAAACATGAATTATTAATGTTCAAATATATCATACTTTTTGCAAGCTCCTTCCAGGAACTGCCTAATTACCTACAGATTTCTCTCCTCTCTAACTTGCCCCTCTGCAGACATCAGACATCCATCCCAGGCCTCCACAACCTCCACTTTCTCTTCATATCTGCACTTTTGCCCTCACTCTCACCTTTGTGATGTTTCCCAGCTCTTTTTATTGCACCCATCCTTCTTCCCTCCAGTCTCCAGCTGAACTACTTGCAGCTCTTTTGCTGAGGTTTTTCAGGCTCTCCAACATTTCCTTCTGATGCCAGCACTTCCCTGGACTTACAACCACCCCTCTGCTACCACAGAGGTATCCCCAGCAAGAACAGGGTCAGGATGTTTGAGTGCCCAGCTGCCAGGAGACTTTTCCAAAGGCAATGGCAGGGAGATTTCCTCTCCCTTGTTTGGTTGAAACTGGCTAATGTGCAACACTTGAAGGCAGAGGGGAGGACAGACAGAAACCCTCATTAAAACCAAATGCCTAAAATTCTTAAAATTCCTACACCCATTACATGTGGCACTTAAAAAAACAGATAAAAAAAAGCAACTCTTGTCAATATTTATGTACTGCCTAAACTGAGATCTAAAGGCTGAACTCTAGTACCCATTTCTTTTAAAAAGAGACATTATAATTACTTTTATTTTCCATCAGACTTAAAGCTGGTAAGACACTGATGGTTTTAGTTGTTGCCAAGTAGTGTTTATAGTAAGGAGAGGACTTTCCAGGTCCTCATGCCCTCCCAGCAAGGTGGGAGGGGACACCAGCAGAACAGCTGACCCCCACTGATCAAAGGGATATTCCATTCCATGTGGCATCACTCTCAGTACATAAACTGGAGGGAAAGCTGGCCAGGGATCACTGCTCAGGTACTGACTGGACATCTCTTGGAAAGTGCTGAGCAACTGCATTGTACATCAGCTGTATACTCTAAATATTTTACCATTATTTTTATCTTTCCTGTATTGTCTTCCTTTTCTCTCTCATTAAACTGCCCTTAACTCAACTCACACATTTTCTCACTGTCTCCCTTTTGATTTTCTCCCTGATCCTGCCAGGAGGGGCAATGAACACGTGCCTGTGTGATACTCAGCTCCTGGCTGGGGTTAAACCCTAACAAGTGTGTACAGAATGGTTTGAGGGAAATAAATACAAAATGCTGAGCTGATACTGTAAGTCACTGGGCAAAGCACAGGGGCTGGGTAATCTTGCCCTGACCCTGACTCTGGAGTGTGGTCATAAAGATGTAAGGAAGCCCTGGGGGAAGTGCAGGGGTTTAATCAACAAGCCACTGAGCTGAGAGTGCTTTTGTGGAACAGGAAGGGCTGCAGGAGCACATTCCTGTGCCTCACTCCTTCCCAGTTTCTGAGATTCTACTTCAGCCACAGAAGCCTGAAAATCTGCAGTGGTAATGAACACATTAATGCAATTCAAGCTACCTCAGTACTAGTGGGGCTAACTATTAAAATCTCATGAAAAACATAATGAAGCTTTTTTCCTTATTTTTTTTTTTATTTTTATGCACTAACCACAGAAGAAGGCAATTTATCAAAACCAGTCACCACATCTGACTAATAGCTTTGTACATTACAGGAATCCACCAGTAACTGATGAAAGCTGATAAGCTGTAAACGATTTCTCTTCTTGTAAATATTGCAAAGTGTCCAGCAGTGTTAGTAATACTGCTGCAATAAAATCAATTAAAAAAAAAAAATGAAAGAACAGCTAAAAGCACTTCAGAAGTGTGGGGAAAAAAAGTATTTTCATTCTTTTTTATGTCTGTGTTGCCTTCCTTTTCTCTGGAAAAACATGAGTCATGCAGCTCTGTTGTTACAGGCTGCAATCTCATGGGATGGCAGTGTTTAAACAGCATTTTTCCTAATTACAGCCCAAATGGCAGAGCCCTAAAGGAACAGTGAGGTGCTGGGGAAGGTTATCAAAATGCTCAGGGCATTTTGCCCCTCAAATCAGAGCTGAACTAAGGTACCATTAAAATATTAGGTGATGGAGAGCTTCTGTTTTAGCCAAGCTCCAGCTCAGAGAAAACTGATGGGCAATATTGCTCTGCCAGAGCAGTGGTGATGGGGCAGGGAAGAGGAAGCCAAGCAGGGATAACAACTGTGATTCTGCTGGTGAGCAGCATCCCTCCCAGGGCTCCTGGCCATGCCCCTGCTATTAAGTGTTGTTCAGGAGACAAGAAGAAAATGTTCTGCTTTGTGTCACTTATCATCATAGTGGCTTCTCCTGACCACTAGATCTACAAATACTATAACAGAAAATACGTAGCCATGACCCTGACCTACTGCTATTTTTGATGTATGAAGCCATTCTGAGTGCTGTGCTACTCAAGAGCTGATGCAAATATCTACCAAACTATCATTTTTCTTAATTAAAGATGTGAATTCTGGCATCCAATGGACTTGTGTTTTCCCTCTGTAGAAATAACCCCAATGTGAAAGTAATGAGCAATTTTAAAAGGTGAGTACCCAAAGTAGAACAGAACCCAAATGAAACTTAACCTGAGAACCATAAAACATTTTAAAAACAGTAATGGAGGAAAGCCAGCTTTGTAAGGGGGCCAGCACAGGCAGTACATCTCTTAAGCTCTACTTAAGGCCTCAATGTAGGACTTAAGTGAAACTTAGCTGGTGCATGACCTTTGTGCTGACACAGTGCAGAGCTGAGTGCTACCATTAAAAATTTAACCCTCACAAGAAAGCTTCACTTTGAGGACCCTTTTACTGCCACCAAAACATTAGGGGAAAAAACAAACAAACAAACAAAGAACAAAAACATAGGGCTGGCTTTTACCCTGCTTTTTAACACTCCAGGGATGCTGGTGGCATGGTCATCTCTTCTTCCCTTGTTTCTCTATGCTATGGGATGAGGCCTTGTCCTCTCAGCTGTGCTCCCATCCTGTTGCCTGGGTCAGCAGATGTATTACCCCTCTCACCTGGCTCAGCAGATGTATTACCTCTGGATACTTAGGTCAACAGAAGTTTTACCCCTGGAGACCTTTTAACACAAAGCCACAGCCTCAGTGAATTGATTCAGGAGCCCTGACACTCACTAATACATCTTGCAGCACTGGCTGCACAGGACAATATTTAATGGAGGTTTGCTTCTTCCCCTTCTGACAACTGCTGTTTCTCTGTTCAAAAGAAATCCACAGGGAGGCAAGGAAGACCCTAAGGAAAAGTATTAAACCACAACACCCAGGAGCAACTACAACAAAATCTCTGATGAAGCAGAACGGAACAGCGTGTAAGTGCTGCTCTCTGAAGCTTTGTGTCTCTCTCACATTTGCAGAGCAAGCTTTGGAAATCAGGGCCTTGGAGAACGGGGGCCTCTGTGACGTCCGTGCCTTGGACTGCAGCAGGATCCGGGTGTTCGGCCTGGGATTCAAGGAGTCTCCCAACCTGCACTGCCACCTCACCAGGTTAATCGTAAGCAGCCTCCTCTTGGCTCCTAAAATATTGATGATACAGTCAAACTTTGACATGTTTATATAGAAATCTTTGATCTGTGCTATCTTCCCTCACTGCTTCAGCAGGTTACAAGTACCTTCCAAGCCCAATGCCAATGGTGAGGGGAGCTGAGGAGGCTCAGACTTTTCCAGGACTGGTTCCCTGGAAATGCACAGCTATGAGTTCTTGCTCATTATCTCTGTGGAGTTTTGTTTGACTCCTGTTTGTTTCAGCTGCTCTGTAGTCCATTGAAGCCAGAAATTGCATTATTTCTCATTTTTTACATCTGGAATCACTACATTTGGTTGTTTTCCTAAACAAATTTAAATGCTACACTTTGTGATGAATATAGGGTTTCCTCAGCACGGTTACAGAGGCTCTTATTTTAATTTTCTTAGTCATACTTCAACACCAAATCAGATGTTTTAATGAGCATCAAACCCATCTCTTATGCTAGCACTGTAATTTTATCATAAACAACTATACACAGGCAATGCTGCAACTGAGTTATTTGGTGGATCAGCACCCTCAGATGTGAAATGTTTGATTAAACCCATAAATCCACCTCAGAGCAGACACTCAGCCTGACTCCCAGTCTGTGCAGGCATGCTCACAAGTCACATCTGAGATTTGCTGTGTCCCCTTAGGGCTCCACAGGCTCTTACCAAGTTGGAATGTTTTGTGCAGCTGATCTGGAGGAACAGCTGACATCACCTTCAAGGAGCCACAAGCTGGCTGCTGAGCTCCAGGAGGAAGCACAAAGTTACTCGATTACATCACCCTATCTCATCCCAGCTGCTCATCCCAAGTGCAGAGCACAGCACTTCCTAAATCAATAGACCACCTGCATGCCTAGCTAAGCATGGCTTCCCCTTTACTGTAGCTATAATAACAACATGTTTCCTTTTAAATAAACCACCTAGGAATGCCTTATATTATTGATTAGAAATATAAACATACATTGACAACCAGAATCTCTTTATGAGCCTTCAGTTTCTGCACTCTCCCTCTGTTTTACTGTAGCATCTCGATGGCAAATGGATATCAAGAGAACAAGAAAGCACAAAAGCAGATTTTCTGAGCTCTGAGGCTGTTGACTGCCAGATCCCACTCCTGAACATCACAGAGGCTGTGCACTTTGTGGCCGGTGACGAGCCGTTCGCAAGATGGCAAGTGAAAGTAGGAATTTTATTGTTTCTAAGAAACGTTTTAGAAAGAGAAAATCAGTTGTCATGGTAAATTAAAATGCAAAGCACAATTTGCTTTCTTTCAGAAATTAAAATGCCTGTAGAAATACTCACAGTAACGTCAAGCAGAGAAAAAAAACAACACCCCACCAACCAAAACAATGAGCTAAACCCAGGTGTCTCTGTAGCCAATCCAAAAGTGCAAATTACAACCACTTCTAGAGGTAATCACCTGAGATTGATGCAGTTGTGCTAATCAATTTTTAATCATTACTGTTGCATTCCTGAAAACCCCAGCTCAGGCTCCTGATTAGGCAGCAAGTGTCAGAAAGCTTTGACTCCCTGGATGTGCAGGGTGCAGGAGAAGGGCACGGGCTGGCTCCTGGGCAGGCTTCAGCTGGGATGTCACAGTCAAGGTCTGAATGGCTGCAGGAAGGAGCAAGTGCAGAATCTGCTTGTTTTGGGTTCTCTGCTGCAGTTTTAGCCCCTTTGGTTGACAAAATGGTATCTTATTTTCTAAATATCCCCAGGAAATCAGCGCCTTCCCCACCCTGCAAGCCTGCTGCCCTCGGTCTCGCTCTCGGCCTGGATGGTTATTTCCTGCAGATCAGATGTTTTTCACAAGACTGAGATCTTTTAAAAGCTCTGAAGCTGAGAAGAATATATTGCCATTGTAGGGAGACTGCAGATGTGCCCTGAAAATTGCATCATGCAAAATGAAACATGTAAAACACTCCCCTCACCACAGTGTTACTGCTTGTCCTGCACCCTGCAGCTGCCTGCACCCCAGCTGGGAACACGTGCTGCCACTGGCCTGGGGGAAACAGAAGGATGTTTGGCAGAGCACTTCTAGTCAGCCATTTATTTCAAAAAGATAAGGATTTGGGAGTTTAGGACATTAGGGTATAACCCTGTGAGTGTAGAACCTGACTGTTTGCAGCTGGGGTGGGCCTTGGACCTTCCTTGTGTCACACACCAGGGCAGAACCAGGAGGGAAGGTCTTCTGCTCAGGGCTCCAAATTTCTCAAAAAAGGCATTGAACTCTGCCAGCTGTGAGATAAAATGCTGCCTTACAGTGGAAGGATCTGAGAGGGAGGCACCCTGGGCGTTCCTGGCCCAAGAGGACAGCTAAAATCCTGGTATGAGCACAGGAAGATTTCTCCAGCATTCCCAGGACATTGTCCTCACAGCACAGGTCTATTACTATTCTGATTGTGCCTCCTTTCAGCCCTGTCTGTACAATTGTTCTGATTCCTTCCCCTCACAAACAGCTACAAAAACTCTTTCCATGCACTAAAGCTCCAGAAAACCTCTGCACCTGTAAGCTTTCTGCCCTTTCCCTCTCCTTCAGGCCCTGCAGAGGAACCAGGCTGGCGGCTACACAGCGAATGCTCAATTAAATCATCTCAGTCTGCACGTGAATCTGGTAGTCCTGTGGACCTTTTGATGAGCAAATTGGGAAGGCAGAGCCCAGTGCTCAGTTTCAAAGGCAGCTGGCCTTGCATGGCAGCACAGAGAACAAAATCATGGAGCTTTTCAAGATAAAAAATTACTTTCAATTAATTCCACAGGTGTTCAAAGATTCACGTTCCAGAAAATTCCTCTTAAGACTTATTGCAGCTCATAAGACTTATTGATGATCTGGGTTATGTATCTATGTATCTACTTTTCAAAACATGGCTAAAGGATTTTTCAGAACCAAAAGTCAACACAATTCTTTCTGGAAATGTCACTGTTCAATATTTTCTGAATCTCTCCTGCTTCCTAAATCAAATATCAAAGGAATCAGGAAAATTCCACTACAGCTTTTTTCACTGCCAGCACTGGGGGAGCAGGAGCTCTTCTCAGTGCTCTTTCATTTAATCTCCTCTTGTATTCATGTTTCAGATTTTGCCCATTGTTTCCATGACATGCTGCCGAATGCAGATAAGAAAGTACATGTGGCTACACCAGGGTGTTTGGCTTAATTAATTGAGATATCAAAATACAAACCCATGCTTGGGCAGCAGATGACTTGAGCTGTCCAGGCAGATGCCTGGGTGAAGAGGTGACAGAGCTTGGCAGGCACTTATCTAATTTGGGAAGCAGCTCTCATCCTTTTCATTAAGTTGTTGTTGCTGCATTTCGTCTAAAATCACAAAAAATTCAGCAAGGCGAAAACTGAATTTGAACTCAGCACAGTTTCACACCCTTCCTTTTGTTTTTTTAGAAACTTTCATACAAAGTCTAGGTAGAATGATGCCAATAGCCAAGATCATTTCATGATTGATGAAAAACATGAGGCAGAAGCAGCAGAGCTCCTGAAATCATTTGCACTTATACAGAAGCAGCTCCTTCTTTCCAGATGATTCCTTTGCCCAAGCAAACAAGGCCCAACTCTAAGTGGGTTTTTGCCTCTTAAGGTCCAAACAAATTTGAGGTTTGCTCAGCTTAATTCTCATCAAACTGTTTGTTCCACATCACTAAGATGACTAATGAAAAAGCAATTAAAATAGCTATAAACCAGCTCAATTCTAAAAAGAAACCAAAATAGATGTTTATAATAGAATGGAGGAAAAAAAAAATACAGATTAAAAAAATAATCAAATTGCAGGAGTTACATTTCACTCACAATGCTCACTTCAGACAGAACAATTAGTGCAATTTTACAGCTTTTTATATTTTTCCCTGTATAGACATTTTTTCACCCATTATTAGTCCACCAGTATTTGAGACAACATTGGACATTCTGGTAAAATAATGAAATTAAATTAAATTTAAATTGCATTAGGAATAATAAATTACTAATGGAAGTCTTGCTGCCAGAGACTTTCAGTGAAGAGCTTGTTCAGTTTTTTCTCAAACTGTAGGAGAAATTCTTTATTTATTTCAAAAGCATTTTTACCTGCACACTATAGCCAAATATGTCAATAGTCTAATATTTTCCTTAAACCAATGAATTTTATTAAATCAATGAATTATACTGAATTTTTTACCAATTTATATAGTCCAAAGACATTATTTCCCTTCCACAAGTTGAAATTGTGAATTTCCATGAATACTGCCTGTTCCTCTCCTTGTGGTGGTTTCTGCAGACACAAACACTCAGCTCACAGTGCATTTTGAGCTGAGAACCATCCCATGTCCCACTGTGGGGGAATCTGCTTTATTATCTTCCATGAACCTTCAACCAATTCATGATAATTGCTGTTTTTTATGAAACTTAGTATTTTTTGCTCTTTGTACTTCTGTTTATCGTTGTTCAATTAAATTTAACATTCCTTCTGTGAACTGAAAGAATTTATGGGTTGATCAAAAACTTTATGGCCTCGATCTTGTAAAAATCCCCTGTAAAGGGACTGAGGATGTTTCAGCTTTGTTGTCTCAGGAGAGATGGAGGAGGGCTGGGGATTGTTTTTTTAATAGTAAGAAAACACAGGGGTACCAGATGAATCCAAAGCAAACCCTGTTAGATTTGCTAAACACCAGCTTTATTTTGACTGTGAGAAGAAAAAACTTGAATATTACCTGAGAAAAGGGCTTTGCTTTCCTGCTGGTTCTCATCAGTGTCTACAGCATGGCCTTCTCCAGGGTTTTGGGGTGCACTTTAAGGTTCACACCACTCAAGATGCCTCACAAAGCATTCTCAAAAGCTAACCACTTATCCACACTTCTCTGGTATCTTTTCATTTTAACTGTGGAAAAAATTAAAATATAAATTTACTCCACTCTTTTGTATTGTGTAAGCATTCTTATATAAAAAAGGCCATGTTCAAGGCTTTCTGAATTACCCACATGTACCCATTATGAGGTGGGACAGGTGACTGCTCTAATGTACTTTCCTACAGAAACGAGACTGTTTCTCATATCTGCCACCCTTGCATATTTTATAAAGTTAATTTCAAATAAACCTATATAATACACATTCTTCTTTTTTTTTCTTTTCTTTTTTTTCCACTTTCAGGCCAAGGATTTTACTTACTGATTTGCTATTAGTAAAAAAGTCATTCTGAGTTCCAGCCAAAAATGTTAATTGTGTTTCACACTCCTTGAAATCCCCCTGGTAGTACTTGAGTGCAGCTTCCATAAGGGTATGAGAAAAAAAAAAAAGAGAACCTTCAGGATAAAACCTAATAGCAATCAGAAAGCTGAATGCCAGCTGAGCCTAAAGATCTTTTGGTTATTAATGAAGAGTTTCTAGTTTGGAGCATTAAGCAATTTGTTAGCTCGCAGAGCCACTCACAAGTGGTTTAATTTATCTCTCTGGCACACATCCAGTTCAAGGGGGCAGTGGTATATGCTCCACAATGAGCAGACAGTCTCCATATGGAACATTATTACTTATAAAGATGATTTTTGTATCATTTAGATCACTAACGATGGCTTCCAGTACAGTAATTCCAGAGTGCTGACCCTGTACGACGCGGTCTGCCAGGTCTGCCAATTCCATCCGACCGGACTTTGTAAATTAAAGGTAATTTAAAGATCATAAAGGTTTAATACGGATCGTTCATCTCTTCCTTAGCCCTCCCCCTCCCTCTGATGTGCCGTGTGTAATAACTGCTCTGGAAGGGGAAAACCCATTTCACACATCAGCTGCACAGCCCAACACTTTGCTTTTCTCTTTCACAACCTCACATCTACGATATTTTATTTCTTTTTCATATTTACGTGGGGTATGAACACCTGATAGAGCATGGATGCTTTATGATGGACCTTAATCACACAAACACCTCAGGAAAGCCCATGGCTGGCAGCATTTATCCTTTGCAGCTGTTAGTGGGAGTAAATAAGAGTGAGGAGCCTGCCCTGAGAGGCTTAACTTCTCTTCTGAAGTGTCTCTGCTATTTTCCCTCTCCCAGCCTGTTTGGTGAGGGTATATCATTTCTATTCCCATTTTCTGCCTTAGCAAGAGGCACAAAAAGATGCATGTTATACAGTTTTTGTCATGTGAGAAGACCCTTGAGAGAACATAAACCATCCTTGCTTGCATTAAACACTGCTAAGTACAAACATATAGTATTTTGACAGTTTCAAAACCGTACCAAAAGTCTAGAGCTACATTTTAAACAGCTAACATGTTAGAAACTGCCTGCAGAGCACTATAACTCTCTGTTTTCCTGGGGAATCATTGGTGTAACATCCCTTAAAAAGGTCTTCCCTTCTCTTTTTTCCAGAGATTTGCATTAAGCAAATTATCTGGTTTGCAGTGGGGCTTCAAAAAAATTTTGGAGGGTATTAGGTGGGATATTTGATTGTGATGATCCTGCTTTCCTGCCCTGAGGCAAGTATGAATTAATAGGAGGCCACTAGTCTGCTTTTTTATAAAATGAACATTAATCAGGTACATCTTAACTCATTTGATTCACTGTTCTCATTAATGCTAATGAGAAAATACAGTTTTAAAACCTGCACTGATTGCAAGCACATACCAGTTACCAAAATTTAAAAAGAAAAGTTCACCTTTTTTCCAAGTGAGTGAATAGAAGTTACTTTATCAGCCTATGTGGTATTCTGGCCCTGACTGGATGTCTCAAAGTCCCTTCATCACTGCCCTCAGAGAGATAAGGGCAGGGAAACCCAACACAGCCCAACTGAGGGAAAAAACATTTTAGTTTCAGATTAAAATAATCGTTTCACTTAAAACTAAGGTGAGGGATTTTTGTCAAAGGCTTTCCTTATTCTTATGTTTTTGAAACTCAGAAATATATATGGTCTCTCAATGTGGTGTTCTCTTAGGGATTATAGCAATTTCCATTCTAGGATGCTTCAAGGGAATATTTGAACCAGGTTTTCAATTGCATCAGACCACAGTCTAATTACTCCTTCTACATTACTCTGCAACACCTAAATTGCTTTCAGAAAAGGTGTTTCAATTAGTGGACATTTTATATCAGCCCATTTCACATTCTGTGTTCTTTTATGGAGCCCTTTCTGTACCACACTGTACCACATCAGAAAAAAATATAAAAGCATCTTTCTTTTTTTTTTTTTTTTCATCAGAGCATCAAGCTCTTGAAAACAACAATGTAATAAAATCTAATTAACATCCAGGTTTTAAAGCTGGAGGTCTGTCATGTTCTATCATGTCGTGGCCATTATGAGAATGCTTTTTGTTTCTCTACCTTACCCATTACCCTAAAGTGTTATTATTTAAAATATTGACTAATGCAGTTTGCAAAAGAAGTTTGGGACACCAGTAAAGCAGTAGACAGAAAACACAGGGTCAGTAGCAAGACACATATCAGTCTCAGAAAAACAAAGGAAGGAAAATGAAAAATGTGTTTGGTATCTCATCCATCCCACTGTCCCACTGTGGTAAGGACATCCTCCTTGTTCCCAGAAGTATTCCATGTTTTTCTGGGAATCTGCATGGTCAGATAAAGTCCCACCTGCCTGTGTAGCTCAACACTGGCTACAAGGCCTAACTCCTCTTCCCATGGGACACATGGTTAACTCCAGCTGTTAATTATGTCCCTGTGTTCCCTCCTTACACAACCCAAGTGCCTTCAGCTCACGTGGGACCCACACACTGCCAGCTGGGAGAGGAGCAGGTCAGCCCAAAGGCTGCTGTGCCCACAGAGCATCACCTCACAAATGAGAGGGATGAACATTTTGGGATGTTCTGCTCCACCCGTGGATGTGCTCAGCTCTTCTCGACAGCTCCCTCGTGAAGCCTAAATTCTAATGCACTTCTTTATTCTGCTTTTATAGTGTTGCTCTTGAAAATGTTCATGAAGAGTGGGATTCCAGTATTTTGAATGAAGCTTTTGTCTAGTCTCGGTTTTGTGAGTCTCATGGAGCTCACTTTCACGGATTCCTGATGTTCATATTGACAGTCACAGCTGGGAATGGTGACCACATACACCACATGAGTGTGACAATGGGAAAATAGTCACATTCTGTTGCATCCATCATCCATCTATGACAAAGCAACACCCCATTGCCTAAGCTAAAACATTCAAAGCTAAAAGGATCCCAAGCTGAAACTGGAAAACTTCCACAGTTTCCTCACTGTAAGCAGAAAGCACCAATATTTAAATTGCTGCTTTTTCAAGGGACAAGTGAATTTCTGCTTATATCCAGAAATTATTAATTGCTAATTTCTTATGTTTCTTATTCTTTTTTTTTTTCATTTCCTTCACCTCCCACTAATTTTTATTCCTATTTTTTTTCTTTTTTTTGCAGGAAAATACATGCAATATAGATGGACTTTGCTATGGTGAAGGAGAGTCAAGCCCTACAAGCCCCTGTCTTCTCTGTGAACCTGACATTTCTAAGTTCACCTGGTCTGTTAATGAAAGTAAGACAGGGGTTTATTTTCTAGAATTTAGAAGCACCTACCTGGGAATTTATGGCTCACTTTATTAAATATATCCTTCCTCCACTTAGCTAACCTGAATCTATCCTGGGCAGTGCACATGGACTGTTTGCAGTGGGAATAATTGGGTACATCAGAAATGCAGACTCCACTGCATGCACTGTACATCTTGTTCTACCTGAAACCTAATAAATCTCAGATTAATAATGAAAAAAATGCCTGAAAATTAAAATTTGATATGCCAGTGCCCCATGCAGTGCCCAAGTCTGTCAGCTAAAGGTGATGAACCCTAAATACACCCTGCATCGTGCAGATATAAATCTTGAAAGAGGCAATTTGGGAAAAATACTGTTTTTAAAACACTAGCGTATATTTTTGGTGCCTGGAAGAATTGCTTCCCTTCACTGAGCCAAATCCTTTGAAACAAGTTCTTAACAGAGCTTGGCTTGGCAGGGAGTCCAAGTGATAGGGACCAGCCACTCATTACCTGCCCTGCCACAGAACCCAAAGCTCATTCTGCAGCCCCTCAAGGCAGGGGTCATGGAGAAGGCTGCCTTTTGAAGCATCTCCTGAAGGATGAAAACTAAATCACAGTTTTTCATGGCTACATGCCCAGTGTAAACAACAACCTTTGCTCACCCCACACTGTACAGACGAGCCGTGTTTCCAGCAGCATTATCCTCACAGCCCATCTCCTCCCTTACCTGAGCACATTTGCATCTGGTCAATATAAAGATTATATTGCTGCTTTTATGAAAATCCATGTGGTCCTTCTAGAAGGAGTTTCTCTGCGTTTTAGGCTTTGTAAACACAAACACATTACAGAAAGGTATGTGAGTCACAGAACCAGTCTGCTTGGTTTGTTTGTGGTTTTATAACATCCCCAAAGCTGGCCAACTAAAAATCCCTTTGAATATCACTTGGATGTGTAGTTACAATGCCTAAGTGTGAGTCAGATCTGAAAGAGAGCCTGTACATTTGAAATCTGTGTGTTTTCCCCCAGAAAAATATTGAAGCCCAAAGAGGGATATTATCTGTGACTCACAGAACTTGCCTCCTTTCTGTCACAGAATCACAGAATGATGAAGTTTTGAAGGGTTTGAAATGGACCTCAAAGACCATCTTGTCCCACCCCTGCCATGGGCAGGGACACCTTCCACTAGACCAGGGTGCTCAGAGCCACATCCAGCCTGGCCTCCCATTGTGTGACCCAGAGCAGCAGCATCCCTAGGGATGAGTTGATCCTGAGTGTTACACAGACAGACTCATTACTAATACCAAGACAAATTGATTTTAAAATTCAGGAAATGGTTTAAAAAGTAAAAACTGCATTTGTTGCAATGCATTGTGAAATTTATAAAGCAAGAAGTGGTTTGGGAACTCTGAAACACATCATGGTTCACTTTTAAATGATGTCAAAATTTAAAAATATTTAGAAGAAAGGGTTTGTCAGACCTGTTTTCAAAAGTGTGAAAACTTCTTTAAAAGTTCTGCAGTAATAGGGAGAGTGTATATATATTTACTGTATGGCAAGCAGATCTCTGTAGGATTAGAAGCACTCCTCCACAGACTCCTTTCAGAACATCTGATTTTATGTTATTTTGTGCCTACCACTTCCACTTACCATCCATTCAGTTAACACCTTTGTGTTTATCCATAAATGCATAGCCTGCATCAATATTTCATTGATTACTTTGGGCACAACTTTTATGGGCTCCATGGCTTTAGTGTTTGGGAAATAAAAGGTAAATGAATAGATGGAAGCTTTCAACAGTTATGCCAGGACAATCTGCTGGACAAGCATTTTAGAAAGCTCTCATAGCACAGCAGCAATAAAGGAGACACATATTTAAATAATTGCATCATCTAAGCCGTGCTATGGAAAGCAAAGTTGGATAAAAATTATATGCACCACAAAAAAAACCCCTAATGATGATTTCCCATGAGCATAATGCAAGGAGTCCTTATGAGAACACGTATATAGTTCATAATGTTATAGCACAGCTCAAAATTAATCCTTGGTATTAGAAATGTGCTTTAAGTTAAACATAACTATGGTCAAATTACCTTGTGAGAAGATTCCTTTAAATATCAATACCTGTCAATTTGCTCTACTGGCTAAAAAGGAAAGATGCCTTGAGACTGAGGAGGCTTAAGACATGGAGATGAAATTCCTGGCCCTGAAAAGAGCTGCTGTCACCTCAGGGTACTCATCTGATCTTACTTCTCCTTGGTTTCTAATTATAAAATGTAATCATTTTCTCTGCCTTGTCCTCTTTACCTATGTACATTGAAAGTATCTTCAGGTAGCATTTATCTTCTGCTGATGAATAGCCTTGTAAAATTAGGGGTTTTTATCTTCATTAAGGAAATACTGAATGCAAACAGCAACCCTAGAAATAACAGTGCCAAAGGTGACATGATACACACCACTGTCACTGGGGATGGACAGTCTCAGCATCACTGATGTATCTCTGCTGGCACTGAAAAGACCTTTGTTCCTGATAAATGTCCAACTGAATTCACTGAAACTGCTTGTTTAATTACTCCTCATGGGTAAAGGCAGGAGAGCTTACTCAATGGAGGAGTTACAATTTATTTTTCCTTCTGAGTTGCCCACCCAATGCATTTGGCATTCAGCATTTTGAGATTTATTTTGCTTATGTTTAAATGGATGCCTGGTAGGTAGATTATATATGTAAGTATAAGAAATATAGTTAATTACAGTTCTAGGAAGAATCAGGACTAGGGGAAGGTTATAGAAATCATACATTATTTACTCCTATATATCAGATAGCACATCAAAATTAACCAAAGTGCAGGATGGGACAAAAATTCAGCATAGGGCACAAAAAAAGGGGGAGGAAGAAGGTGTTCTTTTGGTAAAGCTATTTGCTGCCTCTACACCCAAATCCCTTCCTTCATTAGCCTCTAGGTATGGTCTGTATGTTTTCTTTGAGAGCATTCCTTCAAAGACCCACTCTGAGAATCTTTACGTGGGAGAAACCAGAGTTTATGTAATTATGGTTTCATTTTTGCTGTTTAGACAACCTGCCTCCTGTGTTCCAGGCCCCCTCCAGCCAGCTGCTGACATTTATTGGTGAGAATTTTGTTTACCAGCTAATAGCAATGGATCCAGAAGGGTCAGCTGTGCTATTCATCTTGGAGGCTGGGCCACGGGATGCCAGGCTCTCTCCTGCTGGCCTTCTCCTCTGGAAAGTTGATTCAGAAGAAACACAGACGTTTGAATTCACTGTGTCAGATGAGTGCAATGCACAGAGCAGATACTCTATTGAGGTAAGGGAAAGAATACTTTAAAGGAAAAACAAAACAAACCTGTTTGTCATGTCAACGCAATTGTGCAATTGTCATCATTGCTAATAATTTGTTACTGTCTTGAAAAACAAGGCTTCAGCTATTTCCTCATAAGTGTATAATATCCAGCACAGAAATAATGATCAACTAATGGAATAAATATCTCTGAGAACATAGAAACTATATATACAGGGAAGAAGAGAGAGTGCTATTGATTGCTGTTTGAAAGAACATTCTTGCAGAGCCTTTTAATGGTTCATTAATCTGCTTTAAAATTCACATTCTGCATCTGGATTGCACAAAAAAAGCATATAACATAAAAGACCAGGCTTTAGCTATAAAAGGGAGATTATAACTCATTCTCAATGATATTTTTAGAGGGTGTCTTGCTCTTATGTCATTACTCCACAATCTAAGTTTCTTGGCAGAGCTTGTGCATGGCTTTGTCTTTATTGTATAGGCTAACATTAATCCTCTGATCGGATGAGCTAATAAAGCAGGATGCAGACTCTTGACATAAGAACAGTTTTATGAAGAAAAGATTTTTATTCCTAGAGATTCCTATTTTTACTCATTCAAACCACAGAATACCAATCTGCTGAACCCACACAGCAGAGGGGAAACTGGAGCCTAGATATGGCTTTAATGGAAATATTTCAAACTAGACCCGTGTTATCTGGGGGAGATAATGCAGAGCTTTGAATCTGTAGAAATGCAGCTCTTGTACATACGTAAAATACAACCATGGATCTCCCTTCCCTGAAGAGAAGGACCAGATAAGGAATGCCACAGTCATGTTCCTGCCTGGGAGCCATTTGTAATGTGAAAGAGAAAGGTGGGAAGGCAGGCAAAGAGAAAAGATTTTTCCTTTCTTCTTTGAAGAATAAGGAACAAATTCTGCCTTCAGATACGATGTGAAATCTGCTGTTATAGCAAATAAGGTTGGGTTTTTTTCCTTATAAGAAGTCAGAATGTGCCCCTAAATGATGAAAAAAGAAATCCCTTTGAAGTCAGGCTCTCAGTCAAATAAATAAGTACAGTGAGCATAAGACCATCTATCTAGACAAAGGAAATTGGTTAGAAATAAGTTTCCATAATACTGGATAACATGTTTGTAGTGCAAATCTCTCCTTTCCCAAAGGGTAACAACACACCTCCCAGCCATGATTACTCACAGGAATCTTACCACAATTCCTTTTGCCTTCCCCAGGTTGGAGTGAAGCCCTGCAGCTGCCTCAATGGTGGCACATGTGTCACCAATATCAAATACCCTCCAGGCCTTGGTGAATACCTGTGCTTGTGTCCAAATGGATTTGATGGAGAATTCTGCCAGGAAGACATCAGGGACTGCAAATCAAACCCCTGTGGCAGTGGAACCTGCGTGGACAGCGTGGAGAGCTACTCTTGTAAATGCCCCCCTGGTTTGGGAGGTAACACCTCTCTGTTTGCATCTCTGGTTTAACCACAGATGTATTGAGCTACAGGATTTTTTAAGCACAACATCTGCCAAATGGACTGCAAACATAATCCTGCCCTTCTGCTGCCATGGCTTGGCTTTAGACATAGAGAGATGATCTCTCTATCTAATGATAAGGAAAAATGACCTAAAGCTCTGTTGTCCTGAAATGATTGCTCAAGGATGAACCTTCCAGATCTCTGTTGCTTCCTGCTCATTTCCCATGGATTTGTCCATCCATGAGATGATCTAGGAGAAGACTGAGCGGAAGAGAGAAAAGGCAAAGATGCGGGGCCCTTTTGCACTCTACAGAATTTCACTTAATTAAGCTGAGGAAAGAACTAGGATTAAATGAGGTTTCCTAGGTCTAGGAAGAAGTAGATACAGAAAACATGAAAAAATAAATTGTCCTTTAGTCCTGCTTGAAGCTTCATTAAATTTAAGCATTAGATAGTCACAAGCCCAGTGAGTTGTCAGATATGATGATGGAACAAAATCTAACCCTTGAAACACTTCAAGGCTGGTGCCCTGGTTTCAAAATTCTATCCAAGCCAAAACCAGAAGAGCTGGCCAAAATGGAATTTTAAGAAATTAAGGGAAGAAGATGATCAATTAACCCTCTGCTCTGTTCACATTTTTGAGACCCATAAGGTTGGCTGCTGCAGGTGTCAGAGATTTGAAAAACAAAGTAGAACATCAAATGCACATCATTATTACTGCTAATTGTGCATATATACAGAAAACCCCCAATTTTTAAACAAAAGCAGTGAACAGATTTTACTCAGTGGGAAAGGTACCCTTCCTGCCTGTCAGCAGCTTGTGAAACCTTTATTGCTTTGGTCATGTGGGATTGCAAGCCCAGATTTCATTTCTATAAAATTCCAGCAGAAATGAAAAATAAAAATCTTTCAGAAGTCCATAAAAAAGGCCTAAAAGATCTGTGACACCTAATCTGTGTTGACTCTGGGTAATGCTAGCTAATGGCCAAAGCCTGCTGCTGTCCAAAGGCTCTACACCACCAGAGACCCCACTGAGACAAGAACACACAAGCCTAAGCATGGAGAATAAAGTCCTTACACAGAACTTTGATCAAAATATAAAAATCCCTAAGCCAACCAAACATAAGTAGAATTTCTTTAATCCCCTGGAAAGAACATTCCTATGAGCACAGGAGAAATTGGGAACTTTTTATGGTGAAATTTATGGAGATATACAATGAGAAATGTTTTGATTGCCTGTAAGGAGTTGGATTAAATGAATAAAAATCAATATAGTTCCATGAGTTAATAACTTCAGTGGACCTGCTGACTAGAGAGGCAAAAGGTATACAGCACCTTGATGGCCAGAGAAAAAAGAGGTTTTCCTGCACCTTTAGTTCTTGCAAGATAAATTACAGTGCAAGAGTTTTGCTCTTCTCCTCTGTTTTTCCAAAAATACCAAAACAAAAGAAACAAAAGAAAATAAAATAAGGTATGATTGAGTGAAAAAGGAATACATCTCAAAGTTTTAATAGCAGGTGAAAAATTATAAACAAGTGGAGCTGCAAGCCAGCTGGGAAGCAGATGATTTTACTTTAGGGCAGGTTTGGTGACAACAATAAAAGCTCATTCTTGATGCTATGTTTATGTCTCAATTCCCCAGAAAACCATCAATAATCTAATGAGAAGGCAATGCTATGCAGCTCAAGTGACAGCACCACTTCACCATCAAATCTTTACAAATGACAGCAAACAGGCAACAGAAACAAGAACTTGTGAGAGGTTCCCAAACACCCCTGCAAGGGAAGCAGCAGCTCAGGTGCATCAGTGTGAGGGTAAAATGTAAGAATGGGAATGAGGCAGGGAGAAAAGACAGTAGAAAATCTGAGAGAAGGCTGACTCCAGGATTGTTACTGGATTTCTGAGTGTTCAAAGCTCGTTTGTTTTTCATCTGCATTGTCAACAAAATAACACAGATCCATGCTGTTTATTATTTTGGCCACAGAAAGCAAGAACAACACCACTTGAGAACAGAAACCCTTGAAAACTATCCCAATCACAAAATCATTATTTCTTTCCCCATATACCTGTACAAAGTTAGGGATGGAATAAGAAGCAAGATGGAACAATAATTTAATTTTATATTTCAGGAAACTGAAGAAACTCCCAGGATTTGTTAGTGGTTCCTAATCACCATACAGAGCCTAAGTGGGATTTTTCTGTTCCTTTAGAGCCAACTTAATGTGAATACAGTCAAAAAAATCTTTCTTTGCATCTGTAGGTGGTCAGCTCCTATTGAGGCATGAAAGGACTTTATTTTCTCAAACAACTTCCCATGCAGGGATGGAGAAATATAGCTGGCACATAAACAAGGTTCAGCCTTGGAACTTGATGAACTTCTATTCCTATTATTTTTATTTGCACTGTAGCAGTGCCAAGACAGTTGAGTCTCCCCTGTGCTACAGTGCACAGGAGGTCATGTAAACAGAATAATTGACACTTCTTGATGCAGACAGCTTCCTGTCCATTTCTGCTGCTTCTTCAGCATCATTCAGCCAAGTTTGCAAACATTTCTCCTTGGATTCATCAGGATTGTCATTATGCCAAAATTGGTCAGACACTGTTTAAAATCAAATCTCTGTGTGAAAAGCAGTGCTTGCATAGTTTCACCTTAACATCACAAAAATCAGCCAAGTGGCTGAATTTTATCTTGTTACTTATGGTGTTCCTTTGATTTCTGTAATGCCCTTGTCTCAAGATTTGAAAGACAGCCCTTTGCAGTGAAAACAGAGTATTTAAAGGTGAGAAGGAGAGTATGAGAGGGACCAAGGGAGAAGTGACTGTTGTTACTGAAACTGGGAACTTTGATCCAACATTGTCTATGGTGGCATGTTACATGTCTTTGTATGATACTCAAAGAAAGAAATTACTAATCTAATCAGAGGGCTACTCATTCAGTATTTTCCATGTGATGTCTAATAATTTCCCAATGCATGACCAGAAATCAGCATCAGAGGAAAGCAGTCTGATGCCAAGAATGTGATAATTGAATAATGAAATATAGACAGCCAAAATTTAATGAGGGAAGGAAAAAGTTAAGCCTAGCCTTGCAACACTGTGTGATGTCCAGTTTCAATAAATGAAGCAAGAAGCAAGAAAACCATAACAAATTAGCTCGAGATGGAGCAGGAAAAGGGATGTGGCTTTCATGCTGCTGTTCTTTTTTTCCTCAGGAAGAAGCAGGCATGGGAAGGAGATGTCACTGGCTTTTTAGGCAGCTCAATCTATAGAGAGATTTCAGTTTGAGTTTTCTACCTTGAGATGCTGTTTTAACTTGAAAGGACTAGTGAAAGCTGTCCGCAATGCTGAAGCAATGAGAGATTATGTTGTAGGAGATGAATAGCAATGCTGTTTTTATCATCCTGTAATTAATCCTTCTGTGAAAATTTTATTTTTTGAAGGAAAAGAAGAAGATTTCTTTATCCTTAGACCTTTTGTCACAAGAAACCTGGATATCTGACATGGATCAAACCTTCCTGTACCTGGTGCTATGTCTTGAGGCATGCCCCTGGATTCTCCAGAAGCTGTCCCAATCTCCTTGTATATTCCTACAGGGAGAAAGGGGATGCCTCAGTAAAAGTGGTCTGGGCTAGTTTGTGACTGCCCTCAGGGCTGTACATCCTGGGACCAGCAGTAGCCAAGTCTGCCCAAGTGCACAGAGACAGCAGAACCTGAAGCCTGGAGGAGTTTTAAACAACATTATATTTGATTACTCTTCCTCATTGCTGTTCAGATAGTGATTTTATCTTCTGGGTCACCCTCCCCTAGAGGTATTCATTAAATCACTCAGAGTTGTGAATTTGAATATCAGTTAAGGGATATTTAAGGGGTCTAAAATCAGCAATAGTCAAGAGAGATTGTTTTGGATTCAGATCCTGTGGCAACCTATCCACCAGTACTGTGGCTCAGTGACATTTTCTGAAGTTTTCAAATGTTGATTTGAAATAGAAAAACTTGGGTTGTTTTTAAAAATCTGATAATGTTGTAAGGTTTACCTTCAACCAGACTCTATCAGGCTGGTTCACAGATATATAAGGTTCACATAGAAACAGAAAGTGCAATGGAGGTCAGTACATGGCTCCTCATCCCCTAAAGCCAAAATGGTGAAATTCATGGGGTTCTTCAGTACATGACAAAGATCTCACATTAAGAAGACAAAAAAACAGCAGCAAAGATGGGAAATGCAGGGGCAATATTAATTTCATTTATGTGCATTTTTATTTAACATGCACAGCTTTCCATGAGGAGTAGTCTCAAATTCAGCACTTCTGGAGCCAATAACGACAGTAATAAACAGTGTGATAAAAGCAGGATGGAGTGAGACAGTGGGGAATTTGGCTGGAACATGAGTGACATTCCCTGTAATGAGTGTGCAGCTGAGAAGTGAGCCTTTGTCTGCTTCAACATTCGAGCTGAACTATAAACAGGGAACCTTTCCTGATTATTAACTTCCCCTTTGCTT
The DNA here is from genome assembly GCF_001522545.3 of Parus major. Taxonomy (NCBI): domain Eukaryota; kingdom Metazoa; phylum Chordata; class Aves; order Passeriformes; family Paridae; genus Parus; species Parus major. The sequence goes on along the minus strand of NC_031776.1, from coordinate 32,385,840 downwards.
TGCCACAGGGCTTACTTGTCAGGAAGACAAGAATGAATGTGAAGAGAGTCCTTGTTTTCCTGGAGTGTCTTGTTTGAACACCTTTGGATCTTATGCATGTGGAATTTGCCCCACTGGGATGGAAGGAAATGGTAAAACTTGCAAATGTAAGTGTTTTACATGATTTATTTTAATAGATGGGAGGGAATGGGTTCCATTCTACTACTATAATCCCTAATTGAGTATTTTGGCACTCATTTCAAGTACAGACCCTTGAATGTACAAAACAGACCATTGTCATGTTATATTAATGGGGATATATGCAAATTGCTCTACTATTTTTCATTTCAGTAGAGAACGAACACCACAGCATACAAAAAAGTACTTTACAGATAGATCATTTGCCAAGGGACACTCTGCACATTCTCCACTATTTCACTCCTAAATATACACCCAGGAGTGAGTGTTTGGGGAGCACCTCCAGGGCTGATTTTTGCTTTGGGTGACAGCTGGTAGGAGAGTAAGAGAAAAGTCAATGTGCTAATCCTTTCCATCCTTTCACCACTTTCCAAGGTGTGCTCTCATTACAGGACACAGCCCAGAGATGCTTGGCATGAAGTCATTCCTCAGATCCCAGCTAGAAGAAAAGGGCCATGAACAGTTTTAGATCTGCTCAATATTTGCTTTTAGAGCCACAGACTCTTTATGGGGGAGCCTACAGTGACTTTGCACTCAGAGACCATCCCAGTGCACTTGGTTTGACTCACACACACACTGCTTCTTTCAGCCACACAGACAAAAGCCTTCTCCAAAACTATTTCTATTTTTAACCAGAAGGAGATAAATAGCACCTGAAGACATTTTCACTTGTTTGCTGGTATTTCCAAAGAAATCCAAGAATTGAAAAATACAGATATTTACTGTGCAGCCATTAACATTTCCTCATATTGACTACAGAAAGGAAAAAAAAAATACCCATTGTAAACAGACTGAGTAGTAGCTGCAGGACCCTGGCACAAGCAACACTGCCTTTGCCAGATTTGCCAAACATCTGTAGATAAAGTTTTCTGTGTTGTATCATTTGGCCACATTAGTTATTTCAAAGTGCTTTTGCATCTGTTTCACAAATGAATATTTTAGTGGTTAATTTGATCCACGAAGGAAGAATATAGCAAATAAATTGCTTTTGAAAAATATTACATTTCTTGCGTTGAATTTTTTTAATTACAGAAAAAGAAAAAAATCTGTTTCTGAAATGCACATTTATTAGAAAGAATAAACCCGAGGGCTTATTTGTTCCCCTAGGATAGGATAAAAATCATTATTTTTAGCTCTGATTCAGAGACTCAACATTCCTGCTCATAACTCCCTTGCTTAAATGAGTATAATGGGAAGGAGGGAAGGTGAGCTCAAGTAGTTCTATAGCTCCTAAATTGAGCAAAAGCTCATTGCATTGTTTAATATATACAGAGTCAGAGTTTCAGGCTCTGCTAAGAGTAAAGAATATTCAAGAGACCCAAGGCAATAATTTTTTAATTTGCAGTACTATCCACGTAGACTTTACCCCTAATTCATTACCTTAAAATTATGCAGAAAATCCCATTTTTCAGAGTCTCCTCACTGCATCCACATGCATTTTAACAGGTATTTCGACACACACAAAGCTGGCAGCTGAACTGACTGAACAAACACACTCACCAGAGTTTCAGAGAGAACGAGAGGCTTTCAAGGAGAGGCAAAACTCAGAGCACAGCTCCCAGGGTGAGGTGTAGCATCCCCATCCAAGGAGCAGTGCTGTCAAACACTGCTTGACCTGAGGCTTTCCAAGTGCCCTGAGCCCAGTGAAAAATCACAGTGCATATTAAGACTCCCAGACAAGCAAAATTCAGAAAGCTTGCGCATAATAATTTTTTCTATACTTGGTTGAAGCTTTGCTTTATCTGCTTGTTGGCTTCCAGAGTAAACTTGTGCCAGGTTACCTGATTTGTTGTTGCTGTGGCTTTTTATCATCAATCACAGCTCTAACACTGTGTTTCTTGTCTCTGTGATATTTTCCACAGCTGTGCTTGCTGCTGACGTTACAGAAGCTTTAAGCAATGGCAAAGGTGAATTGAACAGGACTAAGGTTAAGCAGCCACTGCAATCCTTAGAGGCAAAGGATTCTCCTGTAATTAAGAATTTTAACATAAGTGATAGACACGGTAGGTATACAAGGATATGAAATCTTTCTCATTTGAGGCAGTTTATGTATTCAGAAATCATTAATTTTAACACCTTAACAGTAAATACAAACTAGCTGTTTATAACACTAGAAAATTTGAGTTAGAAATAAACCACTCAATACATCAGATTGTTGCTGAACAATTTGACATGGAATTACAACAGGAACAGTCAGAGTGGTCAGGCTTAATTAGAAATCACACCACTTCTGAGGCAGGGCAAAACTACTCCAAATTCTTGTGATCAATGGAGAGCAAGATGATAAAAGTGGCAGCTTATGCTAGCTTGCCATGACCAAGTGATGCTGGTGTTTTATTTCAGTATTTAATGGGCAGCCACTGAATTGTTACTGAGTTTTAAGCACAAGTGAAGATCAGCTCGAGGAATGAACTTGTCTGGGGCAGCACCTTTTCCCAGAGATGCAGCACTCTCTGACATGGGTGTGCACCTGGCACAATGCTTGTGTTGGTCGTGCTCTAAGGAGTGTTGCATTTTTAATTTCTTTTCCAGTGAAAGCAGGCAGCAAAAATTGAGATTGGTCATATCTGTTGTACAGAAGCATATGTAAAATAAAGGGTTTTCTTTTTCTTGCCCTCTTTTTTTTATTTTTATTTTTTAATATGTGTACCAGGCCAGCCAACCCCTAAGCAGAACTTTCCTCTTGCAGGTATCCTGTATCATGATACTGCAGGTAAAGTGCAAGAATAATGCAGAAAATACTTGAGAATCATGATGGAGACCTCACTGGAAGCAATTAAAAAATATATACAATCATCATTAAGATTGTATTCATCATCTGTTCTCTGTCTTGGCACTATTAAATACTTCACAGGCAGTTCATATACACTTGCTGTTCAGTGACATCATAAGTGGTAAAATATTATATACTACCAGAGTGGTAAATTTTGCACACAGTCCTAAGATAATTAAAGCAGTTTCCTGTAATACAAGGTTTGACACATTAAGGATGATTTCCAGATCAGAAATACATGTACTTCACAGTGTAACTTCCAAAGTAGGGTATAGGTGCTGTAAGGCTTGATAATTACCTTCCAATTATAAAAGACCAAAAGAACGTCAAATAATACCTTTTCTCACTCAGTTAATCTTTCACTTATGCTGAAAATTACAGTTTCTATATTTTACATGATAAATGCCAAACAATTCCGAGTAATAAACTTGAAAACACGTAATTAGAGGACTAATAAATCTTGCTTTAATGAGAAACAGCTGTTCTGTTACACTGTGCCTACAGGACATTCTCATGTTTGGCTCAAGGTTTGGGAACACTTTGCATTAATTAGATTTTAAAAGAATAAAAGCAGTTATAAAGCTTTAGCTGGGCTCAGGCAGTCACTGCTAAATTTTAGATATGAGTTTCAGCTGAGAAATGATGAATAAGATGCTTGAACTGCGTTGTTTTTGGCCGTGCAGGTGTGTCACACGTCCCCAGCTGTGCCAGGAGGCCGTGTTTCCCCGGAGCGCCGTGCTTTGACCGGAGAGCCCCTTACCTTGGCTACGTCTGCGGCCGCTGTCCAGCCGGGTTTGTTGGAAATGGTCGAGTCTGTACCAAAGTCCCCAGACCAGGTACTTTCTGTTTATTTAGAAGTTTAAAAAGGTTTTGCAGAGAAAGGCTGTGAGGCAGTGTGAGCTAGCATGGCGTTACAACACGCTGTCCTCTGGAATGAAGTTCTGACGGCTGTGTTCTGTCACTCCCACCTGAGGAGCAGCTGGCAGGACTTATTTCAGGAATACCTGGCTCCATGGGTTGAAATCCAATAGATTAACCACCTCATTTGCTACTGGGGGGAATTCTTCACATCAGGACTTGTTCAAGGGTATGAATCACCACATCTGTATTCCTGCCACAGCACTGGCACAGGAATGCAGGACTCGTTTCCTCCTCAGTAGGATCAGAACTCAATACATGCCAGTATCACCCAGCCCTCCTTCTTTCTTAATTCTTCTGCTGCAAGGCATCTGTTCCACAAGGTGACCAGTGAGGACAATAATAAACAAAGTGTCACACAAGAACAACTGCACCAACAACTGAAGGCAACAGATAATTAAAGAATTTTTATAGTGTTGGTCATAGCCTGAGCAATAATCTTCCTTGGGGAGCTCTGAAAATCAGCTGCTCCCATTAATCTCTGAGGACTGAAGAGAAGGCCTCATTATAAGAGGTCTTCTGCTGTGGTGAAAGAAAAGCTGAGTCCTGACCTCAGGCACAAAGTGGCAATGGCACAGCAACTGCTGTCCTCTGATCCTGCTCTCTCTCAATGATATTCCCATCATTCAATGGATGGTTCTATAGGGACAGTCTGGATGATTGTTCCCTTTTTACTGCACAGACTGCACTGCCAGGAGTATTCATGTTTATTCCTTAATAACAGTAGTTACCAGGTTAGATTTCTTTAAATCTTTTTCCAAAGTATTCAAGACACAGTGTTTTGAAACCTGTCAAATTGTTCCCTGACCTCCTACACTTGACCAACCCCCCTTCGCTTCCCATTCTGTATCCAAATCAATGATTGTTACCTTGGTGTTATATTTTAACACACTATATCAAAGTGGAAGCAATTTTACTGCTTAGTGTAGGTATCATCCAATCTCTTGGAACTATAAATTGATTTTAGCCAGTTCTCAGAATCTAAAGGTCACAAAAATAAACTCAACATTTTTCTCTCCCTAGCAATGAGTATGTACAAAGTATTACTTAGTCTGCCAGCATCACTAAGCCAGCTATTGACTCTTCTATAACTTGGGAAAGCTGTAAAAGTGGTTGAGGAAGAAAAAAAATCATTGTGCATATAAATAACTTTTCTGTTATTGCCCAAAGCTGCACCTTGTCATTAATGGGATAATGGGATACACACTGTGCACCCCAAAGGTCCTTTAAATGCTGTTGAGCAGAACAGACATTCCACAGCTGCAGGTATTGGTACAGTAAATCAGGCACACTTACACTGTGCTTATATAAACATTAACCAATAAATTTGTCTGTGTTCTGGAAAGGGGAGTGCAGAGGGAAGCTGCCATTTGGTGTGATTCATACCTGTCATATACAACCCCAGGCAAAGATTTAAGAAATATCCCAGGTATCAGGATCTGAAACAAGTACATTCTTCCTTCAAAAGTGAGCTGTATATCAGAGGCAGGGGGATTGTTTCACATTTTTCTCTTGAATATGCAAACTGAGCCAGGACTTCATGCTGCAAATGATGCCAGCTTGAACACTTCAGGAAGGGAATGAAGAGAAATTATTTTTTTTTTGTTGCAACAGAACTTTATATTCATTCCTGTGAATTGTATCACAATAGAAGCGATGAGAATCTTGTGCCTCAAGGTTAGATGAGAGCAGTCATTTGTTTTAATACTTAGAAATTAAAGCAATTGTTGCAGCTGTATGAGTGTCCTTAATTATGGCCAAAATGATGGGTTTAACTTTCCTTCCCAAGTGCTTTGCCAGTGGAAGCAGAAGTATTGTATAGCACTGTTGACTAAAAGATACCAGACAAAAAAGAATTGACTTTCAATTATATCTATGTACAGTTGTGGATTATGATTATTGTGAAATCCTCCCTGTTGGAATAATAGCTTCTCTCCCTTGTAACTTATGCCATCAGCCTTCAAATGAAACAGAACAAATCCTTTTCAGCTTGCTACAGTGCTTGTGAAGGTACTGAGATTATGTGCCACTTCTTTCCAACTCTAGTAATTTTAATCTAAAAATACTCCTGCTAATCCCTATTTTGTACTTTTATTGGCTGCTTTTGACATGAGATTATACTTAATTGCAGTGATTTAAGGATTAAAGGATAAGTATTTCTTCATACTGAAACCACAAAAATTACCCAAATGCCTTTGTAGGCTGCCGAGGAGAAAAATATTCCAGAAGAAAATTGTTTCTTTAGTCAGTGTTTGATGAGCTGCACGCAAAAAGTCCTTTTTTGATTTATAATCAACAAAGTACCATTTCCTCAGCATTCATATGTGATGGGCATTCATCTGTTGAAGTGCTTGACTTACTGCAAACTATGTAACTCTAGAAATAAGTTTCTGAGCTACATTTATCTGCTTTAAAAATGCAGGGCCTCATTCTGTTCTCACTTACATATTTTACCTGGCCTGTATCTGTAGCTTGTACCACTTTAAATCAACCAGACTTGGTTGCAATTTTTCGTGAAGTACATCAGAACAATCTTAAGGAAAAGCCAGTATGGAATTTCACATATAGAGGGAAATAATTTCTTTTTTTAAAAAACATATTCTCCTATCAGAAACAAAAAGCTATTCCTGTCCCTTTCAGACCCATAAAGCAGGTATCCTACATTTATTTAAGAATTTACAAGTGGGGTCAAAAGTCCCTTAAGTCTGTTGGCATTGCAATAAATAGGAAAGCCTAAGGAATTTAAATCTATCCAGGCTTCCCTGGGCACATTTCACTTTTGTATAAAATATCTGTTTCTTTTTTTGCTAGAAGAGGCAGATCCATTAAATCAAACCACCCAGTATCATTGGTCATATTCCTGGCACAAATAAAATGAATATATCCTAATGGGGATGCTGGTGATGTTCCTGCACACAGCAATATCAGCTCTCGTCAGGCGCTCTGGGTATTTCTCCAGCCTGGTTTCATCACTCACAGTCACACAGATACCCATCTGTTTGCACTTTCTTTAGCAGGTTAGAGAGGTTGGTGTCATCACAAAGGATTTATTTTTTAACTATTAGTAAATCAGCAATTTTACTGGACAAAGCAGTGCCACATCCATCACCCATAAAGGATTGTTTGTTCAGAGCAGCTCTTTCTGCCTCTCCTGGTTTAGGCAGCTGAAGATCAAGGGAGAGGGTGATTTTATGATCTCTGTAATCGAGTTCTGCTTTCCCATTCAGAACACCTCTGCAAGATCTCCTGTCATAGCAGTTAATTTGCAGTATTGTAGACATTTGGCACTTGCTATACTTTTGTTATTTGTTATGTTTACGTGCTCTGTGCTTCACACTCCTCCAGTATCTGCCCTGTGCATCTGAATTCACTTTGATTTTACATCAGAGAGACCTCTGTCACCTTCTCATTTGCACCACTGTCAGATCGACATCAGGATGTGGATTTAAAAGGAGAATAAAATGTTTTGAAGTAAAAGAATGTGTGTGTCTTTAAACACATACTGCTCAAACACCAGAGGAGCATATTAACGTTAAGTTTCACGTTCTTAAATTTTAACTTGGAAATCACTTCTGTCATTATTAGCACTCATCATTAATCACTATCCATGAAAAATAAATATCCCCAGTAAGAGCTTTGGTCACCAACCCAAGGTTTCATGTCTGGAGCTAACTGCAGGAGTAGGGACTTCTCACTGAACCAATCAAATGATTTTGTTTCAAGAGACGACTGAAGAATGTAATAGATTCCTTTCATCTTTTATCTAACAGAATTGATGAATTTGCATTAAAGAGATCAAGGCCCAGATTCCAGTCTCACTTAGCCCAGTGTAAATCATGAGTGATTCCACTGAATGAGTAGCATTACCCTAATGGACTGAGCTGAGCACAGTTCCTGGAAGACACAAAAAACCCCTGTTAAGGCAGGCACATCACACACAGGACTTTTAAATATGAGATTTGTGCGTACCTGTAGGTGTAGATAAAAGGCAAGCACTGCTCAGCATTCAGAGAGTGCTTTGCAAAGAGTACCTAACCCATCCTGACATGGTTTATGCAACGAGTTACAAGGCCTATGTGAAGGCAGGCATGTAGGTGCTGCAGCCATGACAAAACAGAAACACTAAACAGTAAACTCTGATTTGCTCTCAGCTCTCAGCTCTCAGCTCTCAGCTCTCAGCTCTCAGCTCTCAGCTCTCAGCTCTCAGCTCTCAGCTCTCAGCTCTCAGCTCTGCCTGTGGGCTCCAAAACTGGGAAGCATTAAATGTCAATGGCTTCCAGCTCCTAGATCTAACTCGAGCCATGGAAACCCAGTCCACAATTCATTTTTGGAATATGTGGTGGGAGTTGCTTATCCCTTCCATAAACATCATTTCAGTGCTTCTAGCTGGTGTATTTCAGGACAAAATGTACTTTTTTTTTCAGATGGACTAGTTATGATGTAATGATGTCTCCTTCAAGGGATATGTGATGAAATGGCAACTGAAGTGGGGTTAGAAATGCCACACAAAGACATTCCATATAAATTTGGTCCTATGAAAGAGTCAGTTTTGCAAATGGCATACCAGTAATCTTCACATGAGGCCTGGAACAGCCTGGAATTTTGGACATAAGCTCTGACCCTTTCCTGCCCTCTTAGTCTGTAATTGCCACTGGAAATCCACTCCTGTACTTGTCAAGACATAAAGGGAATCTGAGAGAGTCTTTCTGATGTCTTTCTTCTCCTTAAGGATACCTCATAAAATATTAAGTATTTTCAGAAAAATATCAAGAGACCTGTACAGTATATGCTATGACCCAAACATAACAAGCAAAGTAGGCACAGTGGGAAGAATATGTTTAGATAATTTAAAAGATAAATGGTCTCCAGCTTCACTGATCCATACACTCTGTCAATCCAGAACTTGTTAAGTGCTTCCAATACAGATGATATATTTAGGAAATGATGTAGCTCAGCAATAGAAGACCAATGAAGCCCAAGCCATAAAACCACTAGGGAAGAGGACTCAGCTATATGCCATGAATAATATTTACATTCAATCAGAATATCAAGTACAGATTACATTTCTCTCCTACCAAGAATATGCCACCTTTTGCTTAAGCAATCACTGGGCCATCATGACTTTTAAGTGATAATAACAACTCAGTCTCCAACAAATAATCTACACAGGATACAGGCTCAGTAGCTTTTTACATTGACAGAGCAGAGCAAGATTATCTTCTCTTAGAATTTCCAGGCTCATTTAATCATCCAGCTATAATAGCACACAGCTTTTAAAGGGAGCCAACCCTGTTTGCACAAATTTGACAAGATTGCTGTTTTGTTAAAGGCACTTAAAGGCCCCTTTAGAACTGGAAGTAACTCAGACTGGACCAATATCATGGCCCCATTAAAGCAACATAAGAGTCTTTCCACTAAGGGATAAAGCAAAGAAGGATTTGAAGAGAAAGGACTCGTAAGCAACACAAAACCCAGCACAGTACAGGGTAGGGGGTAAAAATAGGTGTGAACTATACAGAACTTTCATGGTCAGGACAAATTTAGGACCAGTTCCTAAACATCTTGCTGGTTTTGAACCAAGGTATATAAAGGTACAGTAGCACCCACTTCACAGTATTTTATTGCAGCACCAGGGGATGTCCACTGCCAAGTCATGTGAATTGTGCCCCAAATATCACATATCACATGAATAGTGTTGGTTCATTCCTGGAGAGATACAGCATCAGCCCAGAGCTAACACAAGGCAACCAATCCTCTGGGATGGAGGAGAAAATCATTGCCCAAGCTGTTAATATATTAGATTTAGAATTTCAGAGAATCAGAATAACAATGTTGGAAGGGACCTCAAAAGATATCCAGTCCAACCTTTGTTTTTTCAAAGAGAACTAGCTAAGTTCTTTTGTGCCATACCATCTGAAATCTTACTACTGTAATTTCTTACCTTTTGTTTTCTAAATTGCTAAGAGAATATAGGTACTTGTCAACTCAATTGGTTGAAATTGTGGAGAATTCCATAAAAGCATGATTTCACTGAGAGTATTTATACATGCTTACATGATTTTAAAATAAATTCATTACTGGTTCCCAGTAAGGCATAGTTCATTTTGTGTCTTGGCTTTCATATGTAAAATAACTCAATTTTTATATGTTTACAGCACAAAACAACATAATTATTGTTTTAGACCATTTATTTCTTGAATTGAGTAAAAGAGGTATTTCAGTAATTTATTCTTTGCTATTTCTTTGCTGAAATACTTTGAAGTATTTCAGCTATTTTTTTCTCTGAAGAAATATTATGGCTTTTCTTTTGAAGAAATGAACTTTCTTTATAATCTATTATTACTCTTCTAAAGGATTCTACATAGATATTTCAGAGAATTAGACAGGGATGCTTCAGAAATGATCTGCCTTAATTTAGCCTATTTTGTATATATCTATCAACCTGTTCGTGCCATGAGAGAGTCTCAAGACCCATGAGGGATCATCAGATAAGAACAGAGTTTCTATTAATTTTTCCATCTCTCTCAGTTCTGAGAAGTAAAATATACTGTCAATTCTTGAATAGAAAATATAATTTGGTTCCATGAACTCTATCTTAACACCACCTTTGTAGCTGCTGAAATAATGCAGTTTCAGGCTCCAATAATTGGAGGAGGCAGAACACAAAAGAGGAGAGGTAAAAGTTCAGGCCCGAAAGATGGACAAGGGATAATGAAAGGAAGAGTGATAAAACAGCTATGAGGGGATTAAGTGGGTGATCCAGGGTGTTTTGAAACACAACCACACTTCTCCTTGGCTTCCTGTTTTCTTGGCTGGGTATTCAGAGAAAAGCACAGGAAGAGCACTTCTGAAAACAGCAGCAGAGAAGGGGAATATAAAGATATAAAGATCCAAGGTATATAAAGAGCACGGAAGGAGATCTGGCAACAAAGCAGTGAGAGGAGCACGGCTCCTGTGCGAGGGGTGAGAGCACATCAAACATTTTGAGTTTTTTCCAACCCACAGGAGGGAAGTTTTCAATTAAATCTTGAAATAAACTGGAAGGTAGAAGATGTGTTTGAGAAAACATTGTTTGTAAAAACATAGCAGGTTTATAAACCTCCACAGGCAATCAAAAAAAAAAAAAAAGATACTGATAAAGGAAATTGTTGGTAGAGAAGGGGGAAAAAAATCTATGTATGGGGAGCATGCTCATATCTTTGCAATCAGCAATTCTTACACCATTTTAAAAATGCTGTCTCAGGTGACCATGTTGGTAAAATTTGTATTGAAAACATACAGAAAAAAAATCACAAAAGAAATAAAGAAAACCTCCCAACAAACAGGGTCTGAAAACAAAGTGCTCAAAATACATTATTTTCCTCAAAGACACATTTTTCTGTCATTGTGTTAATCACCTTCCTATGCTTTGCCTGTACAGAATGTCATGTCCCAAGAATCTTACTTGGAAAGCAGATCCACATAATAAGGGGAAATGTAATGTATTAGGATAAATTTCATATTTAAAGCTGTTTTTTCATTTTCAGAATTGAGTGTCATTTTAGGATTTCAGCTCATGGCCTAATCTTATCTACCCAGAAGACCAAAATAAGAGCTGATCATTTAAATCTGTGAGAAATCTGACGTATATTAATTTAAATCAAGGCAGTATTATTGTCCCAACTATTTGTTCTTCTTAGTTTTTTCTGCCATGTAATCTTCATAATTACTCTTTAATTAATCTTCACAACCTCTTTAATTTCATAAAAGGTTTTTTTCTTTCTTAAACTCAAATCACAATGTTTTCTATTGGAAAAGCTTTACAAATAGAAAAATATTCCCTATAAAAAAAGAGCTATACCTTAGAAAAATCTTTCTTAAAATTGTGTATTTGTTCAGTGTGAAAGGGACAATCTTTATGTATTCCTTAATGTATCATAGATAAGACTGAAAATTTGTCAAGTAGTTGATATTATCATTTGTATGTTCATGAACTGTTTCTTTCCTGGCCAACCATCTCAGAATCCCCATTTTCTTTAAAGAAAGCAGTTAATGAATGGAGATGTAAATTATATTGCTCTAAAATCCTTGAAGCAATGAACTGCACGGTGATGCAAAACTTATAAATTACTTTTAATGTGACATAAGCAAACTCACTACCTCACATTCAGGTAATATTTTCTTGTATACTCACACAGGTTCTCAACATCCCAGAACTGGAAAAGGACCTCCCTGATAGCAGAGTCTAGATCCCCTTGCACTTGTGGGAATCCTTTATTCTGAACACAGAAAGACTCATAAACAAGGTTGAGTGGGTGAGCTGACTGAAGATCCCAGTTTTTCTCCTCCCCAAAAGTGTTGTGTTACAGCAGAATGACTTTGTATTTCATTGACACAAGACAAATTTGCCTTGCAAATTCTGGATGCTGTTAGAGAATTGTGTATGTGCAGCTGCAGCCACATTGGCAAACAGAGTCTGAAGGAGAGGAGTTGTTATAATCAGAAGTGGCTGAGTGATGCAGAGCCCACAGACAATTCCCTGCTGCTCATGATTTTGGTAGGTGAAGGGGAAGAAAATTGCTCACCAGACAGCAACATCAGTGACACAATCTCATTTTCTATCAGGCTGAAAGAGCTCAGGGACAGTGAACTAGATGTTCACCTTTTAATTTCATCATTAAAGCATGGAGTGAGTAAATTTACCCATCACAGAAGTGGTGGTTTGAGAGCACAAGGACTGAATACTCCTGTACAGATGGGTACAGAGTCGTGTGACTCCTTTGCTCTGTGCTGAGCTGTGTGGATGTGAGGCACACCAGGTTTACATTTGGTTTTCCACATTTTTACATTAAATAAAATGATTATTGGGTCGAAAATTTAGCTCCTATCTAAATTTACACTAATATCCCAATCACAATGAGTTTTGAAAGGTTTTTGTCGCTACAAAAATAATCCTGGATATGACTGTTTGTAAAACAGGGGAGGTGAAGCTGTATTTCACTTAAAGGTAGTGAGGAATTTATTCTGGGAGTTACTGCTTGTGATTGTAGGAGAAGGGAAATGGTGACTGGGAATTCCACCCAACATCTAATGTGGGGAACTTCTGGATGCTTAACAGGAAGGAAGGGAGAATTGAAACACTATATTACTGAATATTTAGGGGAGGGAAGACATTGGGGTATGACTAGATGGCAAAACAAGTGATTAAGGAATTAAACTCACTCTGAGCAGAGAAGAAAGTAATGTCAAGACATAATGATATAAAAGAGGAAACTAAGAATTGATGAAAAAAAGAGAATTTCCCTGGAGCATCCTATTGACAGCTGCTCTTGTTTCCCTTTTCTCACTCAGTAAATACAGAAAAAAATATTAACATGGAAACATACAGAGGGAAATGGGAATATTCTAACCACTCTGGTAACAAGACTTCTTAGACCAGTGTAATTTTTCTGTTCTCTCTTGACATTTTAAATAAGATTTATGTGCTGGTAGATGTTTCAAATTTTAAATGATGACCCACACAGTGTAATATGTCAAAAGAGCATTTCTCTGCCAACACTCTTCTGAATGAGAAATGGGCTGGACAGCAGGTACTACTAAATGTTAATGGCTCTAAAACTACACAAATTGTAAATTTATTGAATTGTGTTAATAATGAATCCTTAAACTGTTCACAGAATTCTGAAGAAGCTGTAACTCGATCAGAATTAAAGGTGTCCATAATCCTCTGAAGTGAGAGGCAGAAGTGGTCACAGCCAGAGGATTTTGTTAAGGAGAAGGAGCCAGTCTCCACTTGAAGAGTAGACTGGTTTGGGATATTTTATTAGATTAAAAGGGAGAGAAGCACTTGAGATGACATGGTGATGCTCAAGTCATTACATAAATAAAAAGTTACACTCCTATTTTAAACCCAAAAGCTAAGTCTCTAATAGCTGCAAAGAGAAGCATGGAAATGGAAAGGTGATAAATACTGAGACCTGCAGGCAGCTTAAGCAAGTGTTTGAAGTGTCAGCTGCCAGTTTTGGTCAGGATGGGGCTGTCTCCGAGGCACGTGGCTTGGGAAGAACAGAGTGAAGGTGTGTAAGTCTAACCCCAGCAATGATGTGGGGGAGCAGCACCAAGGAATATAATCAGCAGCCTGTTGTACCCAGGGTGTGAAATGTGTGCTGATTCACTGGGAGCAGAAGTAGTTGGGGTCAGAAAAGGACATAACTTCTCTTAATTCCAGTCTGGATCTGGTCTTTTTCTGAAAGACTGTGGATGCAAAAAAAACCTCCAACCAAAGAAACCATAAACTGAAAAGAGAAAAATATATTGGACTTCTTTTCTGTTTCACAATGTTGATATCTCACCCTGGGTTTAAGAGATGTCAAGTACCTTCTCTGTGAATGGCTGTTTCCACCAACTTAAACAGTCATTTTTATTCCCTTTGGAATGATCTCAGCAACTCTGTGATGGCACTGGTGAACCAGGGCTGGTTGTGACAGTTCTGATTTGTGAGCTTTGTGTGAAACCCTGGGGAGCCAGAGGCTGGAGCATCACAGGCTGGGGGACACCTGCACCACATGGATGGAAAGTGTCCTGGTGTTGAGCTGGATGAGGGATGTTAAACCTCTGTCTCAGAAATTTGGTCACTGTCACCCCTGCTCCAATCTTCCCCAGACGAGGGACGACAGAGGAATCTGTCTTTTTGGGACCTGATCCATACAGGAATGATGCCTGCTCACACTGGGGCAGTCCATCAATAAAAACACAGGTCCTGCACATCTGGAGCAGAGCAGCAGCATTTCAGTCTCTTATCTACTTCTGTGAAAAATAAACTCAGTTATTCCACTGCTGCACATTTCCCTGTTTGTACGGGGGCAGAAATACTGACAGGCAGTGAAAACATGGGTTTGTTCCATGGTGTAACCTTGAGCACTTGGCCTTGTTGGGTTTTTTTGGTGATTTCACCCAGTCCAATGTGCAATCATATGCTGGCATAGCAGGGAAAAACAGATTCACACATGCACAGTTTGCATGGATAATTGGTTATACATTTGAGGATACTGATCAACAGCAAGGAAAATAAATTGAAGTAATGCAGGATTTGAGAAAGCTGCTGACTACAGACAACTGTAGTCAGATTTTTGGTTTGCTTTCATTATTTTAGCGTATTTAGATACTTAGAAGGCTGCAGAAAGACATTTTCAGGTATTCCAGAAAAAATCTATTGTGTTCTTATCTGAACTAATTTGCACACTATCAACATAAGTAAAAATCTGAAACAATGAAAGCTGAGAGGATTCTCTGGTCAACACCCTTGAATGACACCAAAACCTTATGAAGTTCAGTCACCTCTACAGAGTGGCTGAGGGACCTTTATCAGGACATATCATAATGAACAAGCAACAAAAATGTTGCACTACTCTTCAGAGGCAGTATTTGAGATGTAAAAATCACCTTATCACAGAAATACTTCAAAAATATGCTTCCTCTTACAGGGAAAGATGAAGTTTATTGACGAATGGGTATTTCACCCCTATCAACTGCTAAAGAAATAAAAGATTTCCCTTTCTCAGGTAGTCAGTCTGATCCCCTTTCTAGTTACTCAAATTTAATTGGGAGGAAAACCCATTTAATTATGACACAGTGGAAGGAGCTCAAAGCTATAATCAGGACTCATTTTGGAAATTTGTCAGAGAGGTCATTCAGTCCTTCACTGTCATTCCTGTTGATTTCTGGTCCCTGAATCAAATTTTCTAATGTCTATAATGATCATCTAATACTGATAATTTTCTGTGGAGATATTTCTTTCATCTTTCCCTCATTCATTCATTTTTAAAATCCTTTGACTTCTCCTATCTTCATATGCTCTTTTTGCTGATATCCTCCTGCTTCATCATCTCTGTTCTTCCATTCTGTGTCTCTCATCATTCACCAGCCTTACTTTGGATACTGAAATCCATGTATTTGCCTTCTGCTCTCCTAAATACCATGTATTTACCTGCTGATGGCCACAGCTCAATCCAGTACCATTGTAAATCTCCAAAACATTGTGCTTCAGGGCAATAGACACTCATCAGCTGCCAGCAGAATGACACTATTTATCAGCCAAATAAACACTACTTTGGCTGCCAGGATTTGCTTTGGTCCATTCAATGCCCTAACTTTAATCTGACCCTTGCCAAGCATCCGAATCTCTTTCCTTGCTAACTATGGTTAAGATCTCCATCAGTGGGAGTTTTCAGAAAATGATTAATATTTATATTTAAAAGAAAAAGGTGCATCCTGCATGGGGTTAACCCCAGAACCAAGAGAGGGTTTTTGTTCAGGATCCAGTATATTCCATATCCTACAGAGTGAGTATGCCAGAACCGGTTAAAAATAGCCTCTTCCATTCATTAGCGTCAGCAGATGGCCATTAATCTTCCTGAAAGTATTGATTCAAACTACTCGTCTCCACTTTCAAGGCCCTTCACAGAGTCCCCTCTGGCCATCTATCATCCCTCCTTACACAGCTGAAAAGGTGGCTGGCTCTGGGACAAGTGGGTGACAGTAACAAACCAGCCTCCCTCACACACTGCCCCTCACGTCTGGAGGGAGCCGTACGCAGCACCAACAAAGCTCTTCCATTTGTCTCCTTTAAAAGCTTTCCTAAAACTTCCCTTTGCCATCAGGGCTACAGAAGCATTCCAGAGTCACCCACTGTGGTGGCACTGGAGCCTCTTCAGGGCACAATCTTGCCAAGGGCCGCGTTGACACTGTGTGTTTCTCCATCTCCAGCGTCTGTCTGTGCCAAGTGCAATGTTCTGTCTCCTTGACTCAAAGAGCTGGAATGCAAACTCTCTGAGTTATCCCCTCCGAGCATTTCCCAGCACAGCACTGCAGTATAAGCAGGTAGTAAGAAGCAAATCTTGGCTCAGGAGGTCAAGAACTGGAAGATTCACCACAAAAAAAGGTGCACAGTACCAAAACCTCATGGACTAAGCCAGCCAAAATTAGTAAACCATTTTACAGCCAATTGCAAAACCAATTGCAGCCAAGTTTTTGGTTGGCTGCAATTTAATCCCTGCATGTCAGCCCAATGCTGCAACTCAAATAATGTCTGACCTTCCCTGAGACTTGCTACCAAAACATATATATTTCATCTGGTTCATGAATGCCACCTTCTGAGTGCCATCACTGCAGTTCCCTGCCTGTCATTGCTGGTGTCACCCACAGCAGACAGCCCCATGTCATTTCTAAGCCAGTTGGCATAAACCTCCCCATAGCATATTTGATAATTAACTCTTACTTCTAGAACTGATGTTCTGTTGTTTGCTGCAAGCCAAAAGGTTCACTGTGGTTCCTTTCAACTCTAGACCAGCAAATTTAGCTAATATATATCTTTCTTCTGCCCTAGTTTCAAGATCCTTCCAAAGCCACATGGATTTTCCTGGAAGAAATATTGAAGATGCTAGAGGCTCTCACCAAGAAGATGCATCTAAGACATCAAGAAATGTATTTTCCCTTCTTTCCCAACCTCAAATTCCAAGACAAGATATTGCATTCCTTCTGGAAAGAAACCCCAGAGTCATTCACACTCCATCCTTTACAATGGAGAGGAAGACTTCCCAAGTTCAGATGTCACCAGAAAAACAACCTGATATGGAGTTCACAGCACCTGAGAAACAACCTTTTCTTGAGAAACTAAGTGACACACTCACACCCCTTCTGCATGAGGAGACAGAGCCCACAGCCCCAGCTGTCAGTATGACCTCCCACCCCCCTCTCCATTTTAAGCAGCACAAAGAAACTACAGCACAGACTCCTCCTCATCCCAACACAAATGCAGATTCATTCCCTGCAAGGTCACAGACTCCTTCCAGGCATGGTTATTCTCCCAGGAAATGGCCCAGTCGAGTCCCAGTGTTGAGGAATAAAGCACCCCAGGGTTTCCCAACAGAGCAGCCCAGAGCATCTCCTTTGGCACCGCACGTCCCCTCCCCTCGCCGTCTGTTAGGTCCTTCCCTTGGTGCTGCATCCCAGAGTGTTGGTGCCCCAGCAGGGTCTGCTCCCAGAGCACGGCTTCCAGCACCCACCACAGCAGCCAGGAAGGTGCTCAGCACAGTGAGGGATGGTGTGGAGCTGCCAAAATCCAGCGGTGGGGTTCACCACCAAGCGGTGTGTGCAGATCTGCCGTGTTTCACCGGCGTGCAGTGCGAGCCAGATGAAGATGGAGAGTTTAAATGTGGTCCTTGTCCCCCTGGATACAGCGGTGATGGAATCTCATGTGAAGGTAAGGGAGAAAGCCCTCTTTAAAATGCTCTTATAACTCCAAATCTAATAATTCTCCAAAGTAAAATTATATTTTATTATAAATTTTGAGATTTTTGTGGCTGGGACCATTCTGTTTTCAAAACCAATTATATCCCAAAATAATAAATAAAACCTATAACTTCGAAACAGCTTTTTCTGCTTACAAAAATGACATATTTATTTGATACCATCTAATCTATTAAAACCAGGGACAGATTGTGATCTTGCTGAATGCCAGATTCATTCTACTAAAGTCATCACATTCAAAACCATATAAAATTTCTGTGAGAAAGAGTAAAATTGATTCTACTTCTCTAAACAACAAATTCTAGGAAAAACTAATTTTTCTAACATCTTAAAAATTACTTGTAAATACCTATCTAATATCTTAAATATGAAATTGAACTTGTCATTTGACATGTATAGTGCCAGAAGGGTTTTCACAATATATTGAGTTATTTATTAGGCACCTGAGATTCCCTCCATAAAACAATAGGATTATGCACTTTGTTGAAGCAACAAATTCCCTGATTTTGCTATCATTAATCACACCTTTTGCTGACATCCCTCTGATAAGCTGATATCTTACCTTGGCCTTCCACCATACAAAGCAAAAGTATTTGTATCATTCATTCCCCTCTCTTTCTTGTCGGGTCTCTCATCCTTCATGCACAGACCAGTGAGCACTGTTGGAGATGTAGTACAAAATGTACAAGAAAAGGTTACTATATTCCGGGCCACTTTATATTTTTGCCTATTTGCACATTTCTGAAAAGCCCCTCCTAAAGGATGTAGAGTTACTTGGCACAAAGGACTCTGTTTTTTACTTCTGTTCTATACCTAGAGATGGAAAAGCACCAAGCAGGTTCTGATACTCTGAAGCTCAAAGCAAGTCTGGCCACAAAAAAGGCCTCTCCTCAAAGACCACACCCATGTATATATGAATATTTACAGTATGGACATAAGGCTGCTGTGTGTTTAGTAGATCCATCAGTACAGTCCTTAAAATGTAAATCTACCTTAAAATGTAAATCTGTCTCTGCCCTTTATTTGTGAGATGTTTTCCTCAGTTGCTGGTACTGCTGAAAATCTCCCTGGAGAGTCCTCAGGATGAAATGCTTTATTACCAACATCATTCTGCATCCTGGGGCTTGATGACATGATGCACAAACATCCTTTTTTTGTGTCTTGTCACTGACCATGACACCTGACTCAATAATTAGCCTGTCCCTTCCCTTTTCTTCTCCATCCTGGGCCCTGCTGCACACCTGCACCCTGGAGCAGAGCCAGTGCTGTGAACAGCACCCATTGTACCTGCAGTCATGGATGTCTCCTCCCATGTCAGATGAAGGTGATTCCTCATGACAAATGATGTTGAAAAATGAGGGTAATTTCTTGGATTAAGGCCTGTCATAACCTCATCTATCAGCACCTTGTGACGCCCACACTACACCAACTCCCCTTAAGACAGTAGTGCCCTCTGAGAACAGAAGGCACAAACACTGGACAAAAAAAATCAAAGCTTACATGAGACCAACATTTGCAAAATCTCCAGGCTTCAACATAACATCCTTGGCAAGTGAGCAAAAATGTCAAGAGACTCAGACGCTATTGATAGTTGTCACCATCTTATTTCATATCAAAATTCAGCGAGATAAAAGAGCCAGCTCGCTGATAGAAAGTTTTAATACCTTTGGATCTTGAGGGGATGTGACCTTTGTTTAATAAGAATGCCTGAAAACAATCTAAAATAAGAAGTACTTTACCAAGTGGTATGTATGTTGTGATAGAATACAATTTATTTTTTTCCAAATGTGCAGATTCAAAACCAGGCTTGGAGGACTGGTAGGAAAACAACCCAGGCAGCATCCTGAAAACTAATTTCTTTCCTAAAGTATATCATGACATATTTTATATCTTTAATATTATTATTCCTCAGTCTCCCTGCCACAGTTCAATTGGAATTCCTCTCCCTTTGCTTTGTCACCCTGCACTGGGGGTCACAGGAGCACAGGATGGAGGAGACCCCTGGGGACCATCAAGTGTAACCTCCTACCTTCCCCTGGAAGAACACAGCTAAATCTCAGTGTATTTGGCTCATATTCAGCCATCTAAACAGAGATATTTTCAGAAGATTTTAGCATTTCCATTTGGATCACTCCCTTCACTACTGACATCTGCGTTGTCTGTCAGAAGCAGAACCCTGCTTTTGTTCCTTCTGTTTTGATGCAATAAGAATTACAGATTATTTTCCTTCTGTCAGCAGCTACATACTCTGCAGGTGAGGGGAGATGAAACAGCTCCTCAAGGCTCGACAGCTCTTTCCCCTTCCTGCACAAAGGCAATAAAACCTCTTATTAGTAGCCTAATGTTAAAGTTTCACAGGCAAACAGGCCAGCTTTAAAAGCTTCATTTCAGAGCAGTGTTTTGGAGACAGTCAGCATGGCCTATACTAAAATAAAAAATAAGCAGGGGAGGTAAGGCCTGCTGTAGTACACTGGATTCCCCCACATTTTCTCTTGTAGAAAATGCTCTCTGGCATTCTTATGGAGTAAGCTTAGCCAAGCATTCCTCTGGTGATGAGGGAGGTTGCTAAATACCTAATTTTCACTCTGAGTGCCGTTTCCAAGGATATATGCAGTGAAAACCAAAGCATTGTTACAGACTCTTTCCAGGAGTTTGTAGCACGAATCACCTGCCAAAGGGCACTGCAAGAGCATCAGAGCACCAGATCTTTACATATTTCAGCTCCCTGTGCCAGTTGAATAAAAACCTAGCAATGTAATAATGCAGAGAGAGCCCTAACAGGATTGATTTCAGAGCGTTTCTGACATTTTGTCTGGTGTGTTACAAGTGGCATGGGTGCTGCAGTGATTTGTAACATCTGGGGCTACTGCTCTGAAATATTTGTTAGTGTTGGTAGTCACCCTAGAGCAGCTCCTTGTCATCCTGCCTCTGTTCCCCACTCTACCACAGATGCTCAGGTCATCACTTGCAAAGATGCTGCATCCACTGGACAAGGGAAAGGGGAAAATGTTGTCATTTCCCTGGTCTCAGCTGATTCCCCAGTGCATATGGCACCACCTGAGAGCACCTGTTGTACTCCTGGAGCTCCTCAGGGTGCCCTAAGGTGGAACTCTTTCTTCCCATTTGATAACAGGATATTATAATATTAATATAATATTAATAGGAAAGATATAGGGATACTGTCCCAGAAGTTATGGATCATGTGCTCCAAAACACCAAAGATAATGCCTTGGAACTTTATCCTCTTCACCCTTTCCAGGTCATGTCTGATTTCACAGTTTTCTATCCTGAAGTCTCATCTTTCCCAAGGACCTCATATATTCACTTGTTCCTTGTACAAAAGCTCTCCTATAAGTTTGGTCTTTTTATCCTTGCATCTTTTTCTGCATCTTCTCTACTTTTATTGTAGCTTTTTTGAGCTGAGGGATCAGACCTGCCCATGGTAATTTAAGATGGAGTTCACCATGGGTACAGGTCATAATGAAGTCTGGCATTTTGTACTCTGCTCCTTTCTTAACAATTCCTACCACTTTATTTGGGGTTTTTTTGGCTGCAGATGAGCACTCAGCTGACATTTCATAAAACAAAATGCATTAGTACCACCTAATCAGCACTGGTGTCTGCATTTGTCCTCCAAATTTATTCAGTCAAGTTTCTCTTGTTAATATTCCAATTGCTGTCATGGACATTTCTCTCACAACCGGGCTCCAGACTGCTGGACTATTTAAATATGCAATGAGATAATTCAATTGCAGGAAGACATGCTTTAATCCTATGCTTCATTTCATTTATCTGTGTATCTTACATGCAAAAGAAATGCTTCAGTCCACAGCTTTCCAGAAGGAAAAACAACAACCCAGAAACTTTCTTTTCCCTTTTTTCACCCCGCGGTTCCGCTGAACACATTAAAACTTCATCTGCACATTTAGGAAGTTAGGTTAATGTATCTTTGGAAGGAAATAAATAATGTACAATGAAACAAGGTAGACCAGGCTCCCTTCAGTGAAGTCTGTCCTGATCTGACTTCTGTGTAAAATTTGAAGCAGGCAATGCTCTCCCAGCTCCAAGCCTGGCTTTATTCGCACAGACCCAGGGCCTCACGTGTGGATGGCACAGGGAGTTACTCACTGTGGAAATGCCAAGCAATAACTCTGTTCTGGAAGACATTTGCTGATTAGGCTATGGAAAATGAGGGAAACAACACAGCATCTGGTATTCCTGAGTGCCCCTGAAGTTATTGCAGAGAAACTTATAAAAACTGTATGATCTCATTTTAATGGAAAATAGAAGTTTGGGGATATTTCCCAAAAAGCCTTTTCAAAGAAAACAATAATGCACTTCTCCATTTTCACCTCCAGATTTTAAATTGTAAACATAAACATACATACACTCAACAGCAAGATTGACCATTTGCAGCAATGTTTTCTTCTTTGCTGTTATTTTTTTCTTCCTATCCGAAACCGCTTAGTATAAAAACACCTTTCTACAATTTAGCAAATGCTCATGGAAAGAAGTATTCATTTCAGGAGATGAAAGATAGAAGTTTGGGAAAAGAATTTGACATAAGCAGTATATTTCTATTACAGTGGGAAATGTTTTTTAAGTGAATATTACTCTCACTCTCACAGAGGAGCCAGTGCTCAGTTTTTATCTTTTGCTATTCACCAGTAATAGAACAGTTTTAAACATTTTACTATTAAATGTCACCATAAGAGCGAAATGTTTTAATATCCAAAATACCATGTTCTCTTCTGACAGTTCAGATGCATCTCGAAATGTTCAAAGGCCAGATGGAAAGTGTTCTATTCACATGGACACACTTGCTTTAAGTGCTACACACAATCCATGCTGAAATAAAGTGTAATATGCTTGAATGTCACCGTGCTTGGCACAGCACTTAGGCACCTGGAGCCTTTATGCAACCATCATCCTACAGGAAGAGCAATCACATTTAATGTACTTTAAAAAGAGTGGTTTTTTCCCCAGGTTTTGTCCCCCCCTCCCTTACCTCCACACACACATTATTAACCACTTCTACCTGCTTTTAATTTCTAATTGCAAGGAAATCTCTAGACCTGGTGGCTCCAAGCCCCATCCAACCTGGCCTTGGATACTTCCAAGGATGGAGCTTCTCTGGGCAACCTGTGCCAATGCCTCATCATCCTCACAGCTAATAATTTCTTCCTAATACTTTATCTAAACTTATCTAAATCTTTTTAGTTGTCCAGACAAAGATGATTTGGGTTTATCCCTTCTTTTCTTTTTCTTTTTTTTTTCCTACAGATGTATACTTGGAATTTCAGCTAAGCACACGTTGATTTGCAAATGTCTAAACCTTACAGCCCATCCAATCAAAACTAAATTTAGCTTAATGACATTCTCAGCATATACAGTGTGGATCTAAAATACACCTTGTAAGTTTTCTATTTTCAGGAAGGTCAAATCCTAAAGTTGTATAATGCAGCACTGAAAATTCACTGTTAAATACCAAATACATTTCTTCAATGATATTTGTGTCAAAATGGTTTATTTAAAAGCACCTTCCTGGAGTTTGTCTTTTTTACTGCAATTGGAAAATGTGTGAGAGCTTTCATTATTTTTTTGGATGGCAAAGTTCATATTCCATGGCCTGGTGACAATCACAAGAGGTGAGGAGGTCTTCCACATAATAACTGCATTTAAATTATGTGGCTCCCCAAGAACTAGTCCTTCATTTAGCTTTCCATTTCCATAGCACATTTTCCAGCTCTAAGAAAAAAATGTGGTGCATTAAGGTTCTCTTCCCTTGTAACAATACTTAAAATGAAAGATGCTTTGTTTCAGGTCTCGTTAGTTTCATTTTGCTTTTTCCTTGGAATAACCTTGCTTAGCTTCATATCCTTCATAAAAGACAAAATTCTGCCAGTGAAGAGAGCCAAAGTACAACATTTTTCTCTGTATTCACTTCCCACACACAAGGGAAGATATTTTTCATTCTGCTAAGTGAGGTGCCTTTTTTTTTCCAGAGGCATGAGGTGCCTCTGGCACGGGTTTCGTGCTCTGCTCCTGACACAGAGCTTCTCCTTTGAGTGTCAGTGGTCATCCTGTCCCTTCTGTGACCATTTTTCTCCTTCAGTGATCATCCTGTCCCTTCAGAGATCTTCCTCCTCCTCTTTTGAGTTTGCCATACACAATTACCTCTTATTAGAGGGTTACAAACAGAATTGTCAGGTACCTGCCTTAGACTTTAGGTTTAAAGGTCCAAAATTTCCAGGCTCCATGTACAATAAATTTTTTAGATTCAGAATTATGAACATATGAAAAACAATCATGTCTCCAGCAAATAGCTTGTTTCAGGAGCTGCAGTCCTTTCCACACTCACCCAGTTTCTTCCACAGAATTACATTGCATATTGCAATAAATCAAGAAATCTTTATCTAATTTGCTGCATTGTCTGCAGAGCTCATACTACTCATTAAATATTAACTTTTTTGCTTAAATGTTTGCCATTTTGCTGACAAATCCACACACAACTCTTTTCTATAAGGAAGAAACACTTAATCTTGGCCCTTTTGTGAGATCTGACACCTGTAAAGGCTTACCCACCATCCACAAGGCAAACTCGTGGAGAGGGATGGGCAAGGTCTTGAATTGTAACTGCATTTGTACTTCATCCATCAGTAGCCTTCAAAATATGTCTTTAAAAATGTGCATGCTCAGAAGTTAAATATGATAATGTTAAAACCATTCCCTTGCAGATTTTATACAGCTGCTCATTAGTGCTGCATTGCTAATGTGATACCTACTGCTATCCTGCAGTGTTTTCCTCAGCCAAATTACTGCCTGGATTAATAAAATGAGATGGGGAAAGAAGTAACCTGTGCTGTGCTCATAACCACGGAGAATGTCATATTTGAACTGTATTTTTTTCCTCATGTTTTGCTCTTGCAGCGCTGTGTGAGCCTCAGTGTGAGCATGGAGGAACTTGTCTGCCTCACAACACTTGTTCCTGTGCTTATGGATTTGTAGGGCCTCGATGTGAAACAAGTATGTATGAACTCACCCAGGCTTTCTGCATTGCATCTTTCAATTAGCAGAAAATTAAAAGAGTAAAAACAAAAAAAAAAAAACCCAACCTTTTTTCTTCTTCTTTTCCTATATTTCCCCTTAGAATGATTATTGAATACAAAGGATAACACGTTGAAGTAATACAGTAGCTATTTCAGAGCAGATATTTACCAGCAGCATTGTTGTATTATGTAAAAATATGCACATCTAGATCAACATTCTCTACGTAAAATTGCTTCTGGAAAAACAAACAAAAAAAAAGAAGGAAAGAAAAGGTGCATGTTATTTATAGTGATATTTATGAAATTTAAGATTGTGAGTGAATGAAGTAATGTTAATTTTGAGAACACAAAATACCAGCCATACCTATTAAGAGTAATGCTACTCTGAAATACAAGTATAAAAAGGTTCAATACAGAGAATATCTTAAAATCAGCCTTCAAACCCTTCCATATCAGCAAAACACATGCACCTCCATCATTACAGTCCTCACTGCTTATTTAAATATCAGGTTGCCCTTGAGAGGAATATAATTTTATCTATGAAGCTGAGTAGCTGGAATACTTAAAAAGCAAAGAATTTTAGATGTATGCCTTCTAATAGGGAAAGCAAGGGAAGGGACAGATTCCACCCTCAGTTTACCTCCTGGACTAACAGTATCAGATATTTGCTGTGATAGGGGAACTTTAGGATCTGCCCTGGTGTCAGTGATAAGAGATTTGGATCTTTTGTGTGTTTTCCAGTGGTGTGCAACAGGCACTGTCACAACGAGGGGGTCTGTGTGTCACCGGACGAGTGCCAGTGCAGGCAGGGGTGGAGCAGCCCCTCCTGTGAGACAGGTGAGTGCTTGGCAATGACTGATCCTGCCCTTTGCTGCCCAAAATCCCTCTGGTTGCCCCACAGTTCAGGGCTCAGTATGGAAATTGCTGTTTAAAGAATTAAACCCTAAGAAGAGGAGACCAAGTATAGGGCAAAACCTCAGAAGGCCTTGATTTTATGTATCTATTCATAAGTTTAGATGTTTATGTAAGTATTCCTAAGTTTAGATGTTTACCTAGATCTCAGGGTTTTATAGAGGGAGCCTACAAACAAATTCTTTTCACAGCTTTTTAAGCCTGTGTGATTCTGAAGTTAATTCTTAGCATGCTGTGCTGCCAGAATTCACACTGCTCCTCCTGCCTGCATCTCTCACTTGCAGAGCACCTACAAAAAGCATCCACAAGAGTGTGGGAACTCAGGAAAAAGCCACCTCCACCCATGCATATGAAATGACAAGGTACTAGAACCAGGAACCTATTTCTGAAACTGGAACTAGGTACTTGTTTCTAGTCAGGGTTCAAAGTTTTGAACAGACACAGCTCAGACCCCCTTCTCAGGATCAAAGTCTTAAAAGCTGGGGTGGATATTTTCTCCAAAGGCACAGAAACTACAGCACTCACCTGGGACAAGGCATGCAAAATAGTGAAATATTAGAAGATGAGGACTACCTGAATAAGTGCCAGACCTCAAGGCTCCAGAGGCAGTCTGCCTCTGCCACGGTGAATATTAAATGACTGAGACACCTTCAGCCTACATTACCTCTCCTGGAAGGTGAGAGATGTCATTTTAACCTCCATCTCCTGGAGATTGCTCTTCCTGTAAGTGTTAAAATGACAGACCTACTGAGGACACATAAATCAGCTCAGCTATGACCCACAGGAAATGACTGGGATTGTCACTGCTCTTCTGGTTCCCACCAGCTCCGCTTTTTCTTCTCAAGGAGTTCTTCAGTTTTATTTTGGGGTGGCTTTAAGGAGAATCATTGCAAGAGTAGGACAAACAAGCAAGAGTAGCAGTAACTTCCAGAGCAGAATAACAGCAGCAGGATTTTTGTTTTCTGACAGCTTTGGTGAAAGGCTTCCAGACTCACCTCTCTGCCACTGCTTTGTGTGCACTGCACAGAATATTCTGTGGGCACGGCTGGGGTTTCCCACCTCAAGTGTTATGATAGGAATCTCAGGAAGAATACAGGAATGAAAATGGGAAAAAAAAAAAAAGTACTTTACCACTGGAAATACAAACATTGACAGACTGACAAGATTATGGATATCTATAAACTAGCCAGGACAATGAGAGAACTAAACCAAATTCCCCTTGAGCAATGAATTTAATCCATTTTGACTTCATAAGCAACTGCTCCTTAGTCAGAAAACCCTCTCATCTAGACTGTGATTTCACTTTTTTTTCTCTTTCCAAATTGACATTTTATTTCTTCTTTAGTTCATCTGAAACATTTTTGTGACCCTTAATTTATTTAAGCTTAAATGCATTTAATTTATTTAATGGGCTATTCTATAAGATACTGAAAGACAAAGGGAACAGAAAGAAAAAAGCTGGTTTAAAGTGTCATTCTGCTCTACAACAAAAACTTTATCAGATTCTTTATTCTTAACACCCTGACTTCCCATCTAAATCAATTTGAAATTCTAATAGTTTGGGTTTTTTTTGTAACAGTCTGATACTTGCCACATAGAAATATGCAAGACAGCTTTCAATTCCTAATGCCTGTAGTATCACCTAGAGTAATAACAGATACATAAAGAGGCAAAGGGAGCTCAGCCAGTGGCTTTGTTGGTGATGAATGAGCCAATGTGTTGTGGGAACTGGCATTTAAATGAGGCAGAACAAACAGGTTTTTTGGTGCACACCTATTCAAGTCCATGGAAATGCCACAATGCTCTGCTGAACACAGACAAAGCAGCAAACAATTAATATCTCATCTCCAGGTTATCCAGGGTGTATTTTATTTGACTACATTTACTACCTTGGGATTGTGCTTGGTGAGAATACCGGAATGGAAATAAATGAACTGTGTGAATCAAAGGAATACATCCGAAATAAATTAAATTATTACATTAAATTATATTCTATTTCATCTCCCAAGCTATTCTAAAACACCACTGAAATGCTCCCACTGTGTCGACCATGAATAAATGCTGCAGCACAACTGACCTGCAAGGGTTGCATTAAACTTTTCACAGTATCACTAGAAACATTAATTCTAATGCATGTGCAGCAGGAAAAGAGTGTCTACTTTAAAAAGTCCAACATTATCAGAGATTCACAAAGTTATCTTATATTCCCATCCAGCTGTGTGTAATCCTGTGTGCCTGAATGGAGGAGTCTGTGTACGGCCAGATATGTGCTCATGCCCTTCTGGTTTCTATGGGCCACAATGCCAGAGAGGTAAGAAAATTCTATTTATCATCTTGATAAAGGGCCCAGGCTCAAAATATAAATATCACCTATAACATTACCTGCCCCACATGAAATATATCCCGAGACTCTCCTTGTCATAACTACGTGTGTTCCTTTGTTGTTATAGTCTGTCATAAATCCACATTTTATTGTTCCTGATGGTATTGGGAAGAAGAACTTTTGGGTGATGCCATTAATGGTAACTAAATAATTATTCAAAAATTACCTGAATCAGTGATATCATAAATTAGCAACTATTCTATTAAATGTTAAAGCATGGCAGTACTTTGTTCATTTTGGTAGCCTGTGGTGTGAACTATACTGTGTTTCAGAGACAGGTGATAATTTACCTTCAAATGGGGCTCACAATGTCACCTACTTGACCACCTTAAAGTGTTGTGCATGGGAGCATTCTGTAGGACTTCATCAGATCCTTGCTTAAAAATCTGATCCAATACTGCTCTGATTGAGCAGGACCTGGTTTTGAATTCCTGTCTTAGCTCTAAGCTGAGGCTAACAGTATCCTGGGCTTCTCACTCACTCTGGGCTGCAGAAGGCAAATTAATGAATCCTTTAATGAGCCAGCATCAGGCAGAACATACAAGAAAGAGAACTTAGGGCCCAAGCAGCTGGAAGACCCCTGTGCTAAGACCACTCACTTTGCTTTTTTCAATATGGATCTAGTCACTCCTCCTGAATCTGGGAATATAAATGCACCCTTTTACCTAAACTACTTTACCATTAAAAGTTCTTTGCTCTTACTCTCTCTCTTTTGTTTCCCTGGGCCTCCTAGATGAATGTGATCCTGCAAGTGAATGATTCACACAGAAAAATCTAATTGCACATGGAGCTTGCTGGAAACTCTGTTTTTATGATGTTGGGGGTGGAGAAGAGAGTGAAAATGATAGAGACTGTAACTTGATCTTGCTCTTGAGCACAGAAGGTGATTTTCAACATCTAGGTGATTTGAAATTTTTTCTCTTAGGTGTTCTGGTTTAGACCAAGCAAAAACTTGAAAACAAGTATCCACACTCATGGGATCTGAAATTGATAGGAGCATACAATGGATGGATGTTGAAGGAAAGCAAAGCCTTTCTTTCTGCTTCTTTGAGAAAGGGGGAAGAAACAGCACCAAGGCCAAGTTAGCAAATGTCAAACACTGATCTATACTTCATGGGCAGAAACCCTTGAGGAAGCCCTTTGACAGAGACTTAAAAATCTGACACCACTGGGAATATTCTGACCTCTTCACTGCAAGTATCTAAGAGACCCTTGGGTGCTAGGAATCACTTCCAGCATTTTCTTCATAAACACAGAATCAGTGTCTACATCCAGGCAACAGCCCCAAACCACCCTTTGGGGAAACACCTTCCCTACCCCAGCTAAAAACAACACCTCTGTGAGCTGCTGTCCCAACAGAGGCACCTAAATCAGGAGCCTGTGTTTTGGCAGTGTTGATCCCCCACATGATTTTGGTGCACAGAACATTTCCTTTCCTTTCCCCAGCTGTTTGCATTCCCCCCTGTAAGAACGGAGGTCACTGTGTCCGCACCAATGTCTGCTCCTGTGCCGAGGGCTACACTGGAAGAAGGTGCCAGAAAAGTGAGTTACACATTTCCCTTTGTTTTCCAACAGTTCTCCAACTGCTAAACAGCTTTTCTTCTTTTTGTGCATGTCCCACAGAACATTTAGCCTGTATTTATGTTATATTTCTATCAGAGCCTATAAAGCTCTATGTTATACTCAAAACCAACTTGTTAATTAGAACAAGCCAAGTGGAAGTTGGGAGGAGAACATTTTGCTGGAATCCTCTCTAAGTATTTCTTGCATTCAAAATGAGTAACATTTGTATTTGGAGATTAATTATTTTGCATGAAAGATTTTTTTGGGGAAAAAATTAGAGCCAAAGGCTGAGAAGCTGAATAAGATCCTTAAAAATATTAGAACATCACAGTTCCAGCTTAATTAAGGTAATTGGTTAACAGCACTTCATCCTTGAATTTGTTCTTGTCACTGAAAACTCCCTTTCCATGTTACCATCAGTATTAATATTTGATTCTTCGATTCTTCTGGGGAAATAGGTTATTTTGGCACTTTTCCAGACTCAATTGCTCAACAATATCTGTCAGCCAGGGAGTTTGGGATATCTATGTGAAAACTTTTTATTATTATTATTATTATTATTATTATTATTATTATTATTATTTCTTAATCAGTTTGAAATTGGCAAGAGGGGAGCTGTGAAAACAACCATTCTTGGCAAGAAGAATCTGTACATTTCCAGAGCATTTTATGTCTCTCACACACAGAGGGAAAAAAGCCAGTAAAAAATTCCCTGCAGCAACAAAAGCCCTCTCGTTCCCCACACTGCAGCTCTCCCCTCCTTCAGCAGGAGGGTCGTGACGCACAGTGCACAATTGAATAGTTTGTTCTGGCAGGAATGTGCTGGAGGGAGAAAAAAGGAGGAAAAAACCTTATGTTTGGCATCCTGTTTTTGAGGTTAGAGAACATTAGGAAAGTGCTGTTTCCAGCTTTAAACACCCTGCCACATCTCCAGGCAGATCAAAGGGAAGCACACTGATGATGATTGCAGTCTTGCAAAGCGCTCCCTGGAATCCTCCAAACTCCACCAACTCACAGCAGGTTTCTTTCCACTTCCCAAAAGTTTCTGAGGTTCTGTTGTCCATCTTGGTATTATCTTTCGCAAAAATGTTTTTTGACATGATGAAAACGTTTTTGTTCTGTCTGATCCTTCATTCTACTTCAATAACTGCTGTTTAGTCTGGTTTATTTAGCTTAGTGTTATAAAAACTTAAACAAAGGGCCTGTGAGTGTGATGGATGAAGAGAAACATAATTAAGTGTAAGGAAAACATGACTTTTTGCTGATTCTTGCTGGGCTCTGACTGCTAATTGGTGAAAAATGTTGAGCAATATTTCTTTTTTCTTGACTAAAATCAAGAGCACATGGGACAAGTATCAAGATCCACCAAAAGAAGTAGTTAATTCACAAGATTTTATAACAAGCAGTTTCTCTTAGAGCTGTATGTCTTCTTATTGTTGTTATATAGAATAATTTCTCTCTCCTCTGGCAGAGGTTCCAGATTTTGCAGCTCCTCTGGAGGAGAAGCCTGCAGGGCACAGCAGAAGTCAGTCTCAGCTGACCTTTGCAAACTTTCCTCCACACA
This sequence comes from Parus major, assembly GCF_001522545.3. Classification (NCBI taxonomy): domain Eukaryota; kingdom Metazoa; phylum Chordata; class Aves; order Passeriformes; family Paridae; genus Parus; species Parus major. Next base: position 32,354,215 of record NC_031776.1, on the reverse strand, counting down.
AAATGGAGAAAACCAATGCTCCCTGCAGTGGGAGGCTGCTCTCTGTCCCATAAACCTCTCAGAGTTCAAATGCAGAACAGATCTCACCCCTTTTTTAGGCATGATTTCATACCATTTTGCATCAGGCATAGACTATATTGGGGGATTAGATAGAATATGTGGCATACACTGAAAGGCTAAAAGTGTAAACACAGGCACATGTTCCTAACTCACACACAGACAAATGAAAAAGTGGAGAATAAATCCCTAGCATGAAGAATTCCCACTACCCAGCCCCTTTTTTCTTCAATAAAATGTGTAAAAACTACCATAATATCCATTTGAAATTCCAAAAGGAGCTGAGCATCGTGTAGCTCATTCTGCAGTGTCACTAGCAGTAAAAATATTTGTATCTATAAAATTATCAGGTTAATTTTGATAATCCTGAGCCACCTGGGGTAGAGGTGAGACAGCCCCATGGGCTGACTGCCTGAGTGCTCAGAAATCCATCTGGGAGACCTTTTGTGCAGTGCTTCTGCTGACCTTCCTGGGAAGGGTATGGCAACAAGGAAACAGGAAAAACCAGTAATTTTCTGCTTTACAGAGGGGTTTTTTTCTGGATTTGAGCATCTTTTCTGTTGGGCTTTAAGGACTCCATGGAAGGTAGCTGAGCCTCAAGTTGCACAGAACATTTCAGCTTGCACAGAGTTGTAAAATCCACACTAAGAGTGAGGAAAAAATACACATATCATGATAGCAAAGCTGTGATCAGATGTGAAGTTTACTGGAAGTTTAACACTGCATCATTTCCCATTTCCAAATCACCAGGACAATGTCAGAGACTGCTAAAGGTGAACCTGTGGCCCAAATCACAGCTCAGAGGTGTCCCCTGTTACTGCCAGGTGACCCCACGCTGAGAAATGTATGGGTGGCTTAGCCACAATGATGAATGTGACAATTCTGATTTAAAAAATCCTTTGGAAAGATTTTATCATTATTTTAATTGTTCTTTGCACTCTGAATATGAAATTGCTGTGTCCTTATGTACTTTTTCATTTCTAGTACATTTTCAAACACCTCTGACAGCAAATCAGCTTTACTGTGTTCTTACACTGAGTCTATAATCACATTTGGGGTGGATTATTACTTGACTAATAAAATCTATCAAGATATCATGAGTAAACTTAATACTAAGGCAGACAAATTGGCAGTTTATTCAATGTTGTCATTTTTTGATACACTGATATTTTTCTGCTGCTTTTAGACATTTCTCTTTTCTTCTTAATATCTCACCTGCATGGACAGAGAAGGAAAAGCCTCTATTTAATTTTGGCAGCTTCAGCTCCTCAATTGAAGGAGATAATTAAAATAATTAAAAGCCACACAACCCATCAAAGACAGGTTATTTTTTGAACCAAACCCAAACAAGCTATTGGTTTATTTCAAATATAAAGAACCATGGTTTAGGATTTTCATTTTCATCCCTGTATGGTTTGGAATTTCTCCCTTATGATTTTTAGTTTCATTCCTGTACAGTTTGGAATTTCTAATACTGTCTGCATGACAGCCAAAACATGCAGGACAGAGTGGTGGCACCACATCTCTTCTATTCAGGCTCGCCCTCCTTTGCTTCCTGAGCGTATGGAGAAAGGCATTCAGCCTGAAAGTTTGTGTTTTATATCTAAATAAACATCACTCAAAACCCCAAAAAGTGTAAATCTGCGAGGTGTGATTGGCTGCCAGCTGCAATAAGTGCCTGGTGATTATGCAAAGCAGACACCCACAGCCCTGTGGCAGCGCTGACAGGGAAATGTGTGGTTGTGCCTCAGCAATCTACAACCTCACATCCTCACTTGAGAAGGATTGTTCCCAGTATAATCAGTCATGTTGAAAGGGAAGAGGCAAATGCTGGCAGCACCTATTCAAAATAAAATATATTTCTGGATCGACTTTGCATCCAGCAAACATACTCGGGAGCTAAAGAAAAACTGTTTGTGCAGTGGTTTGAATTCCCTTTTGAAAAACACAGCTTTCACAATCCTGGGATGTCACTGCTTTTCAGGGGCTTTAAAGCAGGGTTCTGACTGTTATCTACTGCATCCTTACAAAAATTATGAACAAAGACAACACGATAGGTTTCCTTTATTTCCTACATGTATTTTCATAGGACTGCTCTACAAACAACCTTTAAAAATGAAAACCCATAAATGCTGAGTTTTCTTATGAAAGGTTGGAATGAAAAGAAGGGGAGAAGAAGAGGGATCCACGGGACCAGTCATTTATCCATTCCTCTGCTGTCTGCTTCTTGTGAGTGCATCTCTGAGTGAAAAAAGGCGAGCCACAGCTCCCTCTGGAGCTCATCAGCAAGCAGAGGTCACGGGAAAACAGCATCCTGGTCCTGCCTTTTCCAGCACACCAGGCACACCTGGAGCCTGACCTCAGCCCCTCTTTTGGCACTGCCTCATGGCCATGAACACAGCCAGAGACCTGGGCTTTGCTCCCCATTTAAAACTGAGTTTGTGTGAGCATCTGCTTCATTGTGTCGGGCTCAATCCTGACCACTTTGTATTACATAAATCATCGCACTGACACCGGGCTTTGCAGATTGGATCTCAGAGTTAGGAGATAACTATTTCTCCATTTCAGTAATTCCTGCAGCCAGGATTTATAGCCATTTCACACTGTGCAATGTAACTCACAGTCATTCCTCCAGCTCTGCTTGCTCCTCTTCCCTCCTCCTTTCTTTTCCCTTCCTGGTAGCATGAGGACTTTCCTTGCATGAGAGCTAGAGGCAAACTAATTGGAAATATGAACGCTGGGTTTCAAAGGCAGCTTTTTGCTAAGCAATGTCATATTGTGAAAGTCACTGATTTCCCACATTTCAGCCTTCCCATGTAATGTTTCTGTACATTACTGCCTCGCCAGCTGCATAAGCAGGAAGTTTTACTGCTCAACAAATCAGACTCCCACCGAGTTGTCATCTTGACACTGTGTGATATATTCTCTGGAATGTCTTCACTGAGTAGCCAGATTGACTTAAGCTATCAAAAATCAGCCAGTTTGCAAGCCAAAGGTCCAGCAAACCCTCCCACACAAACAAGCAGGGAACAAACCACATATCTCATCCAAATGGATGGAGGAATCATTTACATCAGACTTGCTTTTCATACAGCAAGGATGTGCTTAAAAGCAACAAGTGTTTGTCTAAGATTCCTGGATGGCAAATATGCTGGAACAGGGGGTGTTTGGAAGCAAATGAGCAGCTGCTTATAGCAAACAGACCTGTAACTTCCTGTTCAAAGCATTATCTATGCAAAATACAAAGATTTGCTGTCTGGCTTATGCTTTGGTTGGTGCCCAGTCTGGAGACACAGGAAAAGGAAACACTGGTCTCAGTCCTTACTTGATTTTCTAGTCTATGTAACAGAATGGGTTCATATTAGATGTCATCTTCCTCCCCTGGGCAGGAAATAAAACAGAAGATGAACCAAAAAAAAAAAAAAAAAAAAAAAAAAAATCAGGTTACTGCTGTCTTTCCTATTCAGCTGAACAAAACATTATCTGTGCATCTTGCCTGGGGGGAACAGGGAGAGAGAGCTGTGACTTCCCAGAGGAAGGAATAGAGCCCAACAGGAGACAGTGACTCAGAGCACAACCTGGTTTTTGGTCTGCTCTCAGAGCAGAGCTCCTCACTTCTCACTCTTAGTAAGGATTTGTGACAAAACATTAGTCAGCCTTTCTTAAAAACTACATTTTTTCATATATATGTAGTTAATGCATTTATTTTAATAGGGGTTTGAGCACATGCATTTGTCTAAATTTAATTTTCAGGAAGGGAACAAGAATACATCTAGTTAAGAACTGAATATATTTCCTAAATAAACCCAAAAGCCTTATTAAATTTTTTATTCATTCCATAAGTAGACCATTCACAGACTACAACATGAATTCTACCAGAGTAGAACAGCTAAATTTTAATATTCTTTACCTGTATCTTAAATGCACTGAAGAAATGTGCCAGATCTGATGCTGTATGTAAAAGCATGCTGAAAGCAAAAGGATTTCTGAATTACTTGCATCTCTTTGCAGTGGGCTTCTGTGCAAGAATAAGTGCCTTTTGCCCACTAATTGATTTACAAAACAACATTTTAGGGATCTATTTTTTGATTAAAATATTTTTTAAGCATCTCTTAAAAAAGGAGCAATGGATCTATCACTTGAAAAGCCCAGAGGACAGATGGTCATGGAGATTAATGTTGTCTGTTTATCCACAAAAAGACAATCCTCTCCAGCACTGATTTCCATGTAAGCTCAAGTTTATTTCTGAGGCAGATAATAACAGGATGATGAACAGATTAGTGCAGTGCCAATCCCATTCCCATCTTCCTGACCAGGTCCTTACTTTTTGGCTGGGTTCTCAACCACACCACTGCAGCCTGTGGCTGCTTTCCTCGTCTTGAGGCTTGAATCTCCCTTTTCCTTTGCATAGATGAAAATGAACCAAACTGCACCAAGCACAGGCAGTGCCTTAGCCCGTTCAGGGCAAGGAGAATGTGCCCAAATGGCCTAAATTGCAGGTCATCCCCAAACAAAAACAATCAACAGAGGAGAAACTGTGTGTATGAGTCCTCTTTCACTTCTCATTCAGGCATGACAGGAAAGCAGCTCAACAGAACAATTTATAGACAGGCTGGAATGCTTCACTGACCTAATAAAACACAGAGCATTCTTCAATGAAGGGAAAATGTTACCAAATTCAAGCCCCTAACAAGCTGGGAATATGACCTGTGCTGAGAGTATACTTTGCAATTCCCCACATTAATTATACACTAACAGTTGCAAAGATGAGAATGAAGTAGAGCTATAGTCTTTCTTCAAATTAATAGTGTTGCAATCAGACTAAAACCAGTCCGTAAATGAGAAAAGGATTTACTAATGATCTCAAAATCTCACAGTTCCTAGCAGAATATTCCCTGAACAACCAAAAGTGCACGTACACATGCTTATTTTATTTATGGTGGTTTCATTCTGAAAGATACTGAAGTATCCCACAGCTATCCCAACATGATATAATTGCATGTCCAGGGTTTCACCTGAGGACAGAAAACAGGCAAAATGAAGATCATCAGAAGAAGAGGAAGAGACATTTCAGTCCAAGGAGAGTGGAGAGTCCCCTGCCTGTATTGCAGTGACAATCCCACACTGTTTCCTGTGGTTTAGGAGTCTTGCCTACCACTGACTCCCAGGGAATCTGGTATGGATGGAGAGATCAGGATGCTCCTTAGCTGACAGAAAATGTTATGAGCAGCTGAGAGTGACGTGACAGCAAACAAATGCAGTGCATCACACACTGACTCTAGGAGCACAGTCTAGCAGCTCAGTAGTTTTTCCATATAGTAGCAATTATTTTTCTCATTTTTACTGAACTAATAACTAAATTAGATTTATTTTCTGCTTTAATATCTCTAAAAGGCCTCATAAGTATATCAGAGTACTCATCAGAATGAAGACCCAGACATAATTAGGCAAAGCACTGACATTGCACTGCTATCTATATGGTTTACAATTTTTCTGACCATTTTTTCCTTCTGAAATGTGTGCTAGGTCATGCAAACTAACTCTTATTGCTAGAGCTCTGTGGTAAAGTGAATATATTAGAAATGCAAACTGTCACCACAACCATCACAATTACATTTACAGCTCCCTCTGTGTCTTGTAGTAATTTGTTCTCCCGCACTGCATCCCTCAGAGGTTTCTACCAGATTATTTTTTACTACTCAGAAAGGTAATTTATTGAAGAAGTGCTTTGCATCTCCGTCAGAGGTACGTGAAGCGAGAAATAGGGATGAGCAAACCTCGAAATGATTGGTAGTTTGATATGGATAAGGATCCAAATTTTAAAGCACTGCACAAAATTTGCAATTTTGTTACATGACAAGTATTCTTTCTCCCTAAAATTTAATCTATGGCTATAATTACTGGCATTCACTGGATCACACATCCGAGGTTACCCAGAGCTTGCAGAGAAAATTATTTCTTTATTTACCAGCCCAAATCAACACAGATGAGGAATTTCAGATAAAATCAAGCTGTAGGAAAACATATGTGCCTAAAACTCAGAATGGGCAAAACTATTTCCTCACTGCCCTTGGAAGCAGAAGAAAGGAGACTAGAAATTGCTGGTGTCCCAAATCCATAACGTGTTTTTCAGAGCTGTGTGCATTTGGGACCTTCACAGCAGCAGATATATTGGTACATCCATCTCACTAATGATCTGTTGAGCATCAGTTATACCCTCTAAAGGGGTGAATGACATTTTTTTACCTCCACTAGTTTCTGCCAGTAGAATCCAAACAATGGTGCCCTTTGTTAGAAACATCTTTTTTGGCCAGAACACACCCATTTGGGGATATTTTTTATTTTTTATTTCAAAGGATTGAAGATCACTCAGCACGATCAAATCTTTATTTGGAGCCTAGAAGCATCCAAGCAGTTGTTCCCTTTCTGCAGCCAGGATAATGTTTCATCTGAGCAGTGCTGCTTGGGTGCATAATGCACCCTGAGAGATGGAGAACTCTCTTCCAGTCGATCAATTGAACTGTGCTGTTTTGTGAAACTGCTGCTCTGACCTTCCCGTTCGTGTCCTGTGAAAAGGATCAGCAACATCCCCACACTTTAAGGCTGCAGTGTCATGATCGTGCCATTCCTGGCACAGAGCTTCTCCACATTCATTTTGTTTTATCAATAGGTAATATATTCTACCTACAAACCTTTGAAAGGGCTAGAAGTGACAGCATTAACACAAAATCCACTTCTTTCACATTTACTGGCTTCATTTTTGTCCACAGCTCAACTTCTGTCAGCTGTATTTTCCCCACAAGACCAGTCAGTGATATTTTTAAATCTGTCCCACTCTCTGTGTCCATACTGGGTTGTATCTCCCCAGCTACAGCTCTTTGCTTTTGAGAATGTCACACCAAATCAAGGTAACCACTAAGCAGCAAGGAGAAAACAAACATTAAAACAACACGTACCCACAGAAAAAACAAACCTGAGACTGATCAGACTCCCTGCTCCACAAAAGAGCAATAGAACAAGTTGAAATATGCACTGGACCCACAGAGAAGTCATCAGTTCAAAACCAACACCAGCCAGAACTAAAAGCAGTCCCTGTGAATCACCCAGAAATGTCAGCACAGGGATGGTGACTTAAGGGATAAGTAGAAGTATGTATCTACCAGTAGGTGTTCTTTTGGCTGCATTTCTGTGTTCTTTGTCAGCAAGATACAGCCTGATGCATTGCCTTAGCTGGCCCACACAGATGTTACTGCTTGAGGCTATTTTCTCTCTTCCATCCAAAGGATGCACCCAGAAGCAGGTCAATTTACTCAGCTTCTACAGGGACAAAAAATAAAAATAAAATTAAAAAATAAGAAGAAAACAAAAGCTATTTTGAAAACTACATCTTCTAACCAGAACTGCAGCTTGATGCACTGTCTCCTCATCAGAGCCATGGCTTGGGATACATGATGACAGATGATTTTTGATTCAGAAAGAAATAATTTCTTCAGTCTCATGGCCAGGAAAGGATATGGATATTTCTGTTCCTGAAACATTGCAGAGGATCCCCCTCTTCTAAGATTTTAGGGCCCTGGTTTAATACTCCCTTTCTTTTGACTTTCTGAGGGTTGTGATGAAGATTGTCTCATTTCAACAAAATTAAAAGCTTTTCACTACTTTTCTCCTTCCAGTAAGAAAAGCTGTAATGAGGTCCTTGTGTCTAAAGGTGGCTTAGGGTAAACTAGGAAAGTTTTTGTCTGATAATCCACAGAAGCAGTGGAAGTCTGGAGGACATGTCTGGCTGTTTCTGATCACTGTGTCTGGCCAGCAGATACAGCTGGTTAGTAGTGTGACCCTTCAATAGAGTCAATTCTAGTCCACAGCCCAGCAAAGCACGTGCAGTGATTAATTTCACCCCCAGTCCCCTCTGGCTTTGCACAACAGGGACATTTTGCTCCATACTGGGTACATTTTAGTAGGACTGTCACTGTAGATCAATGGGAACAAAAGCAGGCAGCAGAAGTCACTGAAATTGTGGGTGTCCATGGATGGTGCTACTTCCACCAGGAGGACAGGCTTCACTTCACACACAACATTTCAGGTGCTGGGTGGTTTCAGTAATCTCCAGAAATATCTGTTTTGCAGACAAATTCTTCTCTTTGGCTGAAAAAGCAGAAGGTCTGACTGCTTTAAAGATTTTAGGGCTGAAGAGTTTGGTATGGAGCTTCAGGGAGGTTGATAAAAAGAGTTGCAAGAAGCACTTCACTGGGTCAAGTGAGCCTAGAGGGGATAAGCTATGAAAAGGGTCACAGGAAATTTTAAGTGATTGTAAGGTCAAAATGCATTAAAGCCATCAAAGAGAAAGAGCTGCTGCATTAAACAGAAAACTCAGCAAGTTGTGAATGCCTTTCAGCACGTGGGAGGACTGTGCACGTTTTATGTGATGCTCTGTGCAACACCTGTGCTTTATCTTAACACCTGCAGCTGCTTGTTACCTTATCAAAATCACCCCTCAGCTGAAATACAACACAGAACCATGCTTCCTCTTCAACCTGCACTATCACCCTCAGCATAGGCTTACCTTATCTAACCCACCAGTTCAGGGAAACGTGAGACCATGGAGGTGGTACCTGTAAATGGTGGCCTTACAGAATTGTGGCACATCACAGACTCGAGTAACACCATTGCATATGAAATTCTGTGCTTTGGTTCTTGCTGGAGAGCATGGAAATGTCAGCACTGGCATCAAGGGAATGATGAAGGCTTTAGTGATCCTCACTGACTGCCAGCAAGCTTGCACCCAGGATCTGTGGATAGCACAGGACTCCCCTCACTCCCAGTGATATATCCTACCTAACTGCAACAAAGGGAAGACACAAATGTGTTCATATCCATGGCATTAGGACTAGTCCCCAAGAGACATGGAAAACTTATCAAACCACTACTGTCTCTGGGTCAAGATGCCAGGGTTTTCTTAAGAGAAGGGCAAAAAATAAAAAAATAAGTGAGTCTTTTCAAAGTTATGCCAGTACTTGGGAGGATTTCAATAATTTGATTTGCTCTCCTAGTGTCTGATAATTTATTTAGTTTTCCTGTGAGAGGCTCTAACATTTTTGTTTGCTATTTTGAAATTGGAACTCCTCCACAGAGGCCAAGGAGTGGGACTAGAAAGGATCCGAACTAGTTATCATTAACAAATGTTGAAGTCTGCCTGATGGGTATTGAGATGGAGTTGTATTTAAGAAAGTCAGAGAAAGGGAGGACAAGGTGAAGATGTCAGGAAGGAAAAGGGGAGAGATAACACTGCATTCATTTACCTAAAGGTGCTTGTGAATTCCTTGGCAAAAAGAGAGTGTCTTCCCTGGAGGGCAGGCAGGCAGAAGTGCTCCTCCAGTTCCAAACAGGTTTGGTACTGACTGGAACCCTTAGTTCACCTTGAATTGAGCTCCTTCGGATTTATCACTGGAGTCAGAGGTGCCATAAGTAATGAAGGCAATTCATGTTATATTTTCATAGCTACTTGGTCATTTGTAAGGCAATTGAACAAAAAAAAGGGAGAAATGGAAAGCTGAAAGTCAGTTTGAGCTTATGTGTTTTATTCAGATCAAGACTGGAACTCACCTATTGCTGAAACCTTTGTTGAATTACTAATTTGACTCCCTGCAACTGAGTCTGCTGTCAGTACAAAAAAAAAATTTAAAAAAGTGCTTGTTTGTATAAGGTTAAAAATATACAGAGAATGTAAGCAACAAAATAAGAAAAAAAGGTGCAATATCCATTGAACAAACGCTACTGTCCTCATTGCCTTTTTTTGATTTTACTTTCTAAGAGATGGTGAGAAGATATTGTCCAAGTTTCATAAGATCTCAAAATGACACTTATAGATTTTCAACTGATTTTAGGAAAGCAGGTTAGTGCTGGGAACACTATTGTCCATGAATATCGAAAAGCACAAAGTGATTCTAAATCTAGAACCAAAGTTTATGGTTTGGGCTCATTTATGCTAAAATCTGAATGTCTGAGCTATTTTATAATTGAAACATGAAGTCAAATACAATACAATGTAAGATTGTGGATCACAAATCTTTTATTGGAGAGGTGAAATCAAAGGGGAAAGAAAAAGGAAGAGGGATAATAAGAGATTAAATTATTTCAGAGTTATGGATGCCATGACTCTTTGAACTCATCTAGGTTTTAACCAGTGGTTGCAGCATCTTTTTAACAGCTCAGCAAGAACTGTAGATCCCTGTTAGCCTTAGTAAGCAGAGGCCAAGATTACAGCATGGATCAGGAGAGGTGGAGAAAGCAGGAAATAGAGGATGACAGTTTGAGGGCTGGGGTCCAAGCAGCCCCTATAATCATGGCCATGCCTGCCCTGCCTAAGGGCAGGTCACGGTGCTGAGGGATCCAGGAGGTTTGGCACAGAATGAAACTCAAATGTAGCAGCCAAGCAAGAGCAGCAATACAGCTCTAAAAGCTGCCAGTGCAGCAGCAGCTGGACTGAAAGGAGACACCAGTACACAAAGTGGCACAAAAGCAAAATTTCACTAGATCAGAGGAATAATCAGGGAACCTAAATCTGTCTACTTAAAAATGCCTGATCATCCCTGAGAGAGGAATAAAAGGTTATCCTCCCATCAAACGCAAAAAAGCATTTTTGCATGCTGTCTTTTAGTATTCGTCCCTATTTTGAGGTTCTTTTCGGGTTTCCACCTCTTCAGCAGAGGTCTGAGTGGGGACTGTGGTCATTCCGAGTCCTGCATGCAGTGACAGCTCAGGATTGCTGCATCATTAGCATTCATTCCTGTCTGTTCTTGCTGCTGATGTGCTAAAAGGCAGCACAGCCTGGAGGCTGATGGAGGCACTGCTGTGGTTTAGCTGTGAGCCCCGAGTCCCCTGGTCCCTGCTGGGGAGCTGGGTGTCCCACAGACACCCATCCCTGCAGGCAGGGAGGAACGACACGGTTCCAGGGATGGGAAGGAGCCTCTCGCAGCTCCCCTGTGCCTGTAAAGCTTTGAGCATGGCAGGAGCCTATGGGCACAAATGTGTTCTCGCACCTTGACTGCCAAACTCCTCCTGACTTGGCTCTCCTACCCCAGCCCAGCCTCTTGCTGTGTTACACGGCTTTTTGTACTCCACCCAATTATCCAATGCCTCCTTCCATGTAAAATGCAAATCGTTCCCACTCCCACCCTACCGGCACTGCCATGTTTCTGAATTACCCTGCTTCTGATGTGTGTTCCAACACTTACCTTAACAGGCAGGGAGGAGTTCGGGTACCTGCCTATGGCATCTCCCTACATCACAGCAGCTTGGGATTGCACAGTCTGAGTTCCCAGAAATGGGAGATTTTTATGCTGGGTGTTCTAAAACAACACGGATAAATATAGCTTAATCAGAGACACAAAAACTAGCTATTCAATTTTTAATGAAATCAACAAAAAACCCATCTGGTTTCTTGTGTTTGAAAGAACAACTCGGCTCTCACATCTTATTTGTACAAAAGAACAAAGTAAAAAGGTAAGTACTTGAACAAGTAATGGTTCAAAACTGCAATGGAAGAACAGATCTTTAAAATTTATGCTTGGTTGACTGCAAAATCATACCCAAAGCTGTGTGAAAACAATCCATCCTGATCTAGGCTTTTCTTACCCAAATGAACATCTGAGAAAATGAAGGAGGAATTTTCCCATAGGGAAGTGAAAGCTCTAACAATCTTTGGCCTGTCCACTTGCTTTTCTGAGAATCTTTGTAATCAGCCTCTCTGCTCTGTCTGGTGAGGCAGCTCTCACTGGAACTTCTGCCAAAAAGTTTCCACACACGGCAAAGCACTTCCCATGAGGATTTATGGGACCTATCAAGCCTCTGTGTTTCAGATTCTCAATTCCAAATTACTTTTCTGTTCATTAATTACAAGCCATCTAACCCTCTGCAAGGAAGCAGGTGAACCTCCACTAAAGTCTTCCCTCATTTCCCAGCTGCCTCCTTTGTTGTGCTCCTGCAGGTGTCTGTGATCCCATGTGCATGAACGGGGGGAAATGTGTCCACCCAAATGTCTGTGACTGCCCCGCTGGCTGGAGGGGAAAACACTGCAGCAAACGTAAGAACCTCTACACCCATCAAACAGATTATGTTAATTAGTCCAATTGTTGCCAATTTGCTATCTGTTAATACTAAAAAACAACATAGGCTCTGTTTTGCTGCTTCAGCAGTCTGAAGAAAAGCAGTTTTAAGTACAGGTAATACAAAATGCTATAAGCACTTGATGCTTGCAAAGGAGAAAAAGCTGTGTGGGGGAACCCTGGTTCTGCTTCATGCAGCTCTGTTATACATCTTGTTATGGAAATTCATTTTTATAGTATTAAACTTGAAGCACTGATTTTATGTTTTAACAGCTTCACATATTTTGTTATATTCTGCAGAGAAATGTCATGTATTTCAAAGTACAGAACTATCTAAAGCCTGCTATAAAGCTTTCCAAACTGATGTACTCTCAAGGTCATTGGTGCATAATTTGGAAAATGACGTGTTCTTACTCTGTAACTCTGACTACAATTACATAAAAATGTAATTAAAAAAAACACCTCTCACCCTAAAATATTTTCAAGGAATATTTTTCCGTACATGGCTATTCATTACCATGAAGTTGACAGATAAACTGAATAAATTTATAATCAAGATGACATACTGTATGTAAACCAGATTAAAATATTGGCTTTTTACCCTTTGGGTCCTGCTAGTAAATATGATTTCAGAACCAGTGGCTTGAATTTATAATATTAATAATTTATTCAGAAATGCTGAAGGAAGGAAGTGTCTCTCATACATATACACCAGATCATGCACTCAGTCTTTCAGGATCTCTGAACAAAAATATATGCAATAAACATATCAAACTTTACCATGAAAATATTTGGTTTTTACATGGAACATGTAGTAGGCATGTAACATGAATGAATGTATGTATCATAGAGAGATTATTCATAGCTGGTGATGAGCTAAGCATTAGAAATGCCAAGTCTCCCAGTAGACAGTTATCAAAGATAAATTTCTTAGGAAGAAAATATCAAAGAATCCTGCACACTGATGATGTGATGAACAGAACACACCCATTCCTTTGGAAGTCAGCCATATGGAATAAAGCCTAGCAGGTCACCTCTCAGACAGCTCTTGAACACACAGATACATCATGTACATCCTCTCACTTGTTTCATGTCAACCTGTTCAGCTGTTTGCCTGCAGAAGTGTCTCAATGGAGGGGAGTGTGTCGGTCCCAACATCTGCGAGTGCTCCGGAGGATGGGCGGGAATGCTGTGCCAGACCCGTAAGTGCTCCCTTCATTACTGCAGCTTCCTAACCACCACAGAATTTTACACATTGGATTGTCTGCTGTGTGTATATTGTGTTAGGTTCAATCATCTTAAAGGTCTTTTCCAACCTAAAAGATTCCATGATTCTATTATGTGTAAAAGTCAGCCATAACATGATTAGCACCTAATTCTTCCTCTTATTTGTCAGAACTGTCCTGTGCTGCCAGTGAAACTGGTACTTTCAAAGATGTCTCTAGACTCAACTCAATGAGGCCGGACTCATCTTTTTCTCACATGGATGCTGGCATCAACCTGCCAGACAAAATAAGTACTTTTTAAATTAAATAATTTGAAATACGAGGTAAAAAGGAGAGGTTGAGGAGAAAAGGAAATGGAGTAACCATTCTCTATACCCAAGTGGCATTAAACACAGAAATTCTGTGTGTCTGCTAACCTTAGAGCCTGACCCTGTAAATTCTACTTGTTGAGACTGACCAAGGTGGCTGGAAGCATTTGCATTTGGGGGGATTGGAAGACCTGGAATGGGAAGAGATCTGTTATTGCCAATTACATCCAGGGTCATTTCAGTTTGTGTCTGCCATTAGCTTTACAGCAAAAGGGCATGAGGAAAATATCAAGGCATTATCCCCTGTAAAGGGCATTATCTCCTTTATCTTCCTTTCCCCTCACACTCACAGAGTATAATTACTTATGGAAATCTTCTGTCAGCTAACTCCCAATGGCTGTGTAATTGTTTTTCTGTGCCAGCTGTCTTCTAGTTCAAACATGGGAATGTTTAAAGTTATTGATGGAAAATTCTTGACTCAGTTTATAAAATAAATAAACAAATCATGCTTGCTTCTGTGAAAGGCAAATTAGACTAACATTAACAATTTCTGCTGTCCTATGCAAGCGCACAAGCCCAGGTAATTTTTTATAGATTTATCTAACCTTTGAAACTCTGCTCCAAATCCCTTCATTTGCTAGTCATTCTGGTTTTACTATTTCTTCCCATAGTAGAAGGTTAAATCATTTATTTTTTGTCCAAAAGAACCTGGCTGAAACTCTCAGGTCCCACAGCAACCCCAAATTTTTGGTTTTTTAAAGAGAAAGAGAGAAGACTATTGTCAGAGAGCAGATGGTGAGGTCTTACAATGTTGCTCTAGGGTATTCACAGCGAGGCAGGGGCGAAGCAGGGGAACAGGAAAGTCTTCATCCTCACAGATGTTAGGTATAAGTTTTGCACAGAAGTGTAACCCTAAATGTAAGTCGTGTTTCATGTTTTAATGGGAGGCTATTCCCTCAAACCCTGGGCTCGATGAAACAAATGTATTTATCCACCCAAACACGAAAAGCCTCCTGAATGCCTCCTTTGCTCACCTTCTCCTCAGCTCTGGCAGAGCTGCTCCAGCTGCAGCAGCACAGAGAGCTGGAACCAGCCCCTGGTGACTCTTTTTGTTGTTCTTGTGCTGCTTTGGCCTCTGTCCCATCTCCCAGCAGCACAGGCACCGTGGGCCAAACCCAGAGGCTCTGCCAGAACCCGTGAGCTTCTGGCAAGGAGCTCTTTGCTTCATCACTCCTCTCCCCTGTGCAAAACTGCTTTGTCACATTTAAGCTCCTGACGTTTCCCTGAGCTCAGCACCCCCGTCTTGCCTGGATGTCTATTCCCAAATTCTGTGCTCCACTATAGTATCTGCAAGGCTGAATTCAACCTAGATTTGCACCACTTTAACTACAGACTTTGGCTGTTAAACTCAACAACAGAGCAAAATATTCATGTTGTAAGATAAGAAAGTAGTAGCTGCCACATATTTTTCATTATATGAAAATATTATTTTGTATTTATATTTATTTATTCTATGACATTAAATCAAAATGACAGTTTGTTATACTACATTTGAATATATAAATTCATAATATGTATTAATTCTATGGTTTTATATGATTAATCTCAATTGTTTCCATTTTGTTAATCTCAATAATTTCCATTTCATAAAGCAAATATTCCTTCTCACTCCCCGTGTAAAAATTCCAAGGATGGGTTTTTTCAACAATCACACTCTAATCCAGAATCCATTAGGGCAGGATTGTTTCTCAGGGGCTTTTTCAAGAGTAGGAGATAATTAGATAATCCCAGCTTCATTCTTTGTTTTCAGCCTGTGAATTCACTCAACTGCCCTTATCACGATGGTGATGAAAATGCAGATACAGATTTCATCTACACACTGAACCTCATTTTTTCCTCACTCACTTCCTAACACATTGAGGAGGTGACTAAACCACAAGATACACAAAGACTTCCACTACAATTTTCTGGATATTTCCTAGATGGAACAGGTTGTTGCAGTCCTTTATACTGGGATAGCCAGAATAGGTGTTTAAGCCAACGAAAGGGACAATGCACAAATACTAAGAAATCATCTTGTACATCTCTTTGGACATCTACTTTTCGATTTATCTTTCATAAGTCACAGATCACCTCCAAACACTTTCTTTCTTCAGTCTTCTACTAAACCAGAAAAGGCAAAACATTCTCTACTTTTAGGTCTCTAATAATTTAACTATTTACAGCCTCAAATACTGATGTCTCTGATTTTCTTGTCACCTTTCACCAGGAACAAAGACAGAGATCTCTATCACAAGTGATGACCCAAAAGACTTCAACCTTTCAGCAGACAAACCCATTGACAGAACAGAATTGACTAGAACAGATTTTCCATTCTACTGCAATGAAGATTGGCAGTGTCAAAGGCAGAATAATTTTATGTCTAAAATATTTCCAAAATGCCCCAAAGAGAAGGCTGTAATATCAGAGGTATCCACTCTATGCTAAGGAGTTTATAACTAATTTGGAACAGCTCTGCTACATTTTGGAGATGCAATCACACAAGGAAAAACTCTGCCTCTTTTGCAATGGTGCACAATGGAATTGCATGTCCATGTCATGCAGTGAATGATGATTTCCTAATGCTACAATCAGTCAAACTCACAATGACATTCCACAGACAATCTGTGCAGGAAAGTTTATTTACAGTTTCACTGGTCCCTGGCTGCAACTAGAGAACTTGGCAAGAGCAAAAGAGACTTTCAGTAGACATTGATAATGGATAAAACACAATAGTCCACCTTTATCAGACTGTAAATAAAGAGGTCAGTCAAAAGCATAGTTTTCTTCCCCACTCATCTGTAACTGAACAGAATGCTTTCTGAAAGAGAATCGATAAAATAGGTCATTTGTCCCAACAAATAGGGTGTATGGTGGAATACACGTTATCCTTGATAAATACCTATGACTTTGAGGGGCATCCTTTAAGGAATAATGGTCAATTTTCAGACTATACTGCAAATGTAGGGAAATAACTTTTGGAAGAAGAGGTTAAAAAAGTAATTTGAAATATTCAATGTATATCAGCTATAAAAAAGAGGAGCTTTATAGATGAGGGTGTTTCCGTTAGAAGCTTTTTTGGTCTGACTCTGTTTTAGTTTTCATGGCTGCAAAAATATCTAAAAACTTGCCTTTCTGAAAAAAGAGAAATGGTATCCCAGGGTCACCAAGTTTTCCCATCAGTGATTTCCTTCCTATTCCATATCACATACCCAGTTTAAAGCTCCATGCCTGTGGCTAACCCTTGCCTCCTGTGCTGGTATCTCTTTTTCTTGAGCTCAGAAAGAAACCTTAGGCCACAGAAATGACCATCTGGCAGCAGAATGTGGCCACCCTGACAGATACACCCAAAACAGAACCCTGTAAAGTCAGAACTCTTCCAGCCAGGGGTACAGGTCTGTTCTTTAAGGCTCTGAATGCAGGCTCAAGGTATAATTCTAACAATTAATTATAAAGTATAAGAAGGTTATAGTTGTGAAGGATGTTAATCATTAAAATTCATGCTGCTGTCTTCTGTTCTAATATTATTGAACCCATACTGGCTCCTCATTGCCCTTCAGAATAACTTCTCTTTATTTGCATGTTATAAGTGTCAAGCTTATGGCTTTATAATTTCCTCAATATTCTTCCCATTCTCTCCCTCTGCCTTGAACAACATCCTAGGCAGGATTTCTTCAAACTTTCCTCTGTAACCCTTCCAAACCTTAAAAAAAGCAAATAATTTTGAAAAGAATGTGTTTCACATGCAAATTATAGCTCTGTTCTTTTAACATGCAAGGATAAAACTCTTCCTAATTGGCATTTATTGATTATAATTTTAACATAAGCTTAGCTTGTTAAATAACTCTGCTGGATCTGTACAGGATAATGCATACATAGCTGGTGTCATTTTTAGTGTTTAGTGGCTTAGCATCCCTTGTAAATACATTTATGAAATATTCATTTGAACTTCAGCTCTGTTATTATCCTCTGTGATGTCAATTCCAATTTTCCTCCAAAATGTTTTTAACTTTTCTCCTAACTGAGCTCTTGTTTTTCTGAGCACTACAGAAAGAAGCTGGGGGGTGAACAGGGAGAGATAGACAGAAAGGATGAAAAATGGAGAAAATACTTCCCCTTTTTAAAATTTATTTGCATCCACTGAGAATCAGGAAAACCACAGACAAAAGGAAAATCCTAGTACCTCATCTAATGGCCATGTGTATCAGAGCACCCCCAGATGCTATAGGGATCTGCAGAAAATCCACTTCTCTTTACATTTCCTGTTCCTGTTTTATCTGCTACCAAGATGAAAGAAAAATCAGCTCCCATTTTTCTCCAGACCATATTCATATCAAATAATAGAAATACACACAATTTTTTCTCTAATAATATCATCACACACAGTTCTCTCTCTTCCTGCTAACCACACAGTGGAAGAAAACTTGCTTGGGCACAAGGAGCCTTTTCTGCAGACAGTGCAATCCCTGTTGGGAAGCGGTTTTGTTCCAGTGAGAGAAACTGCTAGAGTTTTCCAGCTGTAAATCTGTCCTTTCAGTGTTCATGGAGGAGCTGGAGTAGCACTACAGAATGTGATTTCATTCCTACTCTGCCCCCTCCACACCCAGAATTCAAACTTGCCCCCTGCCCTCAGAAAAAGGAGAAATTCTGAGGTTTGCAGTTCATGAGACTGTATCTTAAGGAGATTTTTGTATCTTAAGGAGATTTTTGCAACAGACACACAAGAAAAACAAGTTTCCTCCTTAAAATTTGTTTCAAGAAAACAAATTTTACACACTTTATTCTTCAAAGTAAACTGCTTAAAAGTAAAGAAGTAAACTCAAAGTTTACTTTTCAAACTTTACTGCACTTTTACCTTTTCAAAGAGGCAGGAATACATCAACAAGCTCACAGACCAGGAAGGCAGGTTCCTAGCTCCAGGTCACTGGACTCCTACAGCAAATAGCCACTGACACAGCTGGCTTTTCCAAAAGGAGCACCTGAAGGTCACCAGCACATGCAGGTTTGTGTGTGTTCTTATTCTGGACATGGTCTGGGGCAGTGGTTTTGACACAGCATGAGTTTTCACTACGTGATTATAAAAATACTCTTTTGCCAAGTTGGTAAGAATCTCTTCTCTTTAAGATGTGTAGTGTGGCACTAATTCTGGTTCTTTGCTTCTCTGCCCCATAACTGTGAAGTTTGTTATAGATACTTAGATTTTAATATTCCTCACTCTGTCAAAACCTCAGCCTCCCCTCTGGCATAATAACCTGATAGAACAAACCCAATACAAATTCCAGGTGCTGTGAAACATGAAGCCATTGGCCTTCCAAGGTCATTCTAACAATTATTATAACTCTGAGAGTCACTTTTGGATGGCTTAGGATCCCACAATGTGTTTCCTAAAGAAGTTTGCCCTGTCTATCCCCAAGACTTCAGATCTCAACACAAAGACTTTGCACTAACTTAAATCTGTGTCAGAATCAGAACCTAAGTGCAATAAACTGAAATTGTGGAATTTGATCCTTTAATTTTTTTAAGTTGATTTTTTGTAGGAAGGAGAAAAATTCACATAAGAATACAGCAAATTCATTCACATCTGATGGAACATTTTGCTCCATCATGAGGGAGATTGGTCACAAACAGGTGTCTACTTTATATTCAGTTTTGTCTTAACAGTGCATGGTTGGCACCTTCCTATGCTCCTCTGCCACACAAGAAAATGTAAGAAACCACTTGTTGAGTCACATCTGACCAGTTTTTAAGGCATTTCCTTTGACTGTCTGTAACTAGGATACAATATTCTGGCAATATTTATAGAAGGTTTAGCTCATGAGATCTAATTAAAATACTGTGACATGTGTGTTCTTCTTGAATTGGTGCCCTCTGAATTGGCTGTTCTTTTTCTTCTATGCCAAAACAATGTCATAACAATGGAAACTGCTAATGAGGATGAAAATCCAGCTGAAATTTGACTAATTGCTTTTTTCTCTCTTAAAAAATAATAGAACACTGATTCTTTTATTAACAGAATATCTTCAAATTGGTAGGCCTTTATAAATGCAGTGGGACTCTAGATAAAATATTTCTCTGATTTCTTTTTCCTTGGGATAAGTGGTTCATTACTGATTCTCTATGACCAGGAAATCACATATTCCTATTTGGTTTCCAGAGGTATAAAGTGTGAAGTTCACCAAATTCTCCCATTTATTTATTTATTGTGATAGTATCATCTTTGGGAGTACATATTTAACACATTCTTTCATCTCAGCTCGAGGTCAGCACTTTTACAGCTGTTATTTATTTTAATTGGAACAAAAGAAAATAAATTGTGGCACAAATCTTGCCCAACCATCAATGCCCAGATTATATAATGGCTTTCAAAATCAGGCCTTCCACTGATCCATTTCCAGCTGAGGTTTGAGATTCCAATTCCTGAGGTCATCACTTTGTCAGTCTTCTCTTTCCCCCCATCACTGGGAAAAAAAGGAGAAACTAAAAATTGTAAACATAAGACACAGAGGCATGAAATGCCTATGACAAACCATCTTTAATTTTCAATATTTCTAAATATTCACATCCTGATTACAAGACTTAGAATTAGTGCATTTCTAAAGAACTTCATCTCTCATTTGTAGCACTTTGTGAGCAAAATTGTCAATTTGGAAGCAGATGCATCAGACCAAATGTCTGTGCTTGCAGAAGTGGCTATGCTGGTTCAGCATGTGAGAAGAAGGTAAGGCCCAAACACACTGTTCTTTATGGTAACAATAATTGACCTTTTGCATCCCTCAGACCAAGATGACCAGGACTGCTTTAAGAATTATTCTAGTTATGAATGTACAAAGCATGATATTTCTAATTTCACAAATGAAGTGGAAGTATATTACACTTAGAGGAAAAAAACTAAAAAATCTAGCTTCCTTTTCCACATAAAAAAACTATTGCACACTAAATCAGTGCTGACAGAAAAAGAAAGAAAAGACTTAGCAAATTCTGTATGTCCATAATGCCAAGTCACCAGTGACATGTACAAACACATGTGTCTCTCTAGAAATGATTCATCTCACAGCTTTTAAAAGTCTTTGAAGCCCTCTGCAGTTTCAGGGCTTATTCTGCGGAAATCCTGATTGGCCGCTCTGATATGGACAAGTATTGCTTTGATGTAGAAGGAAATCTTTTGAATAAAAGGGACTTAACAGGTTTCCTTCAATCTGTGAGCCTTGCTGAAAGGTAAATGCAGTTAGTAATTAAAATTATGTATTTCATGGTGTCTAATATAAATTACATGGCTTATGTTATATGAAGGCAAATGAGCTACTCCTCCTAAAAGTCAGAATTATGTGATATATGGAAATGAAAAGCTAATTTACTAGAATGGATTATAGTAAACTGTACACATACCCATATTTGTGTAAGAAATTTGGGATGATAAACCTCCCAAGAGTTCATTCATCAGACTGGATTGGATGTAAGTGAACAATCTGTATAAGCTTTAATCAACTTCTCCAAGCCTGTCAGTCATGGAAACTTCACAGTTGATCAGAGTAATTTTTCAAGTATTTAACTACATTATTAGAGCACAGTTTTGACTTTCCTGACACTGACCATAAAGTCTGCTGTGAGTAAAATTGGTGCCACCTTGATGGGCACAGGGGAATGTTAGCTCAGGTCTCTCAGTGGCAGCACGTACATGTCTGAAGGAAACTCGAGGCTCTGCTGCCTGATTTTATCCCGTTTTCCTGAGCCAAACCAACCAAGTTGCAAACCCCATTCTCTCAGTTTCCTCATGTCCTTCCTGGTGTGCTGTGGCTGAGATCAGCCCCCAGCAGCTGCCTCTCCAAGTGGCTCCTGCCTCTAATTAATACTTTTGAAGAAAGAGATGTCTTTCCCACAGCCCTGACACCTTATCCCTTATTTCCCATTTGGTGCAGTTGACTTTTCCTCTGAAAGCACCATCTTTATCGTCTTTACTTAATTTTGTCTTGTGGATTTCAAGCTGTTTCATCCATTTATCAAAAAGATTTTTAATTCTAAGCCTGCTTGCACTGCCTCCAAGTGCGACATTGTTCAAAAATGTGACATCTCATTGCCTGAGACTAAGGAAAGTGGTGAATAGAAGAAAAATCAGGACCTACAGACTATTGATAAAATTATTCCTTGATAATGTTTTCTCAAACAGGCCTTGCTCCTTACTGATTTATTATGAATCATACTTACTGGCATGACTGTCTGAGTCATATCAGAAGTCTCTCTAAAGTGAAAAACATCTGTTCTTTGTGGCAGAGTGACTTCTCCCCTCACTAAGCCTGAGGAACTCATAAATTGATTGTTTAATAATTTATGTTAGCATCTCCCCAGATACCAACTTAGTCTGAATCTTTGGCTGTCATTCCCTTGCTTTTTCTTCTTTTTTCTCATCTAAAGACATGTACTATGCTTATTGGGACTATTTATACCCTTTGGGAGTTCTCAAAGCAAGTCACTGCTGGTTTAGAAACCGCATCTTTAAATATGCTGAGGTAACTCTGAGGATCTCTTGACCTGGAAAAGCTGCTTCATGTAAAAACCCTCTTATTTGCTCAGATGTTCCATATGGGGAGTTAGCACACAGCAGATAGCATGCCATAAATGCAAATCCCAGTTTATTGCCATTTAACCTTGTAAACAGGCCTTAAATCTGACTTTTCAGAATCTAAATACTCAGTTCCTTCCCTATTCTCCCTTGCATTCATGTTCTCTTGCTAATTCTGATCCTGTCAAGCCTTTTGTCACACTTAACCTTTCTGTAAAGAGTGAGGAAGAGGCACTCAGCCTTGCCTCTGTCATCTGCAACCTTCTCTCCTCTCTGCTGGATTCACCACTGCATTTTGCTGTGGGAGTTAATACTCAGGCTTTGCTCTGTTTCTGTTATGAATCTTTGAATATTGGGAACAATACAGTAGCAGTGACATGTAAAATTGCTCTAAAGAAACTGGATTAAACTGGGGAGGAGCAGCCTCTTCCCTCCCTTCAGCAGCAGCTGACAAGAGATGCTCTAGGTGACTGCACCTAAAGTTAACTGGAGAAAAGAATGCAAAGTAATTGCTTCCTATCCAGTTTAGGACACTGATTTTCTCCTTTAAAAATAATTTTTATTCTTCAACTTATAAAATTAAAGTGAAATATTAATTTTCAGCTTTTTTTTTTTTTTTTTGTCAAAGTACAGACTGAAAACACTGAGGAAATAGAATCATGGACTTTCAGAATGGTCCAGGTTGGAAGGGACCTTAAAGACCACCTAGTTTCATCCTCCCTGTCCTTTTTTTCCCTTTTCTTTGCACCAAACATCTGCAGGGCAAGAATTATTTACTATGGAAATACTGAAAACATCACAAATTCAGTCAAATTTTCTGATGTGAATAGAAGCAGAGAGCTGGGGAAAAAAAAAAGGCCTCACTGAAGAACAATTATTTTTTTTTTCCCCCACAGTAAATAGTGCTTGGAGTCTGGTTTTTCCAGTGTATTTGGAAAAGCTGGATGGCCCATATTTGTTTAATTAAGTTATTCCCCTTTCTCTGCTGTAATCTTTAGCATTGTTCCCATTCGTACAGTTAAGATTCCTGGAGGATCAATATACATTTCCCTAAATTATTTATCATCTACATCCTATTTTTCACATTTATATTGCCAATTGATTTGCAATTCATTTTGTGACATTTTTGGTTTACTTTGTTTTGGACTTCTGCTAAACAAAGCCTGCCAACAGCATTCCTCAGAAGGCTAATGAACTTGCTAGAATAGCAATCACTCTCTTAGAAACCTTGTGCGTATTTTTAATTTGTATTGACTCTGAGAGATCCAGATAATTTAGCAAGTTCCATGGCAGACATGAAGACAAATGCTCGTGCTGACTTTTACATTCAAACCTGCCATTAGAGCACATTTGTTCAGGGCTGCAAGGGGTGACCCAAACAAAACAGGCTAAACAAACCCCGTTTCCAATGGAAGCACAGTTTAAAACTTTGGCATTAGTCCCAACAGGGACTGAGACAATCACTGCATCATTTGTACAGCAGGGAATTTTGTGGGAAGTAGAAATTGATATTGTATCTGTTGTCTTAACTGATACCATCACGCTCTCCATGTTGTTTTTGCCTTCCTAAATGGATTAAAGTAGTAGCGTTAATTAAGCCACAGAATTAATTTAAGCTAAACAATGTTATCTAGTTAAATATAAATGGTACATAATACTACATTACAAGCTATTATGATGGTGTATTTTCCCAATAAGAGTTTAAATATTAATGTGCTGAACTTGTCTGTAACTTGAATATTTATTCTAAGGCCGAAAGGCACTGAGAAGTATAGCCTGTTGCAGCAAACAATAATTACGAAAAGGTAAATCTTATAGAAGCTATTTTTAACTCTGGAATTTACCCATGAATGGAACAGTAACTGCCCATCTATTCCCCAGGAATGAACCCAGTGAGCACCTCCCAAAGATTAAACACACTATTGATTTCAGTACAGCCTGAAAATGCACAGTGTCTTTAATAAACTATTTCTCATATTAAGGCAATCCTTTGCTGCAGCTAGTGACCTTCACATCACTATTACTTAGTTCATTTATACATTAAGAGACATTAAACCACAAATCAAAGGTGCTCAAGTTATCCAAGCTGCATTCAGCATCAGTCAATGTACAAGTCAGTCATCTGTGGAGTTTTCTGAAAATACAGCTTGTCTCTTTGTAAATTATTTGACAAGTAAATGGAAGTAATATGAGATTAGAAAGGGAAATTCAAAACAAGCAGTATCGAGCTGCACACATCTGCTGGTCAGACTATTTGTGCGTATATGTACATATTTCCAGATATACATATATAAACTTACACAAAAAAATAATAAAAATATGTACATCTAAAATCCAGATAGACATTTCAGTATAAATGGGTCTGTACATACATGGAAATATGACATGTGACACAGACATGCACATAAATTTTTATTTGATTTTAATAAACATATATCACTCTTCCAGATATTACACACTTTTTTTTCTCAAATCCTTTTTCTAACTGAACCTGTCTAAATGCCAGTAGGTACTTGTAGGGGTCTTTGAATATAAAAGAAATGTGCCACGTACTATTCATAAACAGTGCCTGGATACCTCACTATCCAAAAGTAAGGAATGGTATTTTAGATTCAAACTGGGAAGGAAAATTTGTATACATGATGCTAATATCAAGGTTAACCTGTCACATCAAATACAGTTATATCAAGATTAAGAAACACCTTTCTTCTTGTCCTGAATAATAAAATAACATCAACCTCTTTATGTGCTTTGTGATAGCAATTTCTATAAAAATGCCCTTCAGAACGGGTTCTTAAATGTATATGCTAGCATAAAATAAAGCTTTTCATATCATCTATTATCTTGCTTTGGGATAAAGCAGATTTGCTCATGTATTTAAAATGGGATGATATTCACGGACAACTTCTGCTGTATGAAAATGGGATAAGTGCCCTGAAACGCTTTCAGGCAAGAAGCCAACAATCTCCATGCGTTATACAGAAGTGGCAGAGTGATTTTTTTTTTTTAAGGCACACCTGCTTTAGATGAAAGAAATTGAATTCCAACTCCATAACTGTCAAGCGGCACCGCAAATAATAGAGCCTAAGCAGAATCATTCCAGCAATATTGCTATTTTCCTGTAGGGGCGATGGAGCAGAAACCTGCCTCAGTTCCGTGATAGCACTTTACGTGCATGCTTTGGGAACAGTTCCATTCATCATTCCACTGCTTAAGCCCTTTCAAAAACATGTTCTTCATTCCTGGGTTAATAAAACCTTTGGTTAGCTAAGTCAAAAGTGTAGGGGAAAAAAAAAAGGGGGACTGATTTTGCCAGAATTACATAAATCCCAAAGAAAAGACAAAAACTACAATGAATCATTTGAACGCTTGCATGTAATATTTCTTACATGACACCGCATGCATGAGGCTGTTTCTTCTGTTATCCCATAAGCAGCTGAATCCTCATTTCTTTTTTTCAGCTCCCAACAGGATAAAGAGAACAGCAGGACAATGAAGACAATAATTTGGGCATTGGTAATCTGGCACTGAGCACGTTTTATGTTTGGGAAGATGCAGTGTGAAGAAATTGCTAGTTCTCTCCTTTTTACCCTTATATAATCACACAGAAGAATAAAGGAAAAATACAAAATCTTTCTCATATTTCAATAAACCAACATTTATTTTCTAATCTGTCTATGGCAAGACTCAAATTTATGATCTGCGGCTGCAGTGACACCATCAAAACTGCTTCTAACAAGATTTTACAATGGTACAGACCACTTTGTAATAAAAATTTACTGCCATGTTATTCTGCTTTCATTAAAATTTGATGACACAGATGAATTCCCTCTTTTTTTTGGATTTTTTTAATGCATGTTTCACACGGTCTAGACAAAAATGGATAAATAAGATCCTGATTTTACTGAGATATTTCAGTGACTACCAGTTAAAAGACCTCAGTCATGTTTAATTAACACAAGTGTCCTTCTGCTGAGTAACTGCTAAAGCCAAATGTTTTCGTTTTTTGAGTTCTTAATGTGTCAGCATTTCTTTGGGGAGGTGTCATTGCAACACCTGAGGAAACAAAAGCTTTTCCTGGGTCAGTCAACCATTGATATGCCAAGGACACACAAAGCCCCAGGTAGCCAAAGAGCCTAAATCCCTGGAAACATTTTAGAAAGCCATCCTTCTAATCATACAGCTGGTGAAATACTGGATAATCTAGGTGGGCTCAGAAATTTGCAGCTTAATCTACAAAATTCAGATTTACAGAAACCAACCATTGTCTCACCTTGTGTTTCATCACAAGCAGAGGCACTGATGTGGAAAAATGGGGGAGAGGACAAAGGAGTGTGAAAAAGGGAATAAAAACAACAAGTATCATTTTAACTGGAAAAAAAGAAACTTAAACTGTCACCTTGGACAGCTCAGGTTCAGTAAGGGAAAACCTAAACATCCTGAGTATCCACCCTCTCCTTTTGTTTGTCTCAGTGGAAGATTCAGGGCAAATATAGACTGAAATCTTGGATGTCTTGATTGAGGAATACAGGAGGTTTGATATTCCCTCATTCTTCCTGAAGAAACTTAAGGGAACAATGATACAAGCAAGGATTTTTTGATTGAACCTTGGGGACCGTAACAGTAACTAGGTGTAATATTTGATCTGACTCTTGCTGTCAGTTTATAAGAATAAAAAAGCCTGGCTGTGACATGCTTGAATACTTCAAATTAAGTCTTTTTTAAAAAAGCTTGGAAAAACTGTAGCTACTATAATTCACTGAAACACTCATCATTCCTTTCACCCTGCTTCTAAGAGTAGCATTTTTCCCCCACATTTAACTAATACAGCAATTTTTTTTTAAATCTATGTATTCTGTTCTTCAATAGATGATTTTCTATTCTTTATTTCTGAAGTTTCATTTTATGTTACCAACAGCTCCAGTGTAGACAGTATCCCAAATGCAAAAGATTAAAAAAGCAAATTACACTCGTTTCTCCTTGAGAGTTCCCTACAAACACCTAGACAGCAGACAAGACTTCAAAATTTCTTCCTATATTTTACTAATACACACTGATCTAGACCACAATCAGCAATGTTAATATGATGTGAAGCTTTTTAGAAGTTCCAGGAAGACATTAATACTAAAAGAGAACATTGGCACCCGATGTGTATCTACAAGATTAAATTTAGGGTGGCAATTACACCTTTCTTCAAGTACAGTCACAATCAATAAAAAAGATTTCTATTACTTTGCCTCCCTGCCTACCAGAGACAATGCTAATGATCAAAACTGCTTGCCAAGATTGGATTTGAAAATCTAAAAGAGTTTTCCATGCCTTGCAGTCTCTACTGTATTTCTAAAAGTGACTACTGGAGACAACCTTCATCCCCATCCACTTTTAGACAATTCAAAAACGTTTTTGGGTCACTGAGGATTGTTCATGTGTGGTTAGAAAAGAGAAAGTATTGCTAATAAACAGCAACACTCGAGCTCCAGTATCTGATACCAAACTATGGGTAACCCACAGCTGCTTTGGCTCACAGGCCATGTCAGTATAACTCTCTTTTCTGAAGGATGAATTTGACACTCTCCCTTTTCTCACAGTCACTTCAGCACTTAACTGATATGTTTCCCTTGATTGTTCAATATATTTTGCTAAAAACTCTCTAGATGTGACAATTATTTTACTCCCTGACTGTGGTTTAAACAAGCCATCAGATAAGAGAAAAATTCTTTAGAATTTCATACATGTTTTACACCTTGTTGAAAGCTACCCAATTTTCTTGAAAATAAATTTTAAAAAAAGGTCTTATTTTTCTAAACCTTGTCTATATCACTACTTCTGTTATATTTCCAAAAATACAGCAAGGAGCTAAAGCAGAAGCCCTAGTAACTGCATTCTAGAAAAAAATATTACCAGCTCAGCACAGTTACTTGAAGTTACAAGTTACTTAGTTCTACCTTCTAATTGTCATTACGACTTCCAGTATTCTTTGTTTGCTGAAGACTTATTTCAAAATCCTATTAAACCCAGAATAAATAGGGTACAATAAATCATGATCTCTTTCTATGGAAATAGCAAACAGAACCATTAGGTAGAAGGGGGTTTTTGCTTAATATCAATCATTTTAAGAGCACAGTAATAGGCAGATTTAACTCATCCATTGCTTATAATATTCATTCATGTGGATGTTTAAACATTAAGTCACTGCCTCTGGTCTTTTAGGATTTTCTTAGGGTTAATGTTGTTTCCAGGCCAAAACTTTACCCCTTTTTTCTGCCTAGAAAGCAGAATTTCTGCAAAATGTATAAAGAAGTTATTTTTGGTGGGCCTATTTTGCCACTATTAACTTCTGCCAAAAAGATGGGACAGGTTATAAGCTCCATTGAACATAGGTGGGCACAAATGTGCACCACCAGAGTATATCAGCTGAAAACCTCAGCTCAAAGTCAAAATTTCTTGGAAGAAAAAAAAAGAAATTAAAAAAAAAAATTGAAAAATAGACATGTTATTCATTCCATAAGGGAAAGTACCATTTAATTTCAATTTTTTTTTTCTCTCATTTTATGAAGTGCCATTTAAATTTAAAGAATTCTCTCCCTGTAGAATAGATAAACATCTTCACTCTTTTTAAAATAGGCAGTTTTGCAGCAGAAATGTCCCACTTTTGGGTGTCTGCAGATCTCATTCCTTGATTTATCCATGAATAGGCACAACAGCAGAAGCCACTAATTCTGACTGAAGGAGGCCACCCCTAGGGAGAGGAGCATGATCTGGTCTCCATGTGTATGTAATGCTCAGCCTTCCTGCCAGAAAATCCTGTTCCCCATGGATCACTGACACAACAGCTGGGATGGATGGAAATGAAGAAAGTTTGGGGCTCATTTCAAACTGATGACAATTTGAGAGGATCTGCCACATCCCAAATGAGAAAGCCTCTGTAATACTACATATACATAAATAAAGGAACATGGAATTATGCATAAAATTATTTTCCTTTTTAATTATTTAACTACAAAAGCTGTAGCTAATGATATGCTCTGCGGACCTTATACTACATCTTTATGCTCAATTAATTTTTTAACATTAATATCATTTGGAGAAGGAGCAGGGCTTACCAGAATATACAAAATATACATAACAATATGTACCTCTAAAATTACTGTTCATACTTGGACAAACTAATTAATGCTCAGGAGCTCTAGGTAGGAGCTGCCACATCCAAAATTAATGACCATTATTCAGAAAAATTGTCACTGTGCTTGAGAACACAAGCTCAGGGGCAGGTTTGGAGGGGAAGAAGGTCTCTGCTTTTAAGGACACAGATATTCCTCTGTCCTCTATAGTGCTGCCTATCTATTTCTGCTGAGATTTGGGAGATTTTAGCCAGTTTCTCCCAGGAAGAGGAACACACAGATGCTCTGTGCAGCTCTTTTATAAAAGCTCCAG
Source organism: Parus major (assembly GCF_001522545.3). Lineage (NCBI taxonomy): Eukaryota > Metazoa > Chordata > Aves > Passeriformes > Paridae > Parus > Parus major. The sequence goes on along the minus strand of NC_031776.1, from coordinate 32,324,490 downwards.
GCCCTGCACTCTCAGCAGAGGTGCAGGAGCTGCTCCTGCAGAGGTGAATTCTGGCTCCAGCAGCACAGCCCGTGCCTGTCTTCTCTCCACACCCACTCCCATATCCAAGGGGATGTGATCTGTCTCTGCTCATAAGCTAAGACACAAATTGCCCTTCTTTTCTGTCTCTGTCTGAGTCCCAGGCAGCTGAGTTCCAAATTGACATCTTAGTTGACCTCTTCAGAGTTCAAAGAATTACATCTTTCTCTCTTTTCTCTGCATCAGGCCCAGTTCTGTTATTACTTTCCAGTTTGACAGGTAACTCCACATCTTCCCAAACTCTGCAGCTAACCTGGTTTGGAGAAGCCTCTCTATTAAAACTGGAAAGTGGCTCCAAGGAAAAAGCCTAGCTTGACAAACTCTCAGTGTGAACTTTTATTCTCATGATCATAACTTTGTCAAATTTCTCTTGTCCTAACTTTGCTCTTGCAATTTTATTCTTCTGTCATGACAGTATTTTATGTGGAATCAGCCAATTTCCCAGATGATTTCTTTGCCACCTGGCTAGATTTCTTTTCCTTTTGTTTAGAAATAATTTCAATCTAGACATGCAACTTGCTGGCATTTGTACTGCATCAGGACAATGGGAATAATTTACAATGAGTTTACTAAGAGGACACAGAGACTTTTAATCCGTTTGCCTTACAGCCATGGGAAGAAAGAAACCTGCTCCTGATTTGCTCTCAAGTCCCTACATTTTTCCTTTCTTATTTTTTTCCCTGCAGCAGCTTTCAGCATGCATTACCCATGACTGATTTATTAGATTGTCGGTGCTGTTAGAGTCCATGTCAGGTGTATGACAGATTTGTCATAAGGGTGCAGCAAACCCAGATTACCCTGTTCAAAAGCTGCATGCCTTCCTATACTCTGTGTCAAGCTTCTGAGAGTTAACAAAGGGTTTGTCACTAACCTGGATGTCTCAGAGAATGAAGATCCAAACCTTTTGTAATAATCAAGCCTGTTTATTTCACATTTTAACTAAGTCTGCTGGACTGAAATAGAATTTCAACGTGCACAAGATGAAGCAGCCTATCTGTTTAATACCACAAGCCACTATCAACCTCATATGTTCATTTGCCCTTTAATACAGAAACAATTTCAAAATCTTTCTCCTGCTATTAAAACACTTTTAAAAGCTTATGCCCTTATAAACCAAGCAATCATTTTCCCCTCGACAGCTACGACCTGCCATCACTTTACCAGACCAAATTACTGAAGAAGATTAGAGGTTCATAAAGGCAAGAGGCAGAAATTTCCTTCAGGAAGTAAAAGATGACCAAAGTTCTATTCACACACAAAAAGAAATTCAAATTCAAGTTCTATTTACTATTTCTTCATACAGAACAAAAACTGGCTTTGCAACTTCAACTTGGAAACACCTGAGAATAAAGATAAATGTCCAGACATAAGAAATGAGCTAAACAAAATAGTTTTAGACTGTAGCTGGGAAGATCATTAAGGAAAACCATCAGTTATTTAAATTATGTTCAGGACATTATAAAATAAAAAAATATAATAAGTAGGGTGGTATCTGAACAAGATGAGCAGAGGGATTAACTATGTCATAAGGATATACAGATATTGCAAAATAATCCCAGAACACTGATTTGCCTTTCCTTAGAGATAACCAGAATAGAAGGGGATAAATGAATTAAATAAAAAAATAAAAATAGACAGAGGAAAGCCAGGCCTAATCTCTCAATTTGACAAAAGTTGAAGGAAAATTATTTTTGTGTCAGAAGGTCTGGGGGAAAAAAAAAAAAAAATAAACCCTGGGAAAGGTTACAGCAGCATTTAAAAAAAGCTGGGGGTAGATAGGATCTGAATTAGAAACTGTTGCATTAAAGACTACCTGGATTAGAAAAGAAAATTAAAGAATGTTTACATAAAATAGGAGGAAACTATTCTAGGATTGCAGTTGAAACAGGAAGAATATTTACATGTGAAAAGTGTTTAAAGTGTGCCCTGTAAAGAAGATGGACACTCCCTTTTTATGAGGAGTTATGTAGAAAAGACAGGAGGTGATGGGTACAAATTAATTCTGGGACAGTCTGATTAGAGATATGAGGAAAATTTTTCACAATGAAAACAATCAGGTGCTTGAATTTGGAACCATGTCCTGAGGGAAGTGGTGGATTCCCTAATGTTGGACACTTTTAAGATTCAGCTGGACATGGTGCATCACGTTATAAGGAACATTACTCAAAAGTCATAACTCTTTCCAAGTCCATGACTGGTTTAAGGGCACAGACCACCATGAATATAATCTAAAACTCAGACAAATCAAAATCAAAGCAAATGTTTCCAAGACCTGGCTGCCACTGTTTAGGACACAGTTCAGCTGCAACAAACTTTAGAAAGCAAATTTTAAACATATTTTTATAGCTAAGTTATAGCATGAACCTAAATGCACTTGTACACTCATCCCAGTTAATTAGCAATCTGCAAACTGATAAATATTCCATAGACATGGGAGAAATTGTCCCTGTGCTTAAAAAGAAAAGTTTTGTGCCAGCAGCCCGACACCACAAAGTGTTTCCAATATTTGTGTGGTGTTTTGTGCCCATGAAAAGAACTTTTAGTCTGCAAATTTAATACTGTACTGACAGTACAGTACTGCAATCTTTTACTGCCTGAGTGCTGCAGAGTGCTTTGCCTGGATGCTCTAGGCTAAGTCCTGTCCTTGGGTGCAAGGGCACAGCAAAATGCATCTGTGTACTTGAGAGCTAAATTTAGATGAAGGAGAAAAGGCCACATGAGATAGAGTTTCATTTTGGATCATTTCATGCTTGGATTTGTAGTCAGTAGCTTTAAATTTTCCTGGCACCTGAAATACATTTGGTTTTATCCAAGTTAGGGGTGCTCACAGATTTGTAGTACCCTGCTGAAGTAGCTGTTACATGATCAAAGTTTGTACAAAATTAATAGCAGAACTGAGTGGGGGGAGGACTTAAAACAGCAGCAAAACAAATTAGGCAGGGCTTTAGAAAGTTTTCTGGCTAACTTTGAGGTTGAGCTCACAGCCCTTATAGAAACAAAGCTTTCCAACACCACTTTATCTCTGCTGGGTTCTTGCCCCAGAATTCTCTCTTTGTCCCTCAGCCAAGGTGGACCACGTCAAGCAAATATTCAATGTGCATGCTATCTATAAAGGACTCAAAACCCACAGAACTGAAATCTGGAGAAAAGATCTTGTAACTAAGCTCTAGGCTGTAACAGCAAAAACAAAAGCCTGAAATTATTTGCAAATTAGAAAGGTGTCTAGCAGACACTGGGATTTGAAACCATTCCTCAGAGTATCTTTATTGAAAAGAGTACTGTCATTGTTTAATATGCCATACAAACTAATCAGAGATTACTTTACATTAACAAAATTACAGCAAGAGTTACCGAAGACAAAAGCTAAAACATTATTAAATAATACACTGCCATTAAAAATTATAAAATTATCATTTACTTCTCTTTGATGGAAGTAACTACTAGGGAACACAAATCCAAGTGGACGTTTATTGAGCACAATGCACTTAGTTTTTAATTAGTAGTTTATAGGTAAAATAATGTATAACTCAAGAAGACAGAATCAGACCAAGTTTGGTTGTTAGATTTTTGAAAATGTAATTTAATATTCTCCTGTCTCATCATTATTTTATAAAATTACCACCAAGACAATGAAAATATTTACATTTTTTCTTTCCAATCAGGCAAACAATTTCTAGAGAAGAAAATATGCCTGCTCATAGCATCAAATCTTTAAATGGACTTGGATCAAAATACATAATGAAAACGGGGAAAAAATTCTATAATCCATCTTCAAAATGAGGAAAAATAAGTAATTTTTATAGCTAATCTGAGATCTCAAAGTGTAAAGCCTCATACATGAGTAAAATGACTCATTTCCTATTTTTGTATTTATATTATCACTAAATTCACTTCAGTTGTTATGCCCTTGCTTTATAAACTGTTCATATTAGCAGAAAAAAGCTAGAAGTCAAGTTTTGAGCTGAAAAAGAGATTAACAGTTAAAATCAGAGTTTACCAGTACTTTATAATGAAGAGAGGAATTATATCTGGAATATCTTTTAGGTTGCCACCAGAAACAGGGCACAGCCAGTGGAACCTCACTGGCAAAATGTTCCCACAAAGGTGCTGTGAACCACCAGGAGCTCCTCAGATCTGCTCAGTTCTCTCCCCACTGCAAATGCAACTGGACCAGGTTTCCTCAGCTGATTTAAGAATTCTGAGACAATTCTGAGGCAAAAGACACACACAGCTTTCCACAGAAAACAATTTGTTTGACATGAGTTTTTCTTAATAAATTCATTTTGACTATTATTCATGTTGTTGTTAGTGTGCCCTCTGTACATATAGAGACAAAAACCTCACCATCAACCTGCTCCTCTTTTTTCTCTTTCTTTAAGTAGCTTTCATTGTAACTCAAAGCCCTAGAGACAGAAGATATTCCTTATTCCTTATCTTTGGTTTCAAAATAGAAGTATGATGGATATTCTGACAGAAATGAGAATAGACATTAAGCCATAATAATCCTGTGTTCTCAAATAACTTAAGGCACAATTTCAGCTTCACTCATTCAGCAACAAAAAATATTATTTATTGGCTGTTAAAGAAAAATATGGTAGCTCTTGATGGCAAATTCATCCTGTTTCTAAACATATGTTATCAGTGCTCAGAAGGGAGCTGTAAGCATAGATTTTAAAATAGTCCTGCAAAGACATTAACACTGAAAAATTGAAGGTAAAACTGATGGAATTCAGTTTGATCCCATATTGGCAGTCAGAGAGTCATAGAATCACAGTGTCACAGAATGGTTTGGGTTAGGAAGACCTTAAAGCTCATCCTGTTCCAAACCCCTGCCCCAGGCAGGGACACCTTCCACTGTCCCAGGTTGCTCCAAGCCCCATCCAACCTTGGACACTTCCAGGGATGTGGCAGCCACAGCTTCTCTGGGCACCCTGTGCCTCCCCATCCTCATAGCAGAGAATTTCTTCATAATGTCTAATCCAAACCCACCCTGTTTCCATTTCAAGCCCTTTTTCCTTGTCCTCAGGGCTGCTCTCAATCCCTCCTCCTCCCAGCCATTCTTTGTGCTCAGGATTGCCCTGGCAGAGGTGCAGGACCTTGCACTTGGTTGAAATTCATGATGCTCACAGTGGCCCCCTCTCAAACCTGTCAAGGTCCCTCTGGATGGCATCCCTCCCTCCCTTTCTTTGGGCTGACCACAGCACACAGCTCAGTGCTGTGAGCACCCTTGTCTGGAATTCCTGTGGCACATTTCCCATATTTACAGCAAAATGCCTAAAACACAGGTGGAAGCACAGAAGAGTGCTGGGCAAAGGCAGAGCTCGCTCCACACATCCTCTGCCACTGCACACACAGAGCACAGGCTGGAGACGTGTGGGACAACACACAGCCTGAAACTGGAGCATTTTTAATCCTCCAGACACTGTAATAGAGGTCAAATATCATTTACAGCGTTTAAAATTTTATTTTTAGGAAGACTGATGACATTACATCTCATTGGATATTTATGAAGAGAGAGTAGTCTCATTTTCATGGGCAGCAAACACTGTGGACAGAAACATTCACACAAAACCCAGCTGTTGATGATCTGCATTGGGAATTTTTTGCTATCTTGCACATATTACCCACAACACTGACATTCTTACAACTGCCAAGCCTTATTTTGAGCAAAGCAGCCTGTTTGGCTGGTGATTTCATACAGCAGAAGGCATTCTGAGAAAAGAGAAAGAGGCAGGAAGCATTCACTAGCACAGGTTCATTAAGTCATTGCAGCACAACTCAATTTGGCCGTGGGACGTTATTTTCCATGGAAACTCTGGTTTGTGCTAACACAGTTCTACAGGAGGCCTAATCAGAGAAGTCTGATGTATTTAGTGGGAGCAGAGGGAGAAGGGCCTCAGCTGCCAGGACCATGGCTTGTGGGAATAGAAATGTCTTTAGGTTTTTCTCCAACTCCCTGAAATGCTGGAATCCCTCAAGGTCCTGGAACACAGTTGCAGGAGCTACAAGGGCAAACTGTGCCTGGCAAAGGCTGGGACATGGGATGGCTGTAACATCGTGCAGGAGCACTGCTGCATGGCAGGAATAACCTCACAAAGAGTAATTTTGTTTCTGAAAAGCCGCTTTGGATGCTAGGGAAGAGCCCCACATGCAGCAGGTCCCATAAACCCTTTATTCCCCATCTCAGGCACCCACACCATGGGACTGCCAGATAATGTCCCTGCTCCAGCAATGGCACCAGGAGAATCAGGACTGCAAGTGCAACAGACTCTACCAATATCTTCTCTAACCATGCTCAAAGGCTGTTTCTCTATTAAAACCAGACCATTTATCTTTTACAATTTCTGTGTCGGGCTGTCGTTGTCAGATAATGCCAGACAGATATTTATCCTGTAAACCTTGACAGAACCCTCATAAATGGAGTGATATGGGCTTTAATTGCAAGGACACACTTTTCTGTAGGATCCTGCTCCATCCAGTGTACTATATGGACATAGGAAGGGGTCAGATTGCACACAGTGCCACAAATCTGGCATTTCTCAGCACAGAGCAGATTTCCTTCACTTCACTCAGACACCTTCCCTGATTAAACACTGATAACTAAAATAAACTGGCACTAACTCTATCAGCAGGATGAGAAAACATTGTGGAAATAACCTCCACTGGAGATACTGGGGGATGAGAGTGAAATGTAGATAAAGCAAATAAGGAAGAGGTGAGGAACATTACAAACTTCAGTGCCTTCAGGCTTCACTTAGAAATATACAAATAAAATAGAGAGTTATGATAATCAGGCTGGAATAATAAAGTGTTATGTACTAATCTTTTGAATATTAAGTGCAGCTATCGGCTCCAGACTAAGCAGGACTTGTTACCTTTTAACATCCCCTAGAGACTTTCAGCTGTCTTGACTGCTTGCTGTCCCATTAAATCACAAAGTGCAGTTTTCCAATTAGCTGGGATATTTGATAGAAGTTTTTCCTCTTAAAATAAAGTCAATTTTACAAGCAAGAAAAGCTTTAAGAGTGAGGTGGCCTTTTACCAGTTTAGTACATAATTTTCATTAACTGAACTTCATCTACTATGTGAAAAAAGCCAGTTAAACCTAGATAGATAGAAAACTTATAAAATTTGAGTTCTAGAGTTTTGCTGGTTAAAATATAATTGTTTCCTAGTAGTTGGACAACCTTATTATTTTAAAAGTAAAAGATTATGTTGAAGGTAAATACCATTGTCATTGTTACAATGGTAAGTTAGCATTCAGAATTCATCTCACAGGATATGCCTGTCACAATAATGAATATAATGTTCAATTTGCTGATTATATTCACATTAAAATACCTCCTTTTATTTCTAAATAATTTGTTATAGGCTGAACACTCGACTCCGTTATTTTTTTCATTAATAAATGCAAAGTTGATCTGTAACAAATTACTTCTTTTAAGTTTAAAAGGAAAAATTTAAGGAGAGATGTTTAAATAAAAGATATTTTAGGTGGTATCTTACCAACAAGTATTATTACTATTCATTTTTTCTTCTTTTAATTCCGTGTTTTATATCGATGAAAAACACTTTTAATTCTATTTTAGATGACATTTACATAGATAATGAATTCCCACATCCTTTAACTTCTCTAAGTGCTACACTTGTTTTCTACCTGAGCTGAAGAAAGGAGGTATCAACAAATCTTGAGTTCACTGTAGCTTAGTGTGGTTTCATGTCTAATATAACCTATTAACTGGAAGAGAAGATTCCACTGACATATAAAATTCACTAATCCTACAGAACTTTTTCACCTGAAAGTTGGCATCTAGCATCAATGTTAAAATAAAACAGTATAATTCAGCAACAGTCTGAACTAACAAAAAATACATGTAATAAAGCTTACTCTTATCCCAAAGTATTAGAGAATTTTAACCTCTAAGGCAGAAAAAAGCTATAGGTTTATTTCTCCAACATTCCTCATCTTTGTGAACATTGGTTTAGCTTCACTGGTTTGGAGCAAATTGAAGTCTGCAACTTCACAAAGCTCCAATAAAATGCATAATGTTCAATTTCATCCTTTCTGAAGCTCTATGTCCATTACCATAATGGACTTAAATATCTATCACTCAATTCTCAAACTGTGTGTTGAACACACAGAACAGACACACATTAAACACAGGTACAGGCTTATGACAAACAATTCAAGCAAAAATGTGCTAAAAGCATTCTGAAATCTGCTTGCATTTCCATTATTAACATACATCACAGCTATAAGATTCCTTCCCACTTATACCTAGATTTTAATATAAATGTTCTGACCTTGGATAGATAAATAAACAAATGTAACTAAACTTTAGTAAGGTTGGTTTATTTTATTATGAACCTTAAGGCTCTTACAGACAGACCATGAAAATACACTATAGTTACTGCACTATAAAAAAATCTAGGCTATGACATATTCTCCAACCATTCTGGGAAAAGCAATAACAATTATAAACAAGCCCCTTGAGGTTATAAACAGATTTTCCATAAACTATCTCTTCCCAGCTATCACACTAATTTCCTTCTTACTGCCATCACTAGTTTTACCAATAATATCTTTTCAGCCTGCTTATGCAATAGCTAAGTAATACTCCATGTAGCTGAATATTTATTCATTTTAGAGAGATCAGACTCAAGGCTGGGCTGAAGGAACCTATTGGAAATTACTCTTGAAGCAGATGCATTCTTCTACTTGGCCTTCTAGAAGAGAATTTTATTCATTAGTAACCTTCTGACAATATCTTGTTTGCACCAAGGGTCAGAAACTGATCGGTTTGTTGACATTCAAGTTGTTCTCCTCCAGGGCTTTTTGCTATTTTAAGATTATCATCCATTCTCCCATTTCCAAATATTTATGGCTAGGCTTTGTTTACCACAGGAGGGAGCAGAATACATCGTAGGACTGAGTTAGCAGTTCATAGTTTCTGGAAAATCCTGACAGACAGAATTGAGTCAGAAAGACTCTGTTAAGTCTCTGTGAGACTGTGTTTAGGACTAGGAGGAGAGAAAATACCAATTTTAATCCCAAATCTAGCAAAAATTTACCAAACACCTTCAGCAATAGCATTAAAATGTTCTATACTTCAGTAATTTCCATTATTAAAATGTATAAAGAACTCCTCTTGTTTTGAAAATTTTCCCTTTAAAAGGATAACCTCATGGAAAGGATTACTGGGGAAAAATTCCCTAATGGCCCACCAATCCTCTAGACATGTCTCACCATTACCTGCTGCTTCCAGAAGCACCACACAGTGTGAGGACCAGCAGGGAACACGTCTGCTTCCCTGTGTTCTTCAATTTCCTTCTACCCTCTTCACCATCCCAGGATTTGGATCCTCTGTGTCCCAGTGATGCATCAGCCCCACCAATGAAACCCCTGTGAGCCCCTGTGCCCTTAGAGCACATAAGTAGCACAGTCTTGAATTTGAACTCAATTTGAGTTATGCCATGAGTAGAAATTCATTCTTGGCGTATGATAATCTCCTCTGGCAACAGTTCCCCTCCCCGTTATTTTTGATAGTTGTCCAGCAAAACAAATAACATCTGTAGCCTGGAATTATTTTTTTGAGATTATCCAAATTATTGTTTATCAATATGTGAGCTGCCATGAGGTAATTGGCACAAAGATGCCCTGGCATGAATATAATGTGTGCAAGAACCCAGGAAAGGAGAGGTCCTTCCTTATTACTTCAGCCCCTTGGCCATCACTCACAGTGGAAAAGAAGGAGGAGGTGTACAAACCAAACCTGAGGTGTGAGAAGGGAAGAGGCTGAGAAAGGAGATAGGTAGGACAAGTTGTTTCTGGTGATGAAAGGATGGAAAGGAAAGAAGAGGAAAAAAATTGAAAAGAAGCAGTTACTAAGATCACCTGAGGGACTGGTAATTATTTCTACTTAATTGCAGTTTCTCTCCTCTGGTAAGCTGAGTTTTTCGGTGAGCTTCCTCAAAATCTCACATCCAATCTATAAATATCAAATTAGCACATCATTACCCATGCTTTTTTGGGGGGATTTTAGGTCCATGGAATGAAAATGCAGGTCTGATTGAGACAAAATTCACACTGAATTTGACTCATTTCAAACAACTGGCACCCATCTGAGTCCTGAGTTTCTGAAAACTCAGCTGGGTTTTGAGCCTTGCAGCAGTTTTCTCTGGGCTGATGAGAATTGTGGTGACTATTTCCAAAGCATGTGCCAAGCCTCAGAGGAGACTCAGCTTCAAGGGAGAAAGAAGGAAATTTAATTAAAAGCAAACTAAAATCATTGCACTGAATCCTTTGGGAGAGTTTCACCTAGCTCTCCATTTTTAAATACTGCTGTAGCAGGACACACTGCAAGCAAAGGAACTATAGAACTCTTTGGAAACTCTTGTATGGAGTTCTGGCATAACATTTCACAGCCAGTAACAGGCAAAATGCATCACATAGCACTATCAGGCTGTTGCCCAATATCAAGTTCAAAAAGACATTAAATTCAGTATGGCTAAATTATCAGGGAGGATTCTGAAAGCAAAGGATTTAACCAGGCTTAATAAAGGTCAAAAAAAAACAGGGAGGAAAGTTAAAAGGAGGCAATTTTCTTCCTGCTGTTTTTATAGATTCTGTAAAAAAAATTGGATAAGACAGGCTGTCATCTACCACAAATAACCAGTCTGTTTTGTGTAACCATTCTCCAATTGCTATTTCAGACTTTTGCCCAGGATGGTGCAAGGAATGCCACCAGAAAACACTGGTCTAAAGCCTGAAGCTAAAACCTGATTAATCAGTGGAAGAGGCCTTTCTGTTCTCTGAGCCTGTGCCCAGACACATATTCCATTGTGCTTGGAGCCTTAGAAACTCCTGCTCCTGGGAAGGTGAGTGGTGAGGGAGTAGGATTGACGATTCCTTGGCCTCAAGGAACTGCAGCTTCCCTGTCATGGGGTCCTGCCTCAGCCTGGTATTGATTTCTGTGCTTCCTGATCAGTCAGAGCAGCAGTTAAGTCATTATAAACATGTTTTTCATTCAGCTGGGACAGATGTTCCTCCACTGCAGTGTGCAGTTGTAAACTCTGTTTAATACATTAAGCTTCCGAGCTAAATTGCATTGGTAATTTTATCCCCTTTCCTTCCTGACCTTCATAGGTTTAAAAATCAGGTACTTAACCTTGCATTAATGGCAGGGGTTTTATTGCACAAGATTACACATTTAAAGCCATTATTATAACCTCTGCTCCCAGGTATAAAAGGCTGAGAGACATCCAAATACATGCCAGGAAAATGACTGGAAAGGAAGAATAGGAAACCTTTCTGACACCATCATTTTCTTCCTTTTTAACACTGCTATGAAAAATGGGTCCCCCAGTTACTACACTGAAAGTTCTCAACCATAACAAAGTTATATGAATATTTCTAATATTTTAAAGAGTGACCTGTGCAACGTTAATTGAGGGATTGTAATTTAAGAGTTAGGCCTTGTTTTCACATGGAAAACATTTGCATTTGCCAATTACACATAAAATTCTAGTAAAAGCAAAATTAGTGTCATTCTAACATGATTTTTTTGACCCTATTAAAGAAGAACCTAATCATAAAACTTCATTTTCCAAACATTATCTTTACCTGTCCACAAGTTCACAAAAAATCCTCTCACTCAAGCTTTTTGTGCTGTTTAAAATCCAAGGTGCTGGAGGTGTAGGATGCAGCTTGCAAACTCCTCCCAGGCTGAATTTCTCATGGGTGCAATGAAAACCCCCTCGTGCTCGGTCTGTCATCTCATGCCTGCTTCCCCTAGGATTGGACTTTGCCTTTTTACAAGGCTCTGGAGTGTCAGGACAAGGGGAAATGGCTTCAAACTGACACAGGGCAGGGGCAGATTGGATTTCAGGAAGAAATTGTTCCCTGTGAGGATGGTGAGGCCCTGGCACAGGTTGCCTAGAGAAGCTGTGGGTGTCCCATCCCTGGAGGTGTCCAAATGCAGGCTGGATGGGGGTCTAGTGAAATGTACCCCTGCCCAGAGAAGATGAGCTGGAATGAGAGGGTCTGTAAGGTTTCTTCCAGCACAAACCATTCCATGATTCCATGATTAAACCTGTGGAGCTGCTGCAGGCCCACCCTTGCCATGCTGCTGCAGAGGTGCAGTGTGTGGGCCAGGTCTGACAGCCAGCCAGACACCCCAGGAATTAGAGCTATTTGGACATAAACAGTTGTTTGGGGCTTTTATCTCAAATAAACATTTTGGTTGCAGAATTTCAATTTCCAAGTCTTTGGAGCAAAGCAGACAGATTCTAATTGGAAAGGCCAAGTGCCCAGAAATGTTACCCACAGCATCGGCAATTTTGCATTCAGGTGGAACAATCCAGTAGTTACCAGACCTTATCAATACACAATAAAAAGTGGCAGCTCTTGTTCATGCTATCCCTGGGAATGCCAGATGGCTTTTTCTGGCTCATGACCCAGATGGATTGCTGGTTATGTTGTTAGTTTACTTCAAATTACTATTTGCTTTAATTGCCACAGTGCTATGTTTTCTAATGATGTTTCTTGAAGAGGCACCAATTTATTTGTTTCACCAGCCATTTCTCTCATAAAATGTGATACTAAATATAAACTGAGATAATATTGGCAGGATGGAAGTTAGTTGTTTTTGGTTTTTTTTTAAAGAATAAAACCAACAAACTTGGAAAAACAAAAAACTTTAAATTTCATTGTATCCATACGTCTTTATGGTTCACCTTAGATTTACTAGTATCCTGTGGAGACCTTTATATGCAGTAAAATGTCTGCCCCAGGTAAAATTGCCAGCACTTTAGAACAAAGGTTTTGTAAGTGGTGGTTTATAATGCGTGTGGGATTTGAAAAGTACATTTTTTCTTGTCTTGAAGATAAGTCTTATTAAGATGGCATACCACCTTGGAGGCAATAATGGGTTTTTTTCATACCACAAGTTTGCAATAATACTGTTTCTTGTAAGAAAGGCAAAGAGTGCTTTTTTTTTATCCTAGATGAGGTTGATGCTTTCTGACCTGATATTGTTACGGTAAGATACAGATTGAAAGGAACTCTTGAACTTCTAAGCACAGAAATCACTACTGCCAATATAAATCACCAATATTCAATCTATGGCTGGACTGAAATCTTCAATTTTTCACCCTGTGTTTCCTTCACATCCTCACAAGTAAAGCTATTTGGGGTATACAGCTCAATTTTGAAATAAAATAAATTCCAGATATGATAGAAGTCTACTATGTCAGCAAACCTGAATCAGGATTTTTAGTACAGTTCTAGTTACACTTCTAAGTTGATATGTTTTCTAAATGCTTTCAGGAATCAGATTTCAGGGCTCACCTTGCACCTCTGAACCTCACCAGGCCCCAGCTGTGCCATCACCAAACTGGGCCCCAGAATTGTGTTTTACAGGCATCAGTCAGGCTTGGGAAACACATGCCCTGTCCCTCTGTTAGCCTGTACTTTGTTTACTTGACTTGCCAAAGAGAGTTACAGCATTTTAAAGCTGCAGGTTGTTCTGAAATGTTCTATTATATGATGCTGGATATTAAGGTAAATCTTGCTGAATGAGTGCAAAGAAAGGTGAATCACTTTAAACAGCATAATAGGCAGCACACTTCAATTATTCTGCTGCCTCACCTGTATTGTTTCAAACAAACCAGATTTAACAGAACATTGCCTTTATAGTAGCATCAATTTGTCAACTAAACTAGAATAAATATAAAACAAATCTTGCGATAGACCTGCATTTTTAATCTGGTTAAAACAATATAGAAAACAATTACCAACACAAAATTTCTCATAAATGGCTTCTGAGGGCATGGTGGGATCAGATGGTTCTTCAATGCCCAGCTGAGGTCCTGCTTCATAAGGACAACCCAGTCAGCTGCCAGCTTTCCATGGGATGCCTCAAACCTCTGTTAGACTACACCGGAGCTGGGTTACAGTATGTGCAGTCCTTAACCACAACCTACTTCTCAACTCCACTCAGAAACTCTCCTCACACAAAACTGATCCATTGGATTGCTCCTTCTCTCCCTGCTCACCCTGTTTCTCTGAACTTCCTCCTTCAGCAACAACCAGATCCTCGGGCCATTGAAAAATCCCAGGAAAATGCAGGCTGGAGCTCCCCCTGCTAGAAGCAGGGCCAGATTCCCAGGGAGGTCAGTGTGCCAAAGATGCATCCACTGGAGCTTAGAAAATCTCCATAGCCCCTGTGGGCTCCTGTGCTGGTGTTTAACCCTCCTCACTGTGCCATTTTTATTTCTGTATGTCCAATCTGAACATCCCTTTCTCTTCTCCAGGCTGGGCCAAGCCAGCATCCCAGTCTCTCCTCACAGCTGAGGAGGTGCTCCCACCCACCTCAGCAGCCCTCCACAGAAAATCCTCCTTTTTGTGTGCATCTCCTGAAATGAGCTTTGTGGTTTCTGCTGCCCCAGTGCCACCAGCAGGAGGGGGATCCCCACCCCCAGGTGCTGAACTTCAGGCTGGCACTGGGAGTTTTCCACTGGCCAGTCTTTCCAGTCTGTTCAGATCCCTCTAGGAGATTTGCTCCATGCTTTCCTCAGGCATGGAGTGAGACTGACACCCCTCTAACTCCCTAAGTCCCCGTCCTTACATTTTTTAATTATTTCAGATGCAGAAAGTGACATTAAAATCTGATATTTCTCTCAATCTTATCTTATTATTCTGAAATTTCCTTCTCACGTTTCTTTCCAGTAAGTCCTATTGCGTTAGAGCTTAAGGGAAAGTTTAATAAGCAAAAAGACAACAACTTTACTGCATATTATTTCATTAGTTCCAGAACCAACCTCACTAACTCCTCTGCCCCTTCTATTTACATTCTGTATTTGCAGGCAACTACTGTGTCCTTTGCTTTAGTAGTTGTTAAGCCATGCCATGCATATTTAACTCTTAATCATTTCTCATTAGTTCATCTTTCCTGTTCCTGACTCACTTTTGTGAATATTAATTAGCTTGTTAAGAGCTTTGTGCCTCTGTTGGCCTCGGTCCTGCCTATATGGAAACTGAGGGAAAATTCCAATTCAAGGGACCAGGCAGCTCCTAATCCAACCGTGACATCTCTGGATAGGAAGAAGAATAATATCTTCCTTTCTTGTCTTTGCTCGGGGCATTTCTGTCACTTTTCCAGGCCCCAACTGCTATTGACTCCCCAAAGATTTCCAGCTGTGGAAGGCTCACTTTTATTACCGAAGAAATACAGTAACTTATTCTCTCAATAAGCTAGAGATGCAAAGGAACAATTTATAGAAAGGAGAAAGAAGTATTTTAGTTCAGTATTGGAACAGACAAGTTGTTATAAAACTGCTTGGTTAATGTGATAAATATTGATCAATAGCACCAAGTCATATTAAAATATGTGTTCTTTCTCATTGAGAGGTAAAGCTACCCAAAGAAATTTACACCCAAATTTTAAATAAAAATTGTTGTTGATAACATGGAATTAAGAAATAGAAGAAAAAATACAACAAACAGCAGAAACACACAAGCTTCTTCCCTTTTAAATAAAATCTCTTGATTCTGCTCTCTTTTTAAATTATTCCTTTCATAGTTTCTTTACCGAGCTTTTCTTTAATAAGGTGGAAACGTAAACACTTTTTTTTTGACTGGAGAAAAGATTTTAACAGCTTTCGATTTGGAAAAGCACTTGCTTTCATTCTCAGATTTTAAAAGTCAAATGAAGAAATCTATTTCTATCCAAGTTCTATTTCATTTTCCCACCAAGCAAATCAGTAAACAATATTTGATAGCTAAAAGACAGTCCATTAAGATGCTCAATTATCTATTACCGTTTAAATGTGTATGCTTTGAATACTGCTCAGTCCCTAAATCATGAGAGGAAATGTTATCTAGAACAAATAAAACCTAGGGAGGAATGCTTTCATCTTAAAAAAGTTTGTGCCAGTTATTACCGTAGGTCACCTTCAACTTCTGTATTAAAGAAAGCACTTATTTTTATGCAGAGTTCTATCTGACAGAGGGATATGTATTTTCCTTTAGGATAAAAAACAAATGGTACTGAAACTCCTGCAAGTCCCTAAGCTCATTCATTATGTTGAGAGAACTGGAATATTAGTGCAGGAAACAAAGTATCTGAAGAAGAAAATGGAGGTGGTTACGGTAGAAAAATATTATTAGTGCATCCCTCATCCTCCCAGTGCTCCCCACGCAGGAGGGGGACATGGATCCTTGAGCAGAATGCAAGGTCTGCTGCTCTCTCATGGATTCAATCTTTCCTTTTCTTTAAAAAAAAAATATAAAATAGGAGAAAATATGAGAAATGCTGATCTTGTATTGCAAATAAATTAATCAGTGTGCTGACATCTTTCACGGCGTTGCTACACATTTAAAACAGTGGCATCAGCCTAGGGTTTATTTAAAATTATTTGCATAATTCTATAGGAATGGTTTTAAAAAAGAAACAGAGGGAAAGAGAAAACAGGGTGATTTGCAGGAGTTATTTTTCAAATCCAGCTGTAGGACATACTCATTGTCATTCCTTAAAAATGCATTTTCCATTATAGAAATGGCGTAAGAAATACGTGGTCTGAAATACTTGAGGCTGCCTTAGACTTCCAAAGAAGGGATCCACAACTGCCCAGTTGTCCTTGGAATCATCACCACCTGCAGAGGAGACAAGGACTTCCCAAAAAGCTGAATATGCATTCTTCACTAATCCATGATCTAACTTACAAAATCATGGAACCACAGAGTGGAAGGGACCTTAAAGATCATCTAGGGACACTCTGTTCTAGCAGAGACACCTTCCACTATCCCAGGTTGCTCCAAGCCCTGTCCAACCTGGCCTTGAACACTTCCAGGGATGGGGCAGCCACAGCTTCTCTGGGGAACCTGTGCCAGAGCATCAGGTACTCACAGGGAAGGATTTATTCCTAAAATCCAATCTAAACCTGCCGTCATCAATTTGAATCCATTCCCCCTTGTCCTGTCACTGCGGACTCTTGTCCAAAGCCTCTCTTCTGCTCTCAGGTAGCCCCTTTAGGCACTGGAAGGTGTTCCAAGGTCTTCCCAGGCAGAACAACCCCATCTGTCTCAGCCTGTCTCCATAGCAGAGGTGCTGCAGCCCTTGCCATCACCACATCTGGCACACCTTCCCCAAGGACACACCAAATATCACTGTAAGAGCTGTGTAAGAGCCACAAAAGTCTCTTGCACAGAGGACATCTAGAGACATCTAAAAGGACATCTAGACCTTCCACCTCTATTTCAGCACTCCTCACCTCCCAAGGAAGCAATAAAAAACACTTTGGTATATTTGTGCCCATTTCCAAGATTTAGATGTTCCCATAATTTGCATAAGAAACAATCTTATTATCCACAACCCGCTGTGATATCCATCATAAAAACGTTATTTTTCATTGTAAACTAATATTCAGAACACACCAATAGCTGTTCCTGGCTTAGGTGGTCTAAACCACCAGGACATGATGGACAAATGCAGCCCCCCTTGGGCTGTGTGGGTGAGCTGTAGCCTGGCTGTAGCTGTGCTGGGTAACAAGGCACCGGTATTAACACAATGAAAAACTTGCCAAAACAATTAACAGGATGTGATCTCCCTTCATCCCTCGTGCCAGACCTGAACTGATTACTCCTCACAGCCGTATTTTTCAAAAAGAGCTGCTTGTTGTAATCAGTCACTGCTACATCCCCTCTTGCTGACGGGTGCAATGTGGGTAACGTGCAGGTAATAAAATGCTTGCTCTGCAAACAAGCAGACCCTGCATTCAGCACTGAATGAAGTTTCCATATTGGATTTAATTACTTCTACTTTAAAATATTATCCTTCCTTGTAGAATAAAACTTCTATTTGTGTAAATCACCGTGTCAGGGAACATGCATCATCATCATTCAACTTTCAGTAGAATAATTGAATTTGGGGGTTTTCATCATGATCGTGCAAGAGATCCAGAAGATATTTCTCAACAGCAGTGAAGTAACTCCAGGGAGTGTAGTTATCATGATTATCATCAGGCAATTACAGTCTAGCTACTGAAGGATAAGAGACCTTGAATTGCATTATTTGCATCATAACACTGACATTATGGGTTCAATTATCACATAATTTCTGCTTGTTTATCCTGTTTTACTATTTAACTTTCTAGGATGCATAAAGGGAGACAGGTAACAATAAACACACACAAAGGGCAAAGAGCACAATGAGAACCTGCATGGAAGTAATGCCTAAACATCAGGATGATTTTTTAAAAAAAGAAAAAGAAAAATACAAATCTGTAGAGACTAATATCCAAAGCTCTTTTTCTTTTTTGAAAGCTTCTGCAACATTTTCCCTGGATTTTAACTTAATAAAACACAAAGAGCTACTTGTAATCAGACAGCTAATCCCACCGTGGATCCGTAAGGCCGTGATCCAGCAAAATGCTGCTTGTTCTGACTCACTCCAGCAAAACACTTAACTCCTGCTTAGTTTTGAGCACTTGAGAATCCCTCTTTGACCTCAGGAAGATTTAAATCTGATTAAAACAAAGCATATCTTTCACGTGCTGTGGGATTTGGGGTTCGAGCAACAAGGAGGTTAATTTTATATTTGGCCTGGGAAGAAGAAAAAATAATAGTTCTGTAAAATATAGTGGCAGCAATGTATTCCAAAATATTCTGAGGAGGCTAAAGTTCTCTAAGAAACATGTCACTCCATGCCTGTTGTACCTTGTGCTGTCAATTAAATGCACATTTGGTAATACATAAAATGTATTGTCTATACCTATTTCCGCATATCTATGGAATTTTGCTTTCCAACATTTTATCTGTAATTATGCTTTACCTTACTGTGAGCAGGACAAATATTGACACAATTTGAAACTGCAATATTTGCATGGTTGATTTGTCTGGATCATTGGGTCTGTAATTTTTTTTCAACAGGAAGATCTCCAATTAATTTTATGGTGTTCTATTCCGCTTCAGTGGAAGGTCTTACATAGAAAAAAATTATTTTTGTGGTTGACACCTACACTGAGATAGTTCAGAGGAAACATTGTATCATACAAATATGATAGTATAGGCAATTTATTACATTTATAGAATCTTTAAGAAGCATTGTAAGGGTTTGGCTGTCATTGTCACTTTTTTCTCCCTAAAGATCCAAAGAAATAACAACAGGGAGGGAGTCTTTAGGCAAAGGTATACCCAGCATAGGACACATGTGAGGATATTTATCATCACAGATTTCAATTTCATCATTTTAATTGAGTCTTTTGTTATCTTGCAATGTTATGTGTCACCCAATATTCATATATAAATATACATTAATAGAAATTGTTATTTATAACAATCATAATTGACTTTAATACATTCAACATCTAAAATATCATCATCTCCAGGAAATGCTTTTATGCAGTGTACTTCAAAGGCAAGAAGAACTGGGGTTGAAAGGGCAAAAAAAAGAAAACCATTGTGAAGTAAATCTGGAAGAAAGAATGATAAGAAAGTAATGTTATTCCTGTAATTCATGGTTAGGAAAGCCCTCTTACTCTTCATCTCTTGGTCCTTGTGGCAGCCACATGGATAGTTTATATTGCAGTTTCCTATTGCTAATCCAACTGGCACATCAGGTTCAAAGGATTTACAGAGAGGTTTTTTTTCAAAGCCAGTTAATTTGCTGTGGCCTGCACTTCATTCCTAGCGGACATCCAGCAGTGCTCCCTGGGCTGATAGGTAGCAGCGGGCCAGAGAGATGTTTACACGGCTTTTAAAACTAAAAGGCAGCCTTGCCACATTCGGTGACCTCCAAAGTGAGTAGAATTGCAAATGGCAAGGACTGAATTTAATTCAGTACCCAGCATACCACTAATGTTTTACATGCATGATCAATGAGCAGTGCTGGGATGAGAAAAGTACTGAATATTCATGTAAATGAAATTCTCTAACCCTAATTTCAAAGATAAAATACCATTTTCACTTTGACAAGACTGTTCTGGGTGTTTTCCAAGAATATTGATGCACAGAAAGCTCATTAGAACTTTTAAACTGAATGAACAACCACTGCCCTTTGTCAGGCCTGGAATTATTCAGGGTGGAATTGGTTGTGTCCACATGACTTATCAGCTGTGGTAGCACAATGAGCTATCCATGCCAAATCATCCTGAGGAGCTTCCACGTTGTGATTGTGACCTTCACACTTCCCCTGCCACCCCTGAAGCTTTGTTCCTGCTGTTTGAGGCTCTCAGATGTCCTCAGAGTTACTGGGTTTTTCTGATTCAGTCCACTGGAAACCTTTGTGGCTTGAGTTCTACAAACACAAATGCATCAGGCACAGAGGGACAGAGCTCTAGGAACACTTCAAATACAGATTGTATAGTCTCCAGTAGGGATCACTGCAATCAGGCAATTAGATGGACCCTGTGTGGTGCCACCTATCTGAGTTATGGCAGGGAAGATGAATTTCAGTCCTCCCTCTACCTATCTTCACAGGCAATTCATCACATGCTCACTTCAGGCTGCTGGCCCTTAAGACAAGAGCTGTAGAGCAGTTGATAAAAAGAGGTGTCATAACCTGTGAAATTCCCATCATTCTCTGTCCTAAACCCAGCATGGGATCCCACTGGCCTGTGTTCAGGTTCATAAGTATTGACCTGTTCAAACTACTTATAGCATATCCATAAATTCAATCCACATTCAACCAAAGATCAAAATTCTAAGCTTCTGCAGAGAATGCCAAAAATCTACCAGACTGAAGGGCAGTTATATCTAGACAGAAGATCTTTCTAGATATCAAGATTTTTTGATAATCATGAACTATTCACTCAGGACAGTCATTGCTTCAGTTTGACCATATCAGGAGCAAGATCTTGGACTCCACCAGGGAATAAATTTACATCCCTGCTGGCACTGAGGCATATCTTGAGCTATTCCTTCCACTCATTTTTACTTTGAGCCAACCACTCTAAGAAATCTCAAATTAGTTTAATTTTCAATCTGTTTCTATACAAATTTTTATTGCTCCAAATTTACAGTAGAGATTTTTCTAGGGAATTATCTAGCTACAGTCATGGGGCTTTTTCCAAACAGTTTCAATTTTCCTTTAGAAGTCTATATTTAAATTCCATTTTTATTACTATGATTCCATTGAATGCTAACAAGAGCGCTGGCAGTTGTAAGCATGTAGCATTCTAATATTACCTTGCAAGCAAAATGCCCTTTTTCTATACAGATAAAAACCCCTTTCCTATTGACACAGTTCTTTTTCTCCATCACAATATCCTGCAATATTAGACCAAGTTGCAACACATGCTGTTTTCTCAGAGATCTGTTACCACGACTACATATTAATAAAAGATTTCAGGGACAGCTTTCCCTTCTTTAGAAATTCCACACTGCAAATGTAGAGGGTTAAGCTCCTAGCTGGAAGGATGGGAGCACATAAATCTGGGAACACCAATAATGCAGAAAGGAGATTTGTGAAGATATAGAACAAAGACACAGGGTCTGGTGACACACATTTTGGAGAAGTAAATGGTGCTGTAATTTTACTGTGTCACCTGCTTGAGCAGATTTTTAGGGTTTTTCTTCTGGTTTCATGATGCACTTTTTCACTCTGGCTTTAATAAAGGAACATTCAGTAATTGAACTCTAGACTGGGAAAACAGGGATTTAATTTATTGGAATTCATGGTATTTTCACACATGGCAAGAAAGGCAACAATTATCTCCTGAACTTAAGATATCACTACGATAAAATTGGAACTGGAAACTACTTGTTTATTTTGAAAATTGCCTTCTGCAAACAGAAACAGCAATTTAGACCAGAAAGACAGGTGGTCAATTAATCCAAAGTATAAGCAGAGAATTAGGTGAGGTTCCTCAGCAAGAATAAGCCAAACCAGACCTGGAAACATTCAGACATTTGTGAGCAGTGACAAAAGTTTGGTTGTCAGGTATTAGAACAGCAGAATCATGCTGGGACACCAAGTCCTGTGAGTTTTTATCGTATTAATTAAAGCTCCCCTTTGTGAGAAGCAGCATCCCAAAACCCTGCTCTGACACACTGAAATAATGCTGACAGGAATCAGAAGTATTGCAGGATGTTATATATGAATTTTGTCTCCTTTGCCAAAAATATAACTGGAACCACATTAAGTGGAAGAAAAGCTAGTTTTTCAGCTATTCATGTCTGTGGATAGGTTTTCCTCATGTCTGTGATGAAATTTGTAAATGCTAGTATGTTTTGATTCTTAAGAACATTTTACATAATTCACATAGATTTCCAGGTAGAAGTGTAGAAACGTAAATTTTTGGAGAGACACATAGATTTCTCAGACAGGTAGAAGTGTAGTTTTCCTCTTTGTTCTTTATTTCTGCTTTACCTGAACAGAAATGCTGTGTATTTGTTTTCTGTCTTTGGCATGGCTGGAGGACAAGAGGCAGCAACACATCCCAGCCCTGTCCTTTCCCTCTCTGTGCACGGAGATCCTCAAGACAATGAGTAATGTGAACAGGGTTGTGGCTAAATTGCTCTGGAGATGACTACTCAGCAAAGAGGATTATCTAGAGGCAGGTTACACAGGCAAGATAAAGTTCATCGTGTAAAAAAATGGCTTTATCTAATTAACCTGTGCTGATCGTGTTCCTGGGCTGATTTACAGATCCATCCTTTGGGGTTTAGGCTGGAGGCCGGGTTACACAGAGCCCAGCTCTGCCATTTCAAGGCCATTGGCTCTCTGCTCTGAGTCCCAGATTCCCTATGCAGCCACAACAATGCACTTCTGCTGTGTTTTTTGAGTGGCAGTTCTTAAATTGTATCAAATTCCTCATTAAAACATCTCTCACAGGGATGGGAGTTGAACACCCACTTGCTACCTCTAAGCAAGACTCTATTTTATATAAGTATTTTTAAGCATGAGCTTCTTTAATCTCAGTGGTGTGTGACAGCTGCAGTTCAGGTGTCTGTCCTGACTCTTGTGCAACATTTCAAGTCATATGGTGTTTAAAATAATATATTTTTGCTGAGGATTTTTTTTTTATATATTTTAGAATTGTTCAAGGAAATTAAATATGGAATGAGATTTAAACCCCCTGCCTTTGATATAGGTAAAGTTGAGGGGCCACGGTAACATGAGCTGGCTTTGCTCCAGCTGATAAACATAGAAAATGGAATAAAAAGTGGGTAAGATCCCTTTTTGCTACAGTTCTATAAGTAGTTGAATAAATTCCATGTTTGTGACACATGGTAACAATGAAAATAGAGAAAAGCCATAAAAATCATGCTGTTGTTATCACATGAAGGTGAGTAGCAGACATGCCAAAAAAGCTGAAAGTGTAGGAATTTTGAGGGGGGCAGATTATATACAGCACAAATACCTGAACCTCCCAAAGTCATGGTTTAACCCTCACTTGAAGCTTGCAGGTAGGTTTGCACATTCACATTTCATGGCAATTTGATATAATTTTCATAAACGATTGAGAGAAAAGAAGTGAGCAAACTTTAAACTGTTTTTGTTATGTGAAAGTGAACTTTGAATAGAGGAGTTCTCACCCTGTAGATCCATGCAAGTGAAAATGAGAGAGGAAGAATCAAAGGGCAGATACTGCCACTTGTCAGTGAACATCAAGAGGGGTGCAGTTTATTAAAAGGTGTTTTGATGCAGGAAAGGTGAAGAATCTTGAGGAAGCTGGCTCATAGAGAGGGCACAATCATAAAAATAAAGAACAAAATAACATCTGAATAAATATTTGGGTCCTTGAGAAGTTCAGTGTTTCATCAGAGTCCTGTTCTTGAAAAAAGACACAAGAATTCCAAGGCATCTGCCAAAATAAATAGGAGGATATAGTTCATCATTTAAAATAATCTTCACTTGGGACAGTTATAACCACAGGAAAGATTCTAGGAAAAAAGCTTTCCCTTGTAATCTATAGTTAAATAAATTATTATTCTCTGATGGACTAAGATGATGTGACACATTGTGTGCAGCAATCAGACAAGAGAACATTAGTTAGAAGAAACAGGTTATTTGCATTCAGAGAGAACAGAGAAGGAAGAAGGTCCAAAGAGAGAAAAAAAAAAAAATAAAGAGGTATGAGAGAAAAAAAGAACGAAGGAGAAAATGGGAAAAGATGAAGAATCTTGGCTGTTGGTCCTCTCAGATTCCAGAGCACCAGTTTTAGGAACCCCAGATGAACAAATCCTTTCACATCTGAAATAATAAAAAAAGGCTTCTAGTGAAAATCTTGCTTAAGAACTTGAAAATAAGAAAACACCTAAATTTATATGGGGATGAAGGTGAGAAAAACAACATTACCCACACCACCATTGTGAGCAGATTTGTACAGCCTGAGCAGGAAAAGAGAGAGTGGCAAGAACAGCCACAGCTCCAGTGACGTTTCTGTCAGTCACAGATGTACTGAACAAAAACTCTCACTGGAGACAATGTCCCAACAGGGCTGTCCCCAAAAGCCTCATCCTGCACTTCTGGAACTCAAAAGCAGAGGGAACAATGCAGGACTGGGCAGTGAACTGGGGGAGAAACCACAGCACAAGAGGGGCTGTGGTGCTGCATGTGAGAACAAGATGCTGCTCCTCATGCTAACAGCACTGAGATTCAGGGTGTGATGGCTTCTAACACACTGAGCCAAATCTGTTCCTGCTGCAGTCTCACCAATGGCAGCAGAATTCCATCACAGATCAATTGTCTTTCTAGAAGATTTTGGGACAAGGTAGGAATCATCCTCTTATTGCCACAGGCAGGCTGAAACTCATTGCTCAATTCAATCAATGAATGCCCTGAGCTTCAAAAGTTTCACTTAGCACAATATGTAATGACAAAAATAATAATAAATTAAATTTTTCAAATGAAAAATAGGAAAGGTTTTGCTATATAGTTCCCAGCACTACAAGATACAGTTATTAAAAATGGTCTGACCACCAAATTATTCCTGTGGAGAAGCAATACTCCACTGCTGGCAGATTTCTCCACCAATATCTTTTCCACCTGGTGGGTTCCTTTTTTAATACAGAAACTCTCCACACTATGGGATTTAAAACTAATCAGTTTGCAAGCTGTTCTTAAACATCTACAGCACTATGAGTCTAAAAATAATGTTCAGCCATACATTCTCTATCATATCATTCTCTAATTACATTTCACCACAAGGGCATAAAAAAGGAAGACATCCTCCTTTAACACTGCAAAGGTGGGTAAAACTGTCATCTCAATACTCAGGATCACTTAGCATTGAAGTTTCTTCTGTACTGATGTTTATTCTTAATTGCATGAGCCTCTATGCCAGCATGTGAACTGTTCCTCCACATTTCTTTCCAGTAGCATTCTACCAATTACTTCATCCTCTCCCTCTCCCATGTGGTGACTTAATATAAAACTGATAGAAATAAAATTGTAACAGGTTCCTGTCTTTGGATTTTTACAATTTAATAAAAATAAAAAAAATTAAAAAAAGGTATTTGGGAAAAAAAATTACATTTACTAATAAAAGAGAACCAAACAAAAGAGGAATGAAAATTTTCATCTGATTATAATTACTATTGCTGTGACTTGAGAAAAAAAAAACTATTTTTTGTGAAATAGATGAAAAAATATGAAAAATTAAGACCTATATTTTCTGATTTTCTGTTATAGAGGAGAATAACTATCTTGTATTAGAAGGCAGTTATCCTTCTCTTGCTCAGGAAAGCCATGATACAAACAGCAATAATCTGAAATGTCCACTGCTTTGATTGCCTGCACTGCTTTCTTTGGGCTTGTGCCCCCCATTTACTGAGCTCACACAGAACCAGACGTGGATCCTTCTCCTGGTACCTCTCTCCCAGAGCAAACACTCAGAGTCTGAGCAATAGGGCTGTGAGGTTGATCTCATTCAAACTCTGTCTTTTCTGGGCTAAAAGGCCCAAATTTCCTCTTTGTCATGGATAAAGCATTGATTAAAAAAAACCCTCCAGTGCCCTCAGTGGCACTTGAACCAGTTTCAAGCTCCTGGGGCATGACAAGATACTTGAAGCAGGATTCTGTGAAAGTGCAGTGGGACCCATCTGCCCACACCAGCTTCAAACCCAGGAGGGAACTGGAGCCCAGAGGTCACCTGTGCCCTGTTCATTCAGTATCTCTGCAAGGATTTCAGCTGGCAAAGAGCTGATAAAGAGCATTGCAGATAAAGCAGCTCAGCAGAGAGCTATCAGCAGGAAAACACTGTGATTTATCAATAAATGTACAATCACGTGGTCAATTTAAAATATTTGAGTAAGGTATCTAAATAGTCAGCATTTATTCAGTATTTATAGACAATATGCTGTTTAATATCTCCATCAGTGATATGGAAGGCAAGATCAAGTGTACCCTGACAGAGTTGGCTGAGGACACCAAACTGAGTGGGGAAGTGGACATTTCAGAAGGGAGAGCCAGCATGCAGGAGGTCCTGGGTGGGCTGGAGGACAAAGGACATGTAAGCATCAACCATGAAAAAGGATTTATTCTATGCCTAGGTCTCACTATTTAAAAGGTGGGTAAGATCAGAGTACATGTCTGTACCACAGACTGTTGTGGTTCACCCCCAAACAAGCCCTTAACTGTCCAAACCATGGCTCTGCTCCATTAGAAACCCTCTTGTCACTGTCATCATTCTTGTCTGGTTGGATTACACATGATTAGACAGATTCATTCACACTAAACAGTTTATTTCAAGGGAGCCCAGCCCATTGCTTCCTCTCCATACATACCAACTGAAAACACTGAGTGGTAAAGAAAATTACTCTGCTTATTTTAACAGAAAAGCAGCACTCTAATGAAGGAAGAACACAGCTTTCCTTTTCACATACAAGTTTCCCAGGGAAATTTCTGGTCTTTAATGCCATTTAAGCCTCAGCAGAGAGGAAAAAGAAACAAAACCAAAGAAAAAACCAAAACAAAAACCTGCTGTGAAGCTCTGATTTAAAGAATCGTCTCACATTTCTCAAGCTCCTGCCTTTCCAGACCCCTGTCCTTCCACTCCTCTGTAGAGGTGAGGTTTGTGATCAGAAGCTCTTCTTTGCAATCAGTATAAATGGTCACATTTACAGTGGGTCTTTAAAACAGCCCATGGCCTTTAGAATCAGAGTTTAAGTGCAAGGGAAAGTCTGCTAAAAGACCTCCTAGCCCAGCACAAAATGGATCCCATTGACACGACGTAAACCTATGCTGACCCTGTTTGTAAGAAACTCAAGAATGATTTTCAACACAGGCTGTTACATTTACCAAAGCTTTTACAAGTTCCTTCAAAACATTCCATGACCACACTGAGATTTCCAGAAATTAAAAACAATATTAATTCTGCTGTGATTAAAGTAGGCAAGAGTTGCCAAATAAAACTAATATTTTCACATTTTTCCCTGAGTTTTAAATATGCATTTTTAGATTCCTATATTTCAAAACATGACTTCCTAGGAGATGGTTATTATTTTTTCCCTTGGCTAAGCACAAAGCAATATTAGCATCTCTAGCAGAAAGCCCTGGTAATTGGTTTGACAATTAAAAACACAAATATCAAACCACTGAGGGAAGATTACCCAGGACCAGTAATTTGCAGTTTTGTTTAGCAGGACAGGAAGCTTAAGGGCATTCAACAAAGAGCATAAAATGTACTGTATAATGGCAGTGACATTTTCAGTTATCATTACTGTAAAAGGCAACAAAATACATATTGTCTGCTAACATACCTGCAATGGCTCGTGACCCCAGAGCATTTGTTCAAAGACATTTTTAGAATTGTCCCAGATATTTGGGGCACAATTTCCTTTACTTGAGAAAATTCAAAGCCATATTTGAATCCTGACTTTCTGGAAGTCAACTCTTCATCCTGTTTTGATCACAATAATACTCTAAAATAAGGAAATGGCAACCCCAGAGGCTGAAGATCCACAATCTGTGCTACCACCTCCAGCTTCTCCAGAGATACCAAAATACTTAGCAAAATACCATGGATGCAAAGAGTGCCTTGCTCCCTTGCCAGCACCCAAACTCACACATGCCCATAAAAAACAGTACAAAATGTGTGTTTCTTCCCTTGGACTTCTAAATATTTAAGATTTCAGTACCTGCAATACCTTTGCAATAGTTTTATCTCTAAGAGAAAGTCATTGAAATTAATGTAAAGAAAAAAATGTGAGATGCAGCCAGAACCCTACCTGTAAATAGTTCATCTACAAAGAAAGCTTAGCCAGCTGCTCCATCACATTTTCCTCAGGAAGAAGTAACTTTTAAATAACAGTAGCAGAAGAAGAATAAAGATGTCACAGGGAAAAATGCAAGGAATCCAGCTAAGAACACTGCACATAAAAGAAGGATATTTTCCTTGTTTCCACCATTTTGACAGAACCAGACAGTACCTGACAGAAACAAGCACTCAGCTCAGTCTCTAAAGAACATAAAGCAGGTCAAGATTTCCAGTTTACCTTTCTACCCAATCCAAAATGGAACAATTTTTATCTCTTATATATGCTACAGGAAAGTAGAAATTTGATGTAACTATTGTTGTGTGACCAAAACCACTTTTGCATGTACTTTTTGGAGTACAAATATTAATTTCTTAATTTGGTTCCTCTTTGGAATGTCTGTGGAAATATTTTTAATGCATTTTTTGCTCTGATACTCTTTTCCTCATATTGGCCTCATAAGCTTAACATTCAGTGTGGTGGTAGAGGGGCTTTTTTTATATATTCTTTGCTAGTGTTCTATCTTTAAATAATAAAACACTGGCATTGCGAGGTGCCTGGAAAGGAAACAGCCAAAACAGAACTGTGGCATTGCACATCTGCTGCTGAGGGGAATCAGAGCCATCTCCCTTCCTCCCACCAGAGCAGCATTTTGGTTAATTTTGCCTAAGGATCTGGTCCTCAGTTCATATTTGATATAAAGTAAGTCTCACTGCTGAGATCTTCCTGGGCTAATGAAAACAATCTCATTTGGTTTGTTCTGTGAGATTGAGTTTCTTAAATATCAGCTCAGCCCAAGGAGAGAGCGTGGGGGGAATGCAGAGCATCCTCTGCATCGTCTATTGATCTGTGCTCCAGCCTCCTGAGCCTCTGCAGCTCGAGGCAGGACACAGTGCCAGCCTCGTGCATCAGGGCTGATTAAGGATCCTGACTGCTGGTCTTATGAGAAACACTTAAGGAAGAAATTGGGCAAAGGATGTCAGAAGCTTGAGGGGGAAAAAAAAAGGGGGAATGAAAGAATAGAAAATGAAGTGTGAAAATAGCAGACAAAGATATAAAGGGGAAAAGACAGTGATGAGTCAGGTGAGCTACGAGGATGAAAATTACCTTGAAAAGAATTAAAGGGCATCAGAGATTGGAAAAGGAGAACATTTTTAAAGCTCAATTTCATTTGGGAGAGTCTGGTTTTGAAGAAAGAGATTAGGAATAAGAAGAGTAAATAATGAGTCCATATCTAATTTACTAATAAATTAAAGGCAATCACAAACCCAACTAGACAACTTAGAATTCAGTTGGGATGCTCTATAAGGCTACTGTAAAAATGAAAAAAGGGCATTTGGGAATTATATTTCATTTACCAAATTTTTAATTATCCTTGCCTTGACTCTCCAAACATGCAGCAGATCACTTTGACAGAAGCACTTACACTGCCCTCCACCTGGAGGCTCTACAGCAGCAGCTACTAAAGCCAGCGGGATTCCCTTCCTTCTGCAGGGCACATAGTCCACAGACATTTCATCCATCACTTGTATAACCTATTTAGACATCAGCAAGATGGTTGATGATTTGAGGTCTGCTCCTTGAGCTATAGATGTAAAGGCCCAGGTTGCACAGTTTAGGTTCTGGATGTGAGGCACACACAGAGGTTGTATCACACACACTATTGAAGGCTGACTAATAATAATTGCAGTAACTTGGTGGAAAAGCTTGCAAGGCACAGGTAAAATTATGCCTTTCTAACTCACCCTTTTTCCAACTCACACTCTCAAAACAAGAGCACTCATCTCCCTGAGAGAACTGAAATGGTCACAGAATGACCTGCCAGCCACAGGGATCAAAATGCCAAAGGTGAGAAAGAAATGGTAATGAACTGCAGACAGGAGATGATAAGAATTCTCTGAGAGACCTATTACTCCACTGCTGGCTGGCCTATGAGACTTGCTCTGCTGACACCTCCAAGAGCAGCCAAGAATGTCAAGCCCAGCACTCCTGCCAGCATTCCTCCTTCCTCAGCTGATGCACCAGGCTGCCCAGGAGCCACCAAGCCTCACTTTCCTGCAGCATCATGTAACATCTTTGCCAGACACTTCCAGTACTGTTCCCACAAAAAAACACATGTTGGTCTTCAAGGCCTCTGCACCACCAGTGTCCTTCATAAATATGCCTTTGCTCAACTCATTTGTAAAACAGACAATTCGTTTTGTTTTTAAGAAACAGCTCTGAGGAACAAGTTTAATAGGAAGTTGGTAGAGGCAGGGTTTGATGAGGGATTCCTTCAGGCCCTGATAGGATTTAAACCATATTAACGCTCTTGCTCAAAGGTAATAAGCTCTCCAAAGCAGGCACTCTGCCTTCCTGCATTAAGAATAATATTCTGCACATCCCAGGGATTATCTAGTACTAAGAAAACAGTTATTAAAAATCTATACTAAATCATTCAGACCTTAAATTTTTCCCATTTTGTAAGACAAATTGCATTTTTGAGTGAAAATTAAAAGCATTTTAGTCTACCCAGACCAAGGTTTCAGTTGGAACCTCCATCATAAATAACAGTTAGAAATGAAAAGCCTTTTCAGCTAGTGAGATATTGGCCTAAAAAGCAATCATCTGGGTCTGCAGCCAAATCCCAGACTCCAGTGCTGTAAACTAAGGAAAGAGTAACTCTATCTTGTGCCTTTAAACATTTCCGTTCATAATATCTGAAAAGATATCTGGTTTGGCAATTTGCTCTTTTTTCTCTTTATTTGCAGGAGAGACAGACTTTTAAAGATTTTTTCAAGACTTGCCAACTTTCTGAAACTCGGATATTGTGAGTATTCCTCTAAATCCTACGGCCCTGCTGTTCATGGACAAGAGAGATGGTGGAAGGGCTGGAATTCTGAGCTCTTCCAACAACAAAGAGATTCCCTACTTACTACAAAGGAGAAGAAACTGCCCTACCACTAAAATGTTCCTTCACTGAAACTCGAGTTGGAGAACATCTGAAAAGGGTTTCCTTGTTATTGCAGTTCATCCTCACAAGCAAGTTTGTTTTCTTGGTGTTTCACATTGAAACACACAGAAATTTAGCTGGGAAAACTGGTATAAGATCTGTTTGACAGCACCACCAAAACAGGCAGCAGGCCAAGTTCAGCACCATCTTCAGTGGTTTTTTTCTTCTGTCTTTTCTCTTCTGCTGAAAGAAAAGAAAGGATATGGGGGGAAAAAAAAATAAAAAGAACAGGTAGGTGTTTCTCTTTGTTCTTTCCCCAGATCCCTGCAGTTGTGTTTGGTGAGTGCAGTATTGAATTGGCCAAATCCCTACTGAAAGTGTCTTCTGCTGCCTTGTCTTGTTTGTTTATCCTTCACCTTGTTTTTTGCTCATAATTTAGGTGCTTATTTGCTGCAGCCTGAAAAGGACTTATCCTCTTTTCTGAACCCTGGTGCAATGTGACATTTTCAGCTCTGAAGGTGGGCTCCAGATCGTTCTGCTTCTGAAACTGATACATTTTTAGTAGTCACATTTCCTTTTCTTCCCTCCTGATTTATTTCTCTCCTTGATTTCATGCCTCCTCCTTCTATATGACCTGCTTTTATATGGGTGACATCTGTGGATGCAAGAAACCCTTGACAGCTTTGGTGCTTGGAAGCAGAGACACCTATTTGTCAGGATCACAAACCATCTTCTCCATTAGAAGTACAAACTTACATCTCAGGCAAACAGAGTCTTTTCTCCCTCAAGACAGGTAGAAGATGTCACATAGAGGCCAAAATAATTGTTTATTCTTTCTCCTTTCTTATCACTGACACCAAAAAATGGATTTATGGGAATTTAAACTCCCAGTAGAAATATTCCTATTAACTACTTTATATTTATTACTCAAACATTTGTTGTTGCAGCATTTAAACTTGATCAGTCTCTTGTTTCAGCAACTCAGCAAACTCACTAAAGCAAAACTCAAATATGATGTCAAAGTCTCATATCTCAAACAAAACCTTCACAGATCAAGGCTGAACTCCTAAATTAGGTCACAGAAGACCTACTACCTTAGTGACAGACAAAAGAAAAACATCTCCAAAATAAAAGCTCAACATTTTACTCTGCAGAAGTGACATCATTGCCATCAAGAGCTGTAATTTTGGACCTCATGTGAGTTTCTATGAAAAATTAGTAATCAATTTTATTGTGAAAATTGCTTTTATTGAGGTTACAGTATGTTCTAAGAACCATTTACAATGATTCAGATGAGAAATTCATTGACTTTATGCAAAATCGGTATGTAGGAATTAAAATAAAATACTACAGTCAAACCCCAAAGACAGAATTTAACAATACCAGGTGGAACTTGAGTTGAATTCATTTAAGCTGGAACCTCCTCTGCTGTAAAAATAATTTTTAAAGTACCCTGTCCTCTTAGCTCAACACTGTTAACTTGCACAAAGGTCATGCACCTTGCAAATTTCTATCAATTAAAATCTACTTTAGATCACAGCAGGTTTGAGCCAGTCAATTATCATTTTACCTCCTCATTACTGAAATGTGCTACCTGTGTCTTCATTTATAATTCACATACATACTCTGAAATCTTGCTTATTCCCTTTGGAAATCATCACCTTTGCTGGTGATGTAAAGGTGACTCAGCCCTGGTAGATAACAGCTCTGTTAGCACCTAGTAATCTAGATCAGATTATTAGATTAGGGCTGAACCTGAATTAATATAATGAAACAGAAATCTATTTCAAATAGAGTGCAAACAAGCCCTACTTTAGAAAATAAAGGAACACAACTCATCTTTGAGTACTCCACTCAGTAGAAAAAGATGATCTGCTCAGAAAGGCTGGAGGAGAATGTGATCTGTGGAATGGGCAGGGGTCCAGGAAACATTACATCTTGCTGGTCCTTTCCTCCTTTCTTTATAATAAAATCATCCCTGAGAGCAAACATCCACATATACACTAATTATAAACCAAAATAAGCCACTTGAACTTTTGCTATCATGCTAGAAAAATATTCTAACTCTGCTTTGAACACGGTATATAAATAGTGGTCCAACTTTTTCAGTTTTCTGGAGTCTTTCTTTCATAAATTTATGCAACAAAAAGACATGAATCTTACTCTATGCCTTTCCCCAGAACTGTTTCTAGGGGTTTTTGCTTTGGGATCTTCCTGTTCCATTCTATAATCTCTTCTGCCCCAAAGGGACTCTTCAGCTCTTTATCCTTGCTCAAGTTAATAGGGCTCCAAGGATTTAGCAGAATAATTCTTCATCTCCAGGAAGGGCTCAATAGTTTCAAAATGTGATGACTTAACAATACACCTTTATCCACTGACATATTTCTTGGATTTCTCCCTTTCCTACACTAAAACAGAAAATTCAGCTTAATCCATTCTAATTCCTAGATCCATTTTTGAGTTCTACAAACTAGCAAGAGAGGCTTCTGAGCTGCAGTGTCTTTGGCTGAGATGTATGACAGGGTTCTCCTCAACCCACTTTTTTGGTTCATCATTGGGATTAGAGATGTCTTCCTGTGTCTTGATTTCTCTGGACAGGACAACCAAGAGGATGCTAGAGGAGAGCCATGGATTACTCTTCCATCATTCAAGCAAAAGAGTTCAGCTGTGAAACCTCTGCCCTGTGGTCTAAATATAACCTTGGACCACATAAATCAGACATAAATTAAATATTCCTTGAATATTTAATATATATAATATATATATAATATCTTGATTTGATTATAGATGAAGACTGAAGATAGAAATGGACCTCCAGGCTGCCCCTCCTGGTGAGCACCCATAATTCATATCTTAGCCTGCACTGGAAATAGGAGACTTGCAGAGCTGATCTGACTTCAGTGCTTCCTTAACTTTATATTATTTAAATGAAATTGGAACATAATGTAAAAATAATTCAAATATAACTTTGTTTTTTTTTAATTCCTAATATTCTTAATTTTCTAGGAATCCCTGCTAGCCAACAGGTCTGTTTTTCTGATTTTATAAAACTCTTTGTGCTCTGACGTTTCATTCAGATGGATTACAATCTTCTGCTCTTCTGCTTGCAATTCTGCTGGAGTTTTACAAAGAAATTGAAACTTGAAAAAAATATTTCAACTGCCAATTAAACGTTGTGAAAAGACAGTTTAATCTCAATGGACCTCGAAGTTGACAAAGTCATTGTTTAATGTGTTTAGATACAAAGCTATAAGAAATTTGATAACAGCAATAAGGCACTTCCAAGAATATCGTTACCATGAAATAATTACATCCCAATAGGATTAGGGGTAATCAGCCACACTGTGCCTCAGTACACCTCAGGGGGTGATTATCTTACCATAACAACACCACCCATTGTGCTGCACTGCTTAAATGTGTTCTGATAAAATAACATACTTTTAAAGTTTGTGTAGCTGTTTGTGTCAGCAGAGGAGCATTATTATAGTCAAATTATAGTCATCGTGTATTTTCTTTTCCCCAGTAAATTTGTACTTGAAAAAATTTAAATCCCACTGGAAATTTGCAAACATATTCATTACAAAAATATGTTCAGCATTTAGACTGCAGCATAAATAATCAGAATTAGGACATTCACATTTATCTTGGCAGCCTGTGCTTCTTTTACGCTGCGGTGGCTTTGACTTGTGCCACCATTTTAATGTTATTTAAATATGGAATTGTACTTTACGCATTTATAAATTGCTAGAATGAAAGAAAATAAAGAAATGATTCATAGAAGATTATCAGCCACACAGAATATTATTTATTTACTTATTTACTTAAATGACCACAAAATAAAGCAATAAATTTTAGTCTCTCAAATAAATGAAACTATTATGCCTGATTGAATGCATTTATTTATACCAATAAAATATAATACCTCCACAGGTATTACTTGGCTGTTATTTGTTTTGTGTGGTCAGTGTGTTAGGAAATAGAAAATCAAATAAAAAC
Organism: Parus major; assembly: GCF_001522545.3. Taxonomy (NCBI): domain Eukaryota; kingdom Metazoa; phylum Chordata; class Aves; order Passeriformes; family Paridae; genus Parus; species Parus major. The sequence continues at coordinate 32,289,286 of NC_031776.1, read as the reverse complement.
TTGCACAAGGACAAGAGTTTGACAGCATTATTTTATACAGCAGAGTATTGGGGCACCATATCGGTTCTGCTGATTTCCTAAATCTACGCAAGGCAACCCAGAGCTTAGATCAGCTTTGAGAATGGATCATCACAGGCACCACTTCTGCAACCACAGGCAAGAGATTCTGCATCACTCACCAACCACTCCAGACAGACCTGGTGGTAGCAGTTTGTTTGCTCTGCAGATATTCAGGGAATTCCTGAGGTCAAACCAACTTGTCCCAATTCTTTTGTTACCCAAAAATACCACTGGCACTTGAGTTTGCAGACTCAGCTTAAGAAAAAATAACTTATCCCAGACACACGAGAAGTTTTGGCATTGGAAAAGCACAGAGAGTGCAACCAATAAACTACAAATGAAAGGGGATTTATCAAGAGTAGTGGCTACTAAGAGAAAGATCATGTTTTGGTCTTCTTCACCTTTCTGAAGACAGACTTCCTGGCTTATTACCAAGAACTTTAAAGACTGTTATAAATGGTTAACTCAGCTATTCTAGAAATTAATTATGCAGGCTAGAAAGTGAACTTAGCTGACCACATATACTATCATCTTCTGAATGACTACATTGCTTTGAATTGAAAATCAAAGGGAAATTAAAATGGTTCTCTTTATGACTGTTTTAAGAAATTTTAAGCCCATGATTGAAAGATAAATATAAAAATGTGCATTTTTTAGTGCATCACTCAAGAATCCCAAAAAATACTTAAGGTATGGAATCCCCATCTTACAGATAAGAAAACTGAGGCAAGGAGACAATAAAGACCAAGTACACCCAGAAAATTTACTACTTTTTACTAACAGAAACTTCCATTAATACATCCCAAGACTACATTCCATTAGTAATTACTACAACATGTCATTTTTACACCAGTTTCTGCTAGAAAAACTTACCTTTCAAGAACACTAGCATTTTAATGTTCAGAAAGCCAAATTGAGAAAAAAAAATAAAAACATTCTTCTCCCATGTTCACTGTCTTCTTCCATAGGACCCTTCTGAATTCACCTATTTTCTGTACTTACTGAGAACATCTAAATAAAGGTGCTAATGCTGCATGTTTGAAGAGAATCAAAGCTGAAATCAAAGAGCAAAATGTCTTACAGTGAAGGCAACCTTCAATTTGTTCTGTGCCATTTTGCAGACAAAGAAATAAAAGCCTCTGCACCATCAATAGGGCTTTGTTTAAACTCTGCATCACAGACTTGTAAATCTACTGCTCCAAAATTTCTCCTTCAGTCAGCCAAAATCAATGATCAAATTAGAGGTTTCCAAAGGACTTTTATTTTCAAATTCTGAAAACTATTTATTTTGAGTGTTAATCACTGCTGTTTAAATCTCACAGTGGAACTAGTACATACACATGAAATGAAGGTAAAATGTTGCTTTACCTATTTGGTTTTTTCTAATACCTGTAACTGCAACAGCTCCTGAAATCAACAGCTATTTTGGGCTTTGTGTGCTTTTCATGAAATTGAAGTTGGTAGTATTTTTTTCCCTTGTGATCTTCAAAACTCTGATATATGTGTCATAAAAATCTATTCATAATTCAATATCCACATTAGCACCAGTGCCATTTGGGAATACATCATTTCGACAAGGACTCAAAACACTTACATAAGGATGAGTGGATGAGAAAGATTTCCTTTCTAGTTAGGCACAACAGGGCAGATCTTAGTCTGCTTCACAGTTCCTCACAACAGGCACAAAGCAAAAAAAAAACCCAAAGAAACCCCAAGCAAACAAAATAAAATAAAAAGAAAGCTAGTGTAATTAGCTACCTTGAAATCCCTTGCAGGGACTGGAAATAGAGGGTACCCAAAGAGAAAATGAGTGTTTGGGAGGATCCTGAGCCCTGCCACTTATGGGTTCCACAATTAAAAGTCAGAACACCAGTTCAGAAATTGAGGGAGAACTGAAGATAATATCAAGATAATATCAGAGGATCAAATCCTACCCTCTATCTCTAGGCAATCACAAAGCATGAGTTTCTTCATGAGCCAAGAACGTCTGCATCACCTGACTGTGATCTGCTCCTTCCTATACTGCTCCCTCTGGAGTGTTCTACTATCACTCTATATTCAGTGTATTACATTGACCCTTCTTTCTTTGTACCAGATCAGGCTCACCTTTGGGCTTCCCTAAAAACTGAAAGTTTTTAACTAAATAATTTTTAACTAAAAAATTTTAAAATGTTCCTTAGCAGACAGAAGGAACTGGGTGAGGGAGGGATTCTTATGGCCCTGCTGGCATCACATTTCACTTTGCAGAGCCAGGCTCAAGCCTCTCCTTTTTCCATGCCAGAGGTGCATTAATTACTCTGTTAATCTTCTCTTCTGCTTGTCCATCCCAGCTTTTGATCTCCCTCTGACTGTCTGCACTTTCTTCTCTCCTTGTGCTCTGGTCATGGCTGTGGAGCTTTGCTGGCCCCCTGTGCAAACATGGGAGTTTCACTTTCACTGATGCCATTGATTCCCAGCTGATCATCTTTCTACATTTGTTGACCTTCTTGCCTACAACAAGTTGATTAGAATTCTTTTTGTGTCTCAACCTAGAGCCAGTTCAATCTAGCTCTTAGCTGCCATTAATTCAGCCTTGATGTAGTCTCTGAAAACCTGAATTATCTTCCATGCTTCATTTGTGAATGTCTCTGTCCTGCAACCAGCCTGTCACTTGAATTCTTGTCATCCTTTGATTCTGTCACCTCCCAGTTTTCATTCCTTCGCCTTCTTTACTTTTTAATGAACGTTTCTACCCTTCTTCCAGCTTCCTAGGTGGTTCCATGGAACTGCATCCATTCTCACACTTTTTTTGCTCCTATCTCACTATTTATTCAGATAATGTCATCAAAACCAAAAACTCTGTCATTGCCTCCAGGCTAATGCTTCACAGAACTGCTTTCCAGTTCTGCTTCAGCAGATCTGTCCAGGCACTCTCTATCAGCATCCTCCACAAGCCAAGAATGCATCCAAAGGCCAGGAAGTTTTCAGCTGAGTCCCAGAGAACCCTTACATCCACCACAGACACAAGCAGAATCCTCACATGCCCAGCCCATGGGCATCATCTCTGACTCAAACCTTACCCCTGTTTCTCACATCCAGGCTGATTCCAGGACCCTCCTTTCTCTTATTACCGCAATCCCTCCGCTCCCAGCCCCGGGAAATCACCCAGGACTGGCTGCAGTCCTCCGGGGGTGGGAGGGGGGACAACAAGGACAAAGATAAAAGATGAAGGAGGCTCTCTCTTCTGGGACACTGTAGCCAGTGTTCGGGGTGCAGGAGGTATTTTAAGGTATATAAGGTATTTTAAGGTATGTATTTTGTTTTTATATAATACAGCTTGTCAGATCACCAGATGCCCCAGACCCCTCAATGATCTCTCTGCTGAGGTATTTCAAAGCTGTGTCTTGTTACCAAAACTTTATTTCAGTGGTTTATCTCTTGTTAGATATTTCTTCACATGATGCAAAAAAATACGTGAAGCTTTAAGAGTGAAAACACAGTTTCCCTAAACCCAAAAGTTTCCCAAAAGATTCCACAACTCCTAACAGAAGCAGTGGTTACATTTTTCTCCTTATTTCATCCAGCATGGGTCTCTTTCCAATGCTCACTGCCTGTATTTTACTTCTCAAAATGAAATAAATAAATAAATATTGTTTTGGAGTAAAGAAGCACTCAGAACTGCTGTTAACATTTCTTCAGTATTCTAATGAACTTAATTAGCTCCCATGATGCTCCTTATAGTGCAGAGAAACCTTCAAAAATATTAAAGTGACTTTGTTTACTCCTGCAATAAGGAGCCTTCCAGGTGACTGGGGCAATGCATCAATATTACACATGTTCTTAATGCTGGAAAGGAGCTCAGCAGAGGAAACAATTATTCACTTTGAAGCTTTTTAATATTTCTGAATGTGACTCAATCACATAATTCTGCCTGTACATGTATTTTTTGTTTCACCTGAAATATCAGTTGATTTATAATGAAGTCATATTTTCTCACCCAGTTCTAATTTCATTTATACCACACTTATGAGTTCTCTGTAATTCAGTGGAAGTCACAGTTTGACACCATTCCTCTGACACCAAAACGAGCTCCATGAGCTAATGAAGTCCTCTGACTCTGCCAAGAGTTTTGAGATAAAGAAATCTTATTTTTAAATATTATTTTTCCCACACTGGGTGTAGATGCTCAAGAAATTATTTTAAATATTTGAAACAAATAAAAGCAAATTATGTAAATTATTAGAGTAAATAATAGGATTTTATAGATAGAGTAGGATATAAATAGAGTAAGATAATAGTCCTCAAATCCCATTTTCAGAATGGGATTTATCACCTATGTGACATATAAAATTTCACAGCATATACATAAGTAATTCTTAAATAATCATTAAACATATAACATTAAATATTATATATGCATTATATTTGTTACATATAATTGTCTGAAGTATTCCTAGCATTGCATAAGTAATTATTTGAGGCAAGGCTTCAGCTGAAATGAGCCTGTTGTCATTATCAGAGCAACAGATGGGGTTTGGCAAGGCTCAGCCTGCTCCCAGTTCCACCAGTGGTTCAGAGGCTGATTTAATCAGTGAATCACCTCACTTCCCCATCTATAAACAGGAAATGTGTTACAGCCCCCTCTGTAAGGCATTTTGAAATCCAGTGATTATGCAAGTAAATATTTCACATATCAGTCTTGTGGTTAATTGAATGTTTGAACTTTAAGGGTAACTGAATTTGTATAAGTAGCTATTTATTGAATGTGACTGAATCAGAATTGAGCACCTACCTCAGATATGCTTTTAAATAGCTTTTAGAGAGGTAAATTATTTTGAGGCTGAATTTTTGGGGTGAGAAAATCGAACATGTTGCTAACAGGAATTACTAAAAACTGCCTGTTTCCCTCAAAACCTGTGGAAATGATAAGGGAAAATAAAATGTTGAAATGGGCACATTAGCAGTAACAAGAGACTTCAATTTACAAAGTAATTGTGAGGGAGGGAAAAAAATAAACAACATCAAGAGAAGCAGCTTGCAGACTGAGTTGTTCCTAAGAAGGAACCCTGGAGGAAGCTGGAGCATGGGACAGCTGGAAAAAGGGCACCTGTGCCATGGTCACCCCAATCCAAGGATAACTCCTGGGCTCTGGCCACACTGGCTGGGAGCAGAGAGCCTGATCACAGGGAGCAACTCGAAGGTGCTGCAGTTTTGCTTGTCATTAGGAGATTTCATGCAAGAAATAGTGCACTTTACTGGCTGAACAAGTCTTCTGGAAATCAGCACAGACTGCCCCAGGGATCAGGCCATCAGCAAGGCTGTCCTTGCTTTTGTCACTCCCAATCAACAGTGGAACACAAGGAGTCACCATTATCCTCCACACACACATTAGTTACTCTTCTGCATGGTTTATTTTGCATTGCCAGCACCTCCTTTTCAGACACCCCTCACAAAAATACAAAAATACAAAAATACAAGATTTAATAAACTTCTAGGAAAGATTAAGAAGCTCAGTTAGGAAGTCTCACATGTTACATCAGCTGCAGTGTAATCACACCAGCTGGATCTTAGTCTGCTTTTCCACAGGGACTGATGTTTCCCATCATGATCTTGTGTTTTGGAAATTAATAATATTAATCTGGAAAAATAAATATACTTAGTTAATAGCCTATTTGGTGATTCATTTACTGATAGCTCAGTTGTATGGATAATTGCTTACAATTATATAATATCAGATTATGATCTCAGACCTTAATATTCAAACAGGCTGCACTTTCATGATACAAAAAAAAAAAAAAAAATTAAAAATTTTAAAAGGGGGGTGAAGATAGAAAAAGGTGTACACCATCCACCGGCATGAAAATGTCACAGCAGAAAAGGGCCTGCCTTGCTACCTCATCCTGTGATCAGGAAAAGAGAAGCTTTGGGAAGTAGAAGACCACTTTGAAAAGAAAGACTCACATATTCTTCTTTTGCTAAAGTGGGTCTACCCCTGAAAAGTATTTCTTCTTTAAATAGCTAAAGCATCAGTCCTTTCTAACTGCAGATTTTGATATTCTTTTTCTCTATGCTTCAGCTTCATAATCTTGTAAAACTCTTAAAGGAAGAGGTTATGGATTATCATGCAATCAAAGCCAGAATGTTTTTATATTTCCATCTGCTTCTACTACGCTCTCATTTTATAGAAAACCATTTTCATTGCATCTTCTTTCTTTAATTTTACTGTCTATTTACTTCTCCAAAATAAACTGGGGAAAAAAAAAAAAAAAAAACAACAAACTAAATATTTCACAAAATTCTTATTTAAGGAAAGTGCCTGAAGCACTAAGGAACCATGCTTGGAAACTCACATGAAGGATGAACAAGAATTTAAGTCACTGAAACTACAGCCAGGGAGGTGCAGTGGCAGCTCCAGTTTCCCTTCTTAAAGGAATTTTAGCAGAAGAATCCTTATTTTTCATGTTAACAAGTCTGAACTGCCACATACAAATTATGTACAGAAGTAAGGAAGGCATAACAGGGGAAGCAAGTTATTCAGTAAAGTGAGTGCACCAGTGATTTAGTAGAGACATAAGGCTGAGGTTTTTTTAAGAAGAAATAAAGAATCAAACTCTTTGAGGCATAAAGATGTTCTAAAGGAAGGAGAGAAGGAAGATGTTACAAAGGATATGTGACTTTTTATGACACATATAAAATTGACCAAGAAACTTAGACTAAGAAAGACCAGGCAAAAAGGGATTTAAGACAGAACTTTTTTTTTCTTCCAGCAAGACCATAAAAATTTAAGCTAAAAAAAAATCAAATGGCTTGCAATGAGAACAAGCAGTAAACATTATGAATTTTTAAAATGTGTTTGAAGGATGAGAATCCTGCCTGAGAACAGAGAGAGAATGGCTAATTAAAGCTACCAAAGGAGTGCAGTGTCTGGGCTGTTTCCTCATGCCGCTCTCAGACACCCCACGCTGCTGTATCCAGTACAGCAGGCAGGTTGCCTGGCTTCACTCAAAATGTTCTTTATCCTGGTAACACAGAGCACATTTCTATCAGAGCTGGGTGTTTGCACCCTGCAGTCTCTTGTTACAAATCAGCTGCAAAGGCCCATCCAGTTATGCTGCACACATAGCACTGCTCCCTCCAAGCTCTGCAGCACGAGCAGCAGCAGCTTTCCATGAGCTGCTGAAGTTTCATTTTCTGTTTGTTGCCAAACACCAATCTTCTAGTTTTAAAAAAAAATTCCCACTGAATTTTTCTGTGAACTGATTATTTTGTTCTGAGTGCAGATGGGAACAGCCAGTGTGGGTAAGCTTGCAGAAATATTTTCCAATGCAGCGGGCAATTTTTCATTCACGGAGGATTTTTGAAAAATCCACAAAAATTACTGAATTTGCCATTTTTTCCTCAAAGGATAATTTTGATTCTCTTTTACCAGTTTGAGGGTGAAAAACAGTAGGAATAAAATCTAAAATCCCAGTTCCACTGTCTTCTTATTTTTCTAAGGGAAGAAAATCTGCTGTATACCATGTCACACTATTCAGTTGGCATGAATATTGTAAATATACTTGCAATATTCCTACAAGTTCATAATTTTAATGTTCCAAGTATCTGAATTTTGGAGACTGAATACTTGGTACTTGAAGTCAATTGGGAAAATCATCAAAGAATTCAATTAGGAAGAAAAGAACTGTAATTGTTGCTTCTGGCATTCACTCTGGATTTAGTTCCTTGCATTCACTAGACCACAAAAGACTATCTAAAATTGCTTAAGTTTGATAATAATAAAAAAAAAAGGTCTTTCTTTTCTGGTTCCATTAAGCAATCTCAATTTTGCAGGATGTAACACTGAAGTTTGCACATTACGTTCGTTCCTGGAAGCTCAATTTTCTATTCGCTAGTGGGGAAAAAAAGGAGCAAAGTAGTTTTCACTTGGAAAAGAAATAATGACAGCTCCATGTAAAAATGTATGCTAGAAAATGTAATTTTTGGGTGGCTTGACTACAGGAAGAAGGGAGGTCAAAGATGCTATTAAAGAAAAAGAGGATCTATCTCTAGGCCATTTAAATAATAACGTGCAATTGCTTTTCGTGGTGTATTTCCTAATGTCTCATTCGTAAGAGTTCAAAGTAATGAGATTCTCACAGTTATCTTTTGAAGAATATTCCATAATCCAGTGACTGAATCCAGACTTAAGTCAAGGTCCTGAAAGAGTTATACACCCCCAGAAATAAGAGAGAACTGGGAAATGCAAGACTTTACAGGATTAGCCCTTGGTATCTCATTCCCAGCTAAAAGGGAAGGAATACCAGGAGACCAACACAGGGAGAGAATGTAAAGCTAATTAATTAATTAATGTTAATTTATCTTTTTCTCTGGAGTGCAGGTATGCCATGAAAGTGAATCATCTTAAGTACCACTTACAAAGGAAGCAGATTTTGGTTGGCTGGGGAAGAGTTATGCAAGATCAGAGAGAAAAAAGGCAAAGAAAAGGTCATGCTTCAACTCCTCCATGTTTTGTGAGTTTTTGGAAAAGCTAAAGTAGGAAATGTTGGCCTGAGCAGCCTGAGGCCAGCAGAATTACAGATGTGTGGCTGGAAGTCCAGAATACCAGTAAGAACTCCAGGCTGTCTCTTGGCATGGTCCATGGCTGGGCTGTGAGGCTTTAAAGCAAGCTAAATTCAAGAGGAAATGGAATCTCTCAGAAGCTTTTCAGGGCAGATAACTGGAAGGTTTTTTGGTGGAAAAAAAAGTAGGAGGAAATCTAGCACATTTGCAATTTTTTGCATGTTACTGGAGTATTCAAATATGACCTAAATTTTTTGTCTGACCCAGAGGAAAGTCTTTACATTGGCTTAATTATTCTTGATGCCTGTGGTTAAGCATATTTAGGATTTTCTATTCAGCATCCAGTTTTCCCTTGCACCTAAATTTCTCTCAGAGTAACAACAGAAAATTTCCAAATGAGATGTTTCATTTTGGACCTTGGTTGATATTTTTCTTCATCTTGAGAAGAGCAGCTCAGATGTTTTATTGGAAAGAAGTCTGGTGAACCCGTGCTTTTTGCATGTTAACATTTGGGACAGTCTTATCTAAAACTTTCCTGCTCGGAAGCAGAGACTGAATTTTTAGTGAGGGATGTATCTCACAGTAGGAAAATCCTGTTGCCATATCATTAAGCTATTCAAATCTGGCCACATTTCCAGGCTCTGAAAATATTTTCTCAGTTAGGCACCCACTAGAATTTCATAGCTAATTTCTCAGCTTACTGCCCTGTACCCTCACAGCTCCTTCAGTCTGAGTGGACGTGGCCTGCAGAGCCTCGTGCCCACACTTGAGCAATCCCAGCACAGCCAGAACTCAGTGTGTTCTTCCATGCAGTTGTTCCTTGGAGAAGACAAATTCTCCTGTCAAGAACCTTCTAACAGCAGTCAGCTCACCTCTCCTCTACAGTTAGTGCTTCCACCCTGTCCAAGGGGAAAGGGGTCAAAGCAATTCTGTGTTGGGACACAGAGTGGAATTTTATATATATGTATTTTAAATATATATATGCAAATAATTTTCATATATATATGTACATAACATATACTATACATACATATATATAAATATCTTTGAGAGCTCCATTATAATACACTATGTCAAAAAAAAAAAAAATTAGGGTTGTGAAATTCAATTTCTCCAAAAATAAAAATGTCAAAATGAGAACTGCACTTGGACATTTCTTTAGCTCCCATGGACATAGAGCTCCTGATACAACTTCTATGTACATGACTGTATTAATTTTTAAAGATGGGAGTTCCACCTCATTCAGAAGATAAGGTTGTGAATTCAAGCATAGACAGGTGAGGTTTGATTTTCAAACACTTCTGTAACTGAGACCAGCAGAAAATGCAGTTTGAACATATAGAATGCTATTGAAGACACATTACTTTGCAAAAACTAAATGTGAGTAACTTCAAACTGGATTTATAGAATTAATACTCACTTTTAATCCATGTTCTAGGTCATATTCACATGGGGGCCAACACTGCCCCCATGGTATCATGCTAATTAATTTAGGGGTGTCATGCTAATTAATTTAGCTACAACACTGAAACCATGATGCAAAAGCACTAGAAGACTATTTATTTCATTTGTTGATGCAAGGCTTCGGTAGCACTCCATAAATAACTAAAGAAAAAGGAATAAAATAAATACTGACCAAGTACTGATTCAGTAGGAACTCTGTATGCTGAGCAAAGCAAAGCTTATCTGGAAATAGGAAAGAGGTGATTTAAAGTTTCACAGGTGACTTTGATCTTGGGATTTCTAAGTGCTTGACTTACTTGACTTTGTACTCTGAGGGGTTTTTTTTCCCCCTTTAATATTAGTATTGGTTTGGCAAGGTCAGTTTTATGTAAATTGGAATAATTTAATGATACTGAGTGGAATTCAGACTGGAATGTAGAATGCCCCCTACAACACAGATGAAATTTAAAGGGTTCCTTGTTGTAATTAAAGGAGCGCTAAATTGATATAGAAGAAAATCTGTCTGGAGGGAGCATAATGACCGCCCTGGTAATGAGTCACTGCAGGCAGAGAAATGCTCAGACCCATAATGTCAAAGTCACCTGCCCACATAGGCAAAAGAGCAAGAAAGGTGACCATGTATGCATTTGACATCTCCATTGTCTTTGTGATTTCTGTTCTATCAGCAAACACTGTTCCAAGTGTCATCATCGCTCAGAAATAATCGAAACTGTTGCCACTTCTTCTAGAAACAAAGTCCAAAATATCTTCCAGGATGAAAAATCTGTACAAAAAGTGTGCTGTTCCCTTGGTGGGTAACACTTGCCTGAGTATTTCCTACCATACACAAAGGAAGATTGCAGAGTATGTCCAGCTGAAGCAAACACATCAGCTGCCATTCAAAGCACAGAGTGCAAATAGATTTAGTCATCTTGCAGGGTTTGCTCATATAGAAAGCTGAGCACTGAATTTCTTGAAGAGAAAATTGCAGGTCTCCCTATGTCCCAGTTTTGGTGCCCAAATCATCTTTCTGGGCCTGCCTGGGGTATCAGTTTGTTCATGATAATACAGACTAATGACAGGTGAAATTTCCCTCCCTCCTGGACGTCAACAGGAGGAGAAGGAAACTCCTGTGTTTGTAGGAGCAGGTATCTGCCCCTTTTCAGATTCTCCAACAGACCCCTCAGTGCAGGGCACCTCCCTGAAGTGGTTTGTGTTTGACATCAGCTCCCAGGACCTCTCTGATATGGGTCTCTAAATCATATCCCCTTGGCTGGTAATTGCCGCTTGCCTGCCAGACTCCTCTCCAACTGAGGGTTTTTTTTGTGGAAGACAAGAAGCACTACTAAAAGGCTGTGATGCGGAAAACAAATTCTTCAAAACAAAGTGTGATTTATTTTGTCAAAAGGTGTACAGCACTCAGAGAAATGGAGCTAAAATGGCAGAGCCCAAGGCAATACTGTTACTGCTTGGCATCACCGTCAGCCCCCGGGGAGATGTGATTTAACCTTGATGTCCACTGCTCCCTCAGGTACCTTGTCACAGCCGCCCTGGCCCGTGGCTCTCAATCACCTCCAGCAGCCTGTGGCAGCTGCCTGCTCCTGTCTCCACCAGGTTACAACACTCCAGCCTTGTTCCACATCAGGGTCTTCTTGCCTCCTCCTGCTCTTTCTCAGCAAGACAGCCCTGATGCTGCTATTAAAACTCTGCAGCTGCAGCTCATGGATATAAATATGACCACTCTGTTCAAGTACTTCTGAAGTGCTCTTTTTTAGCTTATTTTGCTTTTCTTGCCTGTTTTTTTTCCTTCTTCTTTGTTCCCCTATCTCCCTCTTACATATTTCACTTCATATGATGGAACTCACTCCACAGAACCAGACAGACTCTATAATCATGGAAAATAGTTCCAAGATATAGGAATGGGAGTATGAGTAGAAATAGAAGACCTTGAATTTATACCTGCTCCCACAAAAGTGTCAAAAGCAAATCCCAGTAAGTGTAAAGCCCTTGCATTCAGCCCAGGGCTATTTCCATCCCTCCTCCCGTACCTGGAAGTTGTGAACTTTATTACCCACTCTGAGATATCCCCTTCTCCCTCTTCCTCCAGGATTCAGAAATCCACTCAGAAACCAGATTTAAATATACACTTTAAGCAAACACATCAATCTTACCCTTCTCCTGTGGTATTCACCCTACTGCAACTTTCCTTGGGAGCCCTATGGAAATGTCATTTTCTCTCCCACAGAAACCTGTAACTGTGTTGTAAACATTCAACAGAGAGGTGGAAAAGGGAAGCATCAGAGGCTCAAGACACACAGCAGCATTCAAGAGTTACTGGTCATGAAATGACATGGCTAAAGATCATGAAAGGAATTACTTTAATGTCTGCACCTTGTCTACACTTGGATTTTCAGATTCAGCATTTAGTGATATTTGCTCCTATGTTAGCCAAGTCTTATCTTACAAAGTAATTTTCACTTTCTCACAACCCAGGGGAGTGGAGTTAACACTGACTAAATGAAATGCCATGGCATTTTTTCCATCTTTCTCAAATGCTGGGGGTGTGAAAGTCCAGAGAACGAGCCATAAACAGCAAAATCACACAGTAGGTGGGAAAAAAATGGGGAGGAGGGAGTGCCTGGATGAACCCTCCATGGCTGATTAAACAGGACAGCACATTTGGACAAAATTAAATTTCAGTGTTGAAATTATGTTGCAGCACTGACGATCAGAGGAAAATATTGATAGCAATAAAACGAAATTCTAAAGAAAGTGGCACTACATCAGAAGACAGCACGTTGACACGATTTATGTTAATTTCTTCAGGTTTCATCCCCATCTGCATTAATGTTGACACCTCATGTAACCAAGCAAATAACTCTGAAAGAGCCAGGGAGCGAAAGTAAATGATTGCAGCTGCCATTAGACTCCTATATATTGTAGTAAGCAAATGCACCAACTCATTACGACCTTGATCTAACAACCCCAGGAGATGGCTCATCGAGCACTACATTTTTAAAAGTTATTTCATGGAGAATGTTTATAAAAAGTTACATTTCTCTTACCAGTTTTCAATTATAACAAGCAAAAGACAATGGCAGAGAAAAGAGGGAAAGTAAAAGCGAGAACACAGAAGGAAATCAGAGGCAAGTCAATCACAAGCAATAAAAAAACTTCTCTCTACAGTCAGGTGTGTTTTCAAAACTATTTAACAGGTCACAGACAGCAGGGGACACTTACTTGGGTCACCTTTGCATTATGTTAGCAAGCATCCTATCCAATCCCATCACTGCAGAACCTGACTCTCTAAGCATACTCTCAGGCATGAAAACAACTTTAAATAAATTACAGCAAAGTCCTGTTGCCCTGAAATTCAGTCACTCTTGTGAAGCTTCTTGCAGGGCTCTTTCCACTGGGAAAGAGGATATACTGAGTCATAAACTCTTATTTATTCAAACCAGTGAAGGCCTGATTTGGGCAACTGAAGTAAATAGAAAAAAATCCCACTTGCTTCAGTGGACTTTGAATCCTCTGCTAAGTTCTCAACAGGTATTTGCCTTGGCTTTACTTCAGCTGTTGTCCCCTCTCCTTCAGGTGCAGTTGCCATTTGGTCAAATTAACTGCTGTCAGATTCAGGAGATAGATGGGATTGTGGATCTAGCTGTGTGGCTGTCCCTGTTACATTTTCATTTTATAAGCCTGCCATTCCTGTTTTAATTTGAAAATTACTTTGTTTCATTTAAATTGCTTTCAAAGGCAGTCTGTCCAGGCCAGAAGATGCACTAATGAGGGTCCTTTATCTTTAAAATGTGCAAAGGGTAATTTTCTTTTTTCATCTCATTTACAAAATATTTTATTCTGTTCTTTTTTGGTTCACATTTAATTCCAGAAAGAAGGGACAGAAACATAAGATGCTTTGTTGTAATCCTTAATGGATTAGTGGTATTGATCAAAGCTTTGGGTGCTGATGTGAATTTGTCACTTAATCTTATAGGCATGTTTATCTATTTACCAAGAATTCAGAGTACCATGCTAGCAGTGCTACAAGGCCAAGGGCCAGTCCGTCTGCTTCCATAGCTGGATACACTTGCTGAGGAAAAGAAATAAATGATCAAATGATACATCTTTGTGTATTAGGGTGGGAGTTGCTGTTTCTTCTGCTAACTCACAATCTCCCTTAAATTCATCTAAACAGGGCAGTTTCATCAAGAATGGAGCAAAGCAAGACAACATTCTGTATTAAATTAGGTAGTAACCTGTGCAGTGAATGTTAATGGGAAGAAAAGCTGCATCGCTGGGATTTCTTTCTTTTTTAATTAGACACAATCAGTTTGACAAAAGGACATTGAGTGGTCTTGATTTTCATTTCAGAGAGATGTGATCATACTTACAATATATCTGTATGACAATTTTTTAAAAATGCCATATTAGATTATTAAATTAACTCTTCAAATACATCATATTGGTAAATTAAATCTGAAGTGACCTTGAAGGAAAAAAAGTCTCAGATTTTAGAAAGAGAAGTTTCTGAAGGAGAAAATAAAAGGTGGAATTGGACTTATCCCAGCACTGGTGGGATGGGGTGGGGAAATGGGCCAGTGTGGCTGCCAGCTGCACAAAGGCAAAGGGAAGAGAGGATTTACTATGGTGCCAGGGAAAGAAGATCCATGATGAGAATGAAGATGGAAAAACAGAAAACACTGTTTATGCAAGGTGTTGAGATGGTCCAACATCTGTAGTCATGTATCAGAAATGGTGCAGTAAAAGCATTGCAACACTGTGAGAACCAGTGCTGAAATGAAAACTGATGCTGCAAAGTAACTGAGCTGCCAAATGGTCCACAGAGGGTGCAAAGCACCACTGTAAACCATGGGCTCCTTATAATCCCATGAGATGGACAGCCATCTTCATGAGGTGTGTTTTTAGCAGACTGCAAGCTGAACCCAAATGTAGCCTGTCCATCCTCAAGATTTTCATGTAATATTTGCCCCTGAAAATTAAAATTCATAGCATTTTGGATGATGTATTTGCATATAATAACCCAAATCTCTTTGATCTTTCTTGCTGCCTGGCTCCCGGTTCCCAATTCCTACCACCAACTCCAGTCCCAACCTGTACTTTCTGTCAGTCCTGTTCCTTTAGCTGAATTTGATGCTGTTACTTATTCACAGCAACTTCCAGCTAAACTGACCACCTCCTGCAGACTCAGGAGGTTGTAATGTTTTTCAGCATTGGCACTGCTTAAATGTGTCACCTGAGGCCAATTCTGTTTCCATATGCTTGAAATTTTTCCTCTGTAGATATAATGGTTACACTGGTTATAAATGGTTATAATGATTCTGTGGTTATAAAGGTTATACTTTAATGTAAAAGACTTTCTGCTCTTTTTCTACCCAGAACAACTGCACACATTTCAAAAGCTGCGATGATAACTACAAAAGCCTGGCAGCACTGACTGGAGAGTTTTTCTGAAGTACTGATATGAACCACTCTCATCAGTGACTTTGTAAGAAGAACATTAACCCTGATCTTTAGGAGCCACCTTCAGCTGTATCAAAAGTATCCCACTAAAACAGACATCCAGTTCCTTCAGGATATCCTCAAATCAGTTGTACCCTCTTACCACTTTGGGTTAGTGAAAACATGCTTAGACTGTAAATAACTTTTTTGTATCTCTGTTTGCAAGGGTGAAGCAATGAGAGTTTTGCAATTTATGTTTCTATCAGTGTAGTCTTCCCTGTACTAACACCTTAATTTTCTTTGTTGAAGATATATTCCCATAAAACTCCTGCGAGTTGCAATGACACAGCTCAGCAAAGTTTCTTAGCGGCACATAATTCACAACCTTTCCCTCCACCTGCTCCAGGCTGGGCAGAGTCTCAAGCACAGACACAATCAGAAGATCTATAGAAGGTCTATAAAGGACATTATCCCAGGAAAGAGACACTGGGATTTATAACCTATTCTCTCTGGGCCAGTGCTTTAATGCAAGTAAAGGCCTACAGCTATAAACATTCTGCCAACAGTACAATGAGAGTGACATCCACTAGAAGTTAAGCATTCTTGTTTGATAAAATCATTGCCCATATTTTTTTACCAGAATAATTCCAAACATCATAGAATGGCCTGATTTGGAAGGGACCTTAAAGATCATCTGGTTCAACTCTCCCTGCTGTGGTCAGGGGCATCTTCCACCAAACCTGTTTGCCCAGAGAACCATCCAACTTGGCCTTGAACACTTTCAGTGATGGAACATCCACAGCTTCTCTGGGCAACCTGTCCAGTGTCTCACCATCCTCACAGCAAGGAAGTTTTCTTTTAATATCTAATCTGAGTCGACTCTCAGTTTGAGGCCATTCCCCCTTGTCCCATCACTACATGTTCTTGCAAGATGACTCTCTCCATGGTTCTTGTAGGCTTCCTTTATGTAGTGGAAAGATCATGAAGAAAAAAATCATACTCTTGTCCTGTGAGTTATCTTTCCTCTGGCTTAAACAGAGGAAAAAGTCACAAAACTAAACCTACTCTATATGCCCTAACCTGAAACAACAAAAAAACCATCAAATGCCCCTGCAGAATGGAACCCCATTCCAGCACTGAGCTGGATGCACATGGAATCGGGAACAAAGACCCTTTGCCTGATGCTCCCACACACACTACACTTGGTTCTTTACCATTTTTTCCCCATGTGGAGGAGATTCAGACCTGGCATCCTACAGAGCTGTCCCATTTCTGCATAAGCAGCAGAGGTTGTTTATAAGAAATGTAAGCCATTAAAAAAAGATGCTGAGGAAACTTTAGAAATGGAGCTGTTGTCAGCAGAGATTAAATTGTATACCAACAGCACGACATTTATGCACTGCTACTTAAACTGTGACAAATGGTTGCAAACATGATAGTTTCAAGATCTTTAAGCTAAATGAATGGTGCTTTTAGCCTACCTCTGACTGGAATTCATTTTGGAAATAAAGAAGCATTTCCTACCCATCTGTGTACAGAACTACACCGGTGATGACTGAAAGGGCAGGAGTTGCAGCTCTTGACTGTACTGTGGAGCACTGACAGGATTGGAACAGGCTGTCTCTATGTATTTGTTCTCTTCATTCCCAAGCAATGTCTGAAATGTAAATTAAGATTTTACCTACCCGTCGACCTCACAGAAATTGTTTTCAAGGAGTTTTTTCTCCTCTTTCATTTTTCTTGTTACAACAACATGCATAATGTAAGCTCACATAAGACAGCAAAGATCACATTAAAATGTCGTTTTTTAAATTGCAAATATCTCAAATAGCATTTTGTTCAAAAATAATTTCCATCATTTTCAGTTTAAATGTAATATTAACTACTGGAGAAAACTGATGGCATAGGGAATTTGTCCTACTTGCACTGAACTTATTCCTGTGTTGTCCTCAGACACTCAGCTGAAGGAATTAAACACATGATTCCTACAAACAAGTATTTACAAAGTGATTGGTTTAGTGTTTATAGTCTTCTTATAAAATATTTATAAAATAATTTAATCTCAAACATTCCAAGGTGTTCTTCAGTTGATAGCACAAGAGAAAAAATAACTCTTTTATCCTGCCCCAACTACCCACTCCATCCCCACCCCTGTTCTCAATCAGAGACTTGACTGTACCCCTTAGAGATTTTGGAATTAAAGAAAAAGAAAGAAAAATGGAGGAAAAAAAGAAACAGAAAGATGTATCAGGTGAAAAACCTTTCTTCAAAAGGAAACTAATTATCACAATTGCAAAATATGTGAATTTGGCATACAACCAGGTGACCAGATTCCAGTATTTGTGGGACATTTTCAGTCCCTCTGCACAACTGCAAGATTTGCAGCTGCGGGGTGACCTGAGGTGGTGAACTGGGTGACACACTACAAAAACATCCTCCCAGGTTGCCCCTTCAAACTCTGAAGTTTCCGCCAGCTTTTTTTACAGCCTCTATATTTAAAAAAAAAAAAAAAAACAAAAAAAAACAATGAAAACAATCTTTCCCTTTCAGTTTTTTGAGGGAAAATAAAATCTTTGCTGAGAAGAAATCCTTCTGATGAAACCCTTAAGTTGTAGCAAGGTTAAAGTGAAGTAGAAGCTGCTGGGAAGAACAGGCACGCAGTGCCATCTCGTGGTGCCCGCGCCGGGAGCCGCCGCAGCCCGGCTGCCGCAGGGGGGGAAGCGCGTCCCGGCCATCGTCATCCTCTGCGCACAGAAATGCAAGTCCCAGAGGCTTTGGAAGCTATTAAATTTTTCCCTAAAGAAATACATCTGAGAAAGTTAGATAAAGGACCTTTAAAATCCATCTAATGCAGAGATCGGGGTGAAATTCTGCTCTGTCTCGAGGCTGCCTCTCTCTCTACTGGGAGGTTTCCAGCCCGCTGCGGGAAGCGGTGGCGGCACAGCGGCAGCTCGGGCAGGGAAAGCCGGTCCGTCTGCTGATGGAGAAGCGACACCTGCCACCAAAACGTCCCTTAGAACAGCAGAGCACAGGTTTGGGGCAGCTGGATGACCCCGGGCTCCTGTGGGCACTCCTTGAGTGACCCCTGTGCAGCCCTGCCCAGGAGCGAGGCGCGGGCAGAGCCCGTGGCCATCCGGCCGGCCCTGAGGGGGGAAATCGCCTGGGCAGAACAGAGGATCACCCTCTCATTTTTTTATATCAGTGCCTGTTATTGCAATGTATTAGAGCTGAGATATTCAAAGCTGCCTGAGGGTTTGGAGAATTAGATTCAAAATGTTCTAGGCAATTCTGAATATTCCTTAGAGAGTGATTTTACAATGCTATGAGTCTGATCCTTCAATCCCTCCTTGTGTAAGGAGTACTTACTTAGAGAAATAGTTTAAGTAGTATTGTCTTAGAGCCAAATTTTGACATTTAGCTGCTGGCCATGCCGGTAGCACATTTTTTTTCATGCTCTCCAATCTACAAGTAAACTGGGATTGAGCAAAAGCTGCCATCTTGCCTTTGGGCAAGGTGCACTCCTGGACATGCACCAAGAGAAGAGAGCCCGTAGTTCAGAGGTGATGTAATGATGAGAGACAAATTCAGCACATGGAAATGGAAAATGTGTTCCTTACATGCTGTGTTAGAAGTGAGGAGGACTTTAATTATTTTGCAGAAAAGTATGGCTTGGTTTGTTTGCTTGCTATTGTGTTGTGTGTTTCTGGTGAGCTTAAACCCAGCAAAGGCCAACAGGGACAGGGAGAATGGGCCCACACATTGTACCAGGATGGATCCGCCCTAAATGAAAAGATGCAGCAGAGAAATGGTGCTGCAAGACCAAAACCAGAGCCCTGCTGAAGGTATAGAAACCAGCTGGGAGCAGTTTCAAGGCCCCAGGACAGGCAAAGGTTGCATGGTTATAAGTCAGACTGATGACTGATGTCAGTCAGATCGATGGAGCAAAGGCAGAGCAAGCTTAGCTCCAGCTTTAAAGGGATGTCAGGGACAAACGGGGCCTATGGAAAGTGTACAGTTCAGGGAGGGATGAAATGAGTTAGGCTTTTTGCATGGGTTTTCAGGGGAAAACAACTTATGCAAGCAGCTTGCTTGTGTGCCTGTGTCTGGCAGTCCACTCAGTGGTGTTTAAATCTTTGAGCTAGTTTAGCCAAACCCAGCAGAGACTCAAAGGCCCTGTATCCCTAACACAGTTTATCAGTACAAACACCTAGACAGTGATAATAAACTTCACAGCCCTGTCAAGAAAAAACTGCAGCATGAATCAGAGCTCAGACATAACCCAACTCCAAAACAAGCACAAAATCACAAGAATCTAGAATCCAGGACTTCTGCATTTTGTAGGACTAATGTTTACTCTAACGCATTTCCCTCCATCACTACATTTACTGGCTGTTTTTCCTTCCCAAAGCATTTAAATTATTGCATCTCAGGTGGCAAAAGGGAGATGGGGTGGAATGCTGATTTGATTTAAAAACAGGATGAGCAGTGGGATTTCATTTGGAAAGGTGCACAGAGATAGACCCATTTTTTGAGAGAAACAGCCAGGAGAAAATGAAAAACAGGTCATAGCTCACCCTGAAAACATAATGCCTGAGAAAAAATCTGGCCCAAGTAAAGGGTGGAAGTAAATATTCTCCATTCATGTCTAAAATAGCACTTCCAGGCAATTTACTCTCTACCCACTGCATCAGAATGGGTATTCACACCCCACAAAGTAACCTTGACCAAGGTGTAAAAAAAACTGTGCATAAGAAGGTGGCCTGAGTTTCTAAAATGCCCTGAGTGTCTGATTTGATCCAGTGAAGGGTTATGAACTGAGGACAAGCTGAGGTTTTTCCACTTCACTCCCAGCTGGTAATTGCACTCATCATTCTTACTGTATGTAGGAGACCATGGCATACTGCGTGAGGAAATATTTTGTTATGCAGGATAGAGATGAAAAACATGGAGGGTATCAGCAAAAGCCTGGCAGGGACTTCAGCATCACAAAACCCAAACTAATAACTATGGAAAGCTCGGATCTGTGTTAGCCTTCATTCATTACTGAATTCACTAAAGCATGGAGGGGTCAGAGTTTTGGTTACCCATGTCTACTGCAGATTCAGTTCCCTAACACAGTCACTGGATTTCAGTATCTTTTTTTCTTCTGTCCACATCTTTTAAAGTCTTTAGTGCTTGATGTTTCTCAAAATAAACATTGATGAGCATCAGAGGATTTTTGTGCAACACATTTGGCAAACTCCAAAATGCTGAGTTAGAAAAGTACGCTGCACCAATGAAAAGAAAGTCATAGAATTATAGAATGGTTTGGGTTGGAAAAGACCTTAATGCTCATCACCTTCCACTAGACCAGGTTGCTCCAAGCCCCATCCAATATGGCTTTGAACAATTCCAGGGATGAGGCAGCCACAGCTTCTCTGGGCAACCTGTGCCAGGGCCCCCAACCCTCACAGGGAAGAATTTCTTCCTAAGTAATTGATTCCTATTAATCCCTTCAAAGTCTTTGGTGAAAACTGAGGTTTGTACATTTTTTTCAATAAACTTTGATGTTTCAAATGTACTATTCAAATTACTTCTCAAAAATTATTTTAATATATTTGGACCAGTAACTTGCCACCTATTATCAGCTGATACATGTGCAACAGCACATCATTTATTTTATTATAAACATTTTCAGGTCTTTCAGAAAGCAAAATACGAACTCAAATAAGTATGGTTCTAGTCCTGCTGATCAAAAGCTACTCCAGTTAGTGGCACATAGCACCAGGACATCTGGTGACTTGCAGCAATCTCAGTCTGGTTTATGAATAGCAAAGTCACCTGATTAAATACAGGCTGGGAAAGTGATTGGACACAGCTATGTCCCATGAAGGCAGAATTTTAATAAATATCCTACACCCAAATATTATACCAAATTTGATTACATTTTAGCACTTGCAGCTTTTTATTTGTAACTGGGCATTTGCTCCCCTCTCAGCACCCAAATCTCATCTCATGAACAGGTCTTGCTTTTCAGCTTCTCCTCACCTGTGTGTGATGGAGAGATCTGTGCTGTCATTTGTGCTCCTTTGGAACTGTGAATGTTGTCAACGCTGCATCTGACTGTTGTGGCAGTACCCAAAGGTGCAGTCCGGTCACCATTACACTAAGTATAGTCCTTGCCTCTGAGGAGCTATTTCACAATGAATAATTTAGCTGACAAACTTAGTCTGCTTGAGAAATACCCAGGAGCAGATTTCAATTTCTTCAGCCACAATCATTAGTCAAAATATGCTGGAATAAAGATGGGGTGAAAGAGGTTGAGGGAAAGAAAGATGAGAAAAAAAATGGGGATCATACCTGTATTTCTGGATATCACAGCATGTCTTCAGGCTCCTAATTTCTATTCCTCATGCCCAATGAGTGAAATTAATTTAGGCAGAAGAGGGAGAAGAAAGCCTATGAAACTAGCCTAGATCAGAATTAAATCACTAATAAAAAATTCACTGCTTTCCTTTCCAAGTACAAGATTGTCTTTTTTAATCATGTTTCTTCTATGATACAGAGGCACCAGAGTGCCTATAAGGAGAGGGGGAATATCCTCCTAAATCCCCAGCCCACGTGCAGAACAGTGCAGCAGAAACCCCAGGTTCCATGCATCCAGGGCTATGATACAAATCACTCTGGGCCAGCCACCAGCTGGGAACAGCTTGCACTGGGCATGTGTCTCCCTACAGCAAAGTGCTCCTGCATTCTACCTTTGCTGAGACAAAGTACACCACCCCTAGGTGCTCTTTGTGCAGAGTGCCCTAGCTGAGACACTTAAGGGGACTGGAAGAGGGAGAAATTATCCCTGACAGCAGATGTTAGTCCAGAACTGAACTGGATCAGACTACAGGAAGAAACAGAGTAGGACCAACAGGTACTGCAGTACCTACTGTGAACTGCTGCACTTCCTGAGTTAACATAATGTTTTCCAAACACATGGGATGTGTCACACTGTATCCAGGACTAACATATCTAAAGTTAAACTCCTGCTTCCTCCACAAAACACAAGCAGAACTAAAATAAGAGCCTAATTCTGGGTTCATTCCATGCCTGCCAGACTGATTATAACCGACTGCAACCAACCTACTGCAGAATTACACTGATATACGTGCACAACAATATTGCACCAAACATAAAAATGCTTAATACCTGATCTATCCTTTATCAGGTGATTTAACTGCTTCTGGTTTATAGCCTTGAAGTATATGAATCTTTTTTCTCAAGTCTAATATCTGACTTGCAATCTTAAATTCTCTAAGAAAGGAAAAGAAACCGAAATGTATTTTACACTTAACTAGTAATTACTCTTTTCTTTTCCAGTAAAATAATGCACTTCTTTGATTAGAAATGAGCATGTAGCACTTATGATGTTGTATAAGTGACTGAGAAATGGATCCCTGACATAATAATTAGATGCCATTTTTAAGACTGAACATTGAAATACAATGTCCACCTTCCCTTTAGTCCTTCAACACAGCATAGAAATTTTGAATTATTTTTTAAAAAGTCTCCCTACTCCCTTCTTTCCCTTCAGCAAGCTGGCAGCCTGATTACTGCCACAGAAACCAGCATGTGAGAGCTCTGTGCTACATTAGCAGAAATTTTTAACAAGTTCTTTATTTTATTTCTCAAAACGTGGGAGAGGGATGTTTGTTACAGTCCTTACACGTGGGAGGTTAAAAGATAACACCAGACACAATGATCAGTCAGAACTAAACACATTTGCAAGTTCATATTGTAAATGTCCCTTTTGGAGAGATGCTGTTTGGGGTAACTAATTGCTCAGGATTTTCTAGAAGGAAGATGATCAGCCCGAGTACCTCCCAGGCACGCAGCAGCGAGCCCGCTAAGGACACACAGCTCTGTGTGGAGCTGCTTCAAAGACAGCAGAGATAACTAGACAGATCTGCCTTGGAGGCAGGTTATCAACAAAGGGCTGTCTCCCAGACAAGTATCTGTTCTTGTCTGCCTGGAAAGTGAGTTATGAGCCTTTGTACAGCACCTTTCAGGCAAGCAACTTATTCAGGTCTGCCTGGAAGGCAGGTCAGCATGCAGATATGCGCCTAACAGGCACAGAACTGTGCAAGTCTGCCTCTCCACACCTTCAAAGATCCCAAGACAAGTCAAGAATTTCATTTTAATGATCTCAGAGGAAAGCCATTATTTCCTGTATGTAGTAATTTTTAATATAGTTGATGGATATGTCAACTGTAGTTTCTTTAACCACACTTTCTTAATGCCAGACACAAGAACAGAATTCCTTTTTACAAGGTTCTTGTAGCATTCTTGATATAAAAGGAAATGTTGTTTTATAAGATTTGGCAGTGGGTTACTACAGAGAGCAAAGTGTCCAAAAGAACCAGCAAGTTCAGCAGGAAAAATAAGAACTGATAATAAACACACCAAGAAATTTTATGTACTCTATCCATACAAACACAGTTGACTTACTGTTCTCTCCCCCTGTAAGTAACATCAATGATTGCACTGGAGGTTTAGATAGAATTGACAAAAGCAATAAATGAATTTAAATGTCATTCATTTCAAAAAGATTAAAATTTTTTAAGATCTCCATTCAGGAAGTGCTTTAGTAAGTTTAATCACTTGACTAGAGAGCTTTTTAGCAAAGATGCAGGGCTTACTTTGCACATAACAGAGGTCATACACAAGCTGTAGTTCTGGGACAGTGTTTGAAACACCTTGGCCGTGTGTGCTGACCCAGAGTGAAGCAGGAATCTTGGGCAGAGAGCAGTTAGCAACAGTGTGAAGTGAGAAAGGACAGCCTGTAACACGAGTCAGTATTTGAGGCAAGGAAAGGCTCTGTATCTCTAGGGGAGACCCAGCAGCAGCACTGTGACAAAAGTGGTTTGGACAGGGGGCAGTGGTCCATTCCAGCCTAAGGGGACCCCACAAGGCAGCTTGGAAACTCTGGTTGTTTTGAACTAAAGAGAAGCACAAAAGAAGAATTTTACAAGGCTCCAAAATGTGCTGCAAGGTTGAGAGCAAATTGGGAAAATTTCAGGGAGACATCAGGGCGTGTGCAGAAAACAGAAGGCAAACAGCTCTCGTTGAAACTAAAACAAAGAGTTTGGTTTAATTCAGAGCACCAATAAGCCACTTCATACTTGCACAATCTTTAAAGACTCAGGATGAGAGACCTTGCTCTTGTGTTCTGGAGGACCACCTGGCCTGCCAACTGTCAGCAGGAATCTTAATGAGAATTATTTCTCTTTCCCAAGTGATATCCTCATAGGCACCCCAAGAAAGGTCAAATAATCTTCACAGAGGGTTGTCTGTGTCTGAGCTTGATCTTTGGTGTGCAATCTCCAATCTGTGTAAAAGACTTACCATATAACAGGATCAAGATAAAGATTCTATAGGTATAAAACCACAGGAAATTAAAAATTAATTCTTATACTTGCACTACACATGAGATTGTTTTGGTCTGCACAGATTCCTAATGTAACTAGCTTAGTTAGACTTATTTTACATGATACTATCTACTCTGACAGAGCTAGAAGCTCATTCCAAAAGTATAATACTGGCATTATTCCATGTCTGTTTGGCATAACAGAATATTCTTTTAAGCTTTCAGACAGTAAACTCTTTGTTTGCTGTAATTCACCTATTATTTATTAAACTGTATTAGTTCAGCTCCAAAGAACCACTGAATACATCTTCACCAACAGCTGTGGATTTTGGCTTCCAAAACACTCTTTTCAATTACTGTATTTTAGAGTAAATTCTATTTTAAGTAGATCATTGCTTTGGTTTAATTTTTTCCAACTTGCGAAATTACCACATTAAAACTTTCAGGTTTAATAAGTGATTGATTAAAGGAACTTTTTAGAAAACTTTCCACATCCCTGTCTGAAGATAAAAGTTTCTACTACCCCTGCCTCAAATGTGAGTAAAAGTTCACGGATGAGACAATTTTATTATAAACTGTAGGATCACAAGGCCCTGAGAAGTTGGCTGTCTTCTTTACAACACACATTTGAAACTGAAACAGTTTTATGTTTTTGTACACAGTCATATATTCCATTTCAACTTATCAGGCAAAAATTGAGAACATGAAGGAATTTACCTTCATGCATTTTCTAATATCAATAAAATATTTCCAACAGCAGCTTAAAGCATATTATTGTTCTGATGATGCCACCAGCTACACTGGTGCAGGGACAGATTGACTCAGCTGGAGGCAATGGAGTCAGCTCTGACCTGAACCTGAGTGACTGAAATTGAATCTGTCCTTTAATCTAATTTGAACTACAGAATCATGATCAGAGATGTCTTTGCTAACAGAAATGCTCGTGTGGAATTGAAGCACTAAGGAGAACAAAGTGAAGTACTTAAAGAATGTCAGATTTTGAGTATCTTCATAGGAGGAGACTCTAGAAGCTGAGAAGAGGGACAGAAACCATACAAACAACTTCAGCTGCAGTGATAGTGCAGAAGCTGTGGTAATTATACAATCAATTATATTTCTTTCATGGGCTTTGGGATATCTTTGGATTAGTCAGCTCTAAGCACTTTAAAGATATTGTTGGAAATACATTCTTTAAAGTACCTACAAAATCTTGTGCAGTATAGTACTCTTCATAAAATGATATTGTAAAAGTAGAAGTATAGGGTGAAAAAAAGCTTTTTTTGGCAGATGTAACTATGATTGGGCAAGGAAGATGGAACAAATCAAATTGCAATAGGCATTTTGAAGTATCTGCAATAGTTGTTCCACACAACTGGATGATTCTATGTCTCATATTCCTGTTCATTATTACAGTAGCTGAGTATTTTTTATAACTAAAATCCAGTTGCATTTCTACAGCAGCATTCCACCAAGAAAAGAAAAGAAAAGAAAAGAAAAGAAAAGAAAAGAAAAGAAAAGAAAAGAAAAGAAAAGAAAAGAAAAGAAAAGAAAAGAAAAGAAAANAAAGAAAAGAAAAGAAAAGAAAAGAAAAGAAAAGAAAAGAAAAGAAAAGAAAAGAAAAGAAAAGAAAAGAAAAGAAAAGAAAAGAAAAGAAGAAAAGAAAAAACCCAAGTAAACACTAGTCTGTGTGAAAATTCAATGCCTATTTAATACTTTACATTCTGCCTCACAGTGACCTAGAAAACTCCAGAAAAGCTGGATTTCCATCAGTGATCCAAGCTGGTGAGCCTGGATCATGAGATATTGCAAAACAGACCTAGCAACCCTTAGTCTCTGAAAAGGCAAAAACATTTCACTGACTGACCATTGTGTGACAGCATCTGGAAGTGGGCAGAGAGCACAGACTGGTGGTGCTTTGTGATGAGAAAAGTTTGAAGAGCACGACACCTTGCTGGGTGGTGCTCCCAGTCCCTTTTCCCTACAAAACCAAGCTGAACACACTTCTGCATGCGTGTGTGCATGTTTGAGGCACGGATTCATGTTTGAGGCAAAGTACAGGGGAGTGGGAGAGCCCCTCCTGGCAAGCCAGGCAGCTACACAGAGAGACCCAAGCAGCCACAGCTTCATCTAAGGTCTGGTTTCTCACCAACACAGGGATTTCCAAATGCATTAGCAAAGGATCTCAGCTCCCAAACCATGCACAACAGCTGAATGTTCTAGACAACATCTTCCCAAACACATCCCAAGCTCTGTCAGGATGGATTTAAAAAGCAGTGAAATAAGGCAGCAGGTAAGGGAGGGCTCTGGCAGCTTTAATGAACAAAACAGAAACACTGCTTCCAAAACATTTTGTTTCCAAGGGCAGGCGTATTGTCCTTACTTTGCTTCAGCCTGACAGAGAAAAGAACATGCCTTGTCATCTTTCTGCTGAATGCAACCACAATCAAAAATTACTTCTGAGGCAGTTAATAACAACTTTGAGAGTATCAGCACAATGGTGTAAAACACCACTTAGACTTGGCAAGTTTAAATGGTTTTGAAACAGCAGGTGAATAATATATTTGGATTTGCTTCTGTGGGCAGCCAGAGCAGAGAAAATTACTGTAAGACAAATTTTTTGTCAAAAACTTTAAGATAAACAACTCAGCTTCTTTTTGTCAAGAGTAACAGAGTGGGTGTATAAATAAAATGCAGTAGGCAGGATGTCCCTGGTGTTTAAGAAGGCCTCCAGCACTCCACCACACATAAAACTCATTAAGACACCGGAGAATCGTGGCACAGATCAATTCAGATGAAGAACAGAGATTGTAAGTGAAGAGATTGCAAGTGAAGAGATAAGTGTCATGCTAAATCTGGCTGGCTGGAATATCAAGAAGGGACTTGTTAGATCCCACATTAATCAACTACCAGCAGTGCAGGGCAGAGCTGCTCCTGCTCCTCCCCTGCCTGGGAACTTGCACTGTAGTAGCAGTCTGAGAGTTCAAAATGTGTGCAGGATATTTATTACAATCTGGAAGGTTCACCATCCCACCTGGCAGGATTTTAACACATGAAGCCTTAAGTCCACCTCCTGATTAACCTTTCCTCATTTAACATGCTCTGCACAAGCCCTCCTTCTCCAAAAATCCTCTTGCACCATCCCATATTTTGACTACTCCTCAATCTTTTCTCCTTAAAATCATGCCCTTAAAGAACCCGTATAGGGTAAAATGATACTTGAAACACTCTTCAATCAACAGGTATTTTATGGCAGTCACATTTATTAAAAATTGCAATAAAATGACAACTCCATCACCCAGGTTTGTGCAGGACAGTAGCAGCTGTCACAGCCAAAGTCTGAGACAGACACATAATTGATAACAATTTGTCAAATATATTATTTTCAGCTCTGCAGACATTTCCAACCATCAACATCCTGTATTTGTTTCTCTTTGTTAGAGCTGGACTCTCCCTTCTGTCAAATGTGATTGAAGTACAGCATGCAGCTGCTTCATCAGGTAAGCACTGCAGAAGTATCCTACTTAGTAAAACAGATAAAAACTGCAGTTTGGAAATCTGTACAAGATCTGTGCTGCTTTTGCCTACAACACAGAAATATCTTCTCATCTGTGTGAGCAATATTGTATGCAGAAATAAAAATACATGTGTATGCGTAATGGCTTTGATGGAGAAGGCAAACAGAGCATAATCCTTCAAAAATATAGTGTGTGGCAGGAAGCAGCATGGAGTGAGGCAGAAAAATATGAGCAGTTGGGAAAAATAAAACCAAAAATTTTGTCCATAGGATGCTGCCATACTTCTGCTCTTGAATAAACAAGTGTCTCACTGAAGTCAGCGTGACCTGCAGGCCCAGAATGAAGCTGCAAACATTCAAGTACTTCTTTTTAAAGGCATTTTGTCTCTGAATGTCTTCCTTTTTTTGAACAAGTGAACAATTCTGTGTTATACTCCCTATTTAATGGAAATACATTTGGAAGGTTTCTTGGCTGTGACCAGAGACATTCAGCGCTGCTAATTTAGATTTGCTTCTTTTGTTATCCTCTAAATAACTTGCTCTTTTCATAGGTATAGCTTTTCCAAATTGCCTTCTCCTGAATTCCTTTTTTTTTATTTCCTATTAACGCTGCTCTTCAAAAAAATAAAAGCAAATTAAAGAAATACCAGCCACTAGACTGCAACTAATCAGTGAGATACTTCATATTTCCAGTCTTTTGAATACTGTTGAATGCTTCCTTACAATGGCTATCAGATAACTTTTTCCATGTAGCACGAAGGCAAATTTCAGGCAAAACCTTATCACTGCACATAAGATATTGCCCACTCTTCTGCTTTGCATTCATGCAGCCCCATTCTTGCTTGCTATTAGCGATTCAGCAAATTGTAAAATAACAGCAATGCTGCACCTTCCTTGAGGAATATGCTCCCCCTAGCACTTGCATAAATATTATCCCAATCAATAACCTAGTAATTAAAGTCACCAGCATTTTGGCCTTTTTACAAGACTCCTTATCTAATAAAAAAAAACAAAAACAAAACCAACAAAACATTTCTTGCATTACTATTTCCAACTGCCCTGGAAACAGAACAAGAATTGCTCAGCCACCCCTTTGTCCTTAACACCCAAATTAGCTATTGCTGTAAAGTCACAGAAAATCATTCTGGTTTTCTCTGCAGACACAGCCTCATTTTCTCCCTGAGTATCACTTCTTCCTTTTCTCATTCTTGGTTTATAAATAAACCATAAATTCTGACTTTGAGAATACTAGTTTTAGTTTTGTCTCGGGGTTCTTTTTGTTGAAGGGGGTTGATTTTGTTTTGATTTACCTTCAATAATAAAAAAAAGAAAAAACAAAAAAAAAGAAAAAAACAAAGAAACTGAGATGCTAAGGACAGGAAAACTCTGGTAAGCAAATGAGTGAGTCTGACAAAGAATCAATTATCTCCAGTGCTCAGCTACCAGAACATATCAAGGGTGAAATCCTACCCCCATTAAAGTCAATGGGAGTTTTGTCGTTGGCTCTGTCTGGTCAGGAATCTCATTCTAAAAATACTGGAGGTGACAAAAAGGAAGAAACCTGCATGGAGGACAGAACAGGCTTACCTGGAGACTTCAAAAAAGTAGCACTTGTAAGGATTGAAATTCAACTCCAGAACTTTCTAGATCATGTAATTTTTGAAAGCTCAAGCAGACAGAATATCCTGTTGTGAGAGTAGGATATGGTTATTCACAAACTTTAGGAAAACTGCATGACTTTGAACACAGCTTTCCCCAACATCTGGTGATGAAGGGCCACATCCTGCTGTCATTGCAAATGAATTCCTTTAGACCAAGAGCATGGCATACACCTGCCCATCCAGCCCTTGCATTTCTTCAGCCTTTGCTATCAAACACCTCAACCTCAAGCTAATTTTATTGCAGCAGTATTTTGCTACAGAAAAAAAAATCTCCAAGACATGATCCAATGGGAAATCAAAATACTTTCCCCCTCTTTCTCCCAAGAAATACAAAGGAAAGTCACATGAAAGAAGTATTGCTCATTAATAGGCCAAGGTAGAATACTGCTGCAACTGGATGACAGAGCTGTTTGCCCATTTTTTCCTACAACTTCTGCCCAAACAGAAAGTGCAACCAACATAAACCAGCACTTTACCATCCCAGCAGAGGAATGTACTGAAGAGATGTAGCCCTGCCCGTTGGTACCAGCTGTATTTTGAGAGGGCACGAGTCCCAGCCAGACAAGTCTAAGCAGCTGCCTACCCTTAGTGTGTGCACCCATGATTAGAGAGATATGACTCTGCTAATCCAGCCCTGATTTGGGAAGAAGGATTCATATTTAGGCCACCACATAAGCTTCCAGGACCACAGAAAACGAGTCAGTTGAGGCTGCTTAATCAGGTAGAGATGATTCATTTGAGTAAACCTGTGCCATGACCTTTCATGAGTCTCTGAGCTCAGACAGGATGTCAAATTTTTATGAAGAAAAGAGGTGTAATCAATTAGTGCTTATGATGACCTTTTAATAAGTAAATGATTGAGGCAGACACTCATTCTGAACAGAATGAGAAATTGGATTTGTATGTGTGTCTAGTGTTGCCTGGGGAAGGCAATGAAATCCACCTCCATGCTTGATCTATTAGCCCACTCCAGCCAAAATATAACCTCAAAGGAAGTTGTAGTCAGGAGGGGGCCAGCATCTTCTCCAAGGTAACTAGTGAAGGGACAAGAGGACATAGCCTCCAAGTTCAGGCTGGGCATCAGGAAGAATTTCATGACATGAAGAACTGTCAAGCGTTGGAAGGCGCTGCCCAGGGGGGTTGTGGAATCACCACCCCCGGAGGTGTTCAAGAAACAGCTGGACATGACATTCAGTGCTATTGTTTAGCTGACAAGGTCAGCACCTTGTCCACCGGTCAAAGGTTGGACTCAATGATCTCTGAGGTCTTTTCCAGCCTGAATGATCCTGTGACATACATACACACACACATATACACACGGCCGGAACAGACATAGAGTACGGGGGTGCAGAATGGGCAAAAACCGCAGAGGTTTGTACATCCCACGAGGAGCCACGGCTCGGTCACACCAGTGGACGCGGGAGCGCTGCTCCCGCGGGAGCCGCAGGCGAGGCCCCCCCGGCAGCGGGAGGAGGAGGAGCGGGGGTTTTCCGCGGAGCCGGTGCCGAGCCCGGGGCCGCGACAGGTGCGGCGGCGGCGGCCCCCGGCCGAGAGCAGCCGCCAAGCGCGGCCGGCGGGACACGGGGCGAGCAGGGGCGAT